>NW_025220694.1:728512-1351172 GCF_014066325.1 Apis laboriosa | reverse complement strand
AGTGTGGAATTGTATTAAGCGAGGCGGAGGGAGGGAAAGGAGGGGGGGAGGGTGAGACTGGAGGGATGCAAAAGGCGGGGAATGCAGGAAAAGAGAAACATTGATTAGAAGGGGTGGCCGTGGAGAAAGGAGGAAGCGCTCGCTCTTTAAGGACTTCGGCTCTTTGTCGTCTCGCTGGGCAAATTAATACGATGAAGGCACGTTAAGGATCCTCTGTTCTCTTCGTCATCCGGCAATAAAGCTGGCGGATTCCTTTTCTTTCTTTCATTCCTTTTTCTCTTTCACCGAGGTGAGGGTGATCACGTGAGTTCGTCGTTAGAGGGATTTACAATTAGCGTGTCATCGCACGATGCGATGCAATTAGGATGGTTGCTGGCTGGTCGTTATAATTGGGGGAGGGTGCGGTAGTAGTTAGTCTCGATTGCACTTGGGTAACGTGATCTGGATGACTTAGTTCTTTGAGGGGGCGGGAAAAAAAAGAAAGAAAAAGGAGGGTTGGAAGTAATTGACTCGATGGTGCGATCGGTATTATGAGTCGATGATGTGCATGGTACGTGGTAATGTATACACAGTTTCCTTCGTCGTCGTTTTTGATTTAAATAAGAGAGTAGGGAAGATGATGGAGGAATGTGAGATCTAATATTTGTATGTATAAATATCTACGTATTTATTAGATAGAATTTATTATTATATTGTGATTTTTAAAAAAATCAGATATATTATATTCTATTGCAATAATCGTAAAATATTGTTTTTTGTGATATAGTTACAACAAAATTAGTACGAGACAATTAAAATTTGTTGATGAATAATATAATAAAATAGGTTTTAATCGTTTATTCATGTGCCAGGATTAAATTTGAAATAAAACAAAAAACTGTATTTATTATAGATCCATTGTGATTGCCCAGAATAAAATAACGTGATTGTAAAATAAAATAAAATAAATTTTATCGTTATATTCGATTATTGCATTAAAACTTGTTTATTAACAGCTTTATATAAGTTATCTCTGTGAAAACTTATACATTTCATACATAAAATTTCTTAAATCAAAAACAAAAAGAGTATCCCATCTCCTCTATAATTCAATTTCTATAACAAAGAAATTAAAAATAATGTGAAAAATAAAATAGAATAAAAAAAAGAAGGAAGGAAAAATCAGCTTAAATCTATGCTTTATAACAAACTCGCTGAAACGCAAAATTTTCGATCGAAATGGAATATCTTACAGGGGTTGTGGTTAAGAAATTAAATTGGTTACGAACCACGGTGACGAGGCCGTGATAAATCCTGAAAAAAATATGTGTTTGACAGATATTACTCGTCTTACCCTCACTACGTTTTCACAATCAGACCCCTAGCTTCTTTCTCGGTTCCTCGCTTCCTTCTCTTCCATCCCCCATTGTATTTTTGGTTTTCAATCCCCTGTTCCACTTTCTTTCCGTAAAATTACCATATCTCCGAGTAACAGCTGCCACAGTCATCCTCAGCATCTGATAAACTGATACCAGTGACGCATTGCCAACGTCCGAGGGGGTGTGCAACCCCTGCCTCTCTACTCCTCCAGAAGATTCTTCTGGAAGAGGAGGGGCGGTTCGAAACATCTTGAGAGTCGAGGTGCATAGTTGTTGCATGGTTTTGCACGTGGTCGGTTATGCACACTTTTTCGAGGCTTGTTTGGTTATAAATTGGAATTTATGGACGGATTTTCCGGGTCCACCACTGTCATTAGGTTTGTAAATTATCGACGTTGAAACACCGTTTCCGGCCTGTGACGCTTCATTGTATCCGCTCTTTTGTCACGTTTCGATTTTTTCCCTCTGTCTGACGATTGCCAATTGACAAGGTCGTTGAGAAATAGTTGTAACTGGGGCGAGGGAATTCTTAAGAAAATTCTTGCTCCGCCAGATGTTCCTTGCTTTTGAAATGTCATATTGACGATCAATCAAGATTTAGAAAATTTTACTAATGAACATAGATAATATTGTTAAGATAAGTAGAAACAAATGAAATAGATTATTTATAATATGTAATATGTATATAACGTATATTATAAATTATTTTTCAAAAAAAAAAATTTTGTAATTTATTAATGTATCAACTCAGTATTTCTTTATCTTTCCTTATGAATCTTAATGTCAAAATATATTATTAAACATGTTATTCAATTATACAATTATTTTTATTAATACTCGTGAATCTTTCCTTTAAATCCAATTAAATCTTCGATAATATTCTCAATTTCCAAGTAAATTAATAATTATTTTCAAAAATCGTAAAGAAATCTATACAATTTCTCTCCCGCTTCCTTTTACTCACCTTAATACTTAATATTTCAATGATATCATCGATATTAATAAATATCGAAACATTTTAAATCTAAATAAACGATATTTGACTTTGTCAAAAACATCAACGAATTCGATGCTACATAAAAATACACAAAAACTTAATAACTCTCTTAACTAAGCTCAAATAATTCAATATAATAAACGCCAATAATATTAAAAATTATACCATATCCATATATCATATCGCCAAACATCCATCTCCGTGAATATCTCGCGCGTTCCATAACCTAAAGAAAGGGAGAAACTGCGCGAGGGGGTGGTGGCGTGGAGCCGTCCGGAAACGTAACAAGACCCTCGTATTTCATCGGCGAGGAGGGATTGGCCGTTGGAAATTTCGTCGAATTACGCAGCGAAACGCTGCCCGAGCCAATAACCGAATCATAATCCCTTAGTTTTACACGGGAACGCGGCACGCCGGTCCCCGTGTAGAGCAGGAGGTGCGGAGAGGGGAGGGTGGCGCGGAGAGGGGAAACTTTACTGCGCAAATTAAGGCGAAGTGGCAGTCAGTAATTTTATGTGCCCATCTCAGCCACTGATATTGAATTTCCTTAGTCGCTTAATCCAAATCCTCGAGCGGGGAGGGGGAAGGAGGGAGAAAGAGAGAGAGAGAGGGAGGGAGGGAGGGAGGGAGGGAGGGGAGATGTGGAGGGGCGCGTGGGCGAGAAACCCTTCGTAACCGGCGGCAGCGATCTCGCGAAATTGAAATCATTACTTTACGGGCGTACCGGCAAAATTGGCTACACACCCGGTGGATCACGATGGAATTTCTAAAAAAGCGGGCAACCCTTATCGTTCCTAATCAGTCGACGGCGAAACTTGGTGATGAATGGATCGATCGTGAAAATGACTGGCGCTCGATCGTTTCGTGTCCTTGGTTTGTGACTCAAGATTTTTTCGCGGTGTGTGGGATGGTTAATTTGGAGAGGAGAATCGAGGGTGGAGGATCTTGTATATCTTGTACATCTTGGATCATTTAATCTTTTCGAATGGAATGAAAGATGGATTCTATCGTGGAGGATTATCGTGGATTTTTCGTTGCTGTTATTTTTATTGTTATTGTGTTAATCTTTTGTTTTTGTTATGTTATATTACTGTATTAATTTTGTATTTTTTATTATATTATATTATTCTGGAAAAATATGTGGGATAAAATAATGTAATATAAGAATTTTCATAATGCGTGTACGACGATAATCGCTTGAGAGATTAAATTACTTCTGAAATACTCGTTTAATATTATAATTTAATGTTGTTATTTTATTTTAATTCTATATGTAGTATTCGCAACAAGAGGTTTATTTAATTATCTTGTATTTATAAGTTAGTATAACGTAACATTATATTTCATTCTTTTCTTCATATCGCATTATAAAAATTATAATAATTTTAAAAAATTCTTGTAAAAATTATATTGTAATATATCGTTCTAAGTCTTGAAAGAATTAAGTATTATCTTAGGCAATTAACTTCAGAAGCATTTAATCTTTAAAACAATTGGATCATATGAAAAGAAATTTATAGTGAAAAAAAATGTAATATAAAAAAGATTATATTTAATGAAAAAAATAATGCAACTATACATTAAGTTTATCTTAAATCGTTAAGATAGTAGGGTTAGAAAAATTAAAATTATAAAATAAAATATTGTCAAAAATAGTACTACAATTTTTTAATATTATTTTATTATACGATCCAAACAAGAATCTTTTCCCTCTCAATCATAATAAAAATCTTTAAAAACATTTCCAACATTAATACTTCAAAGAATTCTTACACGCAAAAAAAAAAACTTCATGTACATTCGAATATATTATAATTATAGTTAGAAAAATTAAAATTATAAAATAAAATATCGTCAAAAATAGTACTACAATTTTTTAATACTATTTTATTATACGATCCAAACAAGAATCTTTTCCCTCTCAATCATAATAAAAATCTTTAAAAACATTTCCAACATTAATACTTCAAAGAATTCTTACACGCAAAAAAAAAAAAAACTTCATGTACATTCGAATATATTATAATTATTCCAGAATCAAACCAAGCAACAAGAAACCAACCACTCGACACGAGCGATCAAACACGTATAATTCCCTATAATCCCGAATTCTCATAACGCCAATCCATTTATCCAAGAACAAAGCGAGCCGCTACGTCCCCAGCTTGAAACCCGAATCGGCCATTTTCCGGGTCGATTCTTTCCAACGCGATCTAGAAGCCCTGCGGTGCGCGGGACAGTGTACGCGGAAACCGCAACGCGTGAAACGCGATTCCATCGACGGGCCAAGTAAGCCGACATTTCGATAATCAGCGGCCACGTGTTGCGCCGCGCGGCGCGTTGACTTGCTATAATTACTTTGGCCGAACGGTTAACGCTCGCCGGCCGGCGCCGATGCGAGTTGGATCGGTGCATCGCGCGCATACACGCCGCGGGATAATTTATCGCGAGCCCGATGCCCGTTCCACGCGGATATTATCCCTCTATGGGAAGGGAACGAGTGTTGTTGCGCCGCTAGTGATGGGATCGAGCGCGTCGCAAGTAATAGTTGATCTGATAAATTGAGGAAGAGAAAGAAGAAATAGTTGATGTTGGTGGTGCACGATTTATTAACTGTTAAACGATGATGTTGAGGGATGAAGAGGATGATGGGATTGAGCAAGTATGATTGATCTGATAAGTCGAATTAGGGAAGAGAATGTATACGATTTATTGGCTGTTAAAGGTTGATGTTGAGGGAAAGGAAGGAATGACGTTGGACGATAGAAATTAAGCAAGTATAATTGAGTTAAGTTAGGGAAGAGAAGGAAATAGTTCGTGTGGTATACGATTTATTAATTGTTAAAGGATTTATAAATTGTTGATGTTGAGATATGAAGAGAGGAAAGGAACGAATGTCGTTGGACGATAGTGATGGGATTAAGCTTGTCGCAAGTATGATTGATCTAATGAGTCGAGTTAGGAAAGAGAAGGAAACTGTTCGTGTGGTACACGATTTATTGGCTGTTAAAGGTTGATGTTGAGGGATAAAGAGGGAAAGGAACGAATGTTATTGGATGCTAGTGATGGGATTAAGCATGTCGCAAGTATAATAGTTAGTCTGATGAATTGAATCAGGAAAGAGAAAGAAATTGTCCGTAATTTTTGTCTTGTGAAATTATTTATTGAATTGCTCTTCTTTTTAGTTTCACATTAAAATATGTTTAATTAATAATAATTTAAAATTGAACACTTATCTTTTAATTAGCTTTCTCCTCATTGATCATTGCAAGTTTGAAATATATTCTAAAACGTATTATTTTGAGCAATTTTTCGAGTTAAGAAAAAACTTTCAATAATATAATAATATACTAAAAAACCTTCTAATATATAGCAATAAACATTACAAAATTATCCTCTAAAATTGAAACTCTACTTTTTGAGACGTATATATTTACGCAGAAACGTAAAACATCCTTTTCCATTTCGTTTATTTTCTTCCTCCTCTTCCCACTTTGATTCAGAGAAACAAACAATACATACATACATACATACACCTATGACAATTCTCTAATCCTATGACAATTGTCCAGACACTATCATTTATAAAAATTCCAAAACTCGATCTCTCTCTTGATAGCCAGAAAATTACATATGCTCGTCATGATTCTTCACAAGGATTGAACTCCGTTCGAGAAGCGTCATCGCTAATAAGTATGTGAGACGTGAGAAAAGGAGAAAAGGAGAGTATCCCTGATACGCTCGATCGTCGTTGAAACGAAACGGAACTAAACGAGTCGAAGAAAGAAAGGCGGAAACGAGCGGTGGATTGTATCTGGAGAAAGAAGGGGAGAAAGAGAGAGAGAGGGAGAAAGAAATGGGGAGGGGGGCAGAGGGTAAACGTTGTTGCAGTTTGCCCGCGGGGGCACGAGGCAATTACAAAATTGCAAAAATTAACCATAAAACTTGGCCGGCATGGTGCGCGCTACCATAAAACTAGCCGGACGACCGGCCAATCGGCGCATATTTTTGGCGTTTACGACCAATCACGTGGCCGCTGAGAACGCCGTGGATGCCCTTTCCCCCTCAGAAAGCTCTTCACCGCGCAAATATTCCTCCGAGCGGGAAAGAAAATTGCAACGGCCGATTTCTGCAACGCCGATCGAAACAACGCTGTAAAACTGATAACCCTCTGCGCCAACCATCCCCCTTTGGTCCATTTTTTCCACCGATGATTCTTAGCTCTTTGTTTAAGTAAAATATTCCAAGCATGCTGAAGAAGAAAACATGTTTTTTCTTTTTTTTTTTTTGGAATTTATTTACGTTCTTTAGATTTTTTTTTAAGTTTTTAAGTGTTAAGTTTTCTTCATTTTAATTTTTTAATTTTGTAGAGAGAGAGGAAACACATTGGTACAACAATTTTAAAGAAATTAAAAAGAGAAGTATTTTTAGATAATAAATATTAATAAAGTTGATATAAAATTTAATAGTAAGATGAATGTTTTCTTAAATGAATTTTGCGTTTTTATATTTTCATTGCTTTTCATTTCTTTAGATATATCTATTTTATAAAGTATAGATTTTATTACGTGAAATAACTCAAAAGTTATCAAAAATGGATCTGTCTCTTTCTTGCTACAATTTAATCTATAATATTTAGATGACCTATATTCTTTCTTAATTTAAATCTTATCTAATTTCTCGTAATATTCTTTGTTGTCAAAACACATATAATATATATTTATAAAATTATAAACTGGTCCACATTCATTCGAGTTCAATTCGCAATAATTTCGTTTTAAAATGGCCCCGATAAGAAATCTGTGATACAGCCCCCTCTAAATTGGACCGATTCGAATTGGCCAACCCCAATTGGATCAATTTTGAGGACGCGACTCGAATTACGCATAACGTCGCTTTATGACGCTCGTAAAACTGTTTTCAAAAATGTCGCCTCCGCCTCTATCGATTTGCTTAACCATATTCAATCCCAAACAAAAAAAAAAAAAAAAAAAAAAAGAAAAAAGAAAAAAGAAAAAACATTGTTAATAATAAAACAGTAAAGTGGAGTGATATTCAGAAATTATCCAATTATTATTTGCCCAATTATGACGATAAAAGTTTGCGTGAAACGTTGCTTGTTAATAGTTTTATTATAATTAGGATAAAAGGAATAAAGGAAAGTGGCACAATTCTTTTTTTAGTAATGTTTTTATCCACGATTTCTAAAATTGCCATTTACAATCACATTTAAACTTATGAATTTGAATTTGACCAAATTTTTTTTTGTCACAACTTATTTAAGAATCATTACTTTCACTGATTTTTATAAATTTTTGTTCAATAATTTATATTTAATTAATTTTATTTATTTTCAAAGAATACATTAAATTAAAAAATCGTTTTACTTAATTCATTTTGAATCGATAAATTCATTATTTAAAAAAGACTAAAATAACTAATAATGTAATAAAAATAAACATTAAAAAAAGTCCAAGAATGTAATTTAAAAACAGACCCCAAAATCAAAAAATCGAAACTTCGAACAATAAAATCATCTCTAACAACGCTATTGTTCCCTTTCACAATACTTGAAGGAAAGAAAATTATAATGCGAAAACAAGCAGTTATTACACATTAAATTTCAAACGTAAAAAGTCATATTTCTTCCATTATCAAAAAACAATACAAACACAATTTTAATTTTCCCATTCCCTACTCTACATCGATCAAAACCGTAACGAACTACCAAAACCATCTCTAAATTTAACCCAGTTAGAGCTTACACACATACACATACACACACACTAAATCACCGCGTTAGACCAAAACACACACACTATCTCTCAAAAGAAACGAGCGGCGTAAACAGAATAGGGCGAGGCTAATCGCGAGGCTCGTCGTCGTTTAAATTGATCGGCATCCCTTACACGTACGTTCCTTCCTTCCTTCCTTCCTTCCTTCCTTCAGGGTAAAAGGAGAGAGCGGAGATCGGGTTGGAGGAGGGGAGGGAAAGAAAAGAAAAAAAAGAGCATCCGTTCACGAATTGATCCGAGCGTTCCGTTTCGAAAGCACAATACCGCGATACAATCGTGGCGAGCAGCTTTCCCTCTCCCCTGGCCCCTGCACGGGCCACACAATAAATTTATGCCACCATTCAGAGAGGAGTCCTGCTACTTACACCCCACCTCTCTCCCCTTTTCCCTGTATCGCGCACGCGCGCGCAAACACGCGCTTTACAATAAGTCCGCGGCCTGTTTAATAGAATAATTAAGGGCCCTCGTGCGGCAGCTGATGCCCCGTTTCCGCGCGTGGACGTGCATTGTTGATATAGGGGGTGCGCGCGTGTGCATTCCCGCGGACAATGGGGGGCCACGGGGGAATTGAGCATTGATCCGAATTCTGATCAACATGTGAAAAAAAAAAAAAAAAAAAGGAAAAGAAAAAATGGGATCCGACGGACGAGCTGGAAGAATCGGTAGCACGGTTGTCGATTGGTTTGGGGAGGTTTGAGCTCAGATATATGAAGTATAAAGGGTTGATATTATTAATTTTTTGGGACTTTCAGTAGGATCGATTCTTAGGGGGGGATGTACAAAAGTTTAAGGCTTGAGTTATGTTAAGTTGTAAGCAATTTAAGTTTGAAGTGAAGTTAGATGAAGTGAGATATGAGGCAGAGTATGGAGACGTTGGTGGAAGAGAGAGAGCTGTAATGAAATGTATGCAATATTGTTTAATATTCGATACGATTATTTTCGTGAAATCACATCTATGTGACAACCTCATTTCACATAATTGGCTGGTATAATTAAATGAATATCCATTGTATGAACTTGTTTGTTTCTCGACAAACTTATATAATAAACAGAGTTCTATAAAAAGTAAAATGCAGAAAATAAAACGAGTTTTTTGTACTGTTTAAATAATTGTTAACACTTTTATTTTGATTAAATACTAAATAGGAGTAAAATACAATATTTTGGTAAAAGAAATTAATTATTTTTGAATAGAACGTTCTTTAAATTATTGAAACTAGATAATTGATGTCTACATTATACGATGAATTTTACGTTACTTTTGTGTGATTAAATTTTTAAATCAAGGTTTGTCCATAATATCAAATTTAATATAAAGCTTTTTGAACGATAGATTCGGGACGAAGGGGTCCGAATAGTTAGGCTGTAAAACGTCCTCATCAGGGTGGGCACCGGTCCAAATGTTGGTTAAAAGTTTTCATGGTAAATACGAGGAATCGGGAACACGTTCGTTTGCATCCTTGACTTACTGGACCGCGATAATACAATCTAAATACAGGGTATTAACCGTGTGTCGCTAGATTTATCGAATTGGCCTGTCGCAAACACTCGTCAGGCTGCGCCTTAGAAATACCCCTGTCTTACATAAATCTAAATTTTTCTTATTCCTGCACAAATCATGCTATGAAAAATGCATTTTCCTATTCTGATTATACAAGATCCAAAAGTAACTGGAAATTTGAATGGAAACTATGAGCAAGATTATTGTAAATCACTCTATAACAATTTAATTTGACTTACATTGGCCTTTCCTTTTTTCTTGATTCCAAATATATTTGACAAAACCTGTCACCATTTTAGAAACAAGAATAACAATCCAAAAACATTTTCTCGAAGCATTATACACGTAATAACTTGAGCAATTTTCAATTCTATATTAAAAACAAAATAAAATTTATTCTTTTCAGAAAAGGACACAAACTTCCAACGTGTCCTTCATTCGTGTATTTCCAAATCAAATAAGAGATTCAAAAGAAATACACCTCGATTGATTATCCCCCCATCAAATTACTCTCTTCTCCTGTCTATCATTTTTCCAAAATAATACACGAATAGAAGAATCACCAAGAAGAACGCGCACATTCAAACACTTCCTTCCTTCAAAAAAAAAAAAAATATTTCACTTTTAAGCAGTGGCTGGATGACCCACTCGAAACTGTGGTAATACGGTTTAAATACATACGACGCGTGAAGGCGTTGATATCGTGGCGGCGGTAAGGTGTAAAACCGCAGGATTCCAATGGAAACAGTTATTTGCGGTCACGAAGTGCTCCGTGACGTATCCCAACTCGCGCCTGCTTCGCTTGCTCGCCGACTGGCGCGCGTGCAAACTTGGCCGGTGTCACCCATACCTACTTACGGTGCATTTATATACCCGCATACTCGAACGTATACACGTTCAAAAGCAAGCATTTGTATATACACATACACACACACATATATATACGTATATTCAAACGCGTACACACAGACACGTAGATACGTCCAGAAGCATATCCAGACACCGCGTAACCGATGGTAGCTGTACACACCTTCCTTCCGTCCTTCCTTTCCCAGGAAGTGGAGTCAAGTGGACCCACCGCCACCGCCGGAAACTCCACTAATGACTAAACTTGCTAATTTCGACCAATTAGGCTCCTACCTACCCCCTCCATTTCCCATTTCGTCCTCCTCTCTGTCGCTTACACCTCCTCCCTATCTCTTTCCTTCTCGCGTCTCTCTCTCTCTCTCTCTTTCTCTCTTCCTCTCATCCCTGGCCAACTTGCAGCCTGTCTAATGCGCGCCGCATTTACCTTGACCGATAGACGCTCGCTCCTAATTTCGCGGCACATTGCGCACTGCGGACTGGCTGCGGATTAAAATATTTTCTTATTAAAACATTTCGCGAAGGTCTTTGCTCACGAGAACCTTTCTACTTGTTTCGTTGCGTGCCACGCAATGATCCCGATCGTTGCAGATCGTGGGCATTGATACGGTGCACAGTTTTAATCCTTTCTCAGCGAGCCTTTTAACGAGCTTGGGAATATGCAAGAGCTTTGGTAACTAGCTTTGGTATTGGAGTTGTAATTATATTGGAGTTGTATTGAATTTTTTTTTTTTTTTTTTCTTTTTGGCTTTTTGAGGTATTTGGGAAAATAGATACTTTGGATAAAAGTGATCGAAGCTTGTGATCTTTATTAGGTACAAGGTTAGATACAAGGTTAGGAATTTGTATTATTGATTTTTTTATTTTATATATTGTAGGTAAGTATATTTGTAAGGTGATTAAGAAGATCAGTGGATAAATAGATATTTCATAGAATGTAATAGGATAACGATTTTAAATGTTGATTTCAAATGAATTATAAACCTATGCCATGTGTATCCTGTATTTACAAATTGAAGTATTACTTTTTGCGACTGATGTTTGTTTCCTTTGCAATTTGCTTCGCGTGATTGTAGGCAAGTCGTCGACTAATCGATGCATAGCTACTTTTAGAAACGAACTTGAGGTCTAAGTGTTGGTAAGAGATTGTTTTCTTTAGTCAAAGTAAAAATTAATTCAATTTATTCAAATCGTACAGATTTACTGAAATATTATTAAGTTTTATTTTACATGAAATATTGTGAATATGCAATGTGTATAATTAAATATCAGAGGTTGAAAGTTGTATTTATAATATAATAATTTGAAAAAAATGTAAGTAATGAATAATTTAATAAATATACATGAATAAACAAGCATATAAATATTTTCTAACTAGTTATAAGCAAGTGGCGCTAGTATCGCGCATCGATCTATGCAATATATATACTAATTTTATTTTTCCTTGCTTTTAAGTGAAAATTTTAAATTATGAAATAATCATTTGTTATAAATTAAAGATTAAATAATAACTATAATAAATATCAATACTCCCAAGGGAAATATTCCCAAAGGAAATTATATATAAAACATGAAAAAAAGTACTAAAACTTTCAGAACTAATTCTATCCTCTTAATGAAATTTTCCGTTCGAAAAAAGAAATTATTACACGCACACCAATCTATTAATACTTCGTATATTCACGCAAATTTTTATCAAAATCAAAGATGAATTTTTTCGTAAGATAATTTCAAAACTTTCAATTTAATTTCCCCTAATCCCCTCGTCTCCCTTTTCACGTTTCAAATTTTCCAAGGATTTAGGACAAGGATAAAGATAAGAAAAATTTCGAAAAATCGTGGCAAGATGAGCGAAAATCATCCTACTTTCTCTCTCTCTCTCTCTCTCTCTCGTTCGCAAATTATTCGGCAATTGAACATGGCCGGCTAAGTAGTCGAGCGATATTGAGTGTTGTGGTCGGTTTGAAGTTCGCATGGTGTGGAGTAACAAGCTGCCACCGTTGGATATTTATGGGGGCCGTCAGGGGTCGAAGCCTGTATCGTCCAATACGGTGCGCGAGGGTCCGCATGGAGCTCTCTCGCAGCTGTGCCAAGCGCAAATAACAGTTTTACACTTTATCCTTAACCGTGCACGCTTCCTTCGGCGAATTCGCGACCATTTTGCCTTTCTTTTTCCTTTTTCTTCCTTTGTTTTTTTTTCTTTCTTTCTTTCTTTCTTTCTTCTCCTTTTTTTTTTTTTCGTTTTTTTTTTTTTTTCCTTTCACCCATCGAGTCGGCGCATATTTTCTCCCCCGTCGAAAATCAATTTTCTTCGGTCGTCGCGTAAGCAAATTCTGACCACGTTGAATGCACTTACCGTTGATTTACGCGTAATGGTCAGGCGGCTGTGATCTCTGGTGACGAATTGGAAAATCTAGAATCTCGTTTCGTTCGCGCCCGATACTCCGCTTTCACTGATTTCACGCGTAATATAATAAACGTCGCGGAAAATGAGATTGAAGAGGTGCAATTAAACCAAAAGGCCTCGTGTTATTTGCTACATTAGTAGCATTTTCGGAGGGTCCGAATCTGGGTGATTTATGATCGTGTCATTTGTTCCATCTTCGTCTCATGGGTCAAGGGTTAAACGAAAACTCTGGAATAACTGAACTGAAGTCGGTTTAAAAATAATATTGTAACACTTGTAAGAGAATACAATTGATGTTAAATTGATATTTAATAGAAATGAAAGGATAAAGAGAATTTTGTTCCATCTCCATACTTTACTTTTGCAGACTTGTCACGGAAATAAATCGTCGAAATAAATCGAAAAATAATAATCAAAACCAAGAGACCTCGTATCATCTCCTATAATTCATAAGAGTGTTCAAGGATTACAAATCTGATGATTCATGATCGTGTACTCGTTATTTCCCGGATCAAGGGTTAAATTAAAACCCTCGGGATCGGAATATAATCGAATACAATCGGCTAAAAATATTTAAGAAAAATCTTAACCGGTAAAAAGAAGAAAACAAAAATTATTGAAAAAATTTCAAAAATCTTTCAATTAATAGAAATAAAAAAGAATCATCTGAAATATCTCCGTTATCTCCGAATCCCTCGAACAAAATATAAATAAATCAGAAAATTCATCGTATCATCCGTTATACTACACAAATTTATATCCAGGATACCAAATCTGGCGAATCTTTCATATTCCTTCTTCCTTCGAGTCAAAGATTAACAGAATGAGAAATCTCGAAATGCAAAACCGAAAATATTCAAGAGAGGTGTTTAAAACGGTAAACGGAAAGGGTGAAAAGGCGAGGGTGACATGCATGATAAGGCCCTCCTTCTCTCGAAGACGAAGGTCGCGGGTGATCGTATTAAGGGGCCAGCAACGAGCGGGTGGAGGGAGTGGCGGTGGTGGTGGGTCGGGAACGGCGTTAATGCGCCAGAGATTTATGTCGTAACGGACAGGATGAAATTCCATCGCGGTAGGTACGCGTACATAAGTGGCGCTGGTGTACAGGGTGATGCCGGCGGAGGCGCGAGAATTATGGTGGCCCGTACTGATATTCACCATAAACCCCGCCCGTGTCGTCCCCATCGGCCGGCTGGCCATACTTAATTAAATACGTATTAAGGGGCTGAGTGTGTTCCAATGTACGCCCGTATCGTGGGATAATATATGTTCACCTGTGAACGCGCGAGGGAGGAGGTAAGGGGGGAGGGCACCGGGAATCGCTTTGGAATGATCATCTTTTTTTCGAGTCGTTGCCTCGATGCTTTTCGGGATACGAAGGATCGAAACGTGGATGTAAATGACTCTGCGCGAGGTTAAATAATATTTGTACAATTTGCGTACTCGCAAAGATAAGATTCTTTCAAGGAATTTTAAATTAATCTAAAAATTGTGATTCCAATGAATGAATACGTAGAGCAATTTTTTGATAGGAAATCTTTTTTACATATGTTTCAAATATTTTAATTATCTGATCTAATTTTGCAATATTATGGAGTTATAGTTTAGGTGAAAAAGACATTGAAAGTTAAGAAAGAAAGGGAGGTTAAATATATTTACAATTTATACTTGTAAAGGTTTTCTTGTGAGGAAATTTAAGTCTAATGTACGTAGAGCAATTTCTTTTTTGGCAAGAAATCTTTTTTATATATGTTTCAAATATTTCAATTATCTGATCTAATTTTGCAATATTATGGAGTTATAGTTTAGGTGAAAAGGACATTGAAAGTTAAGAAAGAAAGGGAGGTTAAATATATTTACAATTTATACTTGTGAAGAAATCTAATGTACGTAGAGCAATCTCTTCTTTGGCAGGAAATCTTTTTTATATATATAATATTTCAATTATCTGATCTAATTTTGCAATATTATGGAGTTATAGTTTAGGGAAAAAGATTAAAAGGACACTGAAAGTTAAGAAAGAAAGCGAGGTTAATTATATAAGTATATTTGCAAAAGTTTTCTTACAAGGAAATTTAAATTGATCTAAAAATTGTGATTTTAATGAATTTAAGCAATTTTCTTCTTTGGCAGGAAATCTTTTTTATATATATTTCAAATATTTCAATTATCTGATCTAATTTTGCAATATTATGGAGTTATAGTTTATAAATGATAGGAAAAAGGACATTGAAAGTTAAAAAAGAAAAAGGGATTAAATATATCTGTACAATTTATATTTGCAAAGGTTTCCTTGCGAGGAAATTTAAGTCTAATGTACGTAGAGCAATCTCTTCTTTGGCAGGAAATCTTTTTTACATATGTTTCAAATATTTCAATTATTTGATCTAATTTTGCAATATTATGGAGTTATAGTTTAAGGAAAAAGATTAAAAGGACAAGTTATATATTACAAATGATTATATACAAATAATTTTAATATTTAATTATAGAAGAATCAAATTATACTTTTGTTACTTTTCCTTATTATGAATAACTTAAATTAACTGTTACATTTGATACGCGGTATATTTTAAGTTCAAAGAACAGTAATCCCCCTCCCCTACATCCTTTCAGTTCAGTTTGGTATACCGCGCACAGCAAAATACCCGGTTAAACGATTCGGGTGAATGTCCATAATGATGGTAAAGAATCAGTTCTTCCTGGTGCAGGCTGGTGCCCATTTCGCAACAAGCCAACGGGCCAGCGTCCAGAGGCATTCCTGAGCAACTGGCCGACGACAATAAAATAAAACATTACTATCTCGGAATAGCGCCTCCGCCTTGGACCGTTCTCACCCGCGCGAGAAGATTTGCTTTCGGTAATAAACGTTTCTCCTCGAACGAGTCGCGAGCGCCCCCACGGCCCTTTCGTGGAACGGGGCATCGCCGCGCCCCGCCATTTTAGAATATAATCTTCGCCGCGATTTGTCTTCTCCGAGAAACGCGCTTTGACACAGGAACTATTGTTCAATGTAACTTGTTCGCTGAACTTGCGGATGGTTTTCGAATGTGCGGTTTGAGAAAGATGGTCCAAATATTCGGTATATTTGTTTGAAGTATGTTCACCGGGTTATCTTCACGGTTAATATAGGGATTTATTGTTTCATCTACAAAAGATTCAATTGCTCGATCTTATGTTTAATTCAAATTCTTACATTAATTTTTTCTTAAACAAGTTATTATTTGCCTGCAATTTTTCTCTTGTTGCAAGAGAAATTTTTTAATGTTTTAACTATTTATTATATTATAATATAAAAAGTTATGTTAAAAATATTATGAGTATTTTAATTATTGATTCTGAACTGATTTATTATTCATAATATAATTTATCATTTTATTAAGAAAAAATTAAAAATTAAAAGATAAAAATTAAATCTACCATACTTTTCATAAATATCTCTTACAAATCCTGTATCGTTTCCATTATCGAAACCACATTCCTCGTTCTCTCGAAAAATTTCTCACACGAGAATCAAAAAATCGAATCGAATCGAAAGAGGCGAAGAAAAAATCGAGGCAAACAAAAGGAGGCGTCGTGGCAGGGCCAGAGAGAGCCGAAATCGGTCGAAAGAACGGATATAATGATAACTTGGGCCCGGGTATAATGAGCATCGAGGGACAGCGCTCGAAGACATTGAAAATAATCTAATTATTAGCGGGGGACGATTATAGTAATTAGATGCAGCGTTCGTTTGGGCCAAGTCGGTCCCCTACCTATTACAGGTATACTTCTTCCTATGAGAAGCGGTCAAATGAAAAGGTGTACACTCTTACGGGCCTCCTTTTCGAGGAACCCTCGAGACGCAATTGTGTGTGCCTCTCTGTGTGTATGTGTGTGTATGTGTGTGTGTATACGCGGCGGACAACGTGGAACGAAAGGAGGGAGGAAGAAAGGAGGAGAATGTCGAAAAAGAAAGAGAAAGAGGGGGGGGGGGGTCCACGTTCCTGGCATGCAATTATGTAGGAATCCTGACTGTGGAAGAAAGCTTCCTCGATCGCTTGGCTATGCATTGAATGCAACAACTTTGAAATGATCGTTGACTTCACAAGGTGGACGCTTGTTGTTTCATTACGATTCCACGGCTTTGTCGTCCCCGCGGATAATTTTCTTGCGCCGATGTACCTTGATTTAAATCCTCCCTTCTGGGAAATGGAGGACCTGGATCGTAACACACTTATTCTCTCTGCCTCTTTCTTAATGATTTTCCTTCATTCTTATTTTTTCTTCTTCTTCTTCTTCTTGCTGATGCAGTGGAACCAAGATATACATCTTGTTGTTTCAGGAAACTGTGTTCACGTTAAAATTCAAGGGTTCCAGGCATAAGCAGTATTTTGCTTAATTACATATTTTAAATATTAATAGAGAATTAACATTAACTTTTGAAATTCTTTTTTCTCCTTTTAGAATGATTTTAATTTTAAGAATGAAACTAAACGTATATACACATATGTATCTCTAAAGATAAATTAAATTTATGTTAGATAAAGTGGAAGCCAAACTTACAATCTTCGAAGCAAAAAATCTGATTCTTCGTTTCACCTTTTTTTAAGCATTCCAATATCAAAAAAAAAAAAAAAAAAAAAAAAAAAAAGAAACTTAACAAATTCCAACTCCTCGTAAGATATTCAACACCCTCCTCAACTCTTATGATCATCGTCAAACTCCCTATCAACTTACTTAAAAGCCCTATCCCTCCCCCCCACCCCATCTCATTTGTCACAAGTACATCTTCTTACCACGCTTTGTTCAGCGGTTCTTGGTTCAGGAAAAACGCCGGAGCCGGGCATTCGCATTTTTCCAAGGGATCTAATGGAGGCATAATAATCGTGGAGGCGCGCGGATCGCCGGCGACCCACCCCCGCGCGCACCCTGCGCTCTCCTCTCTCTCGAGAGTAGCGGGGGATTCTTTCTCGTCGTCCACTACAAGCATCGGAACGGCGTCGTTATTGTATGGAACGAGGCGTCCTCGTTATCGTCGCTTATCGCTAATAAGATCGCTGGACCGCTCGTTATCGTCGTCGTCGCACTCGCCCTGTCCTCATTTTCGTACGATTGCGATCGTTAATTATCCCTATCGCAGCTGATCGTGCTCTCTCTCTCTCTCTCTCTCCTCTTTCCCCCTCTTCCACCTCGCTTTCTCTCTCTCTTTCTCTCTGTCTGCCCTCGCCACTCGTCCGAAACGTTGGTTCGCCTCGCGTTGGTCCACCATCATCCACCTTCTCCCTCGTCGACGCTGTCGCCGTTGTTGTCGTCGTTCTCCTCGTCATTATCATTCCGGTAATTACCGGTGTATTCCCTCGTTATCATCTTGTTATCGGTTGGCCGTCGTGCCGCTTCCGCGGCTGATCGAATTTCGAGCACCTCCTCTCTCCTCGGATAGGTCAGGAGTCGTAAACAGAGAACTGCTGCCTCCCGCGTCTCGCCATATTCGTCGAAACTCGGATAAGGCGTTCCAATCCTTTTCTATTTTTTTCTTGTCGGAAGTTGGAGTTGGAGGGTTGTTCATAAGGGGTTTGAGATGCGATAACTCGTTGCGATAATATTTTTGTTACAGGGGAAAGTGTAATGTTTTAAGGGTGGATTGCAATGATACATTTTGAATTTTTTCGTTAGCGTATATTTCAAATATCATCCCCTTTTGGGATTATATATTATATTTGGGATTTAATTATAATTAAACTAGTTCGAAAGAAAGTTGTATAAATTTCTTATATTGTATGGGAACGAATGAATATCTCACTGAAGTAATAAAGGATATCGTTTTGTGTCATTGGAATTTTGGGAAGTTAAAGTTTGGGAATAAGTGAATATTAGATATACTTGTTATAGCAAATACAAAATAAACAATTTCTATCCTTATTGTATTCTCATGAAGCTCTGTTTATTTACTTATTTCATATATTTGATTCAACGAGCAATATGTTCGTAATATAAATAAACGGAGTACAACAGTATTAATTTATAATCACAAAAAATGAATAACATAGATACAGACATAATTTGCATTGCAAAGTATTTAAATAATAGAATGATAATTCTTATATGAATATAATAAAAAATTTAACAGATACATTCTTGTTCGATTATCACGATTTTAATAATGAATCTAACGTTTAAATAAAACACGTACTGAAAAAAAATTTCATTAAAAAGTAAAATTCTTATATAAATAATCAAGAAATGAAAATATTTCTCAAGAAATTCATCGGCACACGGAATCCATAAATTTTCAATAATCATTACATAGAAGAATTTTTATATTGAATCGAAATAGTAATTTGTAAGATCGACGGAATTTTAATCACAATCGTGAAATTTGGATCGATTACAATCACGCAAGTGTCGATAAGTTTGATGTATCAATCTTGCACGAATCGTTGATCGCCGCACGTACGTTTTCGCGCATCATACTCGAACCGAAGGAAGGGCAACGATAACGTTCGTTACAAAGGCCCCAATTAGCTCGAAACTGTTTCTCAGGAGCGGGAAACGTAGCGTTTTAGAGATGTGGCTTCGATCGAGGCCTGAATTCGACTAATACGCACTTGGATTTCGCCTTTAAGTATAGAGGCAGCGCGATCTCATCGAATCCAAATGAACATCCTGCTGTCGGCGGTCGTGGTGTAATTTCAATGCGCGTTAGGGGTACCTGATTATTTGGGAGAAACGTAGAATCTGAACGAAAATCTTTCTCTCAGTCAGAGAAAAAAAAAAAAAAAAAAAGAAAAAGATAGAGAAAAAATTGGATCCTCTTTGGAATAATAATAGATATAATAATCTTTTCCTTGTTTTTATTATTATTACAAATAGCCTTAATACATAACCATTTTTTTTATAAATATCGAATATTATCAAACTAATTCTATTAATTCATCTTCTTACAATATATATATATAACACACGATTGTCACATAATCAGCAATCACGTTCGAGCTGCTATCGAAATACCGAAGATACAATATCGTGTGTTATGCGATTGGATGCATTTTTATCAAAATTTATACGTACAATTATATAAATATAGCAATACTAATCTAATGCTGATCAAGCGTTGTTAATAAGCGACGACGTTCTGTAACGGGGTGTAAGGAGGAGGCGAAGCTCGCGCGTTCGATTCGCATATTGGTCGCGCATCTAAACGGAAATACTTGAAACGCGGTTGCCTCCGCATTGACCTTCGTTAACTGGAACGTAAGTCACCGCCTCGGTTTTATCCGGCTGAATAATCGTAGAACGTAATGAACAAACCTTGCAACTAATTGGAACAGATTGAACGTACGATCGCGTTGTGTGTACGTGCGTGCGTGAATACGTGTGTGTGTGTGTGTGTGTATGCATCGCGAGTTTCTTCGCAATTAATAGCGCTGTCACGTTGCACCAATCTGCGTAACGATTGCAACAGCCCGCGTATCTCAATCGTCTCTTTGTCCCTTTCTTTTTTCTTTTTTTTTTTTTTTTTCAATTAATTGTATTTAATACCATTTCAATTTCAACCCCCGCAAAGGGAAACAAAGGTTGGCATGATGGTCGCGATTGAAAGTCTTTCGAAAATATTTTGTTGCTCCCAGTGTAGGAAAATTGATCGGTACAATTTTTTGATAAGATTAATTAGACGATAGACATGTCTATGAGAAGCGGCGATATTTTTAATTTTGGAAATAAGAAAGACGGTGAAACTTTATTATTCGTTTTTTTTTAATTAAAAATTCGCATACATCGATAGATCCGTCCCGATGGAACAAGTGAAATAACGCTTAAGTTAATCGCAAGATTGTCAATTATTCGAAGTTTGAGAATTGTTGAGACGTAACGTCATATTTTAATTATAATTATTTTTCATTGATAATATAAATATAATGATAAATTTACACATGTTCGTTAAGATCATTTCAAAAATTTCCTTAATATCTTTTCCATCATATGTTCGTATAAAAATAAAATAATAAAAATTTCATCGCTTATACTCTATACAATATACAATACATAATGAATCAAATCATACATAAAGAGGTTAGGTTCGCTCGCAAGTTAATTACTTCCTCCACGAATCATAAAAATAACGTGTATGTACTGTCAAATTAATTTTTTACAATACATTCTTAAACGTTATGGCACAATAATATCTTATCTCTTTCATCCACCATCCACGTGAATCAATCCTCCATCCGCAACACACCAAACAAGCAATTCCCGCCGTTTCAAATTTCCACCGGTCGTTCCTCCTGCAATATAACCAGGCGTCGACAATCGGCCGCGATGAAAACCTGTCGCCTAGATGGGCCGATAAACCGAACCGGTAATTAATAATTAACGGTTAACAATTAAGAGTGAAATTAGCGCGTAACACCGCGATCGTTTAATTGGATGTAACGGCGGGAAGGGGTGGAACGAGGTAACGGCCTGGACGGGGGGGGGGGGAGGGGGAAGAAGGGTAGATAGAGAGAAGCTGGCAGGTGGTGCGCGACGGGACGCACGATTCCTTCGATGTCTCGCTCTGAATTTAATTTCCTCCGCGGTACACATTGACTGATAAATATTGCGGCCCCGGGAGATCCTCAAACGTCCGTATAATTAAATCCGCTGAAAATTCCTCGGCCACGCCGTCGTTCACGTTCGATTTTCCCCAACGCTCTTCCCAACTTTCTTCCCTTTCCCCCTCCTCATATCTGTTCATATCCGATTTCTTTGTAATTCGTTTTAATAATAGGCAAGGAGGATGGCTTCTGTTTGAACCGGAGAACCGATTTTCTAATTCTTGTTAAGGTGATATTTTAAGATTGTATTTTTTCGAGGGAAACGTTGTATTGTTTTTTCTCTTCTTCTCTTATTTTTATTTATTATTTATCTTTTGAATTTAATGATTTTTATAAGGATTGATATTGACAGGGTGAAAAATGGGACAGGAATATGAATTTGAAGTTGGAAAATTTTCTCGATAGTTACTTTGGAGAAGTTTTTTTGAAGTGTAACACTCTCGAAAGTTTTTATCAATGCGTCTCTATTTGTAGGAATTTTCGAAAAACAATTCTCATTTAAAATTTTTCTTTCAATTAAGAAGAGAAGTCAATTTGACGTGATTTGTTATTGAATCGTCTCAAAAAAGTATCTCAAAAATTTTAAAATAGAATTTATATTCAAGAATGAAACATTGGAAATCCGGTAAATTAAAGTTTTTCATTGTCGAAAAATAACTAAAGATATTGATTTTTTCGTAAAATGGGAATAGAGAATAGAGATAGGAAATTGAAATGGAATTCATAATGAAGTATTGTTATTATTACATCGCATTAAGGACTGTAGAAATGTTCTTTAAGCCATATACACGCCTGCAACAAAGTCGAGGTTAACCTCGTCACTGAACTTTCACGAGAAACGAATTCGAAACGAACCGTAGCAAGCTTGAATCAGGGAACGAGGAACGAAATTTTGTTCAGTGGTTCATTACGCGCCTAACGTCGTTCTCGATTATGTTGCTTTAAAGGATTTCGAAAGAAGAAAAATATCAGGTAAGATTAGACTAATTTATTACTAATTTATTTGAAATGGAACACATGTAATACACTTTATGCGCTTAATATCGTTTTAATTGGATTTCGAATAGTAGATTAGATTAGGTTATATATAGCAATTTATTTAAAATGAAATATGCTTAACTTATAATTTAACCTCTCAACTTTTATTAACAGAAAGGAACTAAATTATAGACAAGTTGGCAATCAGGCAATGCACAATGAGAAATTGAATGAAATTTTCGTCGTTTTTTGCCATTTTGTTTCAAAAGATTTCGAATGTATCAGATTAGGTTAAGATTAGATAATAATTCGTTGGAAATGAAATAAATCTAACGTATATTTTACATGTTTAACATGTTTATATCGTTTATATTTTACATGTTTATGTCGTGTCATATTGTTTCGAGAAATTTTCAATGAATTGGATTAGTTAGATTTAAAATGGAATTAGAATAAAATGCAATTATATCCTGTCCTTGGTTCCAAGTATATAAAAAGGATCCAAGATCGATTCCAATTCGTTTCCAACTAACTTTTTATTGACGTACTACGCTTGTGGTACTCGTAATCAGAGTCATAATAGACTGTAATTAGCGCAAGAAATCGGTATAATAATTCTTTCCAACTTTCACTTCGTGGCTGCGTTTATACCCTCGTTCTATCCGACCGATCACTCCTCGATTACCTTCTGTACTAGTATTACGTGCACGTTTCCATAATTTCTTTTTACCTGTGCGTTAAATATCACGACCACCCTGCAACTTTGCGCATGAAATTACTATTCTGATAGATGAGTATTGCGTTACAATGTGTCTCTTATGAGATTGAAATGAGGTTCGGTACGATAAGCGTTGAATAAGCGTTGATATTTTCTTGTTATCTTTTATGAGGTGTAAAGACTTTCATAAGACGATCGTGGCATAATTTTTGTTTCGTTATGTTAGCAACACTGCACATATTTTTTTTCTATTGGTTCAATTCGAAATATTATCTATTATTAATTCAAATTTTACGATTATATTCGTTTATGAAGTATATTCGTTTGTGCAGCAATAATTTTGGTCATCTGTTTTTAACCATCGTTAGAAACGAACGAGATAACGGATTAACTCTTATGTATGTATATTAAAGATCTTTGATATCGTTCATTAATTTTTTAATAAAATTATAATTTTAATATTCATAAATTAATAGCAGATATACCAAGTAAATAGCGAACGATTTAAAAATCTTTTAATGAGAAGATAACAAATTTTTAGGTTATCTTCGATAAGGTCATTTTAAATAATTGAGTGTTGGATATTAAAAAAAAAAAGTTAAAGAAAGTTCAAAGATCGTTTAAATTAAACAAAGTTCGAAGATCATTAAAATGCTAAATATACATCTGTTATATATAATACTAATATTATTATCTCAATTTCATTTCTCTTAATTCGAAATTTCTTTTAAAAGTTATATTTGTTTCGCATATGACGATAAGTTAGGAAAAAGCGCACTAAACCTGTCACTGCACACGAACCACGAGCTGTAAAATCGTAAAATTTTGAACTAATAGTGGAGAATACTATTTGTAGACTGCACATGTTTATGGATATTCATATTTTCATCATCAAAATTACGGAAGTAAAAATCTAAATAAAGATTTGATCTAAATATTATAATGAGCACTTCATGTTCAATATTTTATATATTTTTAGATATTATGCCTGTTACAGATTTTTGTACATTTATATCTCTTATAAATACAATCTATTAGATCTATTATTTATAACCAAAAAATGCATTTTCTGACGAATCAATATCAATACATTCAATTACATTAATCAATTACATTAATAAACAGATTTACAGATTAGATAAGCTTTATATAAATAGATTCTTAGAAGAAACAATTATATTTTTACATAAGTAAATGGATTCTTCTAGATCTAAGAATAGTTAGATTAGATTAGATCAGGTTAGATTTTTCATATAAATAAATAAATTCTTACAAGATTATTACATAACACACCATTTCCATTTTTCATATATTCAATCCATCCTACAAACATTACAAACATTTATTCATCAATACTTCGTGAAAGAAAAATATACTCGACACTGATCACATTTTAACAGAAAAAAAAATCACTATATCCAACGTAGAGAAACATTTCTCGTATCTGCGCATGCGCACGCAAGATTCGTCTCTCGTGTCACTCACAGTTTCTAATCTTAACTTTCCAATTAGTAAAGATTAAAATTAACAAAGCTTCAGGTCGAGCCAGGTATCCCTTAAACGAGGCAACATTTGAAGAACAGATACAGAAGAATAGATTGGATATTTGTAAAGTTACCTTCGTTCCAAACGCTGTTTCATCTCGAAAACGGTGAGCACCGTTATAACCTTAAATACCAGGTACCAAAATAGGGCGACGTGGCACGACGAGGAGAAGAAAAGGCACTCGTTACTCGTCCAGGACAAAAAGACAGAAGTTTCGTATAGGTGGACGATCCTGTCCCGAAGCGACACCCGCTGAGCTACCAGGAAGGACGATTATTGTTAATTAAGGTGGGCGTGTCGGGCAGGTCACACGCCGGTTTCACGGCCCTTAACGAAGGGACAGGTCAGCTCGTTTTATGAATTCTAATGCCGGAGGCCGGCCGGCCCGCTTCACGAAAATTTTCACCGACCGATTTGCATTTCATCTTGCCTTCGTCGACAGGTCGAGGAGAATTTTACACTCTTCACCCGCTGCTTCGACTCTCGTCGCCTCTTAATGTAATTAGTACCCCTATTCACCGCCACGTTGGATTATCCGCCTTTAACGAGGCTGTTTGATAACCAATCGAGCGGCCATTGTTCGCCCAACGTTTTTCTCGAGTTAACGATTCCCGGGAAAGTATGAGTTTTTCGATGGAAATTTCGAAGATCGAACTCGTAGCTCGCAATTGTGTAAACTGGTTCCCTTGGAATTGTTCGTTTTGAATTATTTTGAAGATTCTGTTTTTATTTTTTTTTTTAAATTTAAATAAAAATTTACTAATTCGTTAATTACTTCATAATACTTCACGCGAAAGTATGCAGGATATTTTATTTTAATTCAGTTTAAAAATTTTATTGAAAGATATATTTCGAGGAAAAGTAGGATCTAGAATCTTTTTAAATATTATATTTCTCTAAATCTATTCTATAATTTTTGTTTGTTGTATTATTTCGATAAAAATTAATTTCCAAGATATTTTGTTATTTAAATCAAAGTCAGGATAATATATTTCTTTAATTAATAATCTTATTTTATAATATCAAGTCAAAATGTTAAATCAAGAAAAAAACGAATCATTTGACGTTTATCACTTTTCAACAATTCTTTTTCAACATTAATGCAAGATATGATTAAATCTGTTACGATGAATTCGCTTTTTCGAGGAATACGTATGTCACCAACCGAGCTGTGACGAATCAGAAGACATTAACGATATTATCACGCCATATAATCGAGAACGAGAAAAAGTGATTGAACGTTAGAAAAGATCATGAAGGGGTGTAATTAGACCGAGCTTTGTTCTTTCTTACCGCAACGAATGCCTCGTTTCCGGTGCCATTGTAGTTCCATTGAGGAGCTCTACGATCGAAACGAGAATCTTCCATCAATTCCTTCGAATCTCTGTTTTTCTTGGATCCCGATTCGAATTATTGGCCGGAAAATTAGACCTTTGATGTCGTCACGCCTACATCAGCCGCAAAAAAATTTAGTTTCTTGAGGAAATATAAATTCTCCGTTCCCCTATTCAACGTTTTCTATCCGCCAATCAGTTGTCTAAAACAGTGATTCTCAATTCTTCCTCACTTGCACGCCAATATTTATTTGTACTCACGAAAACACACTTTTGACTAGCACATTTTGTGGATCATATCTTTGGAAAATTGATATCATATCTTGATAAATATTCTTTTAATCGACATTTTTATATACCAACTTTTGTGTTTATTTTGACTTCGAGTAGATTATTTCAAAACAGAATAATACCACAAGAGAGAGTGTCTTAAAATCAAGTAAATCGTATAATTAATAAGTTAAATTAGATTAGATTTGTCTAAACATCACGTGAAATAATATAAATATTATTTCAGATTATATTTACCTTCGTTGGATAGTTTAACTTTCGTATAAGAGAATCCATATAGATAAATTGAGAATCATCGATCCGAAAGGAAACATTATTTTTTCAACTGTAATATTAAAAAAAAAAAAAAAGAAAAAGAAAAAGCCTTACCACTAATCAATCAATCATATAATTTTCCACTCGTAATCTCAGGAAATCGAGGCAAGTTGCACGATAAGTTACTGGAAACTTTGAAATGGCCTGTATAGTCCTTCGACTATAATCACTCGATAAACAAATAAACCAATCGAGCATTGATCCTCGTAAAATGTTTATCACGCCAATCTCTCTATTCTCGTACCCCTTAGTTACAACAACAATCCTCGATACGTCTCTGTCTTCCCTGCCTTCCCGGGGGTGATCCTGTAAAGAATAAAGATGGAGGGGGGAAGAAAAAAAAAGAAAAGAAAAGAAAAAAAAAAAATCTCAAAGGAAACAAGCGAGAAGAAACGAGGGCGAACAAGGCCACGTTTATCACCCTCCCTTCGACCACCCTCCCTTCCCCATCCCCCTTCACTACTCCATCATGCTTTACTACCGTTGCATCCGGATTGAATTTAAAATATTCCTTCGGCGGACGAACTCTTTCGCGAATTGCCCTATCGTAAAAGGTGCCCTTCCTCCTCCTCCTCCTCCTCCTCCTCCCCCCCCCTCTCCCTCTCTTCACTCTCGCCACGGATCGTTTTCGCTACGAACTGCTGTTTCATTGGAATCGCGAGGGTGGGTGGTGGGTGGATATTATGAAATCGTTGCGCGTCGTCTTAAGGGCCAATAAAATTGCACGGAACCCCGGCCACGCCGGTGAAATTAATATCAGCCAGGGCACACAGTTCCATTGAGGGGAGGGGAGGGGAGGGGAGGGGGGGATGTAATGCGGCGGTCGTCTTTACGACCAGTTCGGGGGAAACTGTCGCGGCCTAAATATCGTGCTTTCTCCTCTAGTAAGGGGGGAGGGGGGAGGGGGATTTTTTTTCCCCACGAATCAAATCGTGATGAAAGAAGTTTCGAACTTTGCATCGATCGAATTTGTTGATCGATACTGTTGATTTTGGGATTAATTAAAGTTAAAGAGTATATCTTGGATTATTATATATCGAGAATTTTAAGCGTAATTTTTACAAAGATTGGTTAGATCTGATACATTTAGAACATTCGTCATCATTGTTGTAATGATAATGATATCTTTGAATTTTATCAAATTGTGGAAAATGTAGAATATTCTGTCGTAAATGGACGATAAAAAATTAGTTGTTATAAAACTTTGCAACAGTTATTTAAGTAGATTTCGTTAGAATTACGATTCGGGATTCTGAATATTTTTTTTTTTTTCAGGATTCCTGCCGATTTTTGCATTGTTATATAACATTTTCCAATTTAATTTTATAGCGGTATTTTTATGATGTTATAAATCGTCATAAATTAAAGTAGATTGCAATCAGAAACACGTGGTTGCTGGTCAAGAAAACAAGCAATAGACTTTTATTACTTAGGTACTGTGGATGGCGTTCAAATCCCTTTACGTAACCTAATTATATGTACATGTACATTAAGTTGAAGATATAAACCCAAGATTATTTTATACGTAATTTCGAAATTAACTTTCTGCTGAAATTTAATACAATATCTAATTATTGTACCATTCATTTCTGAATCAAAATTTATAACTTTGCATTTCCAAATGCAATTCCAAAACAACGAACAATAAAGATGTAATTAAAATCCTGTCAAAAATAAATTTTCCTTGCTACAAAAGAAAAATTAGATTAAAGAGGATTAAAATAATAGATTCTTCATAATAACCGCTTTTCCAGACTTATTTTTCGAAAAACAGTGGTGATAATATCATTAAACAATCTCTCTCTCTCTCTGTCTCTCTCCTTCCCTCTCTACTTACCTACCTAACAGTACAATAACCGTTTCCAATCTCGAACCTCCACTTGTAACCATAATCCTTCTCCATCACCGCCCACTAGGCCATTGGACATCATAAATCCAAACATTCCGGCGAACAACCCTCAAAGCCAACCCTTGTATATACCTTGCTATTTCTCGTTTCAGGTATCAGCAGAGAACCGGAAGAAGAGAGCCGGTTCTGGCAGTGCCGCTCCCCAATAAGCTTCCAGTTAGATAGGCCACGAGCTTTTGTTTTTCGTCGTGGGAAGCTGTTGGTGGGCTCGTCGGGCCCACCCTCTCATCGGTCAAGCTGGCGAGCGCTCTAACCGCTGGTATGAACCCCCACCACCCGGGCCACTCCGCAGCCTACCCGCATCATCCCTCTCTCTCGAGCAGTCCTCATCACTCTGGGCCCCATCATGGCTACAGCACCGGTGGAGGAGGCGGTGGGGGCGGTGGTGGTGGCACCACCACCACCCCGGACCTGCCAAGCCCTCACTCGCCTCCTCACGGTCCCGCCATTGACCCAGCTACCCCTTACGGCTCCCTTCAGCCTGGCCAGGGCATGGGCAGCAATGGACATCATCACGGCGCTGCTGGAATGATGACCGATCATCCACATCACCCAGGCCACCCTCACCCCCACTTACCAAGTCATCCAGCTTATCCACCGGTTAATCACAACAACAACTGTACGCTTAAGGTAAGGTGTATTTTAATTTAATTTAAATAATTTAATAGATTTATGAGAAGAAGACATATGGTTATTATATTATGGTAAAGGATAATTTTTTTTTTTTTTATTAAGTCAATATATATTGTTTTATATGGCAAGACAAGGTTTTTCTCTTGGTGTATTTTTAGATTTTAATAGTTTTTAATGTCTCTTGTTTTATTTATACTAAAAAAAAAAAAAGAAAAATAAAAATAACATTTTTATTGTTTTTAAACAAAAGTATAACAAATATGGGAAGCAATAACTTCTCGGTGTTATTATAACTGTATTATAAAGTTGTTTAAAACGTTAAGAAATAAGATCAAAATTTATATCGTTTTGTCATAAATAAGTTTTAAATGTTGTTTTTCTTTATAGTATAGGAGAATGTGTTTATATAGAATTAAAGAAGATGAGGGGACTTAAATTGTCGAGGAAATTTTTCTTTTTTATAATGTGAAAGTTAAATTTATTTATATTTTCAATTTATCTACAAAGACCTACAATTTTCGAGAAACTCCGTTAATTTTAAATATCCAAATTTTATTACATCATAAACTGTATCATCTTATATATGCATCGTGCCTCGTGGATTAATAATTTCTCATCTTCAGTTGGAATCCCGTATCATTATACTTCCTGTTCTTTTTATTATCCCACTCGTTCCCCATTCAATGCTCCCCCTCTCCTCTCTCTTTTTCTTTTTCTCTTTTTCTCTCTTATTCGTTTCTCGCGACCGTTACAGAATCAAACGACGAATGAAATTAAATTAAAATCCCTCGTTAATGAGGCCTGGTCGAGTGTCGTCGTTTCCCGCCAACCCTGTTCCACCGATGGAGAGGGAGAAAGAGAGAAGAATATCGGTCTGGTCTCGTTTCGTATCGCATACGTTCTCCTCGTACGATTAAAATGCACTTTCTATGCTGGCTGGTCGCGCGAGGATGGTCACGAGAAAAAGTTTTCAACCGGAAGCAGCTGGAACTGCATACCCGGCTCATTGTTCGCCTAATAACAAACTGTCGTTCATTACGTAATACCGTTCTCCTTCACTATCTAATATTCCAAAAAAGTAACGTACCAATCTCGAGAAATCGCAACGTGTATTATCGAAAAGAAGGTGATTTCATAATTACTCGCAATGTAGTGATATTTTTTTTTTTCGCTCGATTAAATGTTTTCAACAATTAAAATCGATTCATCATGAATGTGTATATAGATTTCAAGAAACTTATTTTCTTTTATTTATCAGAAAAACAGTTACACTTATTTTATGTTAAGTGTAATTAAGATGAGTGAATAAAGAATATGAAACGAAAGAGAATTGATTGAAAAATTGATTGAAAAAGAGGTTTTATATTAAAAATTAATATCATTGTAAAAATTTTATCGTTATTCTAATAAATTTTAATAAGAATAGATTGTGGATAATTATTGAATTGACGAAGTAAGAAGAAGATAAGAGACGATATTCTGTTATAAAATAAAATAAATGAAAGTTGATGTACAATAATGTTTTTTGTAATTTATTTTTCGATTATTATTTGTTTCTTTTTATAAACAATTTAATTTTGCTGTAGATGAAGTGAAAATAAAACAAAACTTCATGAGAAAATTTAATTTTCGACTTATTTTTTTTTATGAAGTATCATCCCTCCTTGATTGTACAACGAATAATAAAACCTTGTATAAACAGCATAGAAGATTATAGTAATGCAATAAGAAATCCTCGTATGTTGAATATGGCGGTAGAATGAGTATCTGCTTCTCTTTTTGCTTTGCTTTATCTGATGCAAAATTAAATTGCTTATTACTTGAAAAATAAGCTTTAACAGGCATTTTACATACCTTTTGTATTTGTTAATCTTTAGAATTTTCTATTAAATTATCTACCTATAATATTTCATCTGACCATTCTTGTATATCTTTAAAAACCTTTCTCAAAATCTATCTCAAACGATATAACTAAAAAAAAAAAAAAAAAAAAAAAAAAAAAAGAAAAAAAAAGAAAGATTCTTTGTATAAAAATAAATTGAAAATGTAAAGTAAAAGACTGAAAATTGTTTCATTCGTATCAAAGAAATGCAATTCAATAAGTTGTTTTATAAAATATAAATAAAACATTATTTATTAATCTATTCTTATTTTATTATTATTAATATATATAAATAATTATCGGATCAAGATTTTTTAAACATTTTAAAATTTTTTTCTTTTTATTATGAAATATCGTTTTATAGTTCTGGTTTGAAATTATGATTAGAAAAACAAAGTTCGTTCCATGTCCTTGTTGGAAGATAGAATTTGCATATTGTCTTTGGCAAAAAAAGAAAAAAAAAAGAAAAAAAGAAAAAGAAAAAACTAACTTTAAAGTCCATAGAGTATATACGCATTAATCATACATTTCAATTTAAAAATAGTATAATAATATCGAATGAATGTAATGAAGATAACATCAACGATAAGAAGCGAAAAATAATATTAATGGCGTTTATCAATATAATAAATACAAAAATAAACTATATAGAAAAAAAATATTTTAAAAAATCTATTTAACATTCATGCATATTTGATAGCGATAAAAACATTTTAAATTACTAAGAACAAAAAATTCGTAAAGTGTTTTTTTGTCCTATGCTATCAAAAAAATTGCAACTTTTTTTTTTTTATTAGTCCGTGTAACTGATAATATTTTCTATTATTAGTCGAAATATCTATCTTATGATATGATTCGCATATGACGATATTTTTAGCGATCACTTGTTTCCAACTTGTTGTCAAGTGAAACAGGATGATTCATAATCTTTCTGAAAAAAAAAAAAAAAGAAATAACGTTAAATTAAACGAAATATATTTTAAAAATCATTGAAATGATAAATATGTATTACACCATATTATCATCTCAATGAACGAAATTTACACAAATTACAAATGACATAATGTTTGTAATGTTTCAAATAATGAATAGTAAAAAACACAAGAAATCACAGAAAATATAACAAATACATTTTCAATATACACAATGTATAGTAAGATGCACAATGCAATACTACTATAAAAAATTAGTCTATTAACGAACATTTGGAAAATAATTATAGAATTAAAATTCTTAAAGAAATAATACGAGAAGAATACACGTTATATTTCGATCGAAATTCAAAAAAGAAAAAACAAAACTTCGATAGAACTTAATCTTAAGCAATTCTGACAACGATTAGATTATACTTTTAAATTACCTTCTTTTTTTACTTTCAAATTATTCCGTACTTACAATGAAACAAAAAAAAAAAAAATTTTCATAGTTCTCGTAGTCCTGAAACAAAATAATAAAATACACGTTATCTATTACACATTTAAAAAAAATAAAAAACCCTTATATAATTTTCAAACTTTTTGCGGATAAAAGACGAAAACTATGCAACGTATAAGTCCAATCCAATAATAATAAAAAAGGAAGATATATATTCATATTCTACTTTTATTTAACACCGGTAGCAAGTACACAGTATATCTGAAACCCTCTTCCTGCTCCCATTACCGGGTCACCCAGTGCAACCTCTCTTCCTGTCCAATCTTCCCGATCTTGTCAACAGATCAACGTCCGAAACGACTTTTCACCCCGGTCGGAATCGGCGTAACGTACAACAGGTGGGACCCCGTGTAAACCCCGAGGTCGGTCGAAACTCCTCTGTTAAACAGGGAACGGAGAGAAGCCGGAGAGAACGAGAACCGCGGCGGGGTCGCAGGCTAAAATTCAGAAGGCATTATCCGTCTACGTGACCCTCACTTAGCTCGCCATTGACAAACGTAACAATATAGGCATTTACCACGGAGAAATATAATTGAATAGGGGCGGAGGGGACTGCGAGGAGGCCAGGCTGCCCCCTGGTTGCCCCTTTCCCTCGAAACGCCGCCCCCTCCTCGCCCCTCGTGATCCGCTCCACAATGCTCGCTCTCTGTCCCACGCCCCCCCTACCCAACCTAACTCCGTCCTCGTCAGGCCTGGCCGTGGATGGGGCCTCGGTCCCCCTTCAACGTTAGTTAGGTCCTTTCTAGGCTCACCTTTTTATTCCCCCCACCAGAGGGACCGCGCTCCTGCTGCGGCTGGCCGGGGTACCTGAACCCGGGGCCTCTCGCGAGGCATTCAGAGGCCCAAAGCAGCCACGGACCAGTCAGTTTGCTGCTGACTTCGGTCGGGACCGGTTCGCCTTTTTCCTCTCGCCGTGGCGCGTGCTCTCGCCTCTTCCTCCTCTTCCTCCCGCTTTTGTATCAACTCGCGAGCGTCGTGAGACTCCGTGACCGCTTTTTGCGTCGCGTAGACGCGTAGACGCGGTTGTCGCCGCCGCCGCTTTCACGTGTACAAGCTCGCCTTTTTGTTTTTTTTTTTTTTTTTTCCCCTCCCCTTCTTCCCCCTTCCCCTCCCCCTCCCCTCTCCCCGTGCTTTCACGATCGTGTGTGGATCGTGCGCGTTCGAGGATCATCCGTCCACGCGGGATGGTACGCGGCGCAAAGGGAAGCGTGTTGTTGGTCGCCGACGGCTACGAAACTTTGTAACGTGTACTTGGGATTATTACTGAGGGAAAAAGTGGAGGGAATCGTGTATTTGTATTTATCGAATTCGGTTCTTTCTCCTCCGGTGGATGGGCACGTTTTATTAGTGGTTGGTTGGTTGGTTGGTTGGTTGGTTGGTTGGTTCGAAGGTGTTGTTGGTGATACACGGCCGATCAAGGACGAATGGTATACGGCCAACGTGTGAATACGTGAGAGAGAGAGGTTGGACCAGATAGGTCGCCACACTGTTTTCGGGCACACTTTGTATCTCGAGCTCTCTGGTTCTCGCCGATATCATGGAGGTGCACGCGCATCACTACAGCGCCATCGCGTCGCGGATGAACCAGATGAAGTGTTTCACCGGGGATAAAATTGTAAGATTATGTTCATTATTTTTCTGTGGTGATACGAATTATATATGATCCTTCTTTTTTTTATGCAATTATATATATATGCGCCTTCCGTGCAACGGATGTCCAAGTTGTGGTTTTCTTCTTTTATTCCATCGATCAGATTCTGTAAAAGTTCTGTCTATAAGTTCGATGATTTTTTTTTCGACTGGAAATTCGAGTTTAAATCGAGTTAAAATAAAAGACTGGAAATCTGTTTATACGAAGGTTATTTTTCATATATTCGTATATGAAACTTTATTAAGAATATTGAATAAATTATTTAAAAATTCTTATTGGGTGGATGATGGATATTTTTTTTTTAGAAAATTTTGCTACATCAACGATAACTTACGTAAGAAAGTTAATAATGTAGCAAAACTTTGTAGTGATTCGTCATTTTGTTTTCAAGGTTATCGAATAAATAAGTTTAACGATCCATATAAATGTTTTTTGTAATATATGATATATTTCGTATCTTAGATATACAACATACAAAATAAGTAAAGTATTGGTTTATTATGCAATTATTGTGGGAGATTTATTTTAAATTCCGTAATATCTACATTTTACAAAAAAAGGTAAAAAATTTTTACCTAAAATATGATGAAGAAACGATAATTTATATCACGAATAATAAAACTATTAATCAATTACTATTTAGTTTTAATTTAATTCAATTTCAAATTCAGTTGCGTACATCCATACTTGTTATCTCTTCGTTTTTGCGACACATTTTTAAAATAACTCTACGTGAATTAAATAATTCTATTAATTAAATAGAGAAAATTAGATGTATTCCATTTATACGAATTAAGAAACGTTCACGATAAATTTCCATCTACTTAATCTCCATAATATTTTACAATAACAACTGTCTATAATCGATCAATTTCATACTTATTACATATAATTACAATCTGTTACTTCTCACCGCAAAGACATTAAATTCTTTAATTTCTTCGTTACAATACGTACAAAATTTCANAAAAAAAAAAAAAAAAAAATCTCTCGACATCGATTAGTAGCCATAACGTTCCAACGTTCTTCTAACGTTTACAGTTTACAAATTTCAAGCGTTCGACGTCCGAATTTCGTCAGAAACTCTGCACAGGCCGTTGATGCCCCTCCCCTCCCCCTCCCCTCGGCAAATTGCTCGGACGACTCTCCCGACAGTTCCGATTGCCTTGATTTATCCCGATACTCGCCCGTTTCCGATCACAGTCTCGCGTTAATGGTATCGAACGTTCGTATTAGCCACGTCCCCCCCCCCCTTCCCCCCTCCGCCTAAATATGCGGATATATTCATCGATCCATCCGCGCGCTGTGTCTCCCTCTCTTTCCTCTATTCTCTCCCTCCCCCTCTGTCTCCCTCCCTCCCTCCCTCCCCCTCTCTTTCTCTCGTCCGTTGGAAGACAATACCGCCGTGCTTTTTTCTTCTCTCTCTCTCTCTCTCTCTCTCTCTCTCTTGCCCGTGTCGCGAAGATGGTTCTCATTAGGGAAACCGTGGGGGGAGGGAGGGAGGAGAGGAGGGGACTAATTAAATTTTTCCAACAAGTTAACGATTGCACAACGGAACACAGTTTCTCCTGTGTTTGTTTAAAACGACGCTGCTCACACCGCCTTCCCCTTTCCCCCCTCTCCGTTGTGTTTTCCATTTTTTCCTCTCTCTCTCTCTCTCTCTCTCTCTCTCTCTCTCTCTCTCTTCCCCTCTCTCTCTCTCTCTCTCTCTTTCACGATTCTCTCAGCTCGCGCGAAGAAACGATCGTAGGATCGTAGAAACGATCGAATCGCGGATGTATATATCCATCCATCGGCTCAGGTGACTCACTCCCACGCGAGTAATTTCATTCTAACATCATAGCTGGATTGGACGATGGCAATCGTCGGGGTTTGAGAGAAGCGGAGGAGGAAAAAAAAAAAAAAGAAGAAGAAAAAAGAAAGAGGAAGAAGGGGGAGGGGGGGGGACGATTTTCGTACCTCGTGTCGGGGAAACAAGGGCATCGAGTTCATCGGCGGCGAGTTAATTCCTCTTATAAATTACCGCAGCTCGCCGGCTTTCTGAGGACACGGCTCTTTTTCGTTTCACCTGTGCGCACCACTGGAAACACGGCCCACCTTGAACTCTCTTTCTCTCTCTCTCTCTCTCTCTCTCTGTCTCTCTGTCTCTCTGTCTCTGTCTCTTCCTTCCACGCTTTCTCCCGCGCTTTTCATTAGGATCGCGTGGACACACTCGTCGTGATATCTCTCCGCGAGATCAAAGGCGAACGATAAGCCCTGTTTTATGTGGGATTCGCGATTCACGTATGCGACGCGCGTCTGACCATTCTTTTACGCGACTATTCGTGAATCGCGTGATTTACGTATGCGACACGCGTTTCAGTGTTTTTCTTTTTTTTTTTTTTTTTCTTCTTTGAACCGCGATTTATGTATAATATGTATATATATATATATATGTTCGAGAGATAAGATACTCATTCGATGCGATATTTAATTTAGTACTATCTTCGTTCAATTTTTCATTTGATGTATTGTTTCGCAAATGAACGATTCTCCTAATCGAAGAGAATTGAAAGGTACGCGAGATCGTGAGAGTGTTTCTGTACATGAATCACCGCGTGGAAGATAATTTATGGAAATGTGGGGATAATTATCGTGAGATAATTTCGTCGTCGATCAGGATTTTTCGAATTCTGTAACAATGAGATTATTCGACGATATAGATTTAACAGGAACAGATTTTTAAATCAGAAATTAAATATTGTATCGGATGAATATGTTCGTGGTAAATAGAAGAAGAAATGTGAAGGAGAAATTCAAAATTGTAATTATGATTTTTGTATCCTTCCATCATCGACTCGACTTTCTTCGAATCGAACTGACGAAACGAGAAACAAATGTAAAACAAATAATATAGTCGGACCCTGACTTATGTCCTCTCGGCTTGTGTCGTTTTTTTTTTTTTATTTACGCATGTCATTTTTATTAGCAATATCATTAGCATTCTATATTATATTCGTATTTACGTATTAAATTATACTATACACACGCAATAAACGCGTATATTTTTACATATTATATTATTATTATTATTATTATATGTTTGCAAAATATTATTTATAATTACTGGTTAAAATTTTATTTTTACCATCTATGAAAACAATAAGCAAGTTTATTTATATAAACGAAACGTATGAAAATATTATTGCTCGAATTTCGCTGCTTAACGTACCATGAATCAAAAAAGTGACGATTAATTTTCGATAAGTGTAAAAGCAGTTGTAAAAAGCAGTAGAAAAACGTAAATAAAACGAAAAAAAAATAATTAATACGCAGAGAATTTTCTTTGCATTTTTTGGAAAAGGAATAGAAAAACGACGCACCCGCGTTCGAACGTTAAATAAGAATTAAATATAAAGAAAAAAAATTATGCATCGAATAATGCAAATATGAATCGGCGATGTTCGTGAAAAAGGTTTAAATATACCTGTATGATCGAATCGTGCTAGAAAGGGGTTAAACCCGTAAAGGCAAATTACGAGAGGAGGATTTCACAAGAAATTTTCATGGAAGGTGAGAAGAACGGTTCCAGATATCGGCTCAATTTTGTATTTACGACGTCACGATCAAAGGATGCCTTGGCCCTTTCGTTCTTACGACTTGTTCCGCCCGATTATCATAGAAATCGTTCCAGTAAATCAAGCAGTAACCTTGGAACCAGTTGCCCTCGCTGTTTTTCGAGGTACGCGTGTGTAATAACGAAAGAAATAGTTTCGTTTGCTCGAAACAGGTTGTGAGAGGTGACGGAATCTGGGATTGGAGGGGCTTGAAAAGTTTTACCATTTTGACCGGGCAAATGCATGGGATACGAGTTTTATAATATACATAGGGTGTTAATATATTCGTATAGATATCCCTTTGGAGGGTTGATTGATAGAAAAAGCGTTGCTAAAGTTGGTATACAAGAAAATATTAAGGGTGATAAGTTGTAAATAGCGATAAAGATATAATGATTAATAATAAATTTAATATAATTTATTTATAATTTATTCAAGATATTCGAGAATATCCTTTGAAAAGTAGATTGTAAAAAAGTATATGCAAAAATTGATCTTATTTATAATTATTCATAAACAATTATATGTCTCGCTTCGTTTAATGCAAACTAAGATTGGTTATAATTTAATAAATAAACCCTTTGACTTTTGTATACCAACATTGCTTTTGACTTCTAAAATGTATCCATCGAGACGCGGAAATATTACATAATCGAAACATTAAGATTAATTGCGAAACAGTTTCTTACACACAAGAATTTTTATTTATAACAATGTCAATAGTATCCCTTCTTTGAATTAAAGATAGCCAAGAATAATGGTGCGAGCCAATATATCTATCATCGATAGAAAAGTATGCCGTCTTAATGTGTTTAAACTGCGTATTGATTTTCGAGTTACGGCAAATCGAAGAAAAGGCTTGAAAAGGCAGGTTTTTAGCCTCGAATCCGTTTAGAATTTATTATGCGCTTGACAGAAATTAATGACATTCATGACCTGCAAGAAAAGGTACGCCTTGAATTTCGAGCTTATTGAAACGACATACTCTCCTCCAACAAATTGGTCTCGTCCAAATGTCCTTCGTTCATATCGAAAAATTTCTTGTGCTGCTTACAATTGGACCGTTTTTATTTATTTATTTATTTTTTTTTCCTCGTAAGAAAAGAATCGCACAAAGTTGCCTCTTAATTGTGGCACACGTTTAACAATGAAATTCTTGAGATTTGTCACCGTCAGTTATTTATTTATTATTATTATTTTATATAATTATTATATAAAACAAATTGGTCTCGTCCAAATGTCCTTCGTTTCTATCGAAAAATTTCTTGTGCTGCTTACAATTGGACCGTTTTTATTTATTTATTTATTTTTTTTCCTCTTAAGAACAGAATCGCACAAAGTTGTCTCTTAATTGTGGCACACGTTAGGATACACGTTTAACAATGAAATTCTTGAGATTTGTCACCGTCAATTATTTATTTATTTATTATTATTATATATAATTATTATAATTAATTATTATTTTTTTTTATTTTTTTGTTTCGAGATTAAAATTCGTCCGCTCTCGAGAATTATTCCTCGTGTTAATGGTTATTGTAAAAGGATAGCCTACAATTCTCGATTCACTTGGGAAACAGAGCAACTCTTGATTATGTTATTTTCACTCGCATTCTGAGATATATATTCATTTTATGAATATTTTATTTTGAAATGGATTAGTTTACTTCGAATTTATCGACCACGGGAATGGAACGTTTAATTATATAATATTAATTAATTCTCTAATACTTCTTAATAATATATTTTAATTAATTTTCTCATTTAACAACGTTTTATTATTTATCCAATAATTTTAAATTATAAGTATACTTAAGCTTAGCTTAATACCCAATATATTTATTTAATGTTTCAATTATTCATTATTTCCATTTTGAATTAAATTATATATTTGACTTATCATATTAATTCACAACCATAAAAATATATTTTCCTTACTTCTTCACTTCTCGAAAATTATATTAGAAACTAGTCATCTTGGCGTTAATATTAATATCTGATATCTATTTTGTATAATGGAATGCTTCAAAAATCAATCTTACAATGGTTAGAAAATTGCTTACAAAATTACTTATAGAAATATAACAAATTATGAAAAGCATTCGAACACTTTCGCTACAACTATATCTTCATCAAAAATTCTCTGTATTGGTAGGCCTCGACGAGTTCTCTCGCTACAGCAACGACAATTTCCAACCGTGGTTTATCGGATGGCCGTATATTTTAATAATCAGCGACGTCAGCCGCGATTATTCACGCTTACCGGCGTTTACATAATCGAGCGACTAAGTGTTCGCCGAGATTGCCCGCTTGACGCACCACGATGATTTATCGCCAGTTAATGACTTTCGATTTCGTATTAATTATAGCAATGTATCTCTTTCTCTTTCTCTCTCTATCTCTCTCTCTCTCTCTCTCTCTCTCTCTCTCTCTTTCTCTCGCTTTCCTCTGATTTCTGCTAATAGAAGCAACCGTTCGTAGGTTCACATTGCAAAGTTGTTATTACGTTCAACACCAGTTTCGTTGCGTAATCGGCCAATGGACACTCGATAAAACAGTTAAAGTCCGATTAAAACAAGAAATGTCGCGATTTTCGATCAATCTGCTAATGTGATTTATATATATATAGTTACGCTTATAAATATGCAGAATATTATTCTCAGTAACTTTCATAAATAATATATTTAATGTGTGTAAGTGTATTACAGTCAGTGTATAATTACAACGAAACATTTTTTTTTCCTCTGAAAAATCAATATTTCATGTTTATAGAGTTCAATTTTTATAATTATCACATTGTTATAATGTAATTAATGTATAAGAATGTTCATTTGATATAATAATTATTTTTTGTAACTATTGTATGCTCGTAGTTGATATATATATATATATACATTCCATATACAACCATGGAAAGTTTTTACGAGATAGAATTAAAAAAAAAAAAAAAAAAAAAAAGTTGCACTTCATCCATGTTTTATACAAGTAGATAAATGATGTTTGGGAAATTACGAGTGTTTTTCATTTGTTTAACAAAGTGAAAAGCTATCAATTCATGTGTATCCATGAAAGTACCATTCAACAGTTTGTTTGGACAAATCAATTTCCACTTCACACCGTTAGTTGGCGAAGTTCGCGCACTTCAGAGTCCTGCAGAGTTGAAGTCACCGAGTAACTTCATTCCTTCTTAATTGCATGAACCAATTATTTATTCGAGGAGTTGAAATATAATTTCGAAATCTCCGACGCATTATTTACTTTTTCTATAGAAAATTTCACAGAGAAATTATCAAAAACCTTATCAATTCCATTTCCAAGTTTTTATTATACAATCAGCAATATCCTTTTCATATTTTTTTCACACAGAGAAAAAAAGATAATTCTTCATTTCTCTTTCATTTCTTTTTTCAATACCAATATATTATTTATTCCCAATATATCACACTATATATACATATTAAATTTAACTTCTATTTTATGAGTAAAGTTAATACATGAAATATTTGGATCCATTCCATTCGAATAATGGGGACTCTATTATAATATATATCAGAAATGTTTTAATTGCAAATTATTATATATATAATATATAATATATATATATATATTATAAAATGTTTCTTTTCCGTTGCAGCAAGAAGGAGGCCCAAGCGGACCAACGGGGATCCAGCAATGCGCCGGTTGCGGCGGTCAAATAGTAGAAAGATGGTTGTTGCTCGCAATGGATCGGTATTGGCACAACGGTTGCCTCAAGTGCTCGTACTGTGGCGCGGCACTGGCGGAAATCGGCCACTCGTGCTACACCAGGAGCGGCATGATCCTCTGCAAAAGCGACTACAGAAGGTAAGGATGCATTCATGTTTCTCTTCAAACTAGCCCGGCCTTGCATTCAATGGATCTAATGGCACGTAGATATCTTTGGGAAATTACGAAACGAACTTATGATATAGGATAGGGAAATTCGATTTTTCAAGTGGTTTTCAACGCGAATGATATGGAAAAAGAAAATTGAAAAGTATAAAATGAATAACTTGTAATTAATGATTGTTGAGGAGAAAATGTCTGTAACGCTGGCTGCTTAATTCTTTAACACTGTGATAACCGGTTAGTTTCAAGCATAATTTTCACGTTAAGTATTAATAAAATATGTTTCTGTTATGTTTGTGAAGAAATATAATGATTCGCTTATTTGAAAAATGAAAAAAAGTACAAGTAATGAGTAGTTGAAGAAATGCATAAATAAATAAATAAGTAAAACATATTGGCTATTAGTTAATAGCTACGTGGCGCTAGTATCGCGTCACCGGTCATCATAGCGTTAATACTCATGCCAATAATATGCATTTTCCTTATTGATTTTTATGGATTCAAAAACTTTAATATCTTTAATATCGTATCCATTCTTATTGTTTTATGAATAAAATTGAACATTTTAACTTTTAAATGAAAATAAAAAATGTAATCCGATTAATTAGATTTATTGACAAGAAAAAAATCTCAAAGTATAATTCTTTCAATCAATTTTTATATAGTGATAAATTTTAAAAAATTGAAACTATTTTTACTGAATTTTATTAACAAACAATCGATCCATGAGATATTTAATAACCAACGTTATCTTCTTATCGTTGTATTTCCTAACATTTCTACTAAATATAGACGTCGTTTATTTGAAACAGTGTAAAATATTAAATAACAAGCCTATACTTTTTATTACATCTAGATATTCTTTTATATCTATAACTATAATCCCTTCATAAATATAATAACTCGATATTAAATATATTCACGAATTATTAATTTATCATCAAAAATTCATTAAACAAAGATCACAAATATACTTCGAGATCTCTTCTTGTATGTCCAATCAATCGAATTACATTTTATCCAAATTGGATTAAGCATATTCATTTCGATAATTCAAACAACGACAAGTTGAATTTTGAAACTTCAAATTCCCTTACCCACACTATACCTTACAATTTATACATTCGATTTCGACTACAAATTACATTTCACCGTTTCTATTATCAATTGCTCGAAACTGCTGGCATTACTTAGGGGGATGACCCGATTGCTCGTCTGAAACGTCCCAGCTCGCAGCCGTTGATTGATCGCGAAACAGGATTACACGGCACGAACGTCGCGTTCCGCGCTTCATTAAATCGCAGACACGCAATTGCCCGACCGATTAATTCCGTGGCCGTGCTCGTATCGGCCTGCTCGATTATTATAACGACGCTCGTCTGACGATTCCGACTCGGCGTCGGAAGAAGTCGTGGAGAGAGATGTTGAAAAAGTTGTTCAATGAGAGAGGGGAGAAAAAAAAAAAAAAAAAGAAAAAAAAAAGAGGAAAGAGAAACAGGGAACTGTCGTGATTACGCGATCGGTTATATAAACGGGGCACGGATTCTAGAAATTAAGGATAATAGATACGCAACATTTTCACGGTGATAAACGGTTGGCTACGGGTGAATTAATCGCGCCACTTCCGGCGCATCGGCGATTACCGACCGAGCAGACTCGTTGGCGCCAAGTATCGTGCAATCAACATTCCGCTCGTGCAAAATAGCTGCAATCTAGGAAGCTGTCACTTCACGGTGACACTTAGCCGCTGATTATATACGCCTCTTCCTTCGTCCCGCTCTTCAAACACTGTTTGCAATAACGCGCGCGTGCGGAATCACGAGTTTCTTTCATGATCGTTAGATATATATATATATATTGTCATCGATTTTCCACTGATGCTCGATATGAATTTGTATTTTTACGCAATTATATTGGGACAAAAGGAGGAAAATAAGGTTGGAAATTGTTTGATTATTGTGAAAAAAAAAAAAAATATCTCTTCAAAAATATTATTTATTTCATATATGATTTTACAAAAATTTGTAAAATCTAAAGAAGAACGAGAGGAATAATATGAATGAGGAATAATGAATAATATGAAAATGAAATGAGAAGATTTTTTTTTTTGATTTGTGATATAGAAGTTCTAATAGTGGTAGTTTCCAACTTGTGGATCGTAAAGTGTTTTTTTAAGGGGTCGCTGCTGTCGTTCTTAGTTAATAACTTTCAGTTACTCGTTTCTTTTAATGTAATTACGGTACAATATAATTACAGTGCCACTCATTTCTCTGGGAAAAAACCGTGTTAATTTCCTTAATGTTCTTTACTCTATATGGAGGTTGCCCCGAGTTATTTGAATATTACAAAAGAGAATTGAAAAAGGTTTCGGGGGGGGGGGGGAAAAGAAGAAGAAGAAAACTGTCCTAATGAATCTTTTATACACTTTGCCGCTTTAAGAATATCGAAAGGCGTTAGAAACTTTCCATCGACTTTCTATTTTTTGAAAATTATAAGATAACTTTTATCGATACCAGTGTTTACTTTCTCAACTTTTATCGATACCAGTGTTTAGCAACCGAGCGTTGAACGATTCTCAAAGATCTGAAATAACCTCGTCAATGCGACACCGGATCGATCCGATTTTCGTTTCCTGAATGATTTAGAGAGAGAGAGAAAAAAGAAAACCTCGTCGTGTTGAAAACGGTTAATCGGCGGAGACCGTTCCAAATTTAGAAGATTCGAGGTCAAAGCGCAATTTAATGAGAAACAGACGCAGAAGTTAGTTGGCATCACCTTAAAATAGATCGGCACAATCTGGCCAGGGCAGCCGGTGTGTACGAAATCCAATGAGTGTCCGTCCATATTTTTTCTTCTTCATCGACCTGTTAACTCACCGCGAGACGATGCTTCTTTTCATCTCTGATTAAACCTGGAAAATATACGATCCGGTCTTCGAACGAGAAACAGCACCGTAAACTGAAATTTCCTTTTTTTCCTTTCTTTCTTTCTTCCTTCCTTCCTTTCTTTCTCTCTCTCTCTCTCTCTCTCTCGTTAACGATCCCTGATATAATTCGATAAATTTACGGTTGATTCTCATTAAAAAAGGATGAACATGTATAAATTAATATTTCGAAAGTTGAAATATTATTTTTATCCTCTTTTCTTTCTTCTCCTTCTCCTCTTCTTTTTTCTCCCCCTTTTTTTTTTTTTTTTTTATTGAAAGTTTCGTCATCACTCGAGAATTGATAAATTGGATAAACATGAAAGAAAGTGACACGTAGTCGAAACGAAATTGGCCGGCGTTCCGGGGATGGAACGAATTAATTAAACGGTCGACAATGAAGAAAAATATTCAGCCCCGTGGCAGTTCGAAGTAAAACGGGTCGGCTGGTCGTTATGAAATTTTATACTTCGTTTAATTAATTCCTTTATTACGATCTTCGACGGGGACTGGTTTCGGGATAGGGAAGGCTTTAAGGAACGTTCGAAATTTTCTCTCGTCGAGAGATCGGGGAAAAATATCGAGAAGTCATCGAAAAGTTACTATAATACTTATTATATCTAGAATTTGCATTAAATCATTTATAATTCTCAATTAAATATGCAACACAACGAGTAGTGTATTTCCACTTATTCTTTTCCTCAAATTATAAATGCAAACCGGTATTAAAATCGACTGATTTGCAAAAGTAATGAATTCGAGTGGAATAATCAATTTACCGATCGTGGAATATTAAAAATGTTTTTAAGCTTTACTTTGCAAAATAAAATCTTTTCCTTGGACAAAGAAATTTTTCTCTGTACACACTCTTTTTGAAGATTAAAAGATTCATATATATACACACCGATCGATTGCGAATCCCTATAAATAAATTAATTTCATAATCATAATTTAAAAAAAGAAATTGATAAGATTCATTCAAGGATACTTTAATTCGATAATTTTAAATAAAATAATAGTAATAACTTTATTTTTAAAAGAATATTGATAGAAATATATAATAGAAAAAAGAAAATATCCTAACGCGAATTTAAGAATTTGTAAACAATCAAAGACGAGGAACGTATCGAGTTCCAACTTCGTACTCTCGGATAGGATAGAAAATTTCATTTTCTCCGGAATTGCAGCGGTTATAAGATTCCTCGGGAACATTTGTATTCGTGGTCATGGTAGCCCTCCTCTTCCTCCTCCTCCTCCTCCTCCTCCTCCTCCTCGTCGATACGATCGCGACAGACTCGTCCGCAACGGCACACACACGCCCTAATCTGTTAGCACAGTCCAACGATTTAGTCTAGCGTAGTATCAATATTTGATTACGAGGCGTCTCCGTCCCGCATGCCGGAATTGGAGACGGATTCGTCCATCTAAATGTCCAGTGGCGCGCTCCTTCGTATTTCCGGAAGTCGGTTGTCGTCGTGGAAATCGATCCTGGCTGGGATCACAATGCGGGGAAAAACGTCCCGTTAATTACGATCGTGCGGATCTCCTTTGCTTCCAAGGAAATCCTGTACATATACTTGCAAGATAGAGGATACTTTTTTACTTTTGAAAGGAGGGGAATAGATTAAAAAATAAATTTGTTTGAGACGAAAATGTCTGATTTGTAGAAAATTTGATTCGAGAGATAAATTATTTTTTGAAATAATGGTAATAATATACGAGGCAAACGCAGATTTCGTTTTAAATGAAGAGATGCGAGAAAGAATACGTTTGAATGAGAAAAAAAAAGTGGATTTTGGAAAATTGTAGGTACAAAAAATATCTATAAATTTATTTTTTTAGTAATGAAATAATGACTATCCTAGATTAAATAAAATGGTAAAATATTAAACATTCATTTTTCGAATATATTATTATTCAAATATTATAATTAAAGATAAATACAGCAAATGAGGGATAAAATAAAAATTCTATTTGAATTTATTTCGATTTTTATCGTTCAATCCTACTACATCGTATCTATATTCTTGGAAATATTTTTGCGTATTTTTGATGATAAAATTAAGAGGAAATCGAAAAAGGATTGTATGTATTTTATTTTCAATCTGGACAGAAGTTATACGAAGTTGTACGTGGAACATCTTTCTTTGGAAATCAAAGTCAGAATCAGAAAAGTTTGAAGCGATGGAAAAATTGCGTCCAAAGAGAATTTTGGAGAAGATGGTGCACTCTATCATAGATTGCAGAGGATGCCCAGAACTTTAACCCAACTGGTGATCGTTTCGTCACATAGGCAGTACGATAGGATACACGAGATCTCACAGAAAATTTATAAAAGAAGGTTGACTCTCAAAAGAAACAGAAAAAAAAAAAAGGGGTTGACTTTATTTATTACGCGGAACAACTATAAACAAACGTTAAAAGTTTCAATCGCAAAAAAAAAAAATAAATAAATAAAAACTTCTCAAAAGATGATTTCTTTTATAAATCGAAAAAGAGATATTTAAAACGTATAGAAAAAAAAATTTAATATCACGTTCTAGTTCCAGTTATATAAGAAACTAAATATAAAAATAAATTTTAAAAATCATTTGGAATTATCAATAAACATTTTCAAAAATTTACCAATACGAAATTCAACGTCACGTTCCATCAATTACATCCTCTGTATATATTATACACACAAAAAAAAAATGAAAACTAAAGTTTAAATAACTAATAATCCGAATAACTATAAAACAGAAACAAAAATTTCCAAAGTCTGTCAATTACGAATCGAAGAAGAGACATTTAAAATGCATAAAAGAAAATTCGGCGTCACATTTCACCGCGTAAGGTAAAGGAAAAGTGGTTCAATTTGCCGGCAACGATTGCCTCAATTTAATATCCTGTTCGGTTTGCTCGTTAGCTTACCTCGGTAGGAGGCGCAGTATCGTTAAAGACAATCCTTTGACGGAACGACTCCTCCGAGCACGGCTACGTGTCCCTCTTTGTGTATCCATGTGTGTTCGTGTATGTGTATGTGTGTATGTGTGTGTGTGTATATATACTCCGCGAATCAGCCACGACAATTCGGGCGGGCCCACCCTCACCCCCACTCCCGAAGACGCAGAGAAAATTTCCCCGTGAAATTTCGATCGGAAAACAAGCCGCTATCCGAATTGAGAGAAGTAGCACTCCGGAGCGGAGTGACGCGACAGAAGCATCGACATCAGGCTTGCGGTACGGGGGTTGCTGTCGAGGGGGTGCGACCGAGGGAGAGAGAAGGAAGAGGTGAAAGAACAGAGACGGTCGAATTGCACATCCGGATAGAAACTTAGTAGTGGGGGGAGGAGGGAGGAGGAAGAAAGGAAAGCTGAAGCGAGATAAAAGAGGAGGGGGAGCGATCGAGAGAGTGAATGGTGGAGTGAAGGCGAAAGAGAAGGTTGATCCAGAGAGAGAGAGAGGGAGAGGTGAGTGGAAGGATGAAAAGAAGAGACAGACAGAGGGAGAGGGGAATATAGGTGGGGAAGAAAAGAGGGACGAAGAGAAAGATAGGCGAGGATAGAAGGGGAGGGTAGTGGTTCGTTTCTTTTGGATTCAAGGAATGTTTCAATCAGTTTGATTGAAGGGCTGAGCCACGGCAAGAGGGTAAACTCGATTTACAGCCGTGCACGAGGGAGGGGGGGGAGGTATGGGGAGGAGAGTGAGTGAGAGAGAGGGAGGGAGGGAAATGGGGGAGTTTGGAGTGTATATATATATATATGTATATATATGTATATATAGGTATGGGAACGGTTCGAGCCGGGACACACTGGGGTGTACGAAGGTTGGTGAGGCGGGTGAGTGGGTGGTAGTTTCGGGAGGAAAGAGGGAGGGTGGCAGGGTGGCGGGTGCCACAATCACCGAGATGCGTCCAATCACCCCCAGCCTCCAACGCCATCGGGTTTCGGGTGCACGGACGAGGACTGAAGGGATTGAAGGTGTACGGAGGGTGAAGGGGCAGGGGTTGCGGAGTGAAGAGAGCGGCCAATCATCGCTCGGCTTTCCGCTGGAGCGACGTCGTCGTGGTGCTGGTTTGGCCTAGATGTGCAATCAGACCGCTTCAGAGCACCCCTTCTCTCTCTCTCTCTCTCTCTCTCTCTCTCTCTCTCTCTCTGGATCTGTCTGTCCGCTTTTCTCGCTCTCTCGCTTCATTCTTTCTCCCTCCCTCTGTCTCTTCCTCTGCGTCTCACCCTCACCGCTCTCCCCTCACCCGTTTTCTCTCCCTCCCCCTCTTCCGCCTCCGTCTTTCTGGCCGAATACCAAATTCCAGCAATTTGGGTAGGTGGGTACTTTGTTGAATCAACATGATTGGGCTTGACGGAACACGGCGACAGGGAGAGCGTCTCTCCGTCTGCCGTCGCCGGAGCCGGAGCTCCGATTCCGTGGAGAGGACATCATCGCCGTCGTCGATCCTCGCTTCTTAACCCTTTCGCGGTCCCGGGGACCGGTTTGTAGCTTGTAATTCCATTAAGAGTAGATGCGGTCGAGTGGCGTGCGGCTTCTCCTCGGTCACAGAGTTGTCACTTTGAAAGGGGCTGTAGAAGAGGGAGAGAGAGAGAGAGAGAAAAAGAAAATAAAGACGAACGACGAGGTTGGCCAGATCGAAGTACATCTCGGGGAGACGAAGTGCGCTCTTCGTTTCCGCGTCAACACGCGATCAATGACGCGCTAAAGGTCAATATAATTGCGCACCGAGGCTCTTCTCTCTTTTCACGGAAGTGGGAAGGGAGGGGGGAGGGGGGAAGGATCTCGTTGTCGTACTCGTTGTCGCTAGGAACGTGGAGCGTTCGATGATGAAAGATCTTTCACGATGATAAAAGTCTCGTTGATAACGATCACAGCATCCGAAGAGAGACGCTGCCACGAGGAGGAGGAGGAGGAGGAGGAGGAGGAGGAGGAGGAGGACGAGGAGGTATTTACAAAGAGTGGCAAGAGGATTAATAACGGAGGCGGCCGGCACGCGAGGTGGAGTGGAGTTCCGCCCTCCGCGTGACGGAAGTGGCGATCGACGCGGTAATGACGCGGCTTATCGCTTTTGCTCGCGCGACAACAACGCTCGCTGCGGGAAGGAAGGAAGAAGGAGGAAGGAAAGTTGGAAAAAAGATTGGAAAAGAAAGAAAGAAAGAAAAAGAGAGGAGAGAGAAAACGGAAGAAAAATAAAAGCGGAGGAAGAAGAGAAGAAACGCGGCGTGTCGCGTGTTCGCAGCGTGAGGGAGGGGGGAGGGGCATTGGGTGCGGGTTGGACATGCGGGAAGAAGAGAGAGAGAGGAGTATTTCGAGGTGGAGGAGAGCGATGCGGGCACGGGTGGTGGTGGTGGTGGTGGTGGTGGTGGTGGTGCACGCGGATCGTGTAGACGCGGCCTGGTTCGTCGCCTGGTTCGTTCGCGAGAGAGAGAGAGCTAGCGGGGTTTCCACGGCAGTGGTGGTTGTGTGGGTCGTTGAAGAAGTTGGTGGAGGGTGGTGGTAGCAGCGATAAGGGGTTCATTAGAGGCAGTTTATTACTGCCTTTGAAGTCTCTCGCGTGTTGCCGTTAAGTCGCTCGATATCTCGTAATATCTCGCTCTAATCTCGCGAGGAGAAGTTAATTGCTACCTCCACCTCTGCCACCTTCTCACCTCCGACCTACCTATATTCGACCCCTCCCTCTCCCCACTCTTGTGGGACCACCTTTAACCCTCTCTTCGACCCTTCATCATGCCTCGCTCTCTCTTTCTCTTTCTCTTTCTGCCTCCTCCATATATCCATATACTCGTCCTTCCCTCCTCCACGTGTCGCCTTTACAATTGAAGAATTTGATCTAAGGATGAATACGTTTTTTTCTTCCAAGTTCTTTGTTCTTATTTCTTTCTCATCTTTGGATTAGGAACATTTTTTGGAGAAATTGGTATTCGATAAGGTAATAGAGATAATGTAGAGATTTAGTTGTTGAAATTTGATGCATTTGACCGAATAAGTGAAGAATATTAATGTTTAATGCGAGAATGGATTATTGTTAATTGGATAATTAAAACCTTTCTTCTGTGGCCAATGATAGAAATGGTTGTTATTGGAATAAAATTGTTACTTTTTAAATAATATCATTTGTGAATGATGTTTTTTTTAAGGATAAATTATTGAATATTCCTTATTTTATTTATAACTTAGATATTTATAATAAATGTAAAATATAAAGATATTTCTCTGAAATAATCGTACTAATTATAAGTATATTAATTTTTGCATTTCTCTATCTGAAATATATGTTTCAAGATATTCGTTAAATTCTAGAGATTATTTGAATTGCATACTTTTTTTTTTATCTCGAGTGAAAATTTATTTTTCATTTGAAATGATGCTCAATGTTGCTACGTAATTTATTTTGTAACTCGAACCTTTGCAAAACCTTGCCAATAATGCCAAAGAAACGCTCAATATAATTCGCGATTATTTCATAAACATCTCATATATCAAATGATGTACATAATTTGTATTTTCAGTTACGAGATTTTCGTGATGAGGGGCGGGGGAAGGGGCAAAAAGCGATCGTAAATTTCCCTTCGTGGATGGCCGTACAATATCTTATAATTAATTGTACGTTCTTTCGACTGCTAATCCTTAGGAACGACTGCCTTAATGAAAGTAATATTTCACTCGTTAGTAAACGTCCATTCCAATAATGACAGTCAGTGGTCCGCCGCTGCATTACCCTACATAATAATCACGGTAATATTCCTGTGGCTAGGAGAAAAAACTCGTACGTAAAACAATCTTCGTAAATGTTCTTTGTAAATTTACGATCTACTTTAGCGGTGGAATGGTTCGATCGTTTCGTCTCTTATTTCAGAAAATCACAACCTTCGATAGATGGGATCAAGTTCAATACAATACTTATAAATTTGAACCGAAATCCAATATAAAAGATTCCCTTTACGATGCTCGAATATATTTTACTTTGTCAAATGTAATTGTTTGCTCATTGCATGTACAAGTTCTTGCAAAGAATTACACGGAATATTAAAGAATATCAAATAGAATAATTATTTTATTTGTAATTGTTTAAAAACGATATTTAATTTGCATAAAAAACGATCACGCTTAGATTATTGTAAAATAAAAAACTTCTTACATTATTTTCATCATGATAAATTCTAACAACTTTATAATATGGCGATCGCGATACTAGCGCCACACTGACTATTAACTACAATCTAATATTTTTACACGAATTAACATATAAGATGTTAAAGTGTTTGCGGGATATCTTTGAAAATCGATTTTAAAGGCTATAATAAACAGCTACTCAAAAAAAAAAGAAAGGCTTATTTATTAAATTGTAAGCAATTTCGTGATCTCAAAGATAGATTAAAGCCATTAAATAACTTCTACGTAACAAAATTATTATCAATATTTCCATCTTCCAAGAATTACTTTCAAGACAAAATATTGGTTTTAAACGAATGCAGAAATTCTATTACGGTATTCATAAGGCGTATAATTTATTCGACCAGTGTTTAATTCCACTTCTGAACTCATTTAAATTCTAATCTATTCGAAACTGCTTTTTTTTTTCCCAGAATGCTTATAAAAGATTCAAATCTGTCTGTCAATGCTCAATCGAATCGACTCGAAACGTTATTTACTCCTATCTATCACTACCTTGTTATTAACTCTTCGCCTTCTTACATCTTATACAGCGTCTTCCATATTTTATTAACGAATCCTCCAACGCGATTTTTCATCCGACACATTTTATTTTAATTTACTTAAACCGGTGACAAAGGTTTAACAAACAACACGATTACCTAGCCTCGTAAAGAAGGATAATGTTCGATCTATGGACTCTATGGACGATACGAAAAGGTCCGGCCGTTGATTTTATTATCGTTCAAACGACGTATTTCGATATTAACTGGTAAACGCGGACTCGATCGGGCGAGGAATTTCTGCTCGGCAATTTAGTCGAAATTCCGGACATCTGGCTAATAATAGTCGATAACAAACACGGCATTATTGGCCTACCTTTGACGGCGTTAAGCTTTGTGTTCCCGTATTTCGACCGCGAACCGCGATGGCGTATTAAGCGACGCACAGCCATCGCGCGAGATCGGCTCTCCCTGCTGTCTCCTCTGCAACGAACAATTCTCGGTTGCGGAAGCGAAGAAAAATTTAAGGAAATCTATATTTAATATCATCAAGTTATCTTTTCTCCTAATCTGTGTCACTATATTGCCCCTATATTGTGAGTAAAATTAGTCCTAATGGAGATTTATTTAGAATTGATAAGACTCTATTACATTTATACTCGAGGCATCTCCTTTTGATGACTACTCTTCATTATTCTACGTTTATATCTTTTCTTTTTAAAATTTCTTTCGCTTTATTCACTCGTCGCTTTGTTCTTATATTATTTAATTCATTTTAGAAGAAACTATCGAATTTGGAATTCTACGTTTCCATTATAAAGAAAAGATATTCTTTTCTATTCTTCGTTTATTTTATTTTTATAGCTTAAAAATCTTCGTTAATTTAGCTCTCACCTCCGGGATAATCCTCAAAAACGCCTTCATCCATAACCAACTTATCCAACTTATATATTTTTTTCGAAGCCTCGAAATACATAAGATACATCATTCCCAACTTATTTCTCCATATGTACAATCATCATTTCTACGATACATTGTACAATCAAAATTCGATTTTCTTCTACCTTTTTCAAAACGGCATCCATATCTATTCATCATCATCATCATCACTTCACTTCTATATATATATATATCATCTATCACGAGATAATACTTTCGTTACATTACATTCATTCCTCGACGATATTTCTTCACGGTAATTGAAACGTTCCACCGTTAGATCGGGGGACTAATTGACGCGTGCCCGCGTATCCCCGCAGCAGCACTCGGCCGTAATTGCATAAGCAGTTTCGCGGCGGAATATCGCGGTGCTCGATCGGTAACGTTTCAGAAAACACGAGCTAGGAGGGGTGGGGAGGGGAGAGAGTGGATCGTGTACTCTCGTGCGAGGGATCGATCCCGGGGAAATCGCGAAGTGAACCGGTGAAGGAAAGATAACGAGGCGAGCGTCGCGCGGCTAATTGCCTCTCCTCGCCGGCGTTGCTTCGTTTGCCCGTTGAGTGCCACGACAATTCGCCCCATCGAGGTTCGCCCCGCGAATTTAATAAAGAAGAAAATGGAATGGAGGCCGGTTTGAATGCCCCTCCTTCCCCTCCCCACGATTTCGATCGTGTGCGATTATTTCGTTGATTCGTTCGAGTGAATTTCTAACGTTCGAATTTAATTTCTCTTCTTACCAACCGAGAAAAATGGTAAAAATATGTTCGACACGAAAGTTAAAGTTAAAGCAAAAGTTAAAGTTAAAACGTTGCACATCGTTCTCCAAAAAAATATGCACAGGGATGTTCCTGTATAAAATAAAAAAGAAGTTATTATAAAATAATAGTCCAAAAAGAATAGGAAAAAATTGCGTTATGCTTCTAAAAACGAAAATAAAAAAAAAGGAAGAAAAAATGGCACGTCATCGATGCAGGCTTTCGTTTCCTTCGTCAAGGATTAACCGGCCATGCATACGTAGATACTGCTGTGGAATATGAGTATCGACGTTATCGAGTGGCCACGTCAAAGGAAAGGCCGAGCAGGAACCGAAGCCGGGACAAATACGCCGTTGCCGAGGCACGAGGATCGCGGCGGCATTTATTATTCACCCGGCTCGAAAGGGTCCTGGCGCGTGTGTGCGCGGCTCGATCGTGGGTAAACGTCCCCGAGATCGTAATGTGGGCTTTACTTTAACGATTAGGTTTTTCGCGAGCGTGCAAGAGCACCGGCCTGTGCATACTCGTCGTCGCCGCCACCGTCGTCGTCGTCGTCGTCGTCGTCGTCGTCGTCGTTTCTCCTCCTCGTCGCCGTGCGACAGGACGGCTCACTCGGAATTGATTCGAGGAATAATCAATGCTGGGGACTAACGTCGTTCCCGTGTACGCGCTCGAATAAAACGCCGCGACGAAAAACTGTGTTTGCTTCCTTTTCGGTGGGAGCTGCTGCTCTCTCTCTCTCTATCTCTCTCTCTCTCTCTCTCCTTCGCGAATTTTTCTTTCCTCGATCGAACATCACTGTTTTAAGGGGATGATCGTTGAAAGGAGATGGTATGGATTGGTGGTTGTTCGAGCTTGATTTGAAATTATACGTGTGTTTAAGATAAGAAATTTGAGCGTATAAATATATAAGGGTTGAAAGAGTGTTATATATTTGTTGTAGAAAGTGATGAAGAGAGAAGATTGATTAATTTTTATAAGAAACGTGGATTTAATTAAACTTGTTTTAAAGATAAAATTTAAATTTTGTTATTAAGAAGTGTAATTTATACACTTTTGTTATGTAAAGTGTTAAGAAACTTAATCAGTGCTTGATAAAGTAAAGATTCCATTGTATTGTGGCATAAAAAGTTATGAGTGGTAAAATATTTTAATATTAAAAGTAGCAAGAGATCAAAAGTTTAGGAATAGATAAATAAAAAAAGAAAATAATTTATCATCGGAAGTTTTGATTAATATTTTTATAATAATCCAGGAAAAGATAGAGCGTAGCAAAATTATTAATAATCAATATTTTTTACAAACCTTTACAGACAAAAGTTTAGGAATAGATAAATAAAAAAAGAAAATAATTTATTATCGGAAGTTTTGATTAATATTTTTATAATAATCCAGGAAAAGATTGAACGTAGCAAAATTATTAATAATCAATATTTTTTACAGACAAAAAATTTCAAAATTTATTCAAAATTATTCCAAAAACTTCTAAGACTTCTTAATAAAGTTATTAAATGTTGATTAAATGAATCGTTTATCACAGTTGATTGGAATGATATTAATAACAAATAAAGTAAACAATTAGTAGTAAAAAAAAACTGCAAAAAATAACAAATTTTCTTAAAAATTAATTCAAATTATCGTGGACGATTTTCTTCCTGCAGAAATGGCAAAAGGTTAAATTTCTTTATAAACGAAACGTTCGATATCATTGTTCCATATGGGCAAGACAGATGCGTGAATTGTCATAGAGTACTGGCTATTGAATATTTAATGAACATCGATGGCATCGTTTTGTCAACACGCGATCCCGAACATGGCTTGTATCGATCGTGCAGGGAAGGCGTTTTCGTTCGGCTGCGGATATCGGCTGTCGATCGACGAGTGGTGCACGACCGAAAGACAAATTCTTCTCCTTTTAATCTCTCTTCTTCTTCTTCCGACCCTAGCAAACGTTCTCATTCGAATAAATTTAAATATCGAGCTTAATATTGAAATGAATAAAAATATTTTATACGAAGCATTCCTCGATGAACATCATAGAAGAGAATGGAAAAAATGAAAATCGAAATCTTAAAATATTATATTGTTTATTTCAATAAATTATATCAAGAAATTTAAAAAAAGTTTCCCAATATAATTAAAATAAAATCGGCTCAATAACTATAATAATTATCACGCGAAAAAGAAAAATATATATATTGTACATTTCTCAATAAAAGAAACTCAAATTTTTACAAATGATGAAAACTAAATAAATTCGCATTCGCGAGTTTCTGTCACGAGCCTTGGCCACATACGTATGTTACAAAGAAGACAAGTGAGCCGGCAAGCTTTGATTGCAAGGATCCAACAAGTACCGTTGAAATCTCAATCTGAACTCCCCATCTCGCAGCCAAACCTTTACCAACATCTCTAAAAACTCTCTAGACCGTCCAAATATAATACCCACCCAAGAATCCGAAATTCTGAGATAGAGCGCACCTCGATCCAGCGAGATCCAGCAAAAGCGAATTTCAACGGAATGATCGTCGAACAGCATCAAAGATGAAACGGGTTGATGTAAAGTGTTACAGCGATTACTGAAATATTAAGAACGCTCGGCCGTTGCCTCTATTATTAACCTCAAAGGAACCCTGTCAACGTGAACCGCGGGCGCAAACGTTCGTTTAATACGTGTCTGGTGACAAATGCGGAACTTTTTTTCTTTTCTTTATTTTTTTCGCGGGAACCGTCCGAAAGGTTCAAAGGGAGGAGAGAAGTTTCCGACTCGAGAAATCGGCAGAAATGATGTGAAATGATGCGTGATGACGATTGCAGAATCTTTTGGAATGGTGAAAAGTTATATCAGGGTTTGTGCCAATTTTTTGGCACAAGATTATAGAAAACTATGTATTTTGTATATTTTGTATAATTTAAAAGAAGATTCTTTTAGCTTAGAGTGGTTGAAGTTAATTGATATAGGTGAATATTAGATATATTGAACGAGATTATCCGTCTATTATAATTGAAACTATTTTTTAAATAGTCTTTTTTGTCTTAGTTTGAGCTTAATTGCTCGAAGATACTCATATTTTTAAAATTAAAAAATTAAAAAATCATTGAAATAATCTCGATATATTGCACTATAAATTACTACAAGGTTTTTAATAAAAATAAATTGAAGCTTGTCGTTGAACAGATTGAACAGAGAAAATATAATACACCTGTTTTTGATGTCTATGGAAATAATTGAAGATTTAAGACGTTTACTTTTGGTGAAGTGTTTGTGCCGAGTTACTATTGCTTTCCAAAGTTGAGAACGATAGTTCTGCAGGTCAGAATTGGAGTTAGAGGGCATTTTGATGTTTGGACAGTACTGGATCGTACTGCGAAAATACAATGCAGTTACAGTGAAAATTACTAAACGTTACGAACTATAATATCGAATTATTGTTACGAGCTGAGAACGTCAACAATGATTTTGGTTCGATATAAATAATCGGGGATAATCGAGAAACATAATCTCTAAGTCGTGATAATTTTAATAAGCACAAACATGTAAAGTTTTTACTTCATTCTCTCGAACAATTCTATCAAAACAAGTTGTTTTTTCTTTTTTTTTTTTTTTCTTCTTTTTTACTCATCGAGAAATAACAAGTTTCACTTATAAACTATAATTAACTCAGACATGCTCTCATCATTCTCTTGATGATGATAGAGGATGATGCAAGGTAAATTTTATTTTGCGATTATTTTCTTCGAAGAATTGGCTTTTTTCTTTTTTTCTTAAATAACCTATTAGAGTTATTTATACTTGTTTCAATTATTACGCAAATTTATCCATCCAAGTTATTATTAACGTTAATCAGAAGATTGTCACGAATACATTGATCAATTTTCATTAACATTTAAAATTATTAAAATTATATAATACGTATACTCAAGTATAAAATTAACATGGTATTATTAGATAAATATAATTAGATATATTATACTACAATTTGCTTTAAAAAATAAATTGCACCATCAAATAATAATTCTCTTCCTCCCAATAATAAAGATGAATCTTTTACAATTTTAAAATATTGCGTGTTTAAAAATTTATATGCTTCTCTTTCTCCCATGCAAATGAAAAATTATTTTTATTGCTAATAACTTGAAGAAAACTTGTATATGGATTAATACCAAATTCAGAATAAAAAAAAAAAAAAGAAAGAAAATTAAATTTTTCATTGTGAAAGATACGCGACTTGGTTTGACTATCGGCAGGAGAGATCTCGGACGAAACCGAATTTATGCATCGGTGGCTTGGAAGAATATCCAACGCCGACCAAAATATTCCTCGAGTCACGAAATAACAGAGGTGAGTTTCGAGAACCGGTTTCGGAAAGGAAAACGATACGCACCGCGTTAAAGGGTTAATACGCCGAATACCGAAAACATGGAATCTCGAGGATAAACATTGGTAATCGTTGTTTCCTTCAATCTGAATAATAAAAACAACAACAAGAACAAAAACAATAAAAAATATACATAATCCAGCGTGTATCGAATTCGAAATATCGAATCCAAGAACCTAACCTGAATTCTGTTCCAAGTTGAGTGGCTATAGCGCGTAGTGATCGAATTCATTACTCTGCCAGAGCTTACTCCGCTATCTCGAGTTCCAGCCAAACAGTTAGAAAATTCTAATTAAACTGATTGGCAAAGTTTTAACAAGGTATCACCGTGATGAAAGTACGAACCTTTTAGGCTGCGGCTAGATATACGTCAAACAGACCGAACCGTTGATAATTCACCTATTTATATACCGTAACAAATCTTGTCTAGAAAAAAAAAAGAAAAAAGAAAAAAATCTATATCGATCTCCTCCAGAGTCTGAGAAAACTCGAGAGAAAGAAACGGAACACGAGCACTCTTGTCGAAAAAAATAAAACACGGGTGTCCGGGATAACAGATTAATTAGAATCACCGGTTCAACGAATTTGGCCAGGATTGTGCAAACGGTTCCCCGAACATAGCGGTACCAGGATGAATGAAACGTGGGCAAACACGGCTCAAAGAAAGTCAGCAAAGATCGGGCGGCGATCAGAGAGAGGGCGCCAGTGTCAATCGGTTTCCACCTGGAGCTTGACGGTATTCGTGCAAACTGTGAAAGCAATTGGCGACCCGTTCAGGGAATATTCGGCCGGCAAACGAGTCAAATATCGCGTTTGATACGCTATCGAGCCGAGTAATGATATTTGGACAGGGGCTCGTATGACCTGGAAGGTTTGCTAGAAGGGTTCGCCCGGACGCCTGCCGTGCGCACACACGCGGAACGGGTGTCTTCGTACACGTTTGCCCGGTAATTGTGGGTAATACGTGGGCTATTCGATTGTACCGAGTGAGAAGTTTTTGGAATTGATCGAAAATCCGTGGCTTTTTTCCCTTTTCTTTCTTTCTTTTTTTTTTTGAAAATCGTAATAAAAGTTTTTGGAGACTTTTTGTGACGGAGTGAAATTAAATTAAATTCAATTTTAATATATCATCGAGAGTTAGCATTTTCTTCAACCCAATTTCAAATGTGGTTCATTCAAAAGTTTCTCGATCCATAAAATTATTTTAACACGGAAAGAAGATATTATACGTGAAGTCAATACAAAATAATTTTAAAAGTGGTTTGCTAAGATATTTTAAAAAATTCTTCGATCTGAACTCTTATACATACTTGATTATTAAAAAAAAATATTGCGTATATATAGATATTAATTGCGTATAGAATATATTCTAGAATATTATCATTATCTTTTATTGCACTCTGTTATTCAGAAATATACGGGGATACGACATTTTATATCTTTACATCGGAATTAAAAAGGAATCGGAATTTTCGAATTTACCCGTAATTCATTTAAAGGAATTAGAGTTGAAAATTTGTCGCGCAGAAATTTTCAATAGGTTATTTGTACAGGTTTTTGCAGGGGTTTGAGGATCTTTTAATAGAATCGTTGGCAAAAGATAGCCGAGAGATAATGAAAGCAAGCGAAGGAATTAAACTTTTTCCCCCTTGTTTCAACTTTTAATTATTCTCTAGGTGCTTGGTTATTTTCTTAAGGAAGAATTATTATTCTTCATTACGCGGCGAGAGGACGTCTCCTCCGCGCGATCGTTCCGCGCGATCACGGCTGAAAATCGCGAAAATCTAATTAATCGTATGCAGGAAACTGTGGCGGATGTTCGGCGCAACGCCCAGTAACTAATTAACCTTCGTCGATCCATCATTCGCCGTCGTGCAGGAGGGGAGGGGGAGAGGAGAGAGTGGGCAACAGGCAATCACATCGAAAGCCTGTTACGAGGCGAAGGAATATTAGAAAACACGAATGCTCGTTGAACGATTGGAAAACCGATTGTTCTCTCGCCCGTTCTGCCACCACCCGCCTCGTTTACTCCTCCTTTTTTATCCCTTGATTCGTGGTTATTATTTCAACGACGACTTCCATCCGCGATATATAGTGGGATGGAATGAAAAAGGAAAAAAAAAAAAAAAAAAAGAAATGGAAAAAAAATGAAATGAAATTGATATGATTATCTTTTAACAGTGGAAAAAAAAAAAACTTGCGTTTAATTTTATCGATTTGAAAGATTGTTCCCGTGAAATTATTAATGTTTGAGGTGCGGTAAAATCTTTTAAACTTTTTTCAAAATTTTTGACTCTTATTAATAATAAATTTGTTGATGGTCTGTAATTATAAAACGAATAAAATGTAAAATAATACTCGCAATATGAATATGCAAAGTAAGAATATTCACGAACTGATAATATTCTTTGACCTAAATTTCGAATTTTTATATCCAAAATTATTTTCGCGAAGAAATATTAATAATTTGATAAAATCAAAAGTTATTGTAAATTACCGAATAAGAATTTATAAAATCAACATCGAGATTTTATTAATTTGGAAGGCGATTTATCCTCCATTCCTATGCAACCTACGAATTATACATTCGTTCATATGAATTTTTCTTTATACGAATATTTATTATACTTCTATAAACTTCTATATTAATTTTAAATTAATGAGAAACAATTAATAGAAACGCATGCTCTATCTATATATCAATGTTCGATAACATTGATATCCAAGCCTGTAACGGAATTGTTTCTTAATCTCGTTCAAATTTCGCGCCCTAATCCTGTCCTTTGCTACGCCGATGTTCCATCTCTCTCTCTCTCTCTCTCTCTTTCACTCCGTTAGTTTGCTCAAGGAAAGATCTTTTCTCCAACAGCGAGATCATTTCCAGTTAGATTGTCGGCTTAAAGGGTGAAAAGAGAGAAGAGAGAGGGTAAGGGGAGAAGGGAAGGGGTGGGTGGGGGAGAAAAAGGAGAGAGAGAGAGAGAGAGAGAGTGGAAGCGCGCGCGTGCCGCAAATAAGCGTCGATAAATCCGAGACGTAATACAAGCGGGTCGGCCGCGGGGCAACTTAATCCAGGGCCAAATTAAATCGTGGCCCCGACAAATCTGTGCTTCCCGAGTGATTTGTGGCTCCGTTTGATGCCGCCTCCATATCGGAAATAGCTCGAACCACCCGTGCCCTCGGTCATGGTGTTATTCAGGAATCAATGGAATTTTGTTCCTTATGTTTCCCTTTGCCTCGCTTTTGCTTTGCCATATCACGAATGTTTTTTTTTTTTTTTTTTTTTTTGAGATGAACGTGATCTGATTCCAACAAATCATCTGTTGTAATTGTTGAATCTGTGTTTTATTCTTTTTTTTTTTTTTATATATATATTTGACAAGGATAACTCTAGAAAGTTCACAATTTAGAATTCAGTTAATGAAATCTTGATATCTTTCAAACAATTTTCCTTGGACTGAGTTTTGAGAATAATTATTATTATTATTCGTGTTTTCCATTCCCCATCATTCTTTTGCTTTCATTGTGAATTTCTTTTTTTGGAATTTTGTTTTATTTATTTCTTTTTTAAATCTATTTGAGGAGAATCATTCTAGAGGATGTTACAAGTCTTGGTATTAATTTTGTATCCTTCGAATTTTTTAAGAATTGCCCATTTTTGCCCTCTCCCTTTCCTTTCATAATGAAAGACTGAATATTTCAACTTGACTCGACGAATTTTATCCCCACTGTGTGAATTTCTATTTTATTTATATTTTTTTTCTTCTCGCAAAGATTTTTAAATTGCATCATTAGAATGCTGGCCGTACGGCTGTTCGATTCTTCCACAACGCACAATCACTTTCTAAACTGTGGAGGGAGGGGGAGGAGGGAAGGGGAGGATATGAAAAAAATAAAAAGGATCGAACGCACACCTGGCGACTGTGGAATTTCCATGGAGGCCTTGAAGAGGAGGAGGTCCCTTAGCCGCGATCAACGCGCGTGGATCGCGCGTCGCGCACGCCGATCGATAGCCCTTAATGGCGGACAAATTGTGAACGTTGACAGGAAGATGGAGGGAGGCCATTTCGCGGGGAACCGAAGTTCGCTAATTGCAAGGGATAATCGAAGTTAACGGTCCTGTTGAGCGATTTTAACGGTCGTGACGCCGAAGGGTTTCTTCGCGGTGAGATCATCGCGCCCTCGCGATCCCGGAAACCGCCATTCCTCGTTTCGATGGTATTTCCACGCGCCACGCGCGTTTAAGGAAGTAATTATTCCCAGATAACTTTGGATACATCGATCGTTAAACACTGATTATTATTATTTTTTTTTTTCTAGGATATTCGTTTCGTTTCCGATGAAAATTTTTCTCTCTCTTTTTCGAAAAACAGTTATCCAATTGTCATGAAAAAGAATTGGAATTTGAATATTTTCGTTGGGATCTCAAATATTTTAGTTTTGAATATTCCTGTTAGGATCTGGAATTTTTTTTAGTTTTTGAACAGTTTTTCGACAAAATATTTTGTTATTGGTGGTATATTTTTCTAGAAGAAGAAGAAAAAAAAGATTTTGCTTTTAATTTTATTATTAAAATTTTTTCACTTAAATAAGTAACATTAAATTATTATAAAGAATTAAATGCAATTTGTCTAATCGAATATAATATTGATCAAACTGAAGTGTCTATATTTATAAGTAACATTTCTTATCGATGGATGATAAGATAATTTCAATTATAAATAACTAAAGTAATTAGAACTAACAAAAAGTAATTAAAAGTAATGAAGAATAAAATACTATTAATGTTTTTAAAAAGTTATTTCTTTTAATTTCATTTATATTTTTCTACAAGAAAAAAGGGAGATATTGCAGACAAGCAAACGAGATATGAAACTGTTTCATTCATAGCTTAGAATTTCACGTTATTCGATGAGATTCATACAGAGTGTTTTATTATTTCGAAATTATTTCCAAAATTTAGTCAGTATAAATGAAAAGAATATAAATTCTCGTTCCAAATATATGTCTCGATATTAAACTCTGGAAATTGTTCGCAACGATCCACTATTTTGGTAATTAAATGGCAGTAAAAACAGTTTATGCCTTTGTCCTTGTGTTTGAATTATAGCCGTTTTTATGTTTGCTCAGCTTGTACCAGTTTATCTTTATAGCTCTACGTAAACATTCTTTTTCACCCATTTATTACATCTTTTTTTTTTTTTTTTTTCGTACGAAAGATTTGATTTAATCCATCGTAAAAGTCAACCAATCTTGAACCAACATCAATTAATTATTTTTAATTATTTTCAAAATCCTATTTAATTGCATTTCCAACCTCCTTATGAAAAATTCATCCATCCAATTTAAAACTTTTCAATCCATTTTCAAGACAGTATAACAATTCGCTCTTCCAATTTCGTAGGCAATCGCCATTTCCCTTTTTGCGCGAGACCACCGATAGCGATCGACGAATCGAAAAAAAGAAAAGGAAAAAAAAAAAAAAAGAACAAAGCCACGAGGATCAATGCGTGAAAGAGATGGAAAGAGGCCGCTAACGATCGAGAACGTGCGTCAACGTCACCGGTTGAACCACTCTCGTTTTCGACGACGTCGGCCTTCGTTCTCTTTATTTCGACGAGCAGTTCGAAACAAAGAGGGGAGGGGGGGGAGGAGGAGAAAAAAAGAAAGAAAGAAAGAAAAAAAGAAGAAGAAGAAGAGAAAAAAAAAAGGAAAAAATATATTTGCGGTGTTCCTTTTCCCGGGATCCGACGGGAAGAATTAAAATTCATGGGCGCGCAGCGGTGTGGCGGTCGGTAACAACCCCCGAGTCGGGAAAAAGAAGAGGAGGGAGCGATGGAGGGGGCGGTTAGCAGGGGGTGAGGCAAAACGCTCGCTCTGGACAAGCTCTGACTCCTTTGCAATAGTCGCGCGCTTCTTTCTTTCTTTTTTCTTTTTTTTTTCTTTTTCTCTCTCTCTCTCTCTTTCTCTCTTTCATCTACCTTACTCTCTGTCTCTCGTTCTTTCTTTCTTTCTTTCTTTCTTTCTTTCTCTCTTTAAAGATCGAGTAAGTCGCGTTTCTATCCACCGTTTTGCGACACGTGGAAAATAAATCTTCGGGCTCTTTTAAGATGTTCTTTAATTTGACAAAAAAAAAAAAAGAGAGAGAGAGGGAAAGAGAAGGAAGAAGAAAAGATAAACAACGCGAAGGCGTTAAACGAACGGTTAAAATGTTTCACCGCAAGATTTATCACGATTAACCTGTCGTAAAATTTCGCCAACAGATTTAGCGTTTTAATAATCGGTGGGTTTATGATCGTGTAGCTCGTTGTTTCGTCGGTTCGAGAGATTTAATTAATTAAGTATCCGCTTTCTTATGAATTTTTTTTTCATTTTTTATCCCCTCAAGTTTGATAAGAGAGTTCGTAAGAATTAATTATGAAACGAAGTATTATATTACATATTTATAAATCTAAATCAAATTCCACATAGAAGATTCATTTTATGTAGGATTCGAATATTAATATAACGATGAATTGTAAATAATTTGAGAAATATTTGATCCTGACGGAATATCAGAATGAATTAAAAATTTGTACACTTATAAACGTTTAAAAATAACGTTTTATCAAAGATATAATGAAAATATATAAAGTTTTTAAGGGAAGAATAATAGAATAAGATAATATCTCTCTCAAATAATCCTCATAAAGAAATCAAATCCGATACTGTATACTGCGACATATTTTATCCCACCACCAACTCTTGCCTCTGTTAGTTTCTAACGTTTCAAACGGAGTTTCGCCCTCGGTTGATTCGATTAAAACGATTCGAGCCTCGCCTCGAAAAAGGAAGCTCGCTGAAATTTTTCTTTCCGCAGGATCGTGTGGCCGTAGTGTACACACAGGTCGCGGACTCGTCAAAGCCCCGCGTCCAAGGTAAACTACCCCCGTTTACCCTTGGAGAGCGAGCGAGGTCTGCGGACACTTTTGGTATCGTTTGCTTGTAAAAATAGTGACGATTCGGGTGGAAACTCGAATTAACGTCCGCTCTTAATCCGCGCCACGTTATTCATCTCCTCCTCCTATCTTCCTTTTTTTCCCCTCCCCCTTTTTCATCGGTTTCCACCCTTTTCGGGTGTTTCGTTAACGTGGCCTCGGGCCCTTGTGCAAATTCATGTTGATTTTTCTTTACGCCGAATGAATCGACACGGGTCGTTATCCATCGTTTCCGCGAATTTTCCACTTTCTCCGTGAGAGTTAAACGCTGTACGTTCACGCTGTCCCGACGTTTCTCGTTGTTTTGGTAGACGGTGTTTGAAGCGGTCGTGAAGGGAATCCGTTTGAATAGCAAGGAAGGAAAAAAAAAAAAAAAAAAAGAATTCTATCTCTGTTTCAAGCTAAATTCTTGGTTTTAACGAGACGATAGGTTTAATTCGATTTGAGCCGGAATTAACAAATCTCTCCTTTCACGATTCCTTGGAATTTATAGAGAAATTATTCAAAAATAACGTGATTGTAGTGTCGATACGTTTGTTATATTTTAATTTAAAGCTTGAAGATTGAATATTTTGTTTCTCTTATTGGAAATCAAATTCGAGGATTTTATAATACAAAATTATTAATTATTAATATTAAGAAGATTTTAAGAAACAGATATTCTATTAAAAAATTATTGACGATTGACAAACATAGTTGTAAGAATTTTATTAAACAATCGATCAAAATTAATTTTGATAATTTGAATTTTATTTCTCTTCGAGTCAAGTTTTGGTTAATATTATTTTCAATAAAGCTACGAGTGTTAAATTTCTTATATTTCGATCATTTCGTCTGGAATAACTTGGTAGTTTAAATGGCAAGGGTAAAAAAAATTCTATCTCGGTTTCAAATCAAACTTTCAAACTTTTACTTAACGAGACGATAAGTCGTAAATCTTTTATACAAATCTTTCCTTTCAAAATTCTTTAGAATTTATATACATAAAATGATATTTTATTAATATTTTACACGTCGAAACTTTTACTTTGATATCCATCGATGAAATAACTTGTGAATTTTCTAAAAATTGAAATTTAGAACGCATAATGCGAGGTATGAAGGAAAAATAAGAATATATTTTGTTTCCCTTTATCACTGCAACAATTTTTTTTTTTTTAAGTCTTGTAACTGGTAGTGTACTCTACTATTACTTCAAATTTTACGATCGTATCACTTGTCGTTCGTGTGTAACGACAGTTATAATGGACACGTGTTTCATTTTCACAAGTGAAAAACAAAATGTCTGGCGATTTTTTGAAAAAGTAATAATGAATTACGTTAAATTAAACGTTATGAAATTAAAAAAAAAAAAAAATGTTTCAAAGATAATAGCGATGATAAGATAGAATACATAATACGTATTTAGCATTTTGATGATCTTCGAAACATTTCTTTTAATCTTAAAGAAGCTGTTCAGCATTCAAATCGTTCAGATCGTATTGCAAGACAGCGAAATATCCTGTTTTATTTGTGAAAATGATTGATATACAAACTATAAATTATATATTTTTTTTCAAATAATTATATTACATAGGGATTGATTTTTTTTATTAATCATAACGAAAAATAATAAATATTTTATCTTGAAGAGCTATCGATTGATTTTTCTTAAAAACGTTTTATGAAAATAAAAAAAGAATACATTTTTCATTCGATCTTTAAAAATATATATTTAATAATTATAAAATAGGAACATTTGATATTTTTATTAATATAATTTAATATTACAACTCGAAAATAGAATAATTAAAAATTCCTTTTACCAATACCAAAAAAAAAAACTTATCTCCGTAGATATCTCACTCTAAGAATAATTCATTCAAAAACACCGGAAATCAAAATTTTTAGACAAATTTCCTTATCAAATACCGCTCAAATATCTTTATCTATACCTAATTTCCAAATAGTCACCAAACGTTTCCCCCTCCCCCTCGTTTTGCCCCAATCTTTAAAATTCCCTTCGTAGAGAGAAATCGAAAACACCCGCGTAGAAGCAGAGAGAGAGGGGGGGGAGAGGGGGGCTGTCAGCGCCGCCATTCGAGCACGACTATAATAATAATCATATTTTGCGGCTACGGGCCGCATAGCAAATAGCATCACGATGTGAATTTCTCCGACAAGCGGCGGGGGTGCGGCTCGAAAGAGAGGGGGTTGCAGCGCGCGAGTTCGCGTGACTGTGTGCGGAACACGTTGGACTCGACGACTGGAGCGCAACGAGTGGAGCGAGGGGGATGGAGAAAGAGCGGAACACGATGGAAGGAATAGAAAAGGGATAGATCAGAGAGAAGGAGGATCGACGAGAGAGAGAGGGAGGGTGGTTCTGGAACGGGTCAGGGTTCGATGGAACGGTGTTCGGGGACGGTTGTACCGTGTACTCAACCTAATAACCGCGATCAGCCGTCGCTTATGTGTGCCTAATATATCGAATTATAGCGGCGTGCCTTGAATGACAAACTATCGGTTGGTGGAGGAAACAGGGTGCGGAGGTGGGTGGGCGTCTAGGTTGCCGGGCATCATCCTGGTTTTGAGACTATTCGAGGTTGGACCATTTAAAATACCATTTTCCATTCTTTCATTTCATTCTTGGTTCTTAAATTTGTTTGATTTCTTCTTCTTCTTCTTCTTTTTTTTTGTATTTATTCGATGAATAGATTAGAAAATTAATTTAATTGTTAGATAATTATTTAAGAAATTTAATGCCTCTTTCCACAACGAGCGAAGAATGGATGTATTATAGCGGGGATTAATTTTAAATACTTTTACTCTATTAGTATTTATAGATATTAGATTGACTTTCTAGCATAAATTTTAATAATAGTAAAAACCTGTATTATTTATCTAAAACTTTTCTAATTAAAAATTCAAAGGAACTAATCACCATGCTATGAATTTTTATGTAACTAAAACGTGTTCGAATATTCAAGTAATTTACAGAAAATATGTTGTTATGCAAAATATACGCTAAATTAAAAAGTTTATTTTACTTAGCATAACTTGTAAATATTTCGTTTTATTATTCTTCGAATGCTGTTGGAAAATAAGCAAATAAAAGATCTTGAAAAAAAGAAAAAAAAGAAAAAAAAAAAAAAAAGAAAAGGAAAGAAATAGTATTTCCAAAACAAAGTATAACCTTGTTCTTAATTCCTCCTCGTTAATTTTATATCTATATTACCATAGCCCGTAATTGTTTCTTTATTAATACATTACGAACTTGCATTTCTCGCTTAATTACGACGTCGATATCAATTACTTCTCTTCAAAAGTTTCCCTAATTACCAATTAAGTTGTACCATTTGTTTCGTTCTCGCCGACGCTAAATACACGCTGTACAGTCGAGAAACACGAGTATCGGGGGAAAAAGATTTCATACGATCGAAATTTCATTCGTTGCCTCACGTCGAATTCTAATTATCGCGGCATTCCAACGCCGCATCCCTCTCTCCTCCTCCTCTTCTTCCTCCTCCCCCCTGATCAACGATCGCACGATCGTCGAATCGTAATCAAAGTTCGTCCAAGGATTAATTAATCTCTCGATCGTCTCGACGTCCACCGCTCGTTTTCCAGCTTCCTTACGGGGTCAGGGAATCTCGATTAAAAACAAATACGCATGAATTATGCAAGAAATTGACGAGTTTCGTGGATCGAAAAGGGATCCGTATTAATTGGCAAATCGTTCCACGCGCTTTCGCCCATTCGTTAACGAGTAACCTTTCTCGAATTTTTTCGTCACCGACGTTTTTCGACGCCGCCTTCTTGCGTCTCGTAATTACACGCGAACGATCACACGGAATGCAAAACGTGGAGAATCGTCACATTTTAAAAAAGTTTCGAAGCCTCGAAGAATCGGTTAAGGGTTTACGTTCTAAATATGGATGGATCTAAAGTAAGAAAAGAAGGGCCGCTCTGAATTCTGGACCAGTCTTGCCAACGTTTACGCGGGTTGGCAATTTAAAACCGGGACGGCGAGCAACACGCATAATTGGCTCCCGCAATGTCGCCTTGTTTTCCCTTTCTGGGGTGGTGAATCGAATTTGGCGCGGCTTACTGCGCGCGAATCTCGGCGCATTGGAATCTCGTTGTCGAATTTCAACCTATTTACAACGAATTTGTTATAGTTAATTACAGGTTTAAAGAAACTTTTCTTTTTTATATTATTGATACAATATAATTATACTATTAGTGATACCTACTATTGGGATAAAAGGGAATCTTGATTAACTGGTCGAGAGAATATAAGAAACAAAGGTTATTTTTAAGTGATATATATTCAATAAAGAATATAATTACTTTTTTATAAGTTTATTTAAGCTCTTATATTGCATCATACATATGTATTTATAAAATTAATATTAGGAAAACGTATAGTGTAATTCAAGAAGAAATTCTTTTGTTGTGTCAATTATAAACTTATAATACGTATTGTAAAACGATGGATATAGAAAATATTGTATATCTTATTTGTTTAAAATTAATTGATAGATTATATTGATTTAAATTGTATATTTAATTCTAATATTTATCTAGATATTTAATTGTTAAATTTTGTATCAAATTATTTTAATTATCAGTAAGGAGAAGATAATAAGTATTCCCATCTTTAATTTGCATTTGAGTAAAATTCTGTTACAGTAGAATCTTCATCGTTATAATTAATAAAGACACAAAGTAAATTTTTGAAATTTTTTCACTGCTGTGCTACAGGAAAAGGCATCCGTTTATAATCTAACCTAACCTGACCAAACTATATCTATCATATTTAATATATCTTATCTATATCTTTCATAATTAAATATCGCAAAATTATTGAGTAACTTCGATCGTTCGAATAGTAATTTTGTCCAATTATTTCATGCTTCACTTCTATATTCTCATAAATCTGCACTAATAAAATCATACTAACAAAATCGAATATTTTCGAATATTCACCATAACGTAATATCTTAATCACTTTCTTCCTTCGATAAACAACCCCAAATACAATTAACTATACTATACTATAATCACCACTCTCTAAAACGATATAAAATAAATTTCAATTAATAAAACGATCCATTTTAATATATCCAGCATATTCTTTGCAATCGAAAAACTAGGGAAAAGCCACGTATCATTATCCCGGGCATAGGTACGAAAGCGAACACCACCGGGTGGGCCGGTCAATTAAACACGAAAACGTGGCTCGATCCCCCTGGTACGCACGCCTCCCCCTGTATTTCCTGCATTACTTCCCCCTTTATCCCTTCTGCCGGTCGATTTCAAAGCGGAGGAGGGGGACCCACCTTGCACGGCCACTCTCATTTCGAGTGTATCGATGAGAGGAGCGCGTAATTGGACGCGGCGGATAATTGTTTTGCTGTCCACCGTCGTCTCGCGTTGGCGAGAGCTCTTTTTTTTTTCTTTTTTTTTTTTNTTTTTTTTTTTTTTTTTTTTTTGGTGGACGGAGTACTCATTACCATTAAGTGGCGGGGGACCCCGCCATTGCCTGTTTTTGGAAGGCTAGAAATCTATGGCGGCGCGGCTATGGCCGACAAGGGTCGATTTCGCCGATCATCGCTAATTGGGCCGATACGTTTCTTTCAGGACATTCGCTCATCAAGGGTTGCGTTTTGGATTACGCATTTTTTTTTTTTGGAAATATATTTTGCTTTTGGATATATTGATTTTGATATATTTTTAAGAAGTATTATAGAAATTTATTATAGTAATTTTTTGAGGGGAGATAGGAGATTGTATTGTTAATTTCGTTAAATTTCTTGACTTAAAATTAATTTGGAAATGTTGCGGATCAAGAAACATTATTTAATTTTGCTCCGAGTTTCGTAAATTTAACACTGCTATGTCTTAACACAGATTTAAAAATGTTACATTCAATCGCTTACAATTAAAAATTAAGCCTCATAACATTCTCACATTATATTTATAACTTTTACACCTATTTCTATTAAAATTAATTTTCTATATTATCCTACAAATAAATCATCCAATAAGCTTCAAAAAATTGAAATTAACATTTAAACTATTCTCTTCGACAATTATCAAAGAAACTTCCTTTTTCTTTTCCCCCCCTCCCCAATAAATTTACCATTCGAAATCGAACAACAACAACAACGTCTTTATTCGTTGCGAGCGGATTTCACGTCGATCGGTACGTCGGCAAAGTTCCCCTGAAATTCCCTTTTAACGCGAAATCTGTCTCATTAACAATCTAATTAATAATCCAATTACGCGGTAAGATCCGGCTCCCTCCGGCATATTTTCACGGTAACGGGAAAACAATTCTGTCGGTCGTTTCCCTTCTGGCCCCTGCACCCACCTTTGCACGAGAAATGGCGCTGTGTGTTAGGAGGAGGAGGAGGAGGAGGAGGAGGAGGAGGAAGGGGTGACACGGGGCGCTCCGGGGTTGTTGCCTCATCCCCCTGAAATTTAATAAGCAATTACCAGGGATGAAACGAGACGCATCTGTGTACCTGTACAGAGAGAGAGAGAGAGAGTGAGAGAGAGAGAGAGAGAGAGAGAGAGAGGAAGAGAGAAAGAAGAGAGCGAGGAGAAGTTATATGAACCCGAACAGAGGGACGAGGTGAGAGAAAGAAAAAGGGGTGAGGAGGGCTGGCTGTACGTCCTCTCTGGCGCACTTGAGAGGAAACAAGGGGGGACGCGCCTAGGTACACAGTATTTCCGATAAATTATGTTTGGTCTGGGCGATTTGTTCAACGCGACGCCCGCAATCCGAAAAACCTCTTATTTGCGAAATTTACCGGGTTGGACGGAGCGAGCGTTGGCAAGAGCCTCTCTTCTTCTGCGGTTTCCGTGCAGTGGGTCCGAGATGAAAGTTCGCCCTGATGAAATTTATAATTGCGCTCCGTGGCGGAGGGGAGGGGAGGCTAGCGTCTTTTTGAAACGGAGATCGTCGAATTATCGCATTAATTCGGAATCGTGCAATTTCGGTACGGTTGAAAAGAAAGAAACGAAATATCCTCGTCCTAACTTCGCTCGTAACGAAGCGTTTTTTAATGATATTTCTTACACTTGAGTGATTTTATGCCGTTCACCATCATTTATTAGGCTATTCTATCAATTCGCGAGAAAAATTGTCACAGAAAGATGACTGTACCAATTATGATTATTATGGAATCTCGAAACGAGGTTCAAGCTGAGCTATCGGAATCAAATTTAATTTTTTCGTATTCGACTTGCACTCATTTTCTCTCTTTCACTCTAATTAAATTCGTAGAAGTTATTTAGTCCAAATAAACGCTCGGACCAGAATGTTCAGGGGGCGCCACTGTACACGCTAATAGGGATGCATCAGTGACTGTAGATTAGCAATGAGCTTCGCGAAACTTTAAATTTGCGGTTTTTTCTAAACTTTAAACGTATTTCCATCATTTTTGCTTGAATATCTACGATTGAAATTACAGTTACGCTTATGTATTGTAGATAAGTTATTAATTCATCAATTATCATAACTCATTATTAACTCAAAAATTGTGAAAAGATGTTTTTGTAAAGAAGATACATGTATAACGTGATAAAACTTAAAATCTATTATATTGTGAAAAAATAGGTATATATTTATTTAATTTATTTAATTGAAAATATATATATAATTTTATTACATAAATTTACGTGAGAAAAGATGAAATTTTCTACAAATTATTGAAAATAATATCATCATTTCAATTTATTTCGTATCTTACTGAATAAATTATTTTTTTAAACTTTAAACGAATTTCCATCATTTTTGTTTGAATATCTACGAAATTATAGTTACGCTTATATATTGTAGATAAGTTATTAACTCATCAAAAATTGTGAAGAGATGTTTTTGTAAAGAAATATACATATATAACATGATGAAACTTAAAATCTATTATATTGTGAAAAAGTAGGTATATATTTATTTAATTTATTTAATTGAAAATATATATATAATTTTATTACATAAATTTACGTGAGAAAAGAAATTTTCTACAAATTATTGAAAATATTGATCATCATTTCAATTTATTTCGTATCTTATTGAATAAATTATTTTTCTAAACTTTAAACGAATTTCCATCATTTTTGTTTGAATATCTACGAAATTACAGTTACGCTTATGTATTGTAGATAAGTTAACTCATTAAAAACGATTACTGAACAATATGTCGAATATAAAGCGTATTTCGATTAAGTACAATATCGTGAAAAAAGATGTATTCCATATCCAATCCAATCGTATTACGAAAATTCAAAACATGGAGTAAAATAATCGAGTTATTGGGAAGAAGGTGCTCGAGACGAAATTTTCGCGCGATCATTTGGGCGCACGACAACGGGGTTGGCCGAACGGTTTCACGCTCAGCTTCCGTTCGACGATCTCGAGGGCTGACACGCCGAGACTTTCGATCCACCGGTGGAAATTCGATAATACGCGTTCCCCGGCAGTCGGTAGCCCGCAAGGTTCGAACGCCTCTCGAAACGCCACCACGCCACAGGTGGTTGCCAAGTGTCTCATCCCGCGGACCCTCAAATTTTCCACACACCGCCTCGATTACCGTCGGATCAAGCCTTTTCTTCCACGACGAATCTCTCTGATCTCTCGTCACCAGATTTACCTTCTGTAATTTTCACGAAATTTCTTCGCCGCGATTCGACTGCGAATTTTTCTTTTCCGTGAAAGATAAGAAAGAGAAAAAAAAAATTGGGATGGGATTTTTTTCTTTTTTTCGTCCATTTATGGCGAACAATTTTTTTCGATACGACGTGAAGAGAGAGAGAGAGAGAGAGAATATTTCATTCGAGAATTCCTCGTCAAATTCGAAAACGATTGTTCACGTTGATGAGAGCGGATAAAATATTACGGATTCCGGAACGCCGATCCCTAGTAGGTTGCAATGCGGTTGTTTCATTGGTTCTCCCCCCTCCCCCGGTTCTCGATATGTGTATATATCGCGAAATTATCGGCGCATCGAACGTGAACGAACGTTGCGAAAGAATGGAATTTAAACGATACACGCATAATTCTGTGGGCTTTTATTTGCGCGAGAATACGCAATTGATCGTTCCATACGTTTCAAATTGTTTCACATTGTATTTATTATTTATCCGCCGCTATTTCGTACCTTTCAATAATTAACCGTCGATTAAAACTTAGAAGATATATACGTCCACCGTGATATATCAAACCATTATCCCTATCTCTTCTTTGCTCACTTATTCGTATCCTGTTTTCCACGCCTTCTTGCCTCGTATAATCAAGCCAGGATACAATTATCGTATTATCACCCTATCACGCAGATTACCCATCATACTTAGTATTTTATCACCGATCATATCGCCGTTCGAACACGCTTTTATCACTTTTAAAAAGAGGGAGCAAAAAAAGGAGAGTGACGAACGAATTGAAAATTATCCATTTTCAATGTACCATTACATTATCGCTCGAAAGTGTCCCGGGTGTGTTTGCTTATTTTTCGAAATATGTAGTTTAATTGCAGCAAGATTTGCGATGATATTATTTCTCCATTCCGTGATACCGTTACGTGAACTTGGAAAAATCTTTTCTAAGAAGTTAAATTATCTAATTATTTCGGACAATAATTATTTAAAGATTACATTATAACAAAATAACATATGAATCCACAATTAAAAATAGTTTCCACATTATTTTAAAGAATTCTCTTTTTTTTAACTCGAAGGAAAAATTATTTCAATCAATGATTCGTTTAAATCCTTTGACTCGTTGATTAAAATATTAATTTACTAACAACTGTATCATAAACACGTTCACTTTTCATTTTTAAATAATTATTAATAAACACGTTAAGAAACACCAAATAATATTCCTCCTTGACGAAGAAGTCAAAATTATTCACATCCACCTAAGCATCATTGCAAAAGAAAAAAAAAACAAAATTAAAATCCCATTATCCTCAGTTCGAATCAGTTGGAAACTCTCTCATGCCACAGAGCGAAAGGTGTTAATTACTATTTACCAGGTTGATTGACTGGGGCATAAATTGTCCCTCGAACCAGTTCCCTCTCGCTTGCGTGCGCGCGTGTGTCACCTGTGGGGGCGGTGGGGGCGGCTAGTTGGGCCAGCGCAGAGGGAATATTGAAACGGGAACGGCGGGATGAGGAGAGAGGAGGGGAGGGGGAGGCTGGTTACGCGTAGATTGTGTCGGCCGAGCGAGAGGAAAAGGCGGTTTCCACTTGGCGCTGCGTTTCTACGGCGTGGAGGACCCGTGTGCGACGTGAGGGCATTGGTTGGTGGGCAGCGCGGAGAGCTAGGCGAAAAGGCATTAACAGCCTCTTAACATGCAGATTGCCCCCTAAAGACTTTAGGAGTTGGCCGAACGTTGATTGGACGATTATTTAATACCTCGTCGAGGGGCCTCCGTTAACTCGCCGCGTTAATCCATCGTGTGTGAGCGAGTTGTTGAGTCGATTCACTTGCGCGATTCCGTGGCAATTTCGAGCGGCCGGCACGCTCGAAATTACGCGGCGAGCCTTGTTGTCTTCTCTTCCTCGAGCCGCCTTCTTCACCTCTTTTCTTCTTTTTTTTTTTTTTTTTTTGGATGTTGCGTATTTTTTTTTTTTTTTCCTTTGGATATTGGATGCTTGTGATTTTAATGAGGTATGTAGGGAGGAGAGGGGTGTAGTAAGGGTGTAGTGGGATCGATTATGATGATCGGGTTGATAATGATAGTGACAAGACGAAATTGCGCCGCTACCAGTGTTGGTACGTGTTTCGTTTAGGCTCGTTTAGACTGATGATCGTCGGACACGAATGAGGGTTGAATTATTAAAATTTTATTGTAATTTATGTTTAATAAACATGAAACGTCTATTAATGTTTATTGATGGTTCCTGAAAATTTAATATCCAATAGTAGGATTATTAATTTGTGATTATTTTTCTCATGTGGGATCGGGATTTAACTTTTTCTTTTCTGTATATCATCATCAGCGTAGATAGATGGAATTTGTAGCACTTTTTGTTTCTTATGACGGATGTTCCTCATTATTTCGCATTAAATTGCCGTTTCAAATTAAGTTTGAAAACATCGCGATGGCCGATAACGCGACACTAGCGCCACGTGACTGTTATCTAAATACGTATATTTATTTCTCTGAAAACGTATAAGTAAAATCTTGGAATATACATTGTTTATCACTTTCCCAACAAGGGAATACAATAATTCTAATTAAAACTTAAATAAATCACTTACTTAATTCACTAACTTATCTCCAAACATATACAAACGGAAATACAACACACATTTACTTAACATTTTCAAACTTCGATCAACCACGAATATTAAAAACAAAGATCCCTTTCGCAAATTCTCGCGAAAGAAAGAAAAGAAGAAAAAGAAGAAAACGTATCGAATTCCGATTATCGTCACATCAAAGAGAAATGCGAGCATAGAGAAACAAGACTAACGAGAGGCACGCCTCGCCCTAAACCGAGGCCAGAAAATAGAGGAACGAGACAGCGCCGAAGGGGAGACGCCAACGTGTCCGGAGAGGAGGGAGGGAGAGGTTCTGGGGGACAGTCCGCGTGCTGAATCGTTAATTCGAGGAACCAACAGGAATAGACAAAGATATACCGTTTTAATAGTGACAAAGAAGCTCGGGAAGAGAAGAAGACACGAAGTCTAGCTTGGAGAGGAAGGAGGATCGCCACGTGTATATATATATATATATATATATGAACGAGACGAGAAGGGGCTCCGGGGTCCAATCGCGTTTAATAGCACGAAATTACACCGAAATTGGATTCTAATTTACCATCCGCGAGAGGCAAATGTATTCAAATTAGCCGGAGGGGAAATAACGAGTCCTTCGGCCGCGGGATTAAATAAATTTCCTTTCTGTTAATGATTATGTAGATTGAACGACATCTCCTCCTTCGTGTCCCTCTCTCTGGGCCCTCTCTGTGTCGCGGCTTTTTTTTTTTTTTTTTACAGCGGACCAGGGTGGTTGGACCCTGCATTGGTCCACCCATGGGGTGGAAGAGGGGCCACGGGACCGAATTAAGGATAATTGCCTCGCGGCGAAGAAACGAGAGAGAGAGAGANGAGAGAGAGAGAGAGAGAGAGAGAGAGAGAGAGAGAGAGAGAGAGAGAGAGAGAGAGAGAGAGACTTGAACAGGGTGAACGATATCGGACCGCAACGTACGGTCCAAAGAACGTTACTACGTACTATAAAGGCTGCCGGTCACCTGGTGAATTGATTTTCGACCACGCGTGTGCTCCGATGGTTAAATATATTCCCTTGATTTTTATCATTTTTTACCTCGAAGCTCTCATCACGCTTTCCTCCTTTCCTTTCGTACGCGACACCGCGATTTGCATTGGTGATGCGCCTCGTCCGAGTTTACGGTTTAAGGGATAAATAATGCCCGGAGTGGACTCGCGAAAATGCATCTGCATGGGGTTGGTTAATTTGGAGGTGAACTTTTTTCTTTTTTTTTTTTTTTTTTTTTTGGGTTACGCGCGCGGGTAATGGGAGGATTTGTTGGAAAAGGAAATGGATGATGGAAGAAGGGTGATAAAAGGTGATATTTGGTAAAGGATCGTTCGAATTGGTCAAAGAATTTTTTTAACGAATGTATAAATTTCACGAGTTTGTTGTTTATTGTAATATTTTATTATAAATTGATTGAAAATAATCGTATATGTATCATATATAAAGTTGCAGAAATATAAATTAAAAGTATTGATTCTTGAAATGTCAAAAAAAAAGAAAACAAGGGATATGTTTATAACGGATTATAAAAAGTTAAAATTAATGACTGAACATAATGTTAGAAAGAAATAATAAAGTAATTATCATAAAAGAGAATAACCATAATAATTCTATATAATCAAAGGAAATAAAAAATAATTGAATTAATGCTAATGTTCACTAATATCCTTCTATCATTTATATATTAATTTTCGTTGCCTTATTACCTTACATTAATTTATTACCATTCATTTGTTATAATTTATTTTTACATGATAAAAAAACAATTAATTGTTTCGTTCTTTTTTTTCTTTAAAGATCAAAACATCAATGTAATAATAACATTCTTAATTTATATTTAAAAGAAAAAACATGTCATACGTTTTAAAATATTAATTTTCCCAAGTCAAATAAATGAAATCGACTTAATCTCTTAACCGATAGGATCCTAAAACAGGATTGTCACGTAAAAGATCCACAATAGTAGGATAATTAATTTTTTTCATCGCAATTCCATGTCATTAACTAATTCGTAACACATTCGATAAACGTTAATAACACTTTTATCAAGAAGGAGAAAAAAATTGCTTCGTAAAATAAACTCCTATTTATAAATTTATAAACACGGCTATTTTGTATTCATACGTGTAGCATGTATTCATTGCACGATATACCTACACGTCTATTATATATCCATTACCTGTCTTGGCGCGATGTGGGCTACGGGAGACTTTATATAACGCGAATGTGGCAATACCAATTATAAAGCTTCAACCAAGCAGTTATAGTAAATTCATTAACGAACTTTTCTCCCGTTGCGCGGGATAAAACAAAAAACGAACGCGAGGGCAATAATAAATGTAATGGGCTCTCGACTAGACTAGAGTACCTCCGTTGCTTCCACCCTTCGGACGAGAAAGAAAAAGGCGCGTACGTACACGTATATACACACGTTCGTGCACACAACAGACGAATGCCTGTACGTGCCACGAGGAAAATGGAAATAATCGTGTATCGTATTGTTACGATGTTAAATTTTATTCTATTAACCGTGATCGGTACTTTCGTTGCGTCACTGTCAATTTATCGAAGCTTCCATCATCGGTTTTCATCGTGGATTGAGACGGGAAAAAATTTGAAATAAGCGAGATACCAGAGAATTGAAATATTCGAAATATTATTATTTGAAAGTAATAAAATAACTATTTATTATTTATATTTGGATTCGATGTAAACGATATATTTATTCTTCGTTTAATGACCGTGTACTATTTTTTTACTTCTTAATATTGGACATTGGAAATAGATTGTTACGTTACGTGCAATAATATAAATTCAGTATATCGTATTGCAATAAATAATAAGATTAATAATTATTCGTTTCAATCTGGAATAATGCACTTTTTTGAAAAAAAGAATATATATATACAAATATTTTTTACAATATCCACTATATTCTATTTTTCAAATATCATAAAATAAAAATTATTAGTAATTGACTTAATTTATTATTTCAATTAATCTCAAATAAATATATAATAAAATATATGCATATTATTAATGCAAATTTGATTTGAAGATACTTACACGTCATTCGTAACAGTTTAACACATCTCGCGAATGAAAAGGAAGGATGGAATGGAATGGCGGGAATTAATTGAAATTTGAAAAGCGCGCCATTAATAAACTCTCGTTCGTACGTTTTGGAAAACGAATCATCGGTGTCTCGGGCTTTCGGGTTGCATTCGAATTAACGACGATTCCAACATTTCTAAGAAACACCACGGAACTAATTGCGATAAATAAGAGGCCTGCGGCTACGTTTCTACGCTACGTATGCGTGACTGGTTTTTATCCGGCGTGGCATCGTGCTTCCAACCCCGCGGGCTGGAGCCTGTAATTCAACGCGTAATAGCGCTACATTATATCTCAGTGTTTTCGCAAGAAACCGCATTTGTCCCAGTTCCAAAAGTTTCCAGCGTTTTATCGCTTGCCGCTACCGTGCCACGTTCGCGGCTATGGTACACAATGTACAATTTGTAACAATTCATCGCTATTGCCGGCTAACGAGCAAAGGAAGATGAAAAACGTGAAATACGTAGTTTTGGATATGCATAAACGCATTGTTATATGGATATCAAAATAGGAGGATCCCGTGATATACGAGCAGTTTCGATCGATTTGTTTCTTTCTCTTCAAGTTTGAATTTCGTGAATATTTTTTTTGGACGGTTAATATTATTTTTTAGTAGCTATTACTGTATATTGGATTTATAGTATTATGCATTCTGATGATATTCTGTCATTTATTAAAATTCTTGAGAGTAAATAAGAATTTTACAATTTTCAATTATTCGTTGAATTATCCACAATTAATGTTCAAATCATTGTACCGAAAATTCTTAGTTTTCATTATTGGAAATCGTAATAATTTGAATACTGAGGATGCGACACTAGCGCCACGTGATTAATAATTACTCTAATGAGCTTATATTTATTTATTTATCTATTTGTGCATTTTTTAAGTTATTATATGTTTTTGTAGGAAAACTCATTTATTTTTAATGAATATTTAATAATAGGATAATATGTTCAAATTGACTTCTATATATAATGGAATATATATATAAATAGAAATATAATATATTTTTCTTATATAATAAAATTTATGTAAATTTCGATGATCTATTTGTTTAAATTATGATAATAGTAGTCTTATGCATAAATTTAACTTAATTTAACTACTGTGTACTCTGCAGGAATATTATTTCAGAGTTTAGTTTCGTATATATTATTGTTAAATATCATTATATTATACTAGAACTTCATTATTTTCTTATCTATCTAACTAGCAACTTGGTCAATAATTACATCGATAAAATAAAACTTGTTGCGCATATTATTATCTTTCTTTCCAATATAAATGATCCAATGATTTATTATGATTTCTATTATTTATCAGATTTAATTATTTTATATTTTGAATATATATCTATACATATTTATATATAAATGCACTTATTAATGGTCTACAAAAGATATACATATACATTTTTGCAATTGAATTAATTCGTATAAATAAAATTAAACAAAGTTCTACTACAATAGTTCTACTATAAATGGAATGAAATGAAAATTAAATTGAATTGAAATTTAAATTATCCTATTATTTCAAAATCAAGGAACAAAAATACATTATTGAATCAATTGATTCGTGGAACATTCATAATTCGCGCATCGATCAGACCGAAACAAATCGGAACGACTTTTGGGCGGAAGTTGCGTAACGCAGAGTGCGTCGTGATGTAAACACGACTGCAACTGCGGCGCCGTGAGATACACCCTTATCAGAAGGGTGGCACGCATTCCCTCATTACCGTGGCCTCGACGAGCAACCCTCTGGTCCCCACCCTCTCGCTTCCAACCCTCCTTTTATCCCTGTCTCGTGTTCAGTGGCGTAGGGAATGCGGCGAAGATAACGCATGCCAGCATGTCCGGCAGATAATGTTAAAAAAAAAAAAAAAAAAAAAAAACACCTGTTTTCGAATCTCTTTTGCCACCATTTTGCTAAAAAGAAACGCGTTTAAATAATTAAAATAATTCCAAAATTTGAATAATGGATTGATTATCGTTCCTTTTGATTATTATATCTCGCTTTAAGGATGATGAGGTTTCAGATTCGATACAGTAGAAGTTTCAAGGGAAATCTTGTTTTAGGTATTGAGGTGAGAAGATTGAAGAGAGAGATTATTTGTTTTTTGACAAGATGTAGTTTAATTTCTGGAGGAATGGATTTGCAATGCTTTTATTTTTCATATTTAATGCATAAAGATAAAATTAAAATAATATAAAAAATATTATAAAATTCTATATATTATGAAAAGTATTTAAGAGTTGAGAATATATACAAGTGGAAAAAAAGAATTCTTCAGATTATCAACTTATCAATTATCTTATAACCTATTAATTATATTAAGTCGATAGATATCAGGAGATCGACATTCCAACAGGTGATTTTAATTACTGACATCATAAAAAGATAACAACCCATCTTCAATTAATACACTTAATATTCCTTGATAGTGTATGTAAAAAAAATCTATCCTTAGACACTTACGAACGTTATTAAAAATTAATTTTTCTTTTTTTATATCTCATTCCAATCCGAATAATTCCTCCTGAGGGTCGAAAAACCAAAGGGTTAAATACGCAACGTGAATTTACGCAACGAGATTTAATAGTCGAAAAGAGAAGAGGTCGGATCAAATCCGGAACCATAGATTCTGCACTCGTTTATATAATACTCGAGTAAGTATTATGCTCGGCGGCTGGCTCAGAGATAAAGCGGAGTCGTTATCTCGGTTAGGGGTTTCAACGATGGCGCCGGTGGGGGTTGCTGGATGGCGAGAAGGGGAAGGAGGCTCGAAGAACGTTGCTTAAGGGTTGTGAATCGTAATGGGCTGCGCCCTCGGGCAAGAGTTGACGATGTCATTGGAATATGTAACGCTCCCGCTCCGCTTTTTAGTTTTAACGATAATAAATCCGACACCGGCTGACTCCACGCTTTTTTTCTTTTTTATCCTCCTCGATATAGGATGGACAGTAGGTAAATGGATTGGTAGATAAACGGAAGTGCGATCGATACGATCGGTTTTGACTTTAAATTTTGATCCCTTGTGTATCGTGTGTATCTTATATAATATTTCTATATTTTCATAATCAATTACATTTCTGTGTTAATTCTTGGTAAGCACTAATTTAATTCTTGGTATATTTTTTATAACTTTCGAAAGGAAATTAATAAAATTCTAGGATACTCATCGAAGATATATTCATTATACAATCGTTCGACCAGTCATCAAACGTTTAAAAGATTTATTAATGAAAGTAAAAATCTGTTTGATAAAATTTCTCTCCTATTATCCAGATGAATAGTCAATATATTTCCATAACAGAGACGAATAAATTAAAACTCGCGAAGAAAGAAATTAAATATAAATTCAAATATATAATAAACAATTGTTCCAAGAATTATTATCGTTCAAATTTTTTAAAATTCAACAAAATTCTTCAACTCATCTCGTTCAATATTCACGAAAATTTCTCACTCACTGCAAAATTCACACATTTCCCTTCGCGAATTCGTGGGGAGAGGGAGGGGAGGTTTACGTTAAAATTTTAATTGAGCCTCGCGAGTGCATAAAAATTTCAATATTTAAGACGAGAATCCTGCCCGTTAGGAAGGATGTAAAGTCGCTGCAATTTCCCGAAAACGCGAAACTTTATCCACGAATAGGGGAGAATAGGGGAGAATACCCCCTCTCTCCTTGCGAGAAATTTTCGTACACAAGAAGGAAACGGTTGAAGCGGTTGCGCGCGCGATCGATCCTCTCCTCGACGCGGAATCAATTATCAGGCGACAAGTCCGCGCGTGTAATATGCAATTAACGGTTTATTAATCAGAAGCAGCCCGATGTAATCGCGACGCGCGGTTGTAATTAACGTCGCCAAACTCTGTTTAGTAGCGGGGAACTGTTAACATCATGCAAATGTTCCAGTAATGACGCGTACTGACAACGCACTTTTGTTTCGCAACCTTCATTTAGCCTCCCGTTCATTCCCTGGCGACGAGCCCCTCCCTCCTCCTCCGACCGCGAACAATATGGGAATGGGAAGTGCCTTGTGAGTCTGATATACCGGGTGTCCCTCGCGGACGTGACTTCCAGATGATATTAATACGCGCATTAAACGCATATTAAAAAGGCGAAGAAGAACGATTGATCGAGAAACAACAATTAAGGAACACGTTTGATTAATTTTGGAACACGTGATACGAAAGAGATATAAAAATGAGAAAGGAATGTAAATGTAGTTAATCGGTTCTTTTTTTTTTTTTTTTTTATAATATGCACGATTATTTTTATTGAATGGAAGAAAATTAATAATCTTAACCAATTGATGAAACGGATGTCCCTCGTGTACGTGACTTCGAGATGATATTACACGTGTATGTTATCGTTATTCAAAGAGAAAAATTTTGATTATATTAATTTTACGTAATTTTATGAAAGGAATATATATATATATAAATAAAAGAAGTATGTAACGAGTACAATTAACTGCTTTGATACGCATAATCGTTTTTGTTGAACGAAACTTCACGAAAATTCATAACCAATCGATCCGTGCGATGCCACGTGATATTTTTTTAAATATTAATTACAAACTTCGAAAGCACAAATGGATTTACTAAAAATCAAAAATGTTAAAAAAAAATCTCATGGAGATAAAATGCTCTTAAGCAATTCACTACCTCGAGAATCCACGTAGTTGATCTGAGATACTATCCCACGAGGGCCGAGTTAAACGATGCGCCAGAAGAAGAGGATACGAAATACAGGATTTAGGGGTACGAAGAACGCGAGAAGAATTTAGAAAAAATCAGAGAGAGACAGAGTGAGAGAGAGAAAGAGAGAGACGAATGTGCTGTCGCGTCGTCGTTGCAAGAAGAAGAGGAGGATCGTGTCGAAGCACAGACGGGGAGGGGGTAGAGAAACAGTTCACGAAGGATAAAGCGAAAAAGAGAGAGAGAGAGAGAGAGAGAGAAAGGATTAAAGCGAATAAGATTGCGATCTGCGGTGCAAGCTGAGAGAGGAGCGAAGACAGAGGAGAAGAAGAAAGGAGTTGGACTTCTTTTGAATTGGAGGTAAGCGAAGGTTTGCAGGTGTGCGTCGACCGTGAGACTCGGTTAGAGCGGGATGGACGATCCGAGGACGAAGAGCAAGAAGCGAGAGACGGATAGACAGAACGGTGGAAATGATCAGAGCGAGAGAGATTGAAAGGACACGCGGATGGTGAATCGGGGCGAGGAGTGAGAGAAGAAAGTGTACTAAGCGGAGAAAACGAGCGTGCAACGAGGGAGGAGGAGGAGGAGGAGGAGGAGGAGGAGGAGGAGGAGGAGGAAGCTGTAGGGGTGGTGTGCGACATCGCCCGCTGCAAATTGCAATTTTGTTGTGAGATCATTATAAAATACATAATGCCGAGTCGCCTACTACCTCGTACCACCCCTCCACTATCCACTCCTGCACCACCGCCCCACTATTCCGTCCACCGAACTCGCTACTTTCCTCCTCGTTTTCTCCCGCTCCCCTTCTCCCCCTCCTCCTCCTCCTCTAACTGTGTGAGCGCGCGTGTGTGCGCGTGTACGATTCCTCGTATCCTCCTCCGCGTTGCACGGACAAAGAGGGAGAGTATTTTGTACAGTGGTCGGAAGGGAGTAGCGCGGGGAAGGAAGAGTGAGAGGAGGCAGCGTCTCGTTAAAAGTTTCTAGCGACGCGTATTCTTAATAGTCTGCGCGCGGACACGCCGTCATTAAAATTATAACCAACCGCCTGTATCACCACCACCCAGGTCCTCCTAACACCACACGCCGCCTATCGCCATCCATCCGGAGGCCCCGTTTCGTATTTTTCCAACCCCCTTCCCTTCCTCCCTTTCGAAGATCGAGGGCAGTGAATGACGAGGGAGTTTGGGAGTGCGTTTCCTTTAAAATTCGATATCAATGAACTTCAGAGGATATTCCGTGATGCTCTGTTTGCGCTCCAAGAGGGAGGAGGGGGGATTGAAATATAGGGGTCAGGGATGGATGATGGATTTCGTTGAAGGGCTTGTTGTTGGGATAAGTAGGTTATTCGGTATATTGGTAAATTAAATGGGCGTACATGTACAACAAATGGATGTTGTTGTGCGATTAAATGGGCGAATTTGAATCGGGATCTCGAGATGAAAAGAGGTTTTTTTTTTATTTAAGGAAGGATGCTTGTAAATCGATTTGATAAGATATCGACTTTTTAATGCTAATCTGTTCAAAATGGCCTTCAGTCTGAAGATAAGTATTTCACTTAACAATGACAGAATGACATATTGTGCGCACGTTTGCGATATTCTTCATTTTAATGATTGAGAGATACTTCACTTTCACTTTTTTGTAATTTCATTTAAAAAGACAAATCTTATTTCAATTTTATTAATTTTTTATAATTGCATACATGACGGATCAATCATTGTCTCAGATTATGTGTATTCCTATATACTAAATATTTTTATTTTAATTGATCTGAAGTTAACGAATAAGTATACTTAACTAAAGAAACAAATGCGATTGAATAATTAATCAAAGTGCTGGAAATTGTCAGAGGAACCATTCGATGCTAGCTATTACTAATAGTCTCAAGCTGCCAATTGTCCTCATCCCCGACTGTAACAATGGCTGGAAGCATTCGTAATGCAGTTACTCGGCCCAGACGATAAATGGCCAATAGTGAGGAGCAAGGGGGAGGAGAGGGAGCGAATCAGTTATCCGAACTGTCGCATCCCAAGTAAGACAAAGATGTTTCGCGACCAAGCTATTTTCTCGCTGGAAGCCGAAGAAGTCGTTTGAATTTGTTCGAGCAAACATACCCATTCGGCCAGATCTCCGTCATACTTTTTACACGAGCCATCTCTTACCAACTATCCAACGAAAATCATTAATCACGGAAACCGCATCGTTCGCTCGTAAAATGCCCCTCCGATTGCTGGCCGGCTGGTATCGCAATTTCTCCAGAACCCCGTTTAAACAGCCAACGAAGGTTCGCAGAGCCATCACAGTTCCAAACTATCCTCATTCCTTGTTAAATCGTTATATGGAAGGGGGATGAAAACACCGACGATCGACCAAGGGGGTGTCTGATCCCGAGACGAATAAGAAAATTTCCACGTGTAAAGAATTTATCTATTTGTGTTTTAAATATTCTTTATTAACTTTTTAAAGATTGAATTATATTTTATTTGATGTAGATTTAGTATATGGTAGTCTTAATTGGCACAGATATGTTTTCTGACTATAGTTCTTTATTGATAATAATAGTGAAGAAGGTAAACATATTCAGAGAATTAAAATTACTATCTTCTTTTTTTAATATTATTGGTAATTCTATAAACTATTATTTTTATATAAAAATTATAACTCCATCGTTTATACAATTGTATATAATTACAAGATTTTCCTATAAACAGGAAAATTCTTTTCTCTAATTCAACTGATTAGAGTACATGAGAAAAAAATTTCATTTCTGTTTCTTCATGAAATATAGGACTTTTCTTATTTATATTCTAAATACGAATAAATATTTCCATACTGAAGTAGGCATACTTAAAAAAAAATTCTAAAAAATTTTTATTACGGAATTTATCGCAAATAGAAGTACAACTACATCAAAAACATCGCGAGATCCGGAAATTCAATTGCCTGCGTTGCACGCACCGCACACACATATCAGATCTTATATCCAAGCCAAGAAGAGATACTTCCCTCCGTCCGGATAAAGGCGGCATTAACTGAAACTTACGCGAACTCGCGGTCCCTGTAAATATGTAAATACGAGGCTAGTTGATGTTATTGCACGTAGGCTGCGCGTAGCCGGCCGAGAGCATAAAATAGAACCGACCGAACAGGGAGAGAAAAAGATCCTCCCTAGGTCTTCTGGTAATCGTTCGATATTTAAGTAGCGAGTTTAGGTACACCGGGTATATTTAAACGCGCTTATTATCATATAAATACAAGTTGGACGTTCAATTTACGCGTCGGAGTGCCTCGCCTCCCTCCCTCCTCCCCTGCACCTCTACTCGCTCTCCCGCACGTACTCGCGTTCTCGTTCGCCCGCCCCTCGTTCGTCTCTTGCCGGTGTTACGCCGGCAGAGTTACAAAAGTTATTATTGTTATTACCGTACCGTTTAGAAACTTTTGTTGCCCGCGATAGATACCAACCTACCTACCTACCTACCTACCTACCTACCTACCTATCCTGCCGCCACCCACACCTATCTTCCTTTGCCCACCGACCCTATCTATCCTTTGCCCACCTCTCCACGTGCGCAATCCCGCGCGCCGCTATCCGGGGATTTCAGTTCTTACCGCGGTGAATTTATTGGCCGAGGGATTCGGTCGCGACGACTTTACCAACCGAGTCGGGTTGCCGGGGGCGCAGGTTGCTCCGGCGAACGAACGAACGAACGAACGTTTGTTTCTGCCGATTTCGACCCGAGTTTAGTGTTTAGGTAAAGGAGGCTCGGCGAATGCGGGATTGGTGGGGATTTTTAAGAGGATTCGAGAGATATCTTATGGATGTTTTTTTTTTTATTGATATCGAAGTTGGGATACGATTGAGAATGGTTTTGGAATTATTAAGCTGGAGGAATTAATTTGGTATAAGTTATGGTGTTTGAGATTATTTCTTGTTTTTTTTTTTTTGGTTTTTAATTCGTGAAAAGAATGTTATATTTTATATGAATATAAGTAAGAGTACATGTAATAAAACGAGCCGATTATCGGATGATGGATTAATTTTTTAAAAATTGGAAATTTTATTCTATAGTAAGAAAGTATATATGATTAATCAGAGGTTAATAAAAGAAAAAATTGCAATTAATAAAAACACTTGATAAATGTATTAATATCAGAATAAGATATAATAAAAAAGAAACGAGATGATAATAATACAATAATTTAACGAATTTTCAACAGATCATTTATTTTATTATTCGAATATTTCTACATTTGCTTCCCAATTGATTACAACGATTAGAATTCATAATACAATATTATATTACAGTATATTCGTGAAATTACGTTTGTCAGGGTTTATCAACAGCAATCTCTTGGTTCTTTGTCCTTTGGCCTTTTCCGCAACATCCCATCAAATCTCTAAGAAAACTACACGGTTCTTCGATTGCTTTTGAAGATGGGATGAAGATTTATGAGAGAATTCATTTAATAGAACAGATCGATATCTGACGGCTCGCATGTTTCTTGCCCCGAAACCGTTTCACTTTGTGAAATAACTGGATCGATTGAAGAACGGTGGAGAGGTGAGATAAGTGAAATGCGGTTCTTTTTTTAATGACGTTGTCCCATTTGCGGTCGTAGAGAATCGGTGCCACTTATGATTAAGAAAACGAACGATAAGCAAACTGTAATCTACTTTCACGGTTGCAAGAAAACATTGATTGGCCGAAGAAACGATATTCTAAAAAATTGCTCCTGCGAAATATTTTTTCCCCTGAATTTTTTTTTTATTTAATTCTTATTCGGAATCACTAAATGATGAAACGAAGATACGTATAATTATTATCAAATTTAATAATATTAACAGTATTAACAAATTCGTCATTATTTATTTATGAACAGAAAATCTTTCGAGTACTATATTATTACACTAAGGCAAAGATTGTAAATTAAAAAGCTAAATTAGATTTAAAGATATAAATAGAATGAAAAAAGTAAAAACTAATTTTATTCTTATGTCGATGGAATATTAGATGAGAATTTAAAAGAAGATGATCTTATAAAATATAAATGAATCATAATTTAATTCCCAAGTTATTTACAGAGCCGTTTAATATTTTTTACGTGTAAAAATTAGGTCAAGTATCAAAGCGTCGGTATTGAAGTGTTATTAAACTTGAATAATTCATAATCGTAATCTGTAAATAATTTACAACTTTTACCAATCAATGATAGTATATAGTCAAACTATAAAAGTACAAAGTAATGCATATATAAGACACATATGAAGAATATTTCCTACAATGTACAATAACAATAATATATAATAAGTGTGTAAGTAAAAATAAAAATAGAAAAATCCTTCTTTATTTAATTCTTTATTAATTTTATTAATTAATACATTATAAAAACATTTCAATTCCGTCTCTTTGTTCTAAAACAAAGACTAAAACCTCTTATTATCTTTTATTTAAATATAAGCACGAGACTAATTCAATTAATTCTACCCAGTCATTATCATTATTCTAATTGATATATATCATTAAAAAAAAAATTGCTTCAAATTTATACGCAGATAATAAGTCCTCCTACAAGATATAAATTTTCTCTCTCAATATATATATATATATATATTTTTTCGCGAACGTTCGTCACAAAATCATCCAAACAATCTTAAAACAAAAATGCAACGCGCGAAGAAACGAAAAGTTTCTGCAAACCGCGTGGTTGGAAAAAGTTTAATCGGGATTGCCTTGGAAAAAAAAAAATGGAAGCAGATTAATAATTCATAGATGTATGCGCCCGGATAACGTAGGAATGAGAGCAAACAAAAAGTTCGATTCCCAGAAAAGAGTTCACCGGTGTTCGAACGATCAATCATTAACGAAATCTTGAAATATTAAATCGATGGTAGCCTTTGCAGACGCGAGGGTTATTTCCCCTATCCCATTGATACGCATCTAGAAGAGCGGTTCGAGCACACTATGACTCGAGAGACAGAAACAGAAACAGAGGGAAAGCGAGAGAGAAAGTGAGGGATGGAGCAGGTGAGGGAAAAAGAGAGAGAGAGAGAGAGAGAGAGAGTTACTCGCGGTGCAAACGCGGAGGAAAAAGTGTGCGTTCATCGTAATATCGAGCGGGTCGACCCCGATGCTCCGGCGCCTTCAATTTCTGCTGAAAAATAGCGTGCATCGTGTTCCACCGGCTGCGAGGGTTCAATCTACCGGTACGCGAGAAATCTGTTATCGCTGTTAAGCGTCGAAAATATACAGGGTACCGTAATAAGTTTCGAAAAAAGCACGCGTGTACACACACACACATACACGCGCGCGCGTGTCTGCACGTAACGCCGCACTGCGCGTGGCCCGCGAATTTACGGGCTTCGAGTCGTATATTTTTTTTTTTCTTTCGTTTTTTGGTTTCCAACTTCTTTGTCGATCGGAATTGATACGAACGATAATCAACCTGGAAATCTGATTATCTGTGCGCTAAGTGTTGGCAAACTGGAAATTTGTTAGTTTGTCTCCTGAAGATTCTCATCGAGGATAAACAATTAATTAACAGACGGATTGATCAGATGGATTTATTTGTTGCTGTTCTATTAGAGGTGGTGGAAATAATTGGGAATAGTTTGAAAAAAATATCAATTGGATATCTGAGTTATCCAAATATCGTATATCAATATCAATTAAAATATTATCCTGCGTTTAAACATGAATCGTTTATGACTTTTTTTAGGTTCTCGAAGAAATTTCCATCCATTGAAATCTTCGAAAGATTCGTCAGAGAATAAAAATTCCCGCGAAGAAGGTCAATGATGAAAATTTTTGCCGAAATGTTTTCGAATGTTTGCCAATTTATCACAAATTAAATATCGAAAATCTAATTTTTCAAAACAATGATCCACTGAAAGGCAACTATAACTGACCATTAATATAATAATATAATAATAATATATAATAATATAATAATAATATAATAATTAATCGATAATTATCTCAACATGCAGTATCAATAATATACATATCGAGAAGATGAAGGATGTCATAAGAGACAAAAAAATGATGGAAAAATGTCTTATTATACATATAAATACTCTGAATCAGCTCGATTTATAGTTAGAATCTTATCTTGGACAGTGGTCACCGGAAATGGAGGGGAGGGGTAGATAGATAGAAAGAGCGAGAAATGCGTGGCTCGTTGAGAATTAATCAAGACGTATTAATTGCATCTCGTTACTTTAATCTGCGGCCAACGATCCGCCTTGGGCTTCACGAATCATTTAACGAGTTTGCGCTGCCCGACAAAATCCACCGCCAACTATGGAACGTTATTCGTTTACAAATATTTGTGAACGTGTTGGGAGCCGGATTTATCGGCCACGATTTTTAACGCGGTCGCCGTGGTTTAATGAACCCCGCTTTTAATTGCTACGCTCTATCGCGATCGTATAAAACGGGGCCGTAGAAAACGAGATTTTTATTGAAAGAATTTTTCGGTCGGACGCATTAATTTATTCGTTTAAATTATGATATCGATTGAAATTTGTTTGAATTTCAACGCGAGGGACAACGATAGGAGATTGGCCAATTAAACAGCCAATATTTTCAATATTCTTTTTTTTAAAGATATTTACATTAAAAAAAAAATTTTTTTTAATTTTTAAATGAAATTAGAAAGCTAATATGGATTTTAGGAATCTTAGGAAAAACAGTCTCTATCTTTTTTTAAAGATATTTACATTAAAAAAAAAAAATTTTAATTTTTAAGTGAAATTAGAAAGCTAATATGGATTTTAAGAATTTTAGGAAAAATAGTCTCTATCTTTTTTTAAAGATATTTATATTAAAAAAAAAAATTTTAATTTTTAAGTGAAATTAGAAAGCTAATATGGATTTTAAGAATCTTAGGAAAAATAGTCTTGTTTATTCGTTTACAGTTTAATGATATAAAGAAAATCATAAAACTTCAGATTTATCGGATATTTTATATTAATTGAAAGTGGAACAGTCTTTAATTATAATGATATTATTTAATTAATCATTTAGATTCCAATTTTACATTGGCGCAACATTCATTTCGAAAGTTAATGATTAAATTAATTTTATATAAAAACTCATTGCACGTTTTTCTTCTTCTTTTATTCGATATAAATAACGGTATAATCGACGATTGATTATTATAATGGTGTTCGATTTTTAGCTGGCAAGTCTGGTTAATGGTTACAACGTAGCTTAGATGTAGCACGATACACTTTCCACATCATGCGCACTACACGATGGCTATTCTTTCACTTTTGTTTCTTTCACTTTCTAGCAAACGGTGTGATAAATGTACCATGCTCACGCGATATCATAAGGAATTCGTATTCACATAAAACTCTTTAAGTAATCATTTATCTTTGTTAAATAATCGTTCCTCTATTACCTGTAAATTTGTTGCCACGAAGTAAAATACAAAAACATAGATCACACCATGATTGCAAATAAGTTTAGTACGTTGAACAACGCAAAGTTTTTACTGAAAATGGGGTGCTTTACTTTACAAAAATATCGCAATTATATGGATTTATTTTTATTCAACAAGTTTAAAATTTAGACTTACTAAATGAAATTTAATTTTTCTTAAATCGAAAAAGATGAACATTATTAATTGAAAATCTTTCGTCTTTATTTTTTTTTTTTTTTACGTGCCATTTTACGAATAATCTGAATTTGAAAAAGATTCCAGAGATCAAATATAGAATTATTTTTTTACACAAAATATAGAATACTCTTTAGAAACCAATTAAAAAAGAAGCTTACAATTTGACAAAATTTTCCTTTCTTCTAATATCGTTGAAATCTCTGTAAACACGTTAAAATAACTTCCAACCCTGACTAACTATATAACAAAACGTAACGTTTTGTTATAATAAAATATTATATTATACAGGATATAAAGGTAAATCAATGAAACACATCAATGAAAAAAAAAAAAAGTATACGGGATCAATTACGATGATGAAAGGTAAAAGAAGGAACAAGGTTCTCGTTACGAGTTGGTAACGGTACAACAAGGGATTAAAACACGGAACGATTGTTCCTTCCGGATCTTTTTCGTCCCGTATAATCGAACCCTGTGGGATCGTAAAACGACAGATGTCCTGCACCAGCAATAATTGTTCGACTTCGTGAAAAGACGAGGCAATGAAAGAGAGACGGAGAAAGAGGACAGAGGAGCTTGAGCTTCGACTTAATTAATCTATTTAAATTAGCCGCTTCCTTCCGCCAGAAGAAACGCTCGTTCCGGCGGCGTCCGCCTTAATCCCTCGGTTGTTGTCGACTACGATTCCGGGGGATGGGGTGGTTGAAAGGGGTGGGGCGGTGTATAAACTCAGAAAAGAGAAACGTCACGGGGCAGAGAAGACAATTTATCCCCCAGCTTCCCTGAAATTTTAACGGATGTGATTCTCGTCGTGATCATCTTATGGATAATCTGATAGATCTAATTTCTTGAGATAACAAGGAGTTTCGGGTGAAAATCGATTTCTTTGCTTCGTAAACCGGGATTTTTATGTTTCTCGTAAGTGAAAGTCTTTTTTAGAGATAATGTGAAAGAAAAATTTGTATAATATTTCCAAATTCAATTAAATTACTAGAATAAATTACTAGAATCTTAGAAATAATTTATTTATATACATACATTATTTATATCACGTTATATCATTATATATTTGTATTATTTCAAGAGAAAGACATTTCTTTTCAAATCAGAATTTTGGTGAAAGAAAAGATCTATTTGGGTCAATTTTTAAGAGAAAAATTAGTTTAAAAGTATAGTAATTAGTACTTATAGTCTTTCAATTTCTTAACTTCTTACTTTAATTCACGATGAATTTTTTAAAGAGAGATAAATTCGATGCTGTACAATTTTTCATTAGACCTCGTATAGAAATCGTAAAAAAAATATCCATACTTTTCCCTTCCTCTAAGATCTTCAGATTCTTCTCGAAACCTTGGTTTGCAAGAATTTATTACCGACAAGAGAAACGATATTTATAAACTTCCTTACTCGTCCATTTAACGATCGCATCAAAGATTATTTGTACTAAAATAAACCCACAACACAACGTGGCATAAATGCATCGATCCTTGCTATTTTTGGAAAAATATAACACCTATCCAACTTCTAAGAAACAACGCGCACACGCGCCGTGGTTTGGCCACAAGATCGAATAAAACGTGTACACACGATAAATACGATAGAAATTGAGACGTTGATCGAGAGTCTTGACAGCGGTATTGCGTACACGGTCTGTCCCGATACCGGTTCGATAGGGTTGTTTAAATATCAGAAGGTAGATCAAACGAAAGACAATGCGCGGGCCTGTGCAAAGTGACAACTATAGGAAAGTGAAATTGTGTTCGATACACTGGTACGCGCGCGCGTGTGTGCGCGCGCGCTCACGCACGTGGGCACACAGAGAGTGGCAGTCACGACTGATCGATCCTCCTACTGCACGGTCCCCTTGTTACCGGGAGGGGGGGGGAGGGGGGAGGGGGGGTGGACTCGACTGTGGCGGGCAAGGGGCGGTAGACGAACGGCGGAGAGGAAGGTTAGACGAGGAAACAAAGCATGCAATCAAAACGTTAATTACATTAAAATGAGTCGAAGATCAGACCAATCAGAATCGGGTGACGATGGCCTCGAGCGACGCTCGAGTCTGATCTAAAACTTGACCACTTGGCCGCTATCAATCTAGCGGGAGAAATCGATAGAATTTCTCGATAATCGAAACTTCTTAAACTCGGCCAGAATTGATGCGGCCGGTTTGAAATCGAGGAAAGGGAGGGAGGGGGGGGGGAGGGGGTTGTTTGCCCGCGATTGAATTGTTTTACGAGCGATATTACGACCGGAGTTGAATTTTACGGGCCGGTTGTAAAACCACCGGTTTCTTAAATTGAAAAAATAATAATGGCGAGAAATAAGAAGAACGATGGATGGAAGTGTAAAACGCCGGGACACTCGGGTGTGGTGGCTTAAAAAACTTCGAAAAAAAGTTCTATTTCCGGATATATATTCATAATACCAATTTACTCGTTTCAAGGAAACAACTGCGTCGTTCTATAACGATGAAGTGTGACCTCGATTCCAATTCAGTTTCTACTTCTACTTCTACTTCTCTCCTCGTCCTCGAAAAAAATCAATTTCACACGAGGAAAAGCAATAATTGCTTGCTGGATTGTGCACTGTCTTTAGACATATATATATATAGAGAGAGAGAGAGAAAAAGAGAGAGAGAGCAACGTCTTTCTATCGTGTTCAGAATTAATTCGATCTCGTGGCCGACTCGTAGCCATCGCTAGCCCCATCCAATATCTCAGCGAACTTCTAATATGAGCGCGATGTTCGGTATATCCGGCCAAATTGCGCTTGGGAGCTAATAGGAATTTTGATTGACTGAATTAAATAGTTATTGGAAATTCGGGCTTTTTGTATCGATTAGCTATATTAGGTTCGAATTGTCGAGACAGTTGATGAGAAAGAGGTCGAGAAGAGGGATAAGAAGAAGGTGAGATAGAGAGAGAGAGAGAGAGGGTCGGAATGGGCTTACAAAGAAAGTTGCCCAATCCGTAAATTTATAAAATTATGAAACTTTGGACATATATAAAGTACACGTTTGGGTATATAAGGCGCAATTTTTTTTCTGTCGACTAAATTTAAGAATTTAACAGGTTAAAATTAATCCTCGAAATCCATTATTTTTCTATATTACTTTATTACTCGGAAAATGTAAGAAATGGAAAAGAAGTTTTGAGATAGAAATCCTTTCTTTCTAGATCTATTGAATTGGTGTAATGAAAAATTATCGAGGAACATAGTTCAGCTAATTAAAAATGGATTCTTCAATCTCTTTTTATTTATAAACCATCAATTAAGATATTATATTTTTTCTCAACAATCTGACGTATCTGATCAAAAATTTTTTTATCTCGAAATTTCATAAATCGAAGATAAATTTTAATCTCTTGCTCTCACAAAAAAAAAAAAGCAAAATTCGTGGGAAAAAAATCGGATAAAACGATCGACAAAATAAATACACAAAGTCCTGGTCTAGAATTTTCTCGAACACTAGCACGTATTCCACGAAACACGAGCAACGTGTTTCCAAAGCGATTTTGAAACAGAGGGGGAGGGAAAAAAAAAATATTACATATTCTCTACATATCTTCCACAATTTTCCGAATTTCACGAATTTACGGCATTAAATTCCGTATTATTATCGAACGAACGAAAGGCGACACTAAAGGCGAGGGAAGGTAATTCGTTGTTAAGTCGGAGCTCATTTTCTGGAACGTGGACTAGCCAATATGGCCGAGGCCGCGGGCCGCCTCATTACCGGACCTAGTCAATTTCAATTTAATTTGCCAGTCGGCCGTTTCGTCGCGAAAAGAAGAACGTTGGAGGGGTGTAGGGGAGGGGAGAGATGGCGAACAAGGGGAATAACGAACGACGGCGGCCAAGTACGAAGTGGAGGGAAGGAGGGGGGAGGTTGCTACTGGTTCGTCATACGCCGTGTCGCTTTTTAATTAAACCGGGCTAGCTCTGGAGAGAACGGACGCGATTAATCGTTATTATGAAGGAAAAATGAAAAATGCAGGGGATCGAGGCCGTGTGCACCTCTCGAAGATTCCTTCCGGTCGCGCAATTAACCCGCAACGCGACCAAGGCTTGTCCCAATATGCAGAGTATTAAAAAAAAAAAAAAAAGGAGATTCAAGGTTTTACATAACACACTTGTTTATAAATCATTTTCCGAAACCTCCAATTTTCGTGCTACAACAAAAAACCAATTCTTGGTAACTTAACTAAAATCGAATCAACGCGATTGACAGTGTAACGTCGACAGGGAGATGGAATTTTTCGAGAGAGCTCGCGAAGGAGGGAAAAAAACACGTGTGGAAATGAAAGGAAGAGTGAATCGTGTATCGTGAAACAAAAAATAATTATATCTCAAAAAAAGGAAATCAAGTTTTCGACTTACGTTTCGACGTGGTATATAAAATCTTGAATTTTATTTTGATTCTTTTTTTTTTTCGTATATCCTGTATATATATATATATATATATATATATACATACTTACATACATACACGCTCTATACAATGTTTGTTTAGCGGTATTGGAACGAATTGCGATTCGTAGAATTGGCGGCGTAATTTTCTGTAGTTAAATTAGCGCGATTGCAGTCGCTCGGTATTTAATTTCCTCATTGCCTCTCCCATCCCGCGTACACCCCCTCACTATTGCATCCTCGTACGATACACAACGTTTCCTTCTTTCTCCTCGTCCCTCCCCTCGCCCACCACCATGTCGCTCGCTTTTTTCCACGTAGCTGCAGCTTTTATTTAATTACCGCTGATTCGATACGCTCGGGCCCCGTCCACTACGTTTGCTTTATTATTATGATTCCGGAGTCGAAAAATTCGTGGCCGTAATTGGATTAATGCGCACGGTTCTTCGCGAGGATGCGATATTCGTGGTATAAAGGGGAGAGAGAGAGAGAGAGAGAGAAAAAAAAATCGAAGTTGCATTTTTGTTCTTTCTTTACTTCGTGCGTTTTTTTCTTTTTTTGAGAGGGAGTAGATTTCTTTTTTTTTTTTTTTTCTCGAGATTCCTTCGATATTATTATTATTATTGATCGAGCATATTACCGTTAGGTGGTTTCTTCTTCTTCTTTTTTTTTTTTTTTTTCTTTTTTTTCCGCTCCTTTTCTTTCTCTCTCGTTCGTCGATTCATCGGACTTCGAGAGCTCGTTTACGATTGCTACTTTCTCGAGATTGTTGCCATTAATAACGTTGGCTTCGTTTCTACTTAATCTTTGCGCATGTGTAGCCACGTATAACACTGTTAGGGGTCCGTTTATAAGGAAGAGGCGATATGATCGAAGTGGCAAGTAGCTTAATTATATTCAAAACCGCTTCGGCGGTTATACATCGCGGCAATTATATGCAGATTAACTAAATTGCGCTGTCGGGCCCCTTGGTGCGCGATCAAAATTTATATAACCCTATCGCGTTACACGCGAAATTCGACGGACGCCCGAAATCGCCTTCATTTTATCTCGAGAATTAACCCATTTAGTCTGCCACCGGGGCTCGTGAAAAGAGGTATACGCAATCTGAAACACGAGAATCGAGAGCACACCGAAGAACCGTGTCCTTAATTATCCTTTCTGCTCTCTGGAAATAATCATCCTAATGAGTTTGGTTTCCTTTTTTTCGTTTCGAGGAATATATACGTGTACGCGAAAAATATATATTCGAATATATATTCGATATCGAAATATTGAACGAGAAAAATATACGTGTTAAACATAAATTTCGATCGTAATTTTATAATTACTACGAGAAACAAGTATTAAGATGATTTGCATGATATCGCGATAATGCGCATCATGTGGATAATCTTTGGTCTTAATAATACTTGTGAGTCGATATTTTATATATTGAATCAATTTTTGTGTCGAGATTTATATAATTTTCTGTTTTCTTTTTTTTTAAATAACTTTTTAATATCGTATAATTTATCGAATCTTCTATCTATATTCACAAGACATATTCATGCATTATATAACGTATCTATATATTTAGATCAAATTTTGTTCACGTATTATCAGACTTAGTAAAGAGAAACGCAGGATCTCGTTTAAAATCTTATAATTATATACCCTTTCTTCACGAAAAATTTCATAATTACAAGATTATAAAAATCTATCTATCAAAGAGAACTATCTATCTGATCATCTACACAAGGATTAATCTCTGACAGTGGACTAACACCCTCCAATCGTTCAACAACCTCTTCCAAATTCTTCCACGATATTATCACCCGTATACAACGATCTCGCAAAGCGCAAAGAAAAACAGAGGAAAAGAGAGAAACCTTCCCAAACTCTCTCACAATCCAACCCTTGCCTCAGTCTCTCGTTCAATCCTCTTGTTTCACGGCGCACGAAACAACTTGGCCCCACCGCCATCTTTCGTCCCTAGCCTCCTCTCCTTCTATCCTCCCGGCCTGCGTTCGTCTCTCCGTCCGCCTGTTCCCTCCATTTCCTCGAGGGTGATCACCCTCTTCCATCTCTTCCTCCACCTCTCCCCTCCCCCTTCCTCTATCCCCGTGTCTCGTTAACAAGAGGGAATAAGAGGGAAACATGGAAACGCGCGGGCGCGAGTCGAAATGAACGCATTCACACACGCATTCCCGGCGTGCACACGTGTGCATACACGGGGCCGGCTCGCTGTTAATGAGTTAGACCACCTTACCCTCGCCACTTTAATTGTCTAAAGCGCAAATTGGGCGGCTTTAATTAGCGTAATTATTTGGTTCGTTTGTCCGTTTATCCAAGATCCCTGTATCGAGCGGAGGGGGAGGGGGGGAAGGGTGGCGCCCCCGTCTAAATAGATTCGTTAGCGCTTCGCGCGATTAAAAATCCGAGTTCAACACGTTTTACCGGCGTATCCGGCCACGCCTTTGCACGGACTTTTGTTTCAACTTTGCCGTGCGGCACAGGCTTCCGATTTTGACGATCGGAATGAATGCGTTGATACTCCTCCGTTACAACGCCCGCCATTTCTTTAATGAATACATTTACCCTCGAAATTGTGAAATCTTTGACCCAAACGTATTTATGGATTATTATTATTATTATTATTATTATTATTATTATTATTATTATTATTATCATCATCATTATTATTCCTCGAACGTAAGAAAATTTCGAGCGGATATATCTTGCCCTCCCTTCCCCTCCCTCCTTTCCCCCGTGTCCTTTCTTTGTTTCGCTCGAATTCCGCGTAGGATAATGAAATTTCGTCGAGTGATTTATAGGCCGTACAGTTGACGACGAAGGCATGCAGGTTTTCGAACCGGAATATTCGATGGCAATATGAAAAAAAAAAAAACTTTGGTGGTGGAAAATTCGTTGGCGTTTTCGTTGAACGTCGTTTCGTTGAGCGATGTTAAATATAATATAATACGTTGCGGAGGAGAGAAACAAGAACTCGTTCCCCGAGCAACGCATACACGCGCGCGCGCACGGCCGCAATAATGATCCATATTTCTTTGTCAGCCGTGAAATAAGATCTCCGTTGATCGAGTGTCCGTTCCTGTTCCTAAATGGATTCATTATTGCACCGCTTCGCGGTGTATTCTGCTCGTATGGAAAGTCGGGGCCCGATTTATAAATTGCAACCTTTATTTTCTCTCATTGACAGGAGGAGGGGAGGAGAGGAGAGGAGAGGAGAGGAGTAACCTGATGGAATACATCAACGAGCGATGAATAGAGAACGAACGCGTATTTATAGAACGTACTTAACTCTGCCCCGCGTTTCACCTTCGTTCTTAACAGTTTCGCAACTTAGAAAGTGTAATAAGCTGTGTAATAACTCGATGTTTCCGAAACGATCGATATTTGATAATTGTGAAACTTCTACTCCCGGATCCTTTCCCATCTTTCTACTAACCCCTCTTATTTTCAATCACATTCATGCTCGCGATCAAACATCATTTATCGAGTCATTTGTGTAATATCTCCGCCCCCCCCCTTCCCTCCCCCCCCGCCATCGTAAATTTCCACCTATCGCTCTGGAAACACTTTGTACACACCGGAGCCTGACCGAAACTATAATTGAAATTACGCTTTAACCTAAACCTCCTCGTGGAGTGGAGCCGCCTCTTCGACGCACGTAGCGCCCTCTGCCGGTGCATCATTGAAAGCGAGTACTCATTTTCCCCGACTATGAAATGTAATAATTCGCCATTCAATTTACTGGATCCGCACGATTTATTCGCCGTCAAGGTGGACATGAAATATTCATTCGCTCGCTCGAATTCGCGTGAACTCCTCGCGAAAGAGGGGGAGGAAAGTTGCGCCTGATTGAAATTTTTTTTTGTTTTTTTTCTTGTATTTTTTCTTTTTTCTTTCTTTTAATCCACGTGTATGGAATATTAATACATTCGTGAGAACTTTTGGAGGTCGAAAATAAAAGCTGATTACACAAAAAGATTAAATAAATTATATTTAAATATTTGTAATAGATGAAGTGAGATAAAGGTGAATCGTTTCATCCTAATTTAAGCCTTTAAAATTTTCCAAAGATGACATGAATAATCTCTCTTACAAAGTATATAAAACTTTCATAAAATTTGATGTTATTAAATGAATTGATGATATTTCAATTGATAAATAGAATACGATGAAAAATGTTATATTAAAAGATATAATTATGCATATTTATATATTGTTAATAATATTTGTGAAACACTTTTAGAGGATTAATTTTAAAAGTCAAAATAAACAAAAAAAATTATAATAGTATACGAAACTAGATACTTCAAGTTTCTGTTTGCATAAAGTAAGCCAGAAAAGTCTCATCTCTAATCTTCATTTTATCTAACGTAAACTGAAATTGATTATATCTGAATAAATAAAAGCGTTAAACGACATTTTTATGTACCAACTTTTGCAACATTTGTTTTAGAATCAACTCTTCAAATATTTTATAATTAACACTCTGCCATTATACCATTCATTTTTTTTATGTTCATTCTTCTCATCGAATCTGCTAGAATCCTATCCATGCTAGATTCATCGAAACTGGAAAGTAGACTTACGGGAGAAGAAGACACAAATTGCTGGAGCTTCTTTGATTGCGCAATTTTCGTGGTGTTAATTAACTGAATTCAGCTCTAGTAATAAATGTGCCCGGGCAGGACAAAAGGATAATCGTGGAAAAGTGTTCCTTAATCGTAAGGCCGTTTAATAACACAATGGAGGAATTTCACGCGGAGATGGGTGCCCCGTTGCAGAGGCACTTAATTAAATACGCCCCTCTCTCTCTATCCACCATCACCACCACCACCCACCAACCTCCACCCTTACTCACTGTCGTCCCCCCCTCTCCCCACTCACCGGCTCTTTCCTCTCTCTCTCTCTCTCTCTCTCTCTCTCTCTCTCTCTCTCTCTCTCTCTCTCTCTCGGCAGATGCAATCAAATTTCAATTAGAAAAGGGACTTTTTGCACGAAACGCACCGGTGTCCCGTGCAATTTGATTTAATGCCATATTATTACACGGCGAACGTGCCGGTAATAATAGGAAGCTTAAATTGCCCGTAATAGTAACATACGTGTGGATACAATATGGATAAGACCGGCGCGCGGATGGCTTTTCACTCGGAATATATTTTACGTACACTATTTACATAATGGACATTATCGTGGCCCTTGAGAGCGACGAAACAGGAACAAGTATGAAATCTCTGAATTCCTGAAGTACGTGCCTTATTATTATCTCTTTTACTTTATTTCTTTTTTTTTTTTTTTTTTCCGTAAAAGAAATCCGTCTATTTTAAAGTTCCATTTATCTGTTTATCTTTTTAATTTATTGAACACTTTTAAAATATATACATACGTGTTTTGTAACAAATGATTGTTGATCATGCATGGAGCCTTGTTAGAATTAATGCTAAAGAGAAAAACTTTGATTATATATACTGAAGATTGTGGCGCGATCTACAGGCGAATATAGTTATTAGATTGTTAAGATTAAAGAAAAAGTTCACTGTTAAATGAAATTATAACCTAATATTGCGAATAATCGAATAATGATTTCTAATTTTAATTTCTTATTTCATACATATAAATAAATATAACAATTTATTAAACATATAATACTTTTTTTTATAACAAAGTATATATATTAATAACTGTATTCGCCTGTAGAGTGCACCACAATTCTGGCATACTCAAATTAACTGACCTATCATTTTCCCTCAAAACTTAAAACTAAAAAAAAAAAAAATCCCAAATCCTAATATTCTATTAAGAAAAAGAGTTAACGAAACGTCCTAAAAATTAATTTAATCAGAAAAATTTTCCGATATTTCGAATTTTCATCGAATCTCTTTCATCCCTAGCATCAATTGCTATTTATCGTTCTCGGATATAACGAAAATTCCAATCGAAGGGTGGCTGTTTATCGGCATGACGTGGCTTGGCGCGTTCGAGGACGGTTCTCTCAAACGAATCGACGTGGCAACTTTTAATTGCTCCGACCTTATCGAGCCAGCAGCGGCGGCGGCGGATCCGGCGCGCGTCCTTTGCGGCGTAATGAGCGGAGATGCTCGACCGCTTGACCGAATCGCTCCATTTTCGATTTCTCCTTAATTACTAATTAGAGGCCAGACCGTCTCGCGTCGATCGGCTAGAACGAGTAGAGAAGAAATTACACAGACCCCTATCCGCGGTGATCGGGCGCATAAAAATCTTTCCTCTTCCTCTTCCTCTCGGTCTTCCTCTTCGCCCTTCGCTTCTGTGCCAAAGTTCATCGCGTGCCTTCCTTTTTTTTTTTTTTTTTTTTTTTAGGATTCTATCCCCGTTATTATGCTTTCTCCCCCCCGTTTCATTCGATTAACTCGTGAAACAGTTGGATATAATATCTCGTGTAGATTTTAATTTTCACGTGAAGAACACGTGAGAATGGAATGATGGATAATTTAATACATTTCCTTTTTTCTTTAATCTCCGTGTAAATTAATTGACCTGGAGATTGAAGAATATCTTCGTTATACGAATTGTTTCACGAGTAATTAAGATTATTCGATTTAAGACAATTGCAAAAATTAAGAAGTTCACCAGCTCAAATTAGTAGCATTGAATTGAAGTTTTGTTCGACTTTTGGAATTTTCCAATATCCAACCTCCTCTCGCGATAACCTCCTTTCGTAATATATTCAAAGAAGTGTAAGTATAAGTAATACGTGTGATAATATGTAGTAATATTCAAATAAGGTGAAATTATGAAAATTAACTCTTGTAGAGTGCGGCAAAGTAATTACATCAAAATCAATAAATTCTAAAAGTTATTAAATAAAGGAAGATAAGTAAAAGTAATTAATTAAAAGTTACTTAATTAAATTAAAATTAATTAACTGAAAAGACAGCAATCCTCTCGTGGATCACGACTCTCGCAGGCTTTTTAAAAATCCTGAAAATAATTCGGAAATTATTATTATTATTTTTTTTTTTTTCTATTAGAACCGTGAAAGGTTTAATTATACCAAGTATTTCATTTAATTTATTCGACGTAAACAGATTGAAAGCCCTTTTGTCCAAACAAAACAGAGTATATTTCTATAATTAACATCGATGAAAAGATATCACGTACAAAGACCAATTACAAAACTCTTTTAAACGTTACACACGATAAAACGTGACATTTATACGATAACAAAGATACAACTAGACGCGTTACCGGCACAGATAGGACTTTGCAGACTTTAAATTTTAATTTTTCTTCTCTTTACATCTTCCTCATTCTCTAAAAAAAAAAAAAAAATCATTAAATTTTATATATACGAAAAGAATACGAGAAAGCTTTAACCTAAAAACTTCGAATCCAAATTAAATTCTAAAACTCGTGTTCGAATAATTCAAACGATATCGATGCATTTAATTACTTATTCAAACAACAACAAATAAACCATTTCATTGCAATTTGTGCGATCGGTATCGACACACAAATGATATCGTTGCGTGAAAGTGGCATACCAATCCACTCTTTCCGGAATGTAATCCATTCTCTCCTCTCTCGTCCCTAAATCGGAGCGATTGTACGATCCGTAATAGCCGTAATTACGGGCATGCCGGGGCCCCATCTGCCACACAAGGACAATTAATAATCTAATCAGACGGCAGTGATTAACACGTTAGACACGGACAAATGCCGAGCGAAGGAACGGCCGAGATGAAAAGGCGCCGAGAGAGCCTCTTTGTGCGTCTCTCTCAGGGCGATGGTCCCGCCGCCGCCGCGCTGGGAACAGCCAGTATTCCTCTCGTGGAAATTATTCCTACAAAGCAGAGAAAAGAAAAAAAGGAGACGACAATCAAAGATCCATCGAAACATCGAAACTATTATATAGTGTTGTATATCAAACATCATCGAAACGTTTTCAACCCTTTCAAAACCAACCCCCTTTCAAAATCAACAAAAATCGACAATCCAAGTCATCAGGATTTATTAACCATTTAAAGCATCCGAATGCTCCCAATTTGCACAGCTAAGGTTCCCCTTTCTCTCTCTCCCCTCCTCTCTCCCTCTCCCTCTTTTTTCCCTCGCCTCAAACGTGCGGATTGTGCGCAAATCGGCGAACGAATTCTCGTTAACCGTGGCAAGATTGACACCGCGCGTAATAATTGAGACGCGAGAGAGAGGGGGGGGAGGGGGAGGGCAGTTGGGTCACGAAATGAAATCGCGAGCGAGGGGAGGGGAGAGAGGGAGGGGACGGCCGCGACGATTTGGTTCGGTTTCGAAGGCGAGGGTGGGCGTTTTGCATTATTATCAGTGAAATCAACTAATTAGAAATAGCGCGGATTGCTCGTTAAAGATCGAGCCCGCCGGGGGCTGTAATCACCAATTACTTCCTTAAGTAAGCCGGGCGCTGAACTTCGCTCATTAAAATTATTAAACTGTTCGCCCGTATAGAATCTGTATTTAACCTTGATACGGAGGTGAGGCCGCCACCTCCACCTCCCGCGCTGCTGGAATTTCTCCCCTCCCTTAACCGTGTCCCACGTGTATTTTCCATTAATCAATCTGTCTCCGTGTCTTCGTTAACGGGCCCCCCTCCCGCTCGACGTGGCGGCGTCTTTCGAGAAACGTGCGTGGAAACGTAGGCGAAGCGTTTTGAATTACAGCCGTAATTCAAGGCGTTTAACTTTTCCGATTGGATTTTGCGCGCGTCTTATTGGGTGGATGGAATGCCAAGCCTTGGATGAAGTTATTGGTTGGAAAGTTGTTGTTGCTCGAGGAGACAGAGAGAGAGAGAGAGAGAAAGAGGTTTATATATACACTTAATTTATGTGTTTTTGCATTTGATATTTCTTTATTTTGATCGACGTTTCCCAACGTTGGCTTCTTTAAAACTTATATATGCATTCGCGTATACGGTTGTCCATAAATCATCGGACAGTTAATAATACCTTTCGGGATGTGGACAAATGAACGTTATGATATTGTAATTGCGATATCGGTATTAATTAATCGTGAGGGGGGAAATATGTTTTAGTAATTAGGGTTAAGTATTGAGCAACAGTGTGTAATATTATTGAAAAGGTTAAATATCTAAATACTTAATATCGTATCGATATAGTTTTAGACTAAGTCACGTCCTAAGTCAAATTAGATTAATAGTTTATCCAAAGAAGCTTATCGAAGAAAGGCTTTTCTTTTTTTTTAATTTAATCATAAAAGAGAAAAGGAAGGTTGTAATTTACATACGGAAGAGACGATAAAAAGTTTATAGTTTTCTTTTCACTCGTCAATAGTCGAGAAATCATTTTATCAATTTTTATGATCGACTGAGGACGCATTAAGCATAAAACGGGGGGGAAAAAGAAGGAAACGAGAGAGGAAAACAAAAAAAAAAAAAAAAAGAAGAAGACTCGAAAACTGGGAGGTCTTTCGGTGATTAAGTCGCATTCCGTCGCCCCGAGTTTATCGCCTCAATATATAATTAATTGCATTTCGACGTGGCGATCGACGATTCTTACGGCGTTATAACGGTCCCCGGAAATTGCTGGACCCGTTAGAGGAACGGCCACGCGAGTATTTGTCGAATCGAAGACGCGATGGACGATAATAAGTTTCACGTCGATCGAGGATCCTCTTTGACGAGGATCGCGATCTGTACTTGCCAGATCGGTGAATTGAATATGAAGAAAGCGCGATCCAGGGTATAATAAGAATACGATAAAGCTTGAAACAGTTACTCGCACGGAATAGAAATCTCTTCCGATTTCGAATATTCGTTTTTTTTTTTTTCCTCTCTTGGAATTGCAAGAAATCTTGAAAGTTAATTTATTAAATCAAAGGAAATTTTTTATCAGAAACGATTTAATGGATTAAATTCAATAATTTAAATTTATTATTTTTAAACGTCTTCATCTTGTGCAAAAGAATTGAATTATAAGAGTTTTTATATAAAATCAAATTTTTATGAATATAATGATCGAAGAATGGAAATATTTTCTCAATTGACATTTTCGAACAGAGATCAATTAATCAACACATTGTCTACTTTTATTCACTGTATATAAATATTACGCACCTTTTATTTGTTTTATCTTAAATAAATAAAAAGAGATGATTAGTAATCATTCTTGATTTACTAAAGAAACAAAAAAAAAAAGATATAATTTATTAGACTTCCTATAATGTAATATACATACACAAAAATACACAAGTGTGTGTACAAGAAAATCACATTAGCTTCGCATCAATTTAGAAAACGAACGTTCACAAGGCGCAACACGAGTATAAATCATCGAAACATCGTAATCGAACCGAAGAAAGTTAGCCAAGTTGTACTTTCTCCTCATCATCCTCATGGTTCCTTGACTCCCAGACAAAAATCTCTATTTCTCCATTCTCCGAATGATCCGACATTTGTGCAAAATACGCAAAATACAAGCTCGAACGATTCACCGAGAAAAAATGGCGGCCAAATTGTGGCCAGGGGGTAGAAAAATCAGGATGAAAGAGATATGGAATAATAAAGCGAAAAAAGAGGGGAGAAAGAGAGAGAGAGAGAGAGAGAGAGAGAGAGAGAGAGAGAGAGAGAGAAAGAGGGGAAAGAAAAAGGAAGGAAGAAGAAAATTGGAGAAAGAATTGAAACGTCATTCCGCGAGCAATCATCGAGCTGACTGGCTGGCGGCGCGCGATCGGCCAGATCCTGGACAGATAAATTAGCAATTTAATTATGGAACTGTCAGCCGGTAATTAAATTAATAACGAGAAACCTCGAATCCAATTCGATCCATCGTGGCAACCTTTCGCGCTCCACGGACCTCGGCCAACGATATCGCATCGATATTCGCGCGTTGTGCACGTTTTGAAGCCTGTCAGAAATTGCAGACAATTTTCTCCTACGCCTCACCGTACGTACCCCTCTTTCTCTATCTCGCGCTCCTTCTATCCAACGTTAATAACTATACTTGCCTGCAGAGTGCACCACAGTTATAGCCAAATGATCTGACCGTTGATCGTTTTCTCAAATCTCTTTTTTTCAAGTTTCATCCCTTGACTTGAAAGTTCGATTTATATTTCACTATTCATGCTGTTGATACAATTTAATAATTGGCGGGAAATAAATTTAATTATGGAAACAAATGCGATATATTTTATCCTAATGAGTATAAAATTTTTAAGCCACTGGTAGATCCCTGATATAATCGAAGAAGTTAGTTATTAACAACGTATCAATGCTTAAATTTTTTCTTACTATTCTTGGATATAACGAAAATCCTAATTGTGTAATTAAAGAAATTAGTAAAATAACGGCTGATGATATTATATCGGTTTCGAGGATCGTTAGAAGTTGGAGATAATTTTCCACTACATCTCGTAATATCTCGCTTCTTCTATCTCTTATCCTTCTGATTCTCATACTCTCTCGTCCTCTTTTATATTTGTTTTTGCCGCTTGCTAGTTACTTGTTTTCCTCATCAAACGTTTTCGAGCTTTCTCCTCTTCACGCTTTGCCACGAAGAGAGTCAGCAGCGGGGAATTATCCACAAATTAAATCGCGTTTTCACGAAAGGATGCTTATTAGTGACGTGATTGATGAAGAGTTTTGAAACGGATAAAATGACTTTATGTTTGAAGATATTTTAATCGATTAAATGCATTTCTCTAATTACTATGATTTGGGTTATATTCTTTATCATTTTATTTTTATATCCCTTTATGAAATATATCTTTTTATTTCTTATGCTCTTTTTTATATATGCTTTGAATGACTAGATGTAATGAGAATCTTTTTTTACCAGATTTTGTATTTCATAGTATTAAATTTTTATATTCGTATGAAATACTATTTTATACTATTAAACGATACGATTTCATATATTTGAATGTAATCCTATAATAAATATTCTGGTGTACAATAAATATAAATAATTTTTGTATCTATTGTACGTATTCTATTAAGTTAGATCAAATGAATTTTTAATAAAGTTATTAATAAAAATAATATTGCTCAAACTTTGACGCAATTAATTCAGTACATTCTGTTTATTAAAAAAAAAAAAAAAAAAACAAGCTTAAAATTGTCACGATTAAAATTTTTAATTGATTGTTACCGATAACTTGATTCATTTATATTTGCTACTTTAAATTTTCAACATTAATAATACATTGTTTATTATTTAATTTGCAACTATTTCGATAACTCTATCTGCAATATTTTTATGATTCTTTTAAATTTATAAGCACAATTTATAATCCTAATTCCTCCTCATTTACACATTCTTTATAAAAATATCAATAAATTTGTGAAGAAGAAAGCAAAGAATTAAAATTTATAATTTTATAAAGATTCATTACTACTATTTCCATTGCAAGATCAGTAAAATTGAAACGACTTAATAAATAACATCTTTGTACAATATATATATATACATCGTACTTACATCTGCATTCTCGATCGTGGTTGCAAACGTCGATCATCCCCGACGCCCATAGCCGGAACACCTCCGCGTCTAGATGCATTGTGCGCCGCTCACGTGATCCAATATACGAAAAGCAAAAGTGTTTACAGGCTGGCGGCCCGATACGAGATTAAACGTCGACGGTGAACCCAGCCTGGCCGATTAAAATTCCCCGATATTTTATCGACGTGGCACGATGGCCGGCGAATTCGACGCTTCCTCGCGAATGCAACATAAATAGGAATGGAGCGGCGGCGCGTGTGAAAACTTTCATCGGCGTCGATCAACCACGATCATCTCTCCATCTCTATTATAACGGATCGTTATACGCTCGATATTTTAATTCTTCCACGTCGCCGCAATTTTCGACGCAGGAATCAACAGGTACCCCCCTCTCCCTCCCCTCCAACGCCCGAAGTTCTCGTTTCGAAGGAGGGATTTCGCGGATCGAGCTGTATTTAGAATGCGTGCACGATTATAAAATGACTCTAATGTTCTATTATTTGTATTGGAATTGTATTATTTGGAATAATGGAATAAAAAAGATGATTTTCACAGTAGTGATATAATTAAAAATGGGGGATAAGAAATAGTGTGCATCGATAAATTTTTGAAAAATTTTTAAAAATGCTTTTCATGATAATTATTCGAAAAAGTGAACTTTTTATCTTTTTTAAATGTTTGGATGAAGAAGATTTACTGTGATCTTCAAAGTCAGATAAAGTCAGGGATAAATGAAATAAATTGAATGTTTTGTAATGTCGTATTACTAACATATATTATACTATATATAAGGTAGTAAAATCTTAAAGTTTATAATCAGTATATACATTTATTTGAGATTTTAATGAAAATCTTGAATAGAGTATAAAAATATTTATTGTTCCTAAAAATACAATTACTAGACAATGCTACAACAGATTACTTAGCATCAATTTATAGATTTAAAATAAATAAATGAAATAATATGTTCGAGGTTGGTTACAATAGATTTCTTTTTTTAAATCGAAGAATTTATATCGAAGAAACAATTATAATCGATTATACATATATTCCAAGAACAATCGGAGAAGCAAAATATATGCAACATATGAATTTTTATAGCCAATCGTTGTCATGAAGTTTTATTTTGCGCATACTTGTATTAAATCAAATGTGAAACTGTATGCATTTACTAGTCAAAGTTTACATTTGATTAGTTACGAGTACATTTACTTTACAAATTAGTATGTGTATACAATGATTAATAAGTGTATACATTTACCGAGTTGACGTTTCTACCGCAATATATACAATAACATCTAAATGCAAACGTGTACTTAATGTTAACTATCGAAACGAAACACTTAAGAAATTAGAAAGCTACATTAAGAATGCTACAAAATATAACGTTGTGAAATCCACAATAATTGACACTTAAAAAAAAAAAAAAAAAAAAAAAAAAAAAAAAAACAAGAATTAAGAAAATTAGAAATTATAATATGCAAATTAAAAGCATTACATTAAAAAAATTTTTTTCCAATTTTTTTAACAACTAAAAATTCTCCTAATCTTCTTAATAAATAACTAATAATATTTTCTCTGAAACAATCGTTCATCTAACAAAAATCTGTGTCCTCTTATTCGAACGAATCTTGTTTTCCTCTTAGTTCGAATAATGGAGATTGTAGTGTGTGTTAATACGTACAGTTGTACAGGTTTGTGTGCGCCCTATATAAGAGTGGTCGATGAAGTATCGTGGTATGCAAGTTGCACGTGCATACAGGTGCAGTAACTGTGTCCGACTCGTTTCGCTCGAACGAGCGCGAGCACCGTGAGCGGGCGGCCACGTGTTCCGCGTACCACGAGAGGACGGAAAATGGCTCGATATCGTTCGGTTGAATCGAGGCTTGGATTTGCTTCAGGTTATGGTCCTGTGTGATTGTACACCGCTTTCCGTAGAAAGTAGTTGTGCGTTTGGGAAATTGTTTTGTTATTTGGAATATCGACTTTCATTTTTTTCTTTTTTCTTTTTTCTTTTTTTTTTTCTGGAGATTTAACTTGGCTCCGGTGGAATGGGTTATCTGAGTTTGATTGAATTTGGGGGAAATAGAAAGCGAGGATAAAGATAATTGATTATTTAGTATCGGTTTTCTTGAATGATTTCTTTTTTTTTCTTCTAGTTGGTTTATATGAGAATTTTGTAATAAAAAGTTTTACGAGATATTTTAATGAGACTGATTACGTTGCTGTAAAGTAGAATAGAGAGTTTTGTTCGAATAATTATTCGAATAAAATTTTCATTTATGTTTGGTTTATTACTTTATTTTAAATAATGTTATTTCAATATTTGTTTCGTATTATTTTATATTGTTTCATTATAAAAGGATAATGTTTTTTTTTTTTTTTTGGCAATGGAATAGTTTTCCTATATTGGATTCTCAAAAGTCACTTTTCTTATCTAAATACTTTTCTAAATACTTATCTAAATACTTTTTGACTTCTATTAAAACTAAAATGAAATCTGTATTTCTTTGTACAAGAGATTTTATTATTTGCCATTCTTTTATTCTTTATGTTATAAAACTATTATTAAATAAACTATACACACACAATTATAAAGTCACATATCGTTTTAAAGATTAATATTAAAATTATCATAATCATTAATAATCTATTTTATTATATAAAAACATAATTCCATTGTATCTATTTCATTTTCATATTATTTATATAAATATAAATAGATGATAGCATTAAAGATTAAAATTAAACAGTGACAAAAATTATTTCTCAATATTTCCAATTAATCGAAAGTCGGTCAAGTTTCGAATATCTGGCCAACACGAATCAATCTACTTAATTATTCAACGTAGTCAATATAAATTCCATCTTTCTCGAATCGAAAAAAAAAAAAAAAGAAAAAAGAAAAGACCAATCAAACTTTCGTTTAAGTAACTCGCGACTCTTCGAGGAGAACACTGCTCCTTCAGATCAAAAGGTCGCTGTAATTATTAGCGTGCTTGATTAATCAACCAGCACGCAGAGAGCGAGCTAGAACAACGAACCGATGGAATATCGATCCCTCAATCGAATGAATCGAAAATCGAGCGGACCGAAGTAATTTTCAGTTGCTTCGATCGATTCCTTTCCTTGTTTTGTATCCGCTTGTGTGTATTCCTATGAAGGTGAAACGAACCAATAACCTACGTGTGTGTGTGTATGAAATAGTGGCTTACGAAACTATTCGAATTTTATTTACTCATAGTAAATAAAATTGTTAGATTTAACTTGTGAAAATGTTATTGTAAGATTTATAAATTAGTAATCGTCCAATCATTGAATTATATAACATTGTATGAAAGATCTCATATAAAAATAAGATACTGCAATGTTATAATTCAGATTTTTAACACTTTTTTATTCTAAAAATATTATCTGAAATTATACGAGACGATGAATTAAAAGTTAAAATTTTAAAATGCTAAATTTAAATAAAAAAAATCTTTTATATATAATTCATTATAGAAACATAAACTTTCGTTAGAATCAAGATTTTCGAATTAAAAATAATTTCCTTTCGAATATTTTTCTAAGCTACTGTATATAATAATACTATATATATATATATATATATACATATGTACACTATTGAATACAAACGTGGGAGGCCTTTCACATTCCGTGGAGAAAATTTGTTCCACGGGCATTTTGCATCGATGGTCGAGAGGAAAAAGTTCGTTTTAACGACGTATATCTGGTTCAACGACGAACGATTATAAATATCACGAGAATCACGGTAAATTAATGAGAAACTACGAGACAAAATCGAGCATAAGAGTATATAGTTTTCTTCGTTTAGATTTGCTTGGCTCAAGCTTTTTTTTTTGCCTCGTCTCTCTCTTTTCTCCCTTTCTCTTTCTCTCTCTTTCTCTCTTTTTCTTTTTCTCCCTGTTTTACCGACGATCGATTCCATCGAATGGATCACGTATGCAAAACGCCGCCTCTATCCGATGCAATTAAACGCACAACCACTCCCGTGACGCGTGCACACGGGCAAAAGAACTTTGTTTCATTTTCTCCTTGCACGCTTTCTCATTTTCACTTCACCGTGTGTTATAGTCCACGGGCATAAATAATCCAATGGATCGAGGCGAAGCGTGTCCTTCGTACGCGAGAAAAACACACTTCGAGCTTTGATTTGTTTTGCTTTTATTGCTCGATCAACGTAATTGTCTCACTTAGGGGGAATATGGAAACACAGGCTACAAAGAAATCGTAGAATTTATGGTGAACGATGATGAGAACGTTTCGGTATGGAACGATTTATTTAACATTGATCGACCGATTATTAAAGTGCTTTTACGATTACCATTGGATTAAACGTTTTATCCTTTCTGAATAAGTAATTAATCCTTGTGCCAATTTTTGTATGTATGATAAAATTTGGTTTAAATGAACTTGTCAGAAAGGACAAGCATATTCGTATATAATACTTGGTTGTTCGTGTAATGGAAATTCGTCTAATTTTTCTTGTCAGTTGTGATTTTTCGTTCGGTTAATTAGGAGTTTATGTTCGCGTAGAGGATTTTTTTTTTTTTTTTAGTGCGCAACGATATATCAAATATTATAAATTTGAAGCAATTTTACAAATTCTTTGCTTATTTGAATATTACACGAAATATATTTTCAATATATATTATTATAAATTGGAACTGTCGTTGGTCTCCTGTTTTTATTTGTTCATCGTTATTTATTCTTTCGATAATCTTTCGAATTAATCTACTTTAATACTTATTCTCGTTCACTACGTAATACCCTGGGACTTTAGATTTCACGATCGTGTAACAAGAACGCAAATAGAGTTACAGACTTTTTTTTTTTTTTTTACAAGTTCTCGATGATGTAGACAAAATCAGTTTTCAGAATATTTAATTTCATTAAACTCATTTTTACTTTTATTTTATAATTATATCGTTTTACTTTACTTTTTTACCCCGACTCAGTGTTATCAATATTTTAAGCGTCACACTAACGAGAAGAAGTATTCCAATTATGATCTGGCAATAAATAACGATGAAAAAAAATAAAAATATTTAATTATAACGTACGACTTCTATCAAAATTTGATTACTATATTAGAACAAAAAAGTTCAAATAATCAGGCACGAATAAAATTTCCGATCAAATTCATAAAAAGTAATTCTTAACCAACTAATCCTTTACTCACTTTTTATCCTTGATAAATATATATACACCGATTCTTGATCTCTAAGTTCAAATAATAATAGAAATTCGTGCAGATATAATCAGAAATAACCCATTCGTCCATCCGTTTCCCACGTCGTGGCCGAACCTTTGAAATTCCATCTTTGAAATTCCCGGGGTATCCTCGACGAGGAAGGCACCGTGTCGTGGCCGATTCGACGTGGCCACGTATCGTTACACAGCTAATTGCGGTATAAACAGCGGACTTTACGAGGCACCGGTGTACGGCTGGCAACGTTCGGCAAACATTAGCCGCCATTAACGAAGATATAAGGCCGCGTGTATTGATGCGTCGCGGTTGAAGATCCGCAATGTCAAGGAGAGAAGAAGGCTGAAATGTTAAGATCGTCGGGCCCCGTAATCGAACACCTGACGCTTACATTCCAGGAAATTGGCCCGAGATAGCCGCGCTGGTAATGCTAATGGATGGATATTAATTTGACCGTGGCGAATACATTTTAACTAATCTCGCTCGAGGGTATCGCGAGGGAAACGAGAAAGTGGGAGAGGTTAGGGCGCGAATGCTCTGTGGGCGTCAGGTGATACGTGTCTTCTATTAAAGTATTCTGTTCATCCGGAAACTCTGAATGTACCTCTCGATAGACGAGGCTATACCGTTGCAATTTTGCGATACTTTGTCTCTTTGAATGGATCTTGGCTGAATTATGGTCGAAGCGATTATGGGAGGGAACTTAAGGAGATCGAGTGTGCTAGGGTGGAAGGAAAAAGTCAAAAAGTTAGTTGAGAAACTCTGAATGCATCTTCGATAACGTTGATAGACCACGTTGTGCTTATTGTCTTCCAACTTTGTAGGCGTTCAATTTATTAGGCATAACGCGATGGATGATTTAAGAAGATCGAAACTCGTTTCTGTGATTTTTTTAATGCTTTTGTTTATTATCCATTATTTATTATCCATATTATGATATTCTTTTCTTCTCTAGTTTGAGGTTATGTAATTTATTAGATATTGATAGAAATAAAATCGATGAGAATAAAATAGAAAACTTGTTTGTTCAAGTTCAGATTTTTAATACTAAAAGTTATCTTATAATAACTCTTTAATAAATTCATGTATATTATTACTAAAGCTAATGATTGATTTGATAATTCTTATTACAATTTATCATTCTTCTTTCTTATATCATTCTGCCTTGACTGACAACATCCAAAAATTCAAAAAGAAATTACGAATAATCATATTGTTTTCGAAGTTTCCATTGTCAATAACTCCTCCCTTAAAATTTCGGCGAATTTTTTTTATCACAGCCGAGGTTCACCTCGTGCGGGCCGTATTTTTACCGTGAAAATAAAAAACGACATCCACCGGTCGACAATGGAAAATATATTATCGAGGTTTCGCCGAATATATATATATATATTTTTTTTTTTAAGCGCGCGTTCTTTCGCATTGGAAATTTCCATTAATTCACCGGCGAGCTTCGATATATTTCATGGAAGCTCGATCAGACAGCGTCGAGCGTTTTTCGTTTCAATTTGCCTCTCCCTTCCTTTTCATCCTCCTTTATCTTTTCCCTCCCCTCCTCTCTTTCTCCACATGCATCCCCGTGCATGGAGATACTTGAAACCACAACTTAACCCAAATATCAACATTGGTTATTTTTAATTGCTCCATAGGGACTCGCGCTACTATTAATAACCCGCGCCTCGAGAAGAAGGGAACCTCGATGATCATAAAGCGTGGAATTTTAATGACACACACATACACACACATCGATGCGTGTATACACGATTGTCGCAAATTATAAGGGAAAATGTGCGGCGTTCGGCGCGCACATTTAAAGATTATAGGAACCTATAAAGCTTTAGCCCGCGCAACATTTTATAAAGCCGATTATTCGGTATCTCGAGATGGGGGGAGGAGGAGTGGAAGAGAATCCGGGGAAGGGGAAAGGTTTTGCCCGTTTCTCCGTTTCGAAAACTGACGAATCTTCCAGGAATTCGATGTACGCTCGACCAATCCCGCGATGGAAAACGTTGTATCCCCTTCGTAACAAGGTTGGACAGGATGAAATGATTGTTGGAAGGATGAAATTTCCAAGTGTCTCCGCTTTCGTTAATCCTCTCCTCCTAGACCCCTTTCGAGCTCTCCTCTTTTGTAATTTGTTAATGGAGAAATTAAGGGGAGAGACAGTAAGTGTGCGCGAGGACAGGAGCGAGGATGGAAAAAGGATATTTGGAAAGTAGTTTCTTTATTGTTTTAAGATAGATATTTTAAGAATGTTTCTCCTGTTGGAAATCTTATATTATCTCGTGTACAGATTAGAGAAACACTCGTCTTTTTTTTCAGCAAATGAGCAATACATTAGAAATTATTAGTATTCATAATATTTTTACACCACTTAATATGAGCCAAACATATGACCGTTTACACTTTTCGAATAGCTGTAATGACACACAGATGTATTAAAATTAACCAACCACAAAATGATAAAATTCTTATTATATAGCCACTTACAAAAGAAAATATAGATAGCGTATATACCACGCGTGTGTATTAATCATAAACGAAATATATGCTAAAAAGGGAGAAATGTTTATTAACTCCCTGCTCGATGTAACTAAATGGCAACTGAATAACAGTGATTTTATAACTCCAAAATGATAAAATTCTGAACACGATCATTTACAATTTCAAATGCAAAGAAAACACGTGTCATCGAGTGTACACATGTAATTAACATACGCGCGTATTAATCGTGCACGTATAGAAAATGCACAGAGATGGAGAAACATCGCAAGGATAAAGAGAGAGAGAAAGAAAGAGAGAGAGAAGAAACGTTTATTAACTCGCCGGCCGGTGTAGCTGGCACGGCTAACGACGACGTTTAGCCTGAAAGAAGGCGTGTGTGCTTGTTTTGAAGGGATCAAAAGGGGGAGAAGGTTGCAGGCAGGGGCAGGCAGGCAGCGGCCGCCTCTGAAAGCCCGCGAAATTTCCAGCGACGCAAACATTTTTTTTCGCCTTCCCTTCTCTTAGTTCCTCGCTATATTCTTTCCTCCATTATTCTCTCTTCCTCTTTTTCTCATCCTTTTTTCTCCCCCTCGTGACTAGAGAAACGAGCGTTTAGGAAAGAGGAGGGGGGGAAGAAGGACAAGTGACGAGCAACGGGTTTCACACGAACGAAGACGCCGCGACAATTATATATGCGACGCCTTATTATAATCTACCCCCCTCCTCTCTCTCTCTCTCTCTCTCTTTCTCTCTTTATATATATAAATATCTTCATGTCGTTTAAAGCAGCTGGAACGTCAACGGGACCACGCGTATAATAAGGAAGAAAAGAAAGGGAAGCGTGGCGTGGTGAATATAGGATTCTACACGGTCCCTCTGTTGCCGGCCTAACCTCATTTAGTTAGAAAGTGTTTGCGCGATGAGACCGGCGCGAGGTTTAATTGGAAACGCCTCGTGTCTATCGCATCGCGTTCAAACCCAGAGGAGAATGTCGTCCTCCGAGCCCTCGGCCGTAATTGGTCGCCTTTCTCGCTTCATCCGAGACCGCCACGATTTTCCAGAGGGGATACCCATCCGCAGACACCCACCCATCCAATGATAAATTTGTATATTCGGACTAATGGCGCGCCTCGCGACGAGTCTCGTCGAACGGAGTTCGGGAACGAGATTCATGAGATTCTTGGTAGTTGGATGAAATTCTGTTCTGTTTGAGATGAAAAAAAAAAAAAAAAAAAAGAAAATAGGTGAAGTAAGTTTTGATTTTTAGGAATTGTTTTGCGTAATAAAATTGTGTTTGATGTCAAGATACAATAGAGTTAATTGATTTTTTTATTGATTGGAGAATGAATAATCGGGTAGTATATGTTCAAGATGTAAATTATCGTACTTTTTGTTTAAAATGTGACGTAAATAGTGGTATTTCAAAAATATTGATCTTAATAATTGTCTTTTGGTAAATAGAATTATCATATAAATATTTAAATAAATGGAGATATTATAGTATATATATATATATATATATATATATATATATATACATAACAATAATAAAATATAGAGAAATAATAACTATTTTAAAAAAATTATATACGAAGATTAATTAAGATAGGATCAATAATTGATAAAAAAATTCTATTAATAATGTAATAATTTAATAATATAAAAGTCTTTCTTTCATATCATTATTTAAGAGATATTCTCATTAATATTTCATAACATTCTTTAAGAATTTCTTACAGCAAAAGTATAAGAGTTAATCTATTGAAATTTTATTATATCATTATACTATTTTATTACACTATTATACAATATAATTACTCTATTCTAATAACTTTTTTCTTTTTTTAAAAAATATTTCTTTAATCTGTTCTCGAGAAACATAATGGCGGAATTTAATTTTTAATCTCCACGTAATATAATATATTATGTATATATATAAAATTTATAAATCTCTTTAACCTGAAATAAAAATTTTAATTTTCATAAGTTTAATAAGAATATGGAAAGATCAGGATATTAAAATAAACATTTTATGACGAAAATTCTTAAAATGGTGGCCATTAAACTAAGATACTAAAATTGTAAGATACACGTAAAAAATTGTTAATAAAAAGGAAGTATGTATTATTCAAGTGATTTTAATAACAGATCGGGGCAAATATATATATGTCGTAAATATAAATCGTTAAAATTTTATCGATAATATCGTACAAATGTTAATATTTCTCGCCAATGAAAATATTTCTGAATAAAAACAAGAAACAAAGGAAATGTTTCATAAAATGAAATTTTTATCAGACTTGTAATAAGTCGTAAACGAATCCGGATCGCAATACCATTAAAATCGATTCATTAGTACCAGCTACTGAAGGGAAAATCGCTTTGTTAATGCTTCGATAATACGTACGACATACACTGAACGATCACCGCATACATACTTATATTTTTGCGAATTATCAATTTTTAGTCAACATCATTGAATTCGTAATGCGTATCCAACATAAATCTGGACTCGTTAATGTACCCAGCTACCCGTATAACCCAATGAAATATTAATGAACGTAGAAATATTCGTTTTCACGAACAAAGAGAAATCTCGTAATTATTGGCGCCCCCTTTCGCTTTATCCAACCCCTTCTCTTGATCAAACCTTACCCTCGTAGTTTCAAACATCCCTCCAATAACCTACTGTCTCTTTTCCTAAATATTAAATTGGCCACAAAGTTTTTATTAACATTTATATTTGCTCGAATTGCTTCTATGAACCGATTCCACATCAATCAAATTGGATTGTATTGTAATTAATATTTCGTGAATTTAGTAATTTATTATCTTATTACATACATTTTTTGTGATATCAGAGACTCTTCGTTATTATTGATGAAAATGTGTGAATGTATTGATAATTTATCTACAAAACAAGGAATAGATAGCATGTAATTAATTTTCTAGTGTTAACAAATGTGTGTTAACTGCACACATCGATACAAAAAAAGCATTCAGAATTAGTGGAATTGGGTAAAAAATTATTTTCCAGCAGAACAATATTACATGCATCGAATAAGAATTGGATTTAAATATTCTTCTTCATTTACTATAATATATTTTCTACAATTTTATCACCTTTTTTTGAAATTTTTTGTAAAATCTTTGATTCTGAAGAGATAAAAACAATATCTAGATCAAATTTTCGAAAAACAAGGATTTCTGCAAATGAGATATTCTTCTTGAATGATTGAAGAAACAACACAAATTAAAATGGAGAATATCTAACGGAGTAAAGATATTTATTTTTCTAAAAAAAAAAAAAAAAAGAAAGAAAGAAAGAATTTTCCATCAGTTTTACATACCCTTATCTTTAAAACGAATATTTTTTTGCGTTTCAAATTAGAATTCAATTGATCTAATCAGAGGTAATTAACGTGGCTAATTAATCGACGTTATTCGCTATTGTTTCAGGATGTTTGGAAGTAGTGGTGCTTGTGCAGGTTGCGGCAACGCGATACCTGCCACCGAGCTGGTAATGAGGGCGGGTGGATCGGTATTTCATCAGAAATGCTTCACCTGTAGCAAATGCGGAAATCAACTCGTTTCCGGCGATAGGTAAGATTCAGATCTGATTAATAAATGACTCGCTAACAATTGTTACGTTCTCACTGGAATAACAACGAAAAAGAACTTTTTGTTGTCTCTTGCATGTTCCACAAACATTGCCAACTCATAGAAATATTTTCTCTAGATTGAAAGTAACATAATTTCACGAATATTTTTAGTTTTTCTTTTGAAACTTGTTAAATTAGCAAATTAATTTGGTTCAAACTACGATTAAAGAAAATTTATTATTATCAATGATAAGAAAAAAAAAAGGAGTAAAAAATGTTCGACTAAAGAATATCGAGTTTAATCGAATCTAGACTACAAGAAATTCAGAAACAACTTCATATCATAACTTATTAACAGATGGATAAAATCTTTAGAATTTTAATATTATACAAATATTCATATCTTCTATACTCCAATTAATTGGATAATTAAATCAAGATAAAAATAATAGAGCATCAACAAAAAATTTTTCATTGTTTCAGTGAAGAAATAGTTGTATAATTATATCACAACACTAGAGTATCTTGGTATATCCGGGGAAATCTGGGGATGAAATGGAATCAATGGTAGATGTCGTGAACTCGATATTATTAGAATTTTACCAATAATTCCGTTTAGGGTGAATATATACAACTCGAGGAGAAAACGCGGCAATTAAAGGGTTGGAAAAGAGGCGTGTCACACGGGACTGTCGGTTAATTGGTGGGGATCGCAACTGGGGATTTTGTAATAAAGGAGGAGGGACACAATTATCGTGGCCCGGTAATGAAGCAATCTTGTTTATGAGCATCGATTTCGTGGATGCTCTGTGTGTGCTCTGCTTGATTACAGCCGTTCGTTTCGAAGCACAATTTTTGTTCGTACGAAACGATTACCTGTATTACTTTTACTACTTCCATTGGTATTGGCACAGGCGTAGTGCAAGTATACAGATATATACTATATGTATATAATCAATTCTTCGTACAGAATAGAAATGTAAGACGAATTACGAGTTATTGATCATTTAACAACCTATTAAATAGTCCCATTGATCGTGTACAATCCTATCTATAAGTCATTAGATTTTATGGTATTTCAGGATACGTATAAATTACACGAATATTACAATGTTAACAAGCAATATTACATTCTTAGATACGCAGCACAAATTGCAGTTACAAATCGCAATAAATATTTTGTCAAAATTTTATATGATCGCAATAAAATAAATAAATAAATAAATTTACAAAATTAATCAATCCCTACGTTGGAAATTATAACCAATGATTTATAGACAGGAATGTACGTTCACAATTTTACTTTCTACTCTCACCATTATTAAAAAAAATATTATTAAGAGACTCACCACAAAGAATCGAGACTTGTGGAAAAATTAACTAAAAAAAATTCATTTCTTCTCGCCCAGGTACTACTTGCTATCGGGGTCACCGGTGTGCGAGACGGATTGGCACAAAATCGTGAAATCGTCGAGCGTTGCGGCCGCGGCCGCCGCGGCAGCGGCCGGAAACGGGGGTGCACCGGTAAGAAAAGGTAAGGTCGGTCGGCCTCGAAGGAGTCGCGAATGAGGCGGCAACCCGGTCGGTCGCCCGAAGAAGGTACAAGCCTCTCCACAGCCTACGCCCGCCGTCGTACCGTCTCAGGTCGACGTCGTGGACGTGGCCGTCGGAGGGGATCCCTATTCGCCGCCTCCGCCGGGTCATCAGCAGTACCACCATCATCACCACCACCATCACCACCATCATCAGATGGGAGTCGTACATCCGGGACTGGCGGTACAGCAAACGCACCTGCAGGCGTCCACCTATCAGGACTGGTCTCCGTGGGCACAGGACACCTGCGATTGAACAACCTTAACCCTCGTTGAACCTCGAGGCCGTCTCCCCGGCTGAACGAATCCTCTCCTGGCTCGGGCGCCGCCGCCGTTCACTTCAACGTTCTTCCCTTCCATCTCCAACGTGGAAGAATAAAGAGTGTTCTTGACGATCTTTCATCACTGGAAAAAATTGGAATCGTGAACTTCTCCTTCGGTTGGCCGATTCGCGAAACTGTTTTCTCTCGTGAGGTTAGAAAGAAACTTTTGTGACTTGCCTTGTGGACAACGCGACAACCTTGCGCAAGAGGAGACGAAGGGCCGAGCCTGGAAATAACCGGTGAACGAGATTCTCGTTCCGATTGTGACCGAAGAACTCCGTTAAAGAGAGAAGAAAATACGTTTCTTGTTCGTCTTTCGACGTGTCGTGTCCCCGACCGATCGAACGCGTCTTCGATTCGGTGTTTCGCCGCGCGCCATGGCCGCTGCGCGCGCATCCGCGCGATTCGATCCCCTCGAGGACGATCGAGACTATCGATAACCGTGTTCTCGAATCGTGCGCACGGCCACCGCGTGGAGCCGCTGTACGCATCTTTCTCAACTGGTCTCCCTTCCCTAATCGATAATCTTTGCTCAATCACGGAAAATCGAGGGTAATTGAAAAGCGTGTTTGAATGCGTTTTGGGCCGCGTGCATCGTCGCTGACAACAACGACGACGATGACGACGAGATGTCAGCTTTTCTTCAGTCTCGTTCAATGTTTTTCGGTGCTCGTCCGTGTTTAATCGAATCCGCAATCCTGTTAATCGCACGTCAGGTAACCAGCAATCACTTTCGCGCTCGTGTTTCACCGCCTTTCCTCTGGTAAACGCGACTGCATCTGCCCCTCGTCACAGTGGTTTATTCAACACTGGCGCTTTGTAATGGTTTCGTACGGTTGAGATTTTGTAAGCGTGAAATGTTTCGCGGTTTAACGACAAGAAATTTTGAAACAAATTTTGCCGTATTATTTTTTTTTTTTTTTTTTTTTTTTTTTAGTTTTTCATTGCGAAGATTATGTAAACATTCGATTATGTAACGTTAGTTTTATTTTATTCTTAACAATCAGATATTTGATTAATATTTTTGTTTTATAATTTCGAGATTTCGAGATTTTTATTAATTGTGGGAGGAATAATTCTTTTGTTTCGATCAAATTTATCGAAATGCTTGGTTATTTTTATTATTATTATTTTTTTTTTATTAAGTGAATTTTTCTTTGGTTTTTTATTTTTTTTATTTCTTTTCTTTTTCTATATTTTTATTTATTTTTACTTTTTTATTGTTTTTCATTTGTTTAAGTTGAACAAAAAGACCAAGATTTGACAAAGGAATTTAAAGATTTAAAACAAACGAAACAAAGTTATTAGATTAATAATAATTGAAAATGATTATTTGTCTATCGATTATAATAGAACCTTCATTATTCGAATTAATAAGGAGATAAATTTTCAAATAAAGAAGTATTCGAATAATGGAACATAGATTTTTCTTAGATGAATTATTTTGGGGAAAATAATACGCTTATTTAAAACAAAATTAAGATGACGGAGATAAAATAAGAAAAAAGTATCTATTCTAAAAATTAGGGAATTCCTACTTTTTTAACTGTCAAATTGCACAAATCTTTTAATATATATACGCAAAGAAATGTACATCTCATAAATAAATTTACATTTTTTTTTTTAATACCAATGATTATGGATTTCCCAAGGTAATTATGTAGGTACTTTTGTTAATTTCATAGTAACTTTCTTTATTTTCTAATTTTCCAAGTATTTTTTTCCCTTTCAATAGTTAATACTAAGTACACATTTATGTTTCAATATTATTATTGTACACTGTATAAACTCGTCCAATTTCAAATTAAATTAAAATATTTTGCAAACGCGAATATAGATAGCATACAATTCGGTTAGTAGAATGAATATTAGAATATTCGAATAATGAAGGTTCCATTATACTAATTTTACTTTATCCTCAAGAATTAAATTTTAATAATTACTCGAGAAATAATTGTTCCGTTTCCAAACACTCGATTCTTTTTACCTCTTTTTTTTTTATATTCTTTCAAGTAAAAAAATTCAATACAAAATCTAATACAACAGTATTTCTAAAATTAATTAAAATTCAAGATCTAAAAAATTAATAATAATCTAGAATGATTATTTATCCCATTAATTATTATTTTTGTTTCATCTCTCAAATTAATTAATTTGAATAATTACTTTTAAAAAAAATATTTCCTTCTTATACAAAACACCCAAGATTGTTCTCACTTTTTTCTTTTCTTTTTTTTTTTTTTTTTTTCGTATTCCTTTAAATAGAATTTTCAAAGAGGGGCAGGATCTGACGCAGGAATCGAGATCTAAAATCACGTGTACAGAAAAGAAAATACCATCGACTCGGATAATTCGTCGATTGAGAACGTCACCTCCTGGCCCTTAGAAAATTATTTTTCTTTCAAAATCAACCAGCCCTTTCCTCCCTCCGTCCCCCTCCTCGAGACACAGCCTCTCCCTGTAAACTCATTAAGCGTTCCTTGTTCTCGCGATCGTTTAATCGAGTCTCTCCTGTCCCGGAATAAAAGGTCGACATCACGAGGTGAAATCGTCGAACGAGCGAAATTATCATTCGAATTTTCCAACACCGTTGACGTCCCTCGTGGTCGGACCGGTTCTCTCCCTTTGCGAAATTCCCTGATCCAGATTGTGCAATCAGAGGTGGATAAAAAAACTGTTCCTCGAGCATTACCCAACTTTCATCGAATAAGGATTTTTATTTATTTTCGCAAGTTTGTTATTAACGCTATAAACGTTTTTTTTTGCTTATGGAATTATTATTGAGGCTTTCGAATGTGTATTATCATATTGTCGTTTTCAATTTACCTAATATCGCATTCTTTTTTATCAATTTATGGATATTTTGTTGTAGAAATAGAATATGTTCGAAGGTGTCACAATATATTATCAGTTTTTTTTTTTAATTATCTTTCAATCTTTGATTAGAATGAATTATAAATACGCATACGAAAATTTGAAGTTTCAATGGAGATATTATTTGCAAGCCTCAATAGTAAATTGAAGCAAATTTCTAGATTTCTTTTTGAATTTATTTGAGAATGAAACTCTCGTGACAGTATTTCTCGTAAGTAAATAATTAAATATTAAGAGTAATTGTTCTGAAATAACTTTCACTTTCGATACGTGTCTATTAGCGAAAAACTTTCGAGAGAAACTTAAATCTTGAAAAATTTTCTTCTCGAACGAATTTCTATTTAACAATTGTGAATATAAAAAAATATTTATCCAATTAACTGTCGCGGAATCAAAATATGTGTCATTTAAAAGAATACATATTCCAAAAATTATATCAAAAAATTTAATCGTTAGTTTCTTTCACTGATTCGAAATTTGAAAAAGAGGAAAACATATTTTGTGGATGATATATATCTCAAAAAACTAGAGTTCCAATTCTAAGAATTCGTAGCGACAGTTAAGTGAATACTATCGAAAAATATCGAAAATGAATCTTTACGTTTTGATACATTTTCCCGTTCATGGAGAATATTTGCACAGAGAATAATGCTCACGTCGTCGAGAATTTTGTAATGACAATTGAGTACTGTCAAAAAAAAAAAAAAAAAAAAAAAAAAAAGAAAAGAATCGACGATTTATAAAGAGTATATAATGTTCGAGAAAAAAAATTCCTCCAGAGTCGAAACAAGGTTGAAACACTCTGTCTGTCTGGCGACGAGAGCGCGAGCACCGATGCCCAAGAACGCTTCGTTCGGCGAAAGGATTGAAGCGTGTAATAACAATACTTTTTCTAAGTGGCCAGGGTTTCGACATCCGCAATAAACATTTACGTAAATGTATATTCGTGAACACGTTACGATGTATCTACCTATCGGCCATGCCTGTTGTCGGTTTCCGTGTCGAATGCCCCTTTTACAAATTGTACAAAGTGTTTCCTTTTCCATCAAGTGGCGCCACCGCATCGCCGGAAGTCGAACGAGGAGAATCGGAACTCGACACAGGTTCGGCCACGTTCGAAGCTCAATGCGAAACTAAAGACACATGTTTTGGGTGTAAATCAACGCGGATACGGTTGGATCGGGCTCGCTTTATGGCTACATTTTCTCGTATCCGGAGGAATAACACTTTAGATGCGATTATTGAAATCGTTCGCGGTATATATAAAATATCTCGTACGAGTTTCGACGAATTCGTGAAAATTAATAAAAAAAAAAAAAGTAGTTTATCGAGTAATAGAAAGTAAAAAGAATTGATAAAGGATTCGTGATCAACGATTTTCTCTTCGAGATTCATGTTTGTGAATTTATTGAGTTGAGTAATAATTTAAAAATCAATTTAACATGATCTGTTTGAAATTATTTGAATATTTTTTCTTCTTTCATTTGCATATGTCAATAATTTGACCATTTGTTAAATGATAACGACCTGATTAGATTTATTTTACAACTCGAAATTCCGTCACAAAATTTGGTGGACCATTGATACATCCGTTCACTTGCAATATTTATTTATAAAATATAATATTTTTGAATAGTTACATTTATATATTTATCAAATTCACATTGGAAACAGAAATATCACGAAATGGGCGTACATTGACAGATTTTTGTAACAATTTGTTATAAATGATGTAAAAATTCTTGCCATTTTCCTTTTAATAAATGTTAATGTTATCTTGTTATTAGAGTAACTAATATTAACAGCATTTACATTAACATTTAAATTTCTTTATATTTATTTATCTATTTATTTCGATGATTAATTATCACATTCTAATGTTTTACCTCCTTATTTACATATTTATCTTAACAACGAATACGTTCCATAATTTCTTGTCCAATCTAATTACAACAACCATTTACAATCATAAAACATTATTTTCACGAAAGGAATGACACGCCGTCTATATTTAAAATTATTCACTTCCCCAGAATCAAAAAAAAAAAAAAAGAAAAAAAAGACAAAATAACCAACTTCACCACCACCAACCCGTCACATTTTCTTTCTAACGAGAAAATAAAATCGATATTCTGTTTCTCCCCATTCCAACGTCTTCTCCAAATTCTTATTCCAAAACCAAACGGATGGACAAGAGCCACGCTCCAAGTCCCGTAAAGCGACCGAACAATCGTGCCCGTGCAATTGATCGTTACTCGTTTACCCGTCTCGTTCTTAGCGAAACTTTCGTCTCTCAGAAACGCCGCCGCGTGCTTACGAGGATTCGAGGCGAGAATGATAAGAGTTAGAGTCGAAATAAAGAGAGAGAGAGAGAGAAAGAGAGAGAGAGAGTGTGTGTGTGTGTGAGAGAGAGAGAGATTAAAAAAAAGAGAGAAAAAGATGAAAGCGAACCGGCGACGTTCTCGACGCCCGATCGCTGCGACGGTGCTCGACGAGGAATGGAGGATCGAAGGGCGAGAGGATCGTTCCCCTCGCCGCTCCCTCGTCGATTTCTCCTTCGATCCGCGGCGTCTTCGAACGCGCTGCCGATCCTTCGATCCATGATGAAGATCGAGAAGAAACGAGAAGAAAATTCGCCTCTCGAGAATTGGGAAGAAGCGAGTGTTGATCGGACGAATGGAATCGTTTGCTGTGACGGTGATCGTGTAATTTAATCTTGTACATAGGGTACATTTTGTATATTGTTAAAAAGTTTGTGTGATATAAATGGTTATGTATTTACTATTAAAAAAAAAAAAAAAAAAAAAAAAGAATGCGGCGAAATGCGGGGGTAACCACCGCCTTCGTCCTTCTTCGATGGGACGATCGCGGCCACGATGACAAGCGATTGGCCATCATCATTTGGACGCGATAACTGACTTTATCAGGATTCGATGGTTTCTCGAGCTCTCGAGGTTCTCGTTAATCTTGTATGCCTTTGTACATTAGATCGTTGCGAGACGAAATGATCGAATTCTTAAACTGATCGAAACTCGATCAATGTTTTAACGAGAGTTCGTTGTGATAAATTTATTTTCGTGATTTCAGAAAGTAAGATCAAAGTTATAATATTACTTATATTATTGTTCGCCGATTCAAGATTGTATCTTAACTTTTTAAATTTTGAACACTGTGTATAAGAAAAACATTAGAATACGATTTTAAAGATAATTCGTTAATAGTACATTATCAATATTTTTAAGTTTCTTCGATAAGTTTCAAAAGTTTTTAAATCGAACTTGCGCTTTTCCTGAAATTCGTCGATCATTTCATTCACGACGATCCAACAAAACGAATCGACGATTCAATTTTTTTGTTCTATCCTTCTATTATCGTTGATCGTAATTTTGATTTTCATTTTTCTCCCTTTGATAAAGAGATGATCATTGATGAAATATGTATAAATGTTGGCTCAGAGAGGACTACGGAGACGATGGTCTCCATTGTTCGTACGATAAATTATGTGGAGAAGAATGGAAAGGATTGGTTTCGTGTCCAGTGGTGATGGAAGATCGCAAAACATCGTCCTCGATTGAGCGATACACGCGGTTGGATCAGCTCACGATCTTCTCGCGTTTAGTTAATTTTGTTATTTGATTTATCTCGATCTTCTTATCCCGGGACCCGACGATATCTCTAAATGGTTTCGCGGCCTCTTGTAAAATACAAAAAAAAAAAAAATAATATTAATAATAATAATAATACACACGGAGAAACACACACACACACACACACACATACAAGACACGTTTATTAATTAAATAAAAATCACAAGTTTTTAGAACGTCGTTCGTTCATCATGTGAATCATATACGCTTTTCTTGTCATGTGCTATTCATGAAATACGTGTTTATATACGAAATCGTCATTATCCGTCCTAGTTCTTCCATGTATTAGGTTGTTGCATAAATTTTGCCGATTTTTGTATATAATTCGTATAAATTGATCTTTCTTAGTATTATCTTTTTTTTTTATGTTTATATATAAATTTAATACAAATAATGTTGATTTATATCGTCTACGAAGAGTGCAGATCAAAAAGATCAATTCTTGATAAATTGAAACAATATCCTGTCTCTTTGAAATTTAAATGAAAATGTTACTTCTCACTTCTGCTGTATACGTCGAGTTTGGCACCAATAACTCGTCATCTTTTTCGTTATAAAATAATTTAGATGAAAAAAAACTTCTTATCTTAAAAATGCAATAAATTCTTCTCTTTGATAGAGACATAATATAAAATTCATATGGATAAAAAAACCTGTTATAAATAATACATATGTTTATTCATTTATGAGGAATTTAAAAGTTAAGGAAATAAAAATTTAAAAATTCACAGAATATAGTATGCAAAAATGTACAAGATATAAATATATTCGTGAGACACCCTTAAAATATAGATACCAAACGAAAACAAAAGATGATATACAACAATATAGGAAATTCGAATAATTTAAGTTGATCTCAATTTCTTAAATCTTAATTCTTTCAAATTTCTTGCAAACTTAAATTGCTAATAATTTCATATATGTCAATCATTGTTTTGACCTTTGAAATCACTCTTCCATAAATGTTCCATAAACATATTGACATTCTATATAAAATATCCAAGACAATATAATATTTATTATAATTATATTTAGTATTATGAAATAAATTTCTATTTCCATATTCGTAAACATCCCCAATCTAATTACAAATAACAAGTATATCTATATTTTATAAAGTAAGCATAAGTTGTTCTCAAAAATTGAATCTGCAGTAGACGTGTATACATATGTCAGCGAATGGAACTTATGCAGCAACCTAATAATACATATTCACGATTATTCCCTTGGCAGTCTCTCTCATCCTGCGAACAGACGCAGACAAAGGGGATGCATGAACGACTTCGAGGTAAGCGAATGTTACTGTCCAATTTAAGAAATTGAATCTCGCGAGATATCGTAGCCAGCGCGGCGAGATTAATGAGCGAGCTTTTCGAAAACTTTTCATGCCTCCACCTACGTAAACTTATTGACCGCGTTTTTGGGGACACGAGGGAGAAAAGTTTCTCGACTGGAAGTTGTTTTTTGCCATTTTGGGGTGCCAATTTCTTTTTCGCTTTTTCTTTTTTTTTTTTTTTTTGGAGAAAAAAAAAAGACAAGGACGTTTCAAGATCACGAAGATAAAGCCAAATATTCATCTAAATTGTTAGAATTTATGTCTGATGAGATTTTCTATCGTATGGCAGACGACGTGCAGAAAATTTTGGATCTAAAGGATGGATTTAATTTAGATTCATCGATCGCCATGGTAATATAAAATATTCATCTTGGATTTTGAAATGGTGATCAATAATTTTGATTCATTTTAAAACTTTGGAGAATTATAATATAGTGTAATTCATTATTATGATGATGATTATTATTGATCTGCATGTCATTTTTTATTTATTTATTCATATTTTTTTGGAAGATGCAAATGAATATAACAAATAAAGGACCAGTAACGATGTTATGGTAACGATGTTATTGACGATTTTTCAATGATGTGGAGGAAAGAATTTTAATAAAAAAAAAAAAAAGAAAAAAATAATGCAAATTATGCCATATATATTGAATACATGTAATTCTTTTGACTAAATTCATTAATTGCAAGTTGTCAAACAAGATAACCGATTTTCTGCGCGATTCAAACGCTAATGAGAAACTCTATGTAAATACTAAGACCGCACATTTTTTACTGAACAAGGCATCGTCAATTCTTCGAATTCGTCGAATAATATTAGCTTTCTATTTTATGAAAATGAAAAAAATCTCTATGACTATTCATATCCCTATTAAATTTATATTTATATTTGTGGTAAATTAAAATTAAAATCAATTTTAATTTTGGAATTATAATTCATTCTTCTGTATTTCATTAGAAAATATATTAAACGACAAAGAAAGTCAATAACAATAATTTAATAAGGAATAATTTTATGAATAAATCGAGAATCGATCGATTTCGAGGGAAAAGATAGATAGGTGCGACATCTGTGGCAGGTTTCGATATTATAAACTATCTGCTACAAAAATGCAGATTTCTGTAAAAACAGGAGATAATTAAATAGTTCTTCTAGATTTTATTGCAAATTTTGAACGATCTTATTAAGAAAAAGATAAGAGTGCTAGTGAGTTTTTTTTTATTACCGATTATTAAGGAAATACACGATTCAAGGTTATGATAATAGCAGTTTTCCATTTTATCGACTAAGATATCATCAGTGAGTAAGGTTTCTCAATTACTTCAAAGTTCCGTGGAGAAACTAGTGAAAGAATTGCGACACGATCGATGAATAAAAGTGATAAACATTTATATCGAATGTATACTTTATGATAATTTTATAATCAACACTACGAAAGAATATGAAAAACAATAATTGTTTTGAAAAACAATTATAACACTATGTCAAAATATACATACTCTTCTGTACTTCACTTTGTAAATATGTTACGTATGTATATACGATATGTACATACATTGTATCGCATATTAAATCGAAGCAACATTTAATAACGATAATTTGATTAAATAAAAAGATCAAATGAGAAAAAAAAAACCGCGATATAACTTATTTAAAAATCCGATATACTTTTTTATGTTCCCATAAACTGCAATATTTTTTATCAAAGAATTATTCGTGAACAATTAAAAATTCGAGGCAATTTTCAATAGAGGAACTCGTGTCAAGTTTTCATGGCTTTGGGCGTTCAATTTTTTGGAAAATTCTACCATACACGGAAAACGTGGAATCGGTAAACGAACACGCGGCAATCAATTTTTCATGTAATCGGATTTTATTGGAATGTCCCTAATAAAACACAATGGAATTGAACATAGTTCGAACTACGGTATACCGTGCTGTATCGTTTCCTGGCCGGACGATAAACGAAACTATTGTGTGGCAATAACACAATTTAAATACACGCGGCGCATAAGTGCCTAGGCCAACTCGATCGTATTATTACACACGTAGGCAGTAATTGGCGGCCATTGATGCCTGTAAATTGAATTTAACCACTGTGAATTGACTCCGAAGAAACGAATTCCATCTTTGCGCTTCGCGAAAACGAGAAATACGAAGAAAAAGAAAGAATATCTTTTGCAAAAAAGAATATTTATTAAAGAAAGTATTTGATCATTTTATAACGTCAATTAAAAGTATAATTACAGAACAGAAAAACAAGAATATTTACTTGATTTTAAATTTTGGATGGATGTTTTCAAAGATTTTGAAATTTAAAAAATTTTTCAATATTTCATAAAATTATAAAAACTCGATATAAATTTTAATGTTTTATTTTTTGTTATTATTGCTGTGTACACTTGAGCATTATCACAATAAAAAAAAAAGAACTTCCTTGCAATCACTTAATAACAATCATACATTTGCAAAAATGAAAGATATACACGTACAAATATTATTCTAAATGATGCAAAACTAATAATAAATCTACTTACCTTGATCCAATTATTTTTAACAAAATAATATACAAAAATTAAATATACAAAATTTCCCAATGACTAAACTAAAGAAATAAAATGAAAACCGAAGGAAGAACGATTGTAAATTTGAAAAAAAGATGCATCAATTAATCCACTAATAATCGAACCTCGAACACTGAACTCACTTGTGCAAGCCGTCTAGCGTGGACAAGACGCGAGTAAGTATGTAAAAGAAGAAACAATGGCGGGGCCCCGCGGGGGTAGCTGGTGGGCCGAAATAAAACTTTAATAATAGCGTAAAAAGCGCATGGTTTAATGGCCGTGCAGACGGCCGTAATACATTATTTTCGAGCCGACACTCTTCTTGCGACGGAATCCCTTTGAGGACGCGCAACTGCCCCAGCTATCCGCGCTTTGTTCCAAGAGGAGAGAGGAGAGATCGTAAAAAGAGCAAGCGTCGGGGTTGCGCGACGCGGCGGGGAGGGGATCGGAGGAGGGATTCGAAAGGGGGAGATTGGAAAGGAGCGAAGCGGAAAGGAGGAGGAGGAGGAGGAGAAGGCGCAAGGGAAGAGGAGAAGAAACGAAAACAATCGATACTGTCGGAACAGGAAAGCAAGGCCAATCGGCCCGTGCTCTATTCGCGGAGTGGCCAATCAAAATGCCTACTACGTCGCCGGCAGGCCCGCTAATTAGACGCCACGTAAATCAGTCCTGAAACTCAACGTTAATTAACACGGGTTTCCGTTGGAGTTGCTTACCCACCTATTTATCGAACGACACAAATGCAATATGGTCGAACACGTGCACGCCCGTTAAATGCCTCTCCTCCTCGGGACCAGAGAAATGCCAGATATCCTCCAATGCCCACCACCCCCTTCCTCCCTCTCTACGCTCAAGTCGTGGACCTATTATATCCATAAGTTTATGCCACTTTAAATAAAAGTTGCCGTATAAATAGACTCGCGTGCACTCGCGTGGACCGTACGTGTATATACACTCGCGTACAGAGGCGCGACAACGCACCGGCGTGTTCCGCTCGTTAGAAACGTCAACCCACCCGCCCACCAACCCAACCCCTCCCTTCGAAGAATGGATCCGCTTTGTCTCATTCCCCTTAATGATCGCGGGATTTCTAATAATAGTGGGCAGGAATTTTTCTTAATTGACTGTCGCTAACTCGTTACCGAACCGCTTTAATTGCGACGAATGTTTGGCAGACGTCCCGAAATGTCTCTAAATATAATCAAAGGAGGAAAGCGTGGACCAAAACTTGTTGGATCCGTGCTATCCGGAGGGAATCGGAATTCGAATCGAGGGCCGATGTTTCTTTTAATTTAATTTCATCCACGATGATGATGGACACGTGCGTCCAATCCGGTCCGTTTTAATCCGGAAATTTGGGACTGAGGAATCGATGGATAGAATCGAGGAATTGTTTGATTCGAAGAATTTGAGAATTTTACGGTAAATGAGTTGAAAATAATTAGATAATGCGTATTTTAATTTGGAAGATTGGAATTTTGAATCTTGAAAATTTTTCTGATGAACGATCTGAATAGATGATCATCGATATTAAGTTGAAGAATATTGAGCAGTTTTAGAGCATTTTAGAGCATTGATTGAATTTTGAGAATTTTATGAGGGATAATCTGAAAATTGGAGCAATTGATCATCACTGATGAACAAAGATTTTAAAATGAATTGCAGTCAAAAATCAAGTACACTTAATTTTATTTATTGAAACAAAACTTAAGTGAACTCTAATTATATTTCTATTATTTAGACTAATAACAAGTGTAATTATATGAATTTATTACAACAAAGATGCTAATGTTAATGTAATACATAGTTTAAAAGTGGTAGAATTAAATCCATTTATAAATATTGTATCTGAATATTGAATGAAAAATTACACAAACAATGGATTCTTATTATGAATTAATCCTTCAAGAATTCATTTATATGGATTAAATTTTTAATAAATTGATCAACCATTATTGAATATCACTCATTTATATAAATATCTGTTATAAGAAATCCTCTTATTAAGTAATAAATAATTAATTATACCAAATAATCTGAACTTCTATTGTATAAATTATCTGATTCTGTTCTTCAACCTGGATCTATTCTTCACAAGATTTATATATAAACAAATTTAACCATCAATCTTACAAGACTTACCTGTTATCTTTCCACGAATCTATAATAAAAATACAAATCGTTAAAAAATCATTATTATTCCTTCAAATTAATAATAATCAACCTTGTTACTCACCTTGTTCGTTCGAAACAAATCCATTCAAAGTTACAAACCTCATAAAAATCAATAACTTTCAATAAGAAAGAGAATCTAATTTGATTTTTCTTTCGAACGAATGATAAATGAAACAATTTCAAGTTTATCAAGTTCGACGACTTGGGTAATTATCGTTTGTTACGCGTCGAAAACAAACGAAACGACAGAGTCTTTCATAGATACAAGGCAATCTCGAGCGGGGCCATACCGGTTTCTCTAACTTCGACCGGTAATTAACAATCGGTCGCGCATAACAAACTGAATTTAATTAATTGCATAACTGCACGGAGGTCCGTGCTTCTAATCGAACCGGGTACATATTGTTGCAGCCACCCTTCTACCCCTCATCAGCCACCGGCAATTAATTATAGCATTCCGGGTTAGCCGGGGAATTAATTACGTCCAGAAGTTGGACGTAGCCGGGGGATCGTTAGAAATCGTCCTTCGTTAGAGTTAAGCTGGGCACCGGTTCCGCCGGTTATTGATGGTTTCTGGTTCCTCATCGGCCTGATACTGACAGGGTTGAGTGGCCTCCGTCCGCCAATTCTGCATCCGTCTGCAATCAGACGCGCTTTGCATTTTAATAAGAACGAATGTTATGAGATTTTCCTTCTTCTCCCCTCCCCCCCTCCCCCTCTCCGTACCGTCTTTATTCCCCCATGTTTCCTCGTTTCTTGAAATTAGCAGACGCGATTACCTCCTTCACTGTTTTATTTCTCGTTATTCTTTCCCTTTGATTGCGTTCCCTTCTTCTTCGTAGGATTACAATTTCTGCCCATCGAATTAGGATTAATTGATATTTGATATTTTTGTAATAAAGTTTAAAGTTTGATACTTTCTTTCATGTTCTTCCCTCTGTAACTAGCCACGATTGTAACTTCTTGCCAGAAGGATTAATAGGATTAATAGGATACTTTTTGCGATAGAATTGAAGTTTGATGTTATTCGATGTGTTTCTTTTTTTTTTTTTTTTTTATAATGTTTTGATGATATGTTAAGAATTTATTGAAATAGATTGCAATATTCTCGAGATATCTTTGGAGTAATTAATTAACAGCAAAGGTTAACTGTTTAAGAGATGTAAATAGTAGTAAATTAATCTCTATGTAACATAGAATCATGATTTTATGTTAAAATTTTATATAGATATATTGCATTAAAATTTTTACAAACCATTGTCAAAATCTTCAATTCAACCTCGTATTAATTGATTATTGATTCATTGGAAACACGGATATAAAATAAATCATCATGCGAATTCTTCATTCTAACAAAATCGAGGCAAAAATTGATCCGTTAATTGGAGAGTTGCTAATTAACGACGACATTAAAACCGAGAAACGAACGAGATTACAACAATTTGGTCGATCGCGTCTTGGACGTCTTGGAATCGATGCGCTCCGTTTTTCATTCGTTCGAAACGACCATCGTTTTCCATCGTTGCGTGCAATTCTGTGAAACTGTGAGAGAGGGAGCGGAAAAAATAAAAGGAATATATTAAGAGTGTCTCCGAGTGGCGTTCTCCACGGCAGTCCGTTCGCTCTAATTTCTAATTATTCCGCCGGAGTGGTTCTAATTAGCGTAGCTACGTAGTTACCTACGTACAACTGTTCCCGATGTGTCCAGGAACGGGGAGGAGGGGGGAAGGGGTGTATAGGTTAGGTAAATAAGCTCCTCGATCCTCTCTTTCTTACCGCGAAACGCGGACGTTCGAGAGAGAGACAACGTCCACGAAAAGGATTTTATCGTACACTCGTTGCCTTGGGCGCAATAATTATTCCCCCTTCGAAAGGATACACACTTGTAGAGGACACATCCGATCGAAACCATTCTTCTTTTTGCGACATAATCCGCAATAATGATAAATTTATTTCATATAATGTTTCGTATTATTTGTGGAGATATTGAAAATTTGTGGGATTTAAGCTTTAATTAAATGTTTTGTAAATTTTCAATATGAGGAGGATTCTCGTAATTTTGTGATCTTGGTAATTCTCTCTTCTTCCTTAATGTGAAATCCATTTTAACGCTATGATGATAGGATAATTTTCAAGAATTAATGAAATAGAGAAGCAATAAATTGAAAAAAAAAATGATAAATTAAAAAATATGTAAATACGTAATATAAATATACAAGTATGTTGGGTATTAGTAGTTAAGAGCCACGTGGCGCTAGTGTCGCGTCACTGATCTAACATCATAGGGTTAGAATTTTTTTGAGAATATTTAAGTAATAAGTAAATTCTTATGATATGTTTCTTATAAAACTTATAAATTTAGTGCATATTGATTAAAACGCACAGAGTAAAAACTTTTGAAATATTTATTTTCAAAAACGAATCATCGCGGATATTAAGTCAAATGATTGTTTGGCTATGTTGCAATTTATTCTTAAAAATATATCGAAGATATTACATAACAATCAATTATTTTATATTATTCTTAACTGAATTATGTTATTAAGTTTTATCTGCGATTATTAACAATTTCTTCCACAGTTCCACGAGTTTTTTCAAATCATTGCGTATTATTATACATTTCGCAAACAATAGCTCGACACTCGATTTTTTTTTGAAATTGTAAATTATTATTATTACTATTAATAAAGTATTATAATTATTATCAAAACGTGAATACAAACCTCAATAACAACTCGACAAACACATTTGCGTGAAACGTCGAAACTTGATTGCATTTTTTAAATTCGATTTCACATCATTAATTCGACCTGAAACGAGGGAAATACTTTAAAATTCTTCATTCCCAACAATGTAATAATTTATATTGATATTAGAATCAAATTTCTTACAATCAATTGAACGAATCTCCATGCTCGGCAGGATTTTAATAAACGTTGTACGGGAAAAAATCTTGTTTAATTCTTGCGTCCGCTGGAAGCGTTCGAATGAAAATCCTCCCATTGCAGGAACTTTTACACTCGATATTCGCCGCGTTCCTGGTGTTCGTTCCGGAATCGCGCGACGATACCTGTTGCAATTGCTTTAATAACGCTTGCAGGATCACGGCGTTCGAAATAATTAAAAGTACAATATTGTGTCGCGTGCGCGAGAAAGAAAGAGAAAGAGAGGAGGGAAGGAAGAGGGGAAAAAAATCGAAGTACAGGGAGAAAGGAAACGAGTCTCCTCGGCCGAGGAAAATTCACAAAGGAATTTATTTTCACATATTTAATTGAAATGGTGGCTGGACACTTTGACGAAAAAAAAAAAAAAAGAAAAAGGATAAGTATTAATTGCTCATATTATTATGTCGTCCGTTTTATTCCGTTGTATTAAACCTGATATAATTAATTCTTTAAACTGCGCCGTTTGATCTTGAAAATGAGGATAATATTGTTTTAAGAGCCACCATAAAAAAGCCATTTTAACGGTCTGAATGTTTTTGAATAATTTGAAGATATCTTTTTAATTAAGATTCGTAATGAAATGATTAGTTACCGTTATTTTTTTCTTCTAGATAAATTCTTGAAAAAATGGAAGGAACGTTCTATATTTAGAGAATATTAAATAACTTTCGATAATAAATTTTCATTTTATTACGTATTTTTTTTACTTTTTTTAATTTCTATTTACTAATTGCTTTTAATATTCTAATTTTTATACAATGATACATTAAAAAGTTTAATTTATCATCTCTTATCACTTTCTATAATGAAAATTGATAAATCACGTTGTATCGCGAAATAATATTTTCAGCAATTAATATATTATTTTTAAAGGTAAAACTTTTTATTCTAAATTATATTTTTACTATATTTTTTATTAAAATATTTCTAATTACTTCATGCTCTTTTTTACAATTTTTAAAAAACTAATTGTAATAATACAATCCAGATTATCCTATTTCGAATTCGTTTGCACTGTTTGCAAAAAAAGGAAAGCAGAAGAAGGGCAGGAAATGAGATGTGGGCACATAGTCGAGGGTAAAAGGATCGTAGAGGCGAAAGCTTGACATCGAGATGACAATTATTATTTCGAGTGGTTGGCGATGGGATGCCCGTGATATTTTATTTAAGATACAATCGCGTAATAGCTTGCTTCAAGAGGATAGATAACGCGCTGCCAGAGTGGTCGTAGAATGAAGGAGGAAGAAGGAAAGGTTAAGATGAAAAAAATTGATGCTTACAACGTAAATAAGAGAAAGGGAATGAAAGCAAAAAGGAGATAAAAGGTGAAATTTGAGGGAAAAACAGCACAAAGAGGGATGATTCTACATTAGTAAATTACCTAAAGCCCTCCCTCATCTCGTGATCACTATTAGAAACGATGACTGTGTTTCCTTTACTTATTCATGTTACTTCATCCACGAATAATTGAAGTATTTTGCGAATAATGATTGAGAATGATTTGAGATCTGTAAAATCGTAGAATATTTAAAAAAAGATAATTTCTTGGAAATACATAAGTGATATAAAAATGCATTGTTAAATGATGAATAAAATAATTGCAAGTGTTATAGAAATAGATAATTAAGAATTACGATGGATAAAGCTTAAAATCATTCAAACTCATGTCAAATTCATACAAATTAAATGCAAATTTCAATAAAAAAAAGAAAAAATATTTACCAAAAATATATTCCCAATATCTTTTCCTTTTTTTTTTAATCTCAATTAGAAGAGTCAAGAATTAAAGATACTGGATCTATCATCAAATTCTCTCGATTCCTAGTTCTTTATCTCTAACAATAATTCCTTCCAAACGTTCACAATTATTTCTCCCTATTGATGTAAATATTACTTATGCAAATGTTATATTACAGTTTTCTGGCATACCCATTAGTTAGATTAAAAATTGAAAATGTAATCGCGTTGTTTGATAAACGATGATCTCGTTCCAATACGTACCACGAAAGAAAGAACCTCTCTCTCCCTCCTCCCTTCCTTTTTTTATCTCTCCTCCATGGAACACCTCCAGTGTCGAAAATGGCTAACAAGTTCGCACGTAACACGTCTGTATCGGTGGAGGAACGACAACGGTGGCGTTCGAACGGCATTTTCCTCGTCGTCGTTCGACAGGGAGGACGTTCGACGTTCTCTGTGGCGGGCGCGGCCGTCCCATAGGTGGCCGATGGCGGACCAGCAGCAAGCAAATCGATGGGAAAAAAAGTTGGCATACGCGTGTGAACGCGTCGATATGACGTTATCCAATTAAAAAAGCTGCCTTTGTGTAACTCGATCCGTCGTAGCCAGCCGCAGCCCACGCCGCTCTTCCAATCTAAACCAACCCCCGTTGGTCGCTGCTTCGGCTGAAAGGCTGCATCCAATTAGTACATACCTTCCGCTCTATTGTAACTTCGGTACACGTACGATGCGCGGACGATATCTTTGGACTTTCCGTTCTAGATTAAAAGAAAAAAAAAAAGGAAACGAGAAAAAGAAAGTACTTAACGAATGAGCGCATCGATCGTGCCAGGGATTTATCTTTTTTTATCCGTGAATTAGAACGATTAAATTATTGACACGATACATGTTTCTGTTATTATTATTGAGATATTGAGTAGGTAAAAAAAAAAAAAAAAAAAAAATTAAACTTGAATAATTTCCAAGTGAAATTCGAGCTAATTCGAGTGTTAAATATAAATCGGCAAGGGATTACTCTTATGTGTGAAAATAAATGTAAAAAAAAAAAAAAAATGTAGAATAAAATTATAACGCTTAAATCTGCTGGAAAATCGAGATATTAAATATGCATAGTCAAGGAATATCGATTTGAAATTTCAAATTCAATCTTTTTGAATTGTGTTTTCAAAAAAACATAATTTTTAACGAGACAATTTATGTACAGTTTTTTTTTTTTTATGTATTTTAGGTATCAGTGATCAGGATTAAAATGATTAAAATTTATGATCACAGAAATGAAATTCATTATCTTTTTTTTTTCGTATTAATTTTATTACGAAGAAATAAATAGAAGTAATTACGTTACGTTCTTTACAGATGTGAATTAAAAATGTATTTAATAATGCATAATATAGAAAATATAAGAATTTGGCAGTAGAACAATAATAGAATATTGCACGAATAATTTCTCAATTTTTAAATTTCTATATTTTTTACATTCTTCTTTTCCTCTTTATTAAAAATATTTAATCTGCACATTTGTGAATCACTGTACTTTTATATATATTTATTACAAAAAAAAAAAAAATTAACTACACGAATATCCACTTTTTTTACCCACTGCACAAAAATTTAGTTTGGTCTTCCATATCTCTTAACTAACGAATCGTGTTTCATATTTCATTATTAATTCCAACGATAATAAAAATAGCAATGTAAAAACTATAATTGCTTAAGAGTCTGGTTAAGTAATATGAATGATATGTTCGAGAACATATCGTTACAATAACACTAATGGACGAATGACACGCGTGTGACATCATTGGAAATTAAATATTGAGTCACTTTATGCATCGGTGCATACGTATCTATCAATTCTTAAACGTTTTCAATGTTCAAACGAACACGGAACTGTATATGGATTGCGATTAAAAAGACGAGTTATTAAGTCATCGATTGCTAGAAAACTACATAGACAGTCTATCGGTTGGACTGCCTAGTGATAACATGGATATACAACGACTGGAACGATACTTAAAAATAAATAAAATATATTTAATCATCGTTGGCATGTGGCCGAATCAAAAACGCAAAACGATTCCCCGTATTTTTATAGAGTTAATAGCGATCATGGCGCATCTTACACAGGTGTGTTTGATTTATTATTATAAAAAAAAGAGAAAAAAAAAAGAAAAACCAATACTATGGTTACAATGATTAGACACTTTGTCTATTATTAATAATATTGGGATATCGTGTTTTTTTATCAACAATGTTTTTAAAATGTAAATATTATATTTTCTATCTTTAGAAATGAGATCTCTGATATCTTGAATCGAATTGACTTAATCGAAATTCAATATATTATTTGAATTCAATATATTTTGGGGATGAAAACTCTGTATTGTATCAAATTCAATTGATTCAATCCAAGTTTGATATTTTGAAAATTCAACAATATGCTGATATTTTGAAAATGTTATAGTTTGTATTTTCAGTTCTGATCAATCCAAATTTGATTCAGTTTGAAAATGTTTGACAATGTGCTAATACAATATTATTATTTTCTAAATATTATTATTTATTATTTTCGAAAACAATTCTGTTAATGTATCAATCATTTATTAATTCAATTTGATTCAAGTTTAATGGAGTTTGAGAGAGTTTGACAATGTATCGACAATGTATATTTGTTTTGCAAATATTACAATTTACATCTTCAAAGTTGAAAACTTTGATATTGTATCGAATCGAAATTGATTTAATTTGAGTTTGATACAGTTTGAGAAAGTTTAAGATAACGCAAAGAATGCTTTCTTTATTAATTTTTTAATTTGGCAATGATTATTTGATTAATTTTATGGTAGGGAAGCAACATAATACTATTCTTTAGTCTAAATGTTGCAATGGATCAAATTCCATTTCTGGTGGTGGCTATTCTCCTAATGATAAAATACAACAATTTTATTATTAATGAGCAAAAGGTGAGAAATTTTGATAATTACAAATTCGAAAAATAACAAGTGAAGTGAGATTAAGATTTTAGTCGTTTCTTTGTATTTGGATAGTTCAAGGAATTGTTTACGAGTATTCTGAATGATTGGCAAAAGAAGAAAACGCACGAGGAAGAGATGATCCTGGAAAAATACGCTGACAAAAGTTTATTCTTTATATTAATATACATAGGTAAGATGACAATATATCGATCAATCAATTTTCTCTAATCTCAAATTAATTCTCTCCACTGCAATTTATTTATTAATTACTATTAAAATATAAAATTTTAAATTTAATATAAATATAAAATTAAAAATATAAAATTTTTTTAGTTTTATAGAACAAGTGTTAATATACATAAACTTACGGTTTTGTTGCTTCTATTAATTACTAATCAAAAGTAGAATTCAAGAAACATTGCAATATTTCAGCCTAGTTTAATATTCCATAAACAATTTACTTCAGTTGATTGAGAATAGATTGAATTCTTTTATATTATATATATTATATACAATGGCTTCGTACTGTAATACTGTAATAATATTAAAGTTAAAATTACTTATTTGAAATGCTATTATATAAAGTAATTTCTTTATATTTCAATCAAAATATCTATTCATTTCAAAACAATGTTTATAATTAATTGCTATTAAAATATATATTTGAAATACCATTCCTTTATTGCAATTGCCATTTGACAAAAAAACATTTACTTACTAAAGATTTAAAGTTCTGTATCATTCAAAATCTATTTTCCTCATTGAATATTCTTCCTCTATGTATTTTTGCATATAATATGATATATAGAATAAAATATATCTAATATACACGATTCTTACAATATTCAAATTAGATTAAAAAGAAAAAAAAGAAAATAATAATATTTAAAAATATTATTCATAAGAAGAATCTTTTAATTACATTTAAAAAAATAAATAAATTCGCATAATAATATATTCTCAATCATATATTCTCAATAATTAAACCTTGACACATTGATGATACATTGCAGTAAACGCGTACTTTTGTGCAGTCCTTTTCTTGATCCTTCCCTTGACGCCTATTTTGTTGGATATATTCATACCCTTGAACGAGTCACGGCCGAGGATCCAGATATATCCAGCGTATTACTACATCGAGAATGAGGCCGATTATTATTATCCCATTTTGATATTCTCGATCGTATCGTTGTTCACGGCGATGTGCGTGTTCATTGCAACGGACACAACACTGGTCTACGTCGTGCAACATGCTTGCGGATTGCTCGCCCTTGCAGGGTAAGTTCTGATATTACATGCAATAAATTGTATAATAATGCTTATTTGCTCATCGTTGATGTGTGTTGTTTCATTTTTTTAACGACATAACAATATAATTTATTAAAAGAAAAAAAAAATATATAAAAATATATGTTGAATGAAGGTGATGGAGACAGAGCGATCTGTCTCTGTCTCGCTTCATCCAACGTAAAATTCAATTTATAATTCAATAAATAAGTCTCAGTCGATATTTTTCTATATCAACTTTTATACTTATTTTGATCTCTAGAAATGATTCTTCAAAGATGCTTAATAATAATATAATAATAATAGTAATAATAATAATATCCTGTTTAATAATAATATTTTAGAAATATAATTTTGCAGTTACCGCTTCAAAAATAGCTTGAACGATTTGTACTTGTTGAGGAAAGATGCGAAAGTGGATGAAAAAATATACAGAAGATTGTGCTACGCCATTAAAACTCACAAACGGGCGCTTGCGTTAGTATAATGATGTTCAAATTTTTGTCGTTGTTGTTTTTTGTCCTTTGTGATTTGGTTAAAAATTTAAATAATTAATAATTAATACAATTTTTAAATAATAGTTCTTTGATAATTTTCTAAAGTATTTTAACAAATTCTCAATTTTACAATCTTTTACAATTTTACAATCAAAAATTGAAGAAGAAAAATACGAATTTTCTTATTCGCATTGATTATAATATCATTTTATTGATACTCTAACGCGCTTGGTTAAATTATTGGACACATGAAAATCGAGCTTTAAAATTAGATATCTCGCCCAAATCGAGGATTTTTTCTCTATGAATATCTTCGCGCAAGTGGGTGCATCAATTTTGTGTCTTACTGTCACGATGATGAAGGTGAGCGATCTTCATTCTTGGTGAATCTCTGATATTTGTGTAAAATTGACTAAAAATATTATTAAAAAAAAAAAAAAAAAAAAGATAGGTACAATAACATGGTCCATGGAAACTAATCAGTATTACGGATACGTGATTGCTCAAGTGGTGCACATTTTCTTCCTCACAGCTCAAGGCCAATTCGTCATTGATTCACATAATAATGTTTATTGGGATATGTAAGTATTAACTATAATGTAACAAAATCATTTTTATTACGTATAATAATTTTTTTACGTGATCAAAAAAATTGTGTCATTCTTTTTTTGATAAAAAAAAATAATATAAAAAAAAATATATATATATTTTTATATTAATACTTTACATTAAAATTTGTTTCGATTTCTATAATCGATCTTTAAGCTCCTATGAATATATTAACGCTCTGTATATATATACTTTTGTTAAATCTGGATAATTATTTCGAACAGAATGTTAAATTTCATAAAATACAATTTATAATTTTTTCTATTAAGCATAATAAATAAATTATATTAAGAGTTATATTAAGAGTTTTATTAACGAATAAAAATTTGTTTTCTACATTTCTTGCATTTTTCTTATCTACTAAATAAACACAATAAAATTTTAATTGCCTGATAATATTTATCGTAAATTTTTTATTTTTGTAGATCTATTTTGTTAATTACAATTTATATAAATAGTGATATCGTAATAGGTACGAACCATATTGGTATAATGTGCAATATAAAATTCAAGCAATATTCGTTCTGATTCTGCGAAGAAATTTGAATCCCCTTCTGTTAACAGCCGGTGGATTAGTGCAACTAAACTTGAACACTTTTGCAGAGGTAAGCCATTAATCAACTTTGCAATACAATCGAGTATCCTCGAATGCATTTCACACGATATTCGTTTTAGGTCGTGAAAACGAGTGTCTCGTATTTTACCGTATTAAAATCTGTCTGAATGCCATTAATTATTCAAAAGAACAGTTGCCAAGTATAATATATTTTAACGTACGTATTATTTGCACAATAAAAAAGAAAAATCACAAATTTGTATTAAATATTTTATAAACTATTGAATATTCACAAAAATGAAATTTTAAATCAATTCTATTTTTATTCTTTATTCGATTAAGAGATTCTATGATACATAGCATGGGTTTTTTTAAAATTTTATTTGAATGGAATATTTACATAGATATAAAATAAAAATAACAAAATCATATTAGAATAGTTTATTTTCACAGTTAATCACTAACAATAACTAATCATTTATTGATTTAGAATTTATAGAAAAATAAATAAATATAAATATATTTTTTCTTAATTTTTTTTTTACTTTTATTATTAAAAATTTGAAAAATATAAGATTTTCTTTTTAAATTTACCGCTGATAGTTACTGCCATCTATGGCGAAGAACTGTAAATCTTTAGTAAGACATAGATTTCTAAAAATATATTTAGTTATATAAGTGCTGAAAGTAACGAATAAAATAATATACCGTTTTATTTTAGTATTTTCATTTAGTATTTTTATTAAAAATTAAAAATGCTTTGAAAAATATTTAATTATTTATAATTACTTACAGGATAATGCAGAGATATAGTACCAGATACCACGTGAAGAGGGCAATATGCACGTGATTCTGTATATTAATTTCAATATATTATAAACAATATGGTAATTTATATACGTATTTACACTTTATTTATGTTTTTTTTTATAGATGAATATAAAAAAATTTTATACGTATATAAATAACACATTATTATTTCGAAATATATATCTTGGAATTTTTATGTATCTATATCTATATAAAAAATTATTTCCAATTGATGATCAATAAAAAATGATTAAAATAGAAAAAAGCAAAATTTTTCGATAATATTCATTCATTCTTTACTATATTTCTTTCTTTCAAAATGCATGAAAATATTTTAACAAGAAAATTTTATACTTTAAAAACACCAAAATACAAGAAAAGATAGATTAATCTTTTCTATTCGTAAAAACGATTCATGCACTTACGGATAACAAGAATAAAACTCACAATTTGGCATAATGCAATATTCTTGCCACGAATGTTATACTGTGATAAAATGCTGCGACGAGTATTGAAAAGAATACTTTCCACCATTAATTTTTCAATCCCCTCATATAGATCCACTTATCCACTTAGTGCATACAGATTACCGCATCACTAGCCATAGCTACTACATCTAGAATTAAATCATATTTAGTTATTCTTGCAATTTCTTTTTTCTTCGTAAAAAGAAAAAAAAATAGTAAAAGCCGCCATTACTTTGTACAATATAAAATGCTTTCATTTTTCATATAAAGTATCAATCAAACCTATATATCTTTGTATTACGAATAATCTCACATTGCTTATAAAATAATTATTTGAAATGATAAAAGAATTACTTACTGCTGCCACTATTGCAGTGGAAAATATTCACGTTTGCACTTAGACTGTCTAGTCATGGCAATTTCTTCGTGGATTTGAAGACTTGAGAAACGCTTCTCGAGGATAGTCTAAAAGATAAAAGAGATCTTGTGATAAAATATTGTGTGATAAAATATGGATCAACAAGCAATGGAAGAGTTATATCTTAAGGATAACAAATTTTTCGGACAGCTTGTTGGTGTGTGGCCTGATCAGGGAAAATTCATGAAATTTTTCATACGTTTTATAATTCTTATTGTAATGATTATTGCCTTTATAGCACAGGTAGTAATACTATTGTTGTGGAAATAACATGTTTGTGAAATTATTATATTAAATAAAAGAGTTGTGATTAGTTTATTGTAGTAAAAAAGTTTGGTATTAAAAAAATATTTTAAATATTTTTTAAGAAATTGTGTTATAATTGTTAAAATGTTATTAAAATATAGATATCACGGGTAGCAGTGTTTTACAGCGTTGACGTCTTATCAGATCAAATACCGTACATTGATTTAGGATTTGCCCTTATACTCAAGCAATACAATTATATCTTGAATGAGAAAAAGGTGAAAAACAATTAATTTTATAAATATTATGATTAAACTATTCTTAAACTAACATCAAAAAAATTTCATATTTTTAAAAAATGTTTGAATACAAATTGATTCTCGTTTATGAAGTAAAAATTAATACTTTATATATGTATAATTATTAAAATTATAATTTTAAAAGCATAGCTCAGAGAACTTCTACATAACATTATATCCGATCGACTGGTGAAACGGTCAAAGGAGGAAGAAGAAATTTTCGAAATATATTTTAAGAGAGCAATGTTCTTCTGTTCCTTTTACGAAGGTGAAGAGTAAGCAAACAATTCTTTAAACAGTAAAGAAAAAAGAAAAAATATAAGAATTTGATTTTTTTCAAATCTAAAAGATATCGTTATTATTGGTTTACAATGAATGGAGATTTCGATTTTATAATATTTTAATTTTTAACAAAAATAAGCATTCTAATTTTCGAAACTTTTGAGACAATTTGAGTTTCGTAAACTCAAAAATCAGATGTCTCTCTTTCTCTTATTTCTAACTATATATATATATATTCTACTTTTATTCCTTTTCTTTTCTTTTTTTTTTTTCAAATATTTTATTGTTTTTATTTTTAGTTAGCATATACTCTTGTGGATTTATGTTTCTCTCCATGCCATCTATACCACTAATAATGAATGTCATCATGCCACTAAACGAGTCACGAAATCGTGAACTCGTCTATCCATCCTATTATTTTGTGGATGAAGAGAAATATTATTATCTCATAACAGGACACATGTTAGCAGTGTGTCTTGGACACGTTTTTGTATATATTGCCTGTGACATAAATTTGATTCACGTTGTACATCATGGATGTGCCTTGTTGACCATCAGTGGGTAAGTAAGTATTCGATTTATTTAAAAATGATATATTATTCATTTGCTATACTAAAAATTTTTATTTTTTTTTAGTAACTAATTTTTCTTTAAAGTTTATTATTAAATATCATATAATATTAAATTAAATTTTATGTAATTAATATAAATAAACACAGGTATCGTTTTAAACATGCCATGGATAACGTTGATCTTTGTAACGAAAAATATAGTGATGAGTTAATGGAGAAAACTTATGCAAAAGTAAGTCAATCCATCGATGCTCACAAAAAAGCTGTTGAGTTAGTATCATTATGTATAATAGATATAATTTGAATTATTTTTTATATAAATTTCTTTAATATAATTTTATTATTTAATATATGTTGTTAGATATGTGAATAAAATCGATGCTTGTCATATACACTATTTCTTCATCCTTTTGGGAATGATAATTATAACATTCACGGGAACATTCATAAAGGCAAGTTATCATTCAATGAAACATTCTGTTTTCAATAATCGAATCAATACTGTTCAAAATATATATAATTCTTAATTTAATTTATAATATAATTTATTAATTTCGGTTTTTAATACATTCACAATTTAACAAATTTAAAATTTTAAAATAACATTACTTATTTATACTTATATATATATATTTATTTATGCTGCTTTTTTGTTATATCACCTTTTAAATTTCTTTCTTTTTTAAATTTAGTTGGCATCGATGGAAATAGGAGGTAGATTCTTCACTTTTTGTACATTTACTATTGGTCAACTAACTCACTTGCTTTTTTTAATGGTCATGGGGCAATTTTTGATAGATTCAAATGAAGAAGTCTTTAAAACAATGTGAGGCTATGACACATGTACATATATTCAAGTCGATTGCATATAACTTAACATAATCAAAATATTTAAATAAAGTTTGCATATATTTTTTTAAATATTTTGTTAAATATATTATTAATCGTCAAATATTTTCAATCGATGAAATAAAAATATTAATAACTCTGAAGTAATGGAACATATCATAATATAATAAAAATTTACGATTCAATTAATTATTACTATTTATAGATACGATGCTCGTTGGTATTATGGTTCGTCGAAAACGCAATCGTTATATTTATTAGTACTGCGAAAATGTTTGAATCCACCGAAACTGACAGGAGGAGGATTGATCGCTTTAAATTTAGACAGCTTTGTAAAGGTCAGCTTATTTTTATAAAATATTAAGAATTTATCCTTAAGAAAGGGGTTAACAATTGAGTAACAATAACTGAATTGAATTTTTTCAGGTTTTAAAAGCGTCTTTCTCATATTACACAGTTTTTCGATCTTCATAAATCGATACAAAGTGGAATGTTCGATATATGTTTATGCAAGCGATATTTTTGTTCACAAAAATTTCTTATTATGTTTAATTACGTGATTGCACTTAAGTTACTTGCCGATAATCTTATTACAAATGTGAAATATAATATTTGCTTAATATTTTCTTTCTTTCATTATACTAATAATAATTCAATGTGATACAATTTATCGATAATTATTGAAAGATTAATAAGATTGGATTTAAATTTTTATTAATAAATTTTTAATATTGTGCTATTCAATTGTAATATTTCTAAAATATTTCTATAAATAAAATTTATTTTACACTGGAAATATAGTAAATATTAAATATATCTGTAAATAGATTTTTAATAAATTAATAATAAATATCTTTATGTAAATATCTCATATCATATTAAAAAAATAAAATATAAATCTTAGATATTATCTATTATATTATTAATATATTATAGTATTGAACCGCATGCACAGAAAATGCATCGATTCCGGAATATCGATTTAACAAAGTCTAGTTATGTTCCTCTTTGCTTCTCGTACCAACATTATATATTGTTTATTAAATGAGTTAATATTGTGTAAATAGTTGTAAATAAATTAACCATTGCAAAGAAAAATATAAAATATACGTCATAAAATATTTAATGTTCCGCATGGAATAATATTTATATTTACTATGATTTGCTATATTTTATTCGTCATAAATTTCACATAATCACATTAATAATAATAAATATCAGTAACACTTATTAAAAGTGAAAAAAATTTTTCAAATTCGATGTTCTTCGATTTCTAATTATCCAATTAATTTTCAGTTTTGTATATAATATTTTTCCGTTCAATGGTATAATTTTAAAAGATGTTTAAAAGAAGCAAGAGGAAAATAGAAACGATAGCATGATGGAGGCCATCATTCTATCTCTTTTTTTCTCAAATTCAAACTTAAAAATTATCGATTGCTAATAACTTGATAAAGAAATTTCAATCAATATCAATTTTTGTATTCATTTGGAATCGATTTTCTAAACATGTATGAATATATCTTTATCAAATTAATTGCAGTTCAAAAGCATTACAACATTGAAATTAGAATGTATTACAGTATATACCTGGATAATAATTATAGGGTCGAAGTCTCCCTGTTTCAAGTAGAAAGAAATGAGGAACCAGCCATGAAGAGAACTATAGGATATAGAGCCGCAAACAAAAAAAGCCAGGATGGAAATCGAATCACATTTTCTCATGTGATAAGAAAACTTATATCTTGTGAAAAAATAGGTAACAACAATATATTCTTCCGTATAGATACAAAACGATGAATCGTCTGAATGTTTCTACTATAAAAATATGAAGACCAATATTGGAAGGTGTAACATCGGTCATTAATTTTTCACATCGTACATATAGATCCATTTATCCACTTAGTTCGTACAAATTATTACGTCGTTAGATATTGCTATTATATCATAATAAAATTATGTTAAATTGTTTCTGCAATTTTCTTATTAAGAAAGAAAAACGAAGATAGAAAAAGCTTCATTATTATTAGTCAAAATACCTTTCCATTTTCCATATAAATTAATCTATATATCTTTGTAAAAGCAAGTAGTTATGTAAAGCAATTATTTAAAAAGATAAAAGAATTATTTAATACTATTATTACAGTATTGAAAACATATATGTTTTACATTTAGACAATCTGATCATGGCAGTTTCTCGTGGACATGAATACTGATGATAATAAACGTTTCCTGAGGATTGACTAGATGAATAGATCATTGATCATATAAAAATAATTTAATTCTTTTCAATTATCCTGTGATAAAGTATTATTATTATTATTTACGATCATTATTATTATTTAAGATCATGGACAAGCAAGCAATAGAGGATCAATATCTGAGAATTAACAAATTTTTTGGACAGCTAGTTGGTGTATGGCCTTATCAGGAAAGATTCACTAAATCTTGCATACGATTAACTATATCCGCCATAATAATCCTTACTCTTACAACGCAGGTATTAGATTAGGCTATGTCTAGTAAGTAATTTCGTTTTAAATTACAAATAATTATTTATTATAAGATTCTTATTCGTCATAAAAATAAAAAAAAATAAATAAATAAAATAATGATGTTAATATGTTACATTGATCATGTTCTTTTAATTCAACTTCAAAAAATTGTGTGTTTTTTATTTTGTATATATTATACTATGACAATGAAATTTTATTAGAATTCCATTAAAATTAAAACGATATTACTTATGGGATGATTTAATAAAAAATAAAATTATACAGATAAAGAAGCATAAAATTGAAGGCACTTGTTTTTAATTTCCATATTTTGCGATCAAAGATCAATTGGATAATTAACTTTGAGATTTCCTTTTGATTGTATTACATGTATAAAAAATAAGTAATTAAAATCAAATTAAAATTTGCCTATTATTTTCATCTCCTAAATGAATTTTTAGCTATATTTCTCTTCAAAGAGAAATTACGATTATTATATGGAAATATCATATAATATATGGTCTTGAAATGAACCAATATAATTTACAATAAATTATTGCTATCTATATTTTTTTAAAATGTTAATATTTTAAAATGTTAAATAATAAATATTACAAATAATATTATAGATATTATAGATTATATTATAGATATATCAGGTAATAGTGTTCTGCACATTGGATGCCTTATCAAATCAATTGCCATACTTGAATGCTGTGTTCATCCTCTTATTCAAACAATATAATTATATTTTAAACGAGGATAAGGTAAAAATTTATAATTTTATTTTATATCTACGATCTTTAGAATAATTATAATAATTCGGTTATTAAAATCACAGCTCAGAGAACTTCTAAATGACATCATATTTGATCGGCTGATGATACGATCGAAGAAAGAGTTAGAAATTTTGAACATGTATTCAAAAAGGGCAACGACACTCTGCATTTTTTATGAAGGTAACAAATAAAAAATATATATGTAGAAAAACATGAGGAAATACTGATCACTTAAAAGTTATTTAAAAAATAAATCTATATTTTATTAATATATTTTTTAAAACAGTTAATCAGTTATTATTATAATAATTATACAATTTTTATCAATGTTATTATCAGGTGTATAACAGTTCTTCTAAATATTTATCCTGAAAAAATATTATATGGAATGTATAAAACTAATCATTTAATTTTTTAACATTCATGCCCATTCCATATACACTTAATTGTTATCTATTTTTATCATTAAATATTATAAAGATATATCATATTTATAATTATTCTTACTAGTAGTTTATTATAAAAAATTTTTTTCTTTATTGTTTTAACAATATTATATATACTTGTATATTATATTATTTAATATAAATTTATATTCATGCATATAAAAATAAAAATACGAAATGCAAAAATAAAATTTTTAAATGAAATATTGATGAAAATAATTTAAGAAATTAATTATATCTTTCTTAATGATATATTATTTAATATCAATTGTATCATCAATTTCCTCACTTTTTCCTACATTTCTCATCAATCATTATTTTACTTTTATCTTATATTTCATTCTCTTCAGTTATAGTAATTTCCAGCGCGATCATGTTCATCATGATACCAACTATACCACCTATTTTGAACATCATCATGCCTTTGAACGAATCACGAGGCCGTGAATTTATCTATCCAACCTATTTTTTCATAGACGAGGAAAAATATTATTATCCCATACTAACGTACATGGCAACAGTAATATTGATAGTGTCTTCAGTGTATTTAGCCTGTGATACAAATTTGGTGCAAATTGTACATCATGGATGCGCCTTGTTAGCAATAAGCGGGTGAGTAGTTCACGTTTTAACCGCACATCTTTCATCCCTTAGAACCCGTTTATTCATTTACTTTCTTTTCTATCATTAATTTCTCTGTAGGGTTTAGATATTGTGTTAAAATTACGCCCATCTAAAATTTTTACTGTAATTAATGAAAATGAACATAGGTATCATTTCAAGCATGCAGTGGATGACATGAAGTTTTCCGACGGAAATTATATTGACCTCCTAATGGATGAAACTTATAAAAAGGTTAAACAATCCATTAAAGCTCACAAAATAGCCGTTGAGTTAGTATTGTCGTTTACAATTAGTAATATAGTATGTAAAATGTCATATATATCAACTCTTTTATATTTTATTATATATTTTTTTATTACATCGTTATGCTAGATACGTGGACAAAATCGACGCCTGCCATATATACTACTTCTTACTTATCATAGGAACGATAGTATTAGCTTTCACCGGTACTTTTCTAAAGGTAAGTCACCATTCGTTAAAACTAGTTTGCAAGATATACATATACATAATGCTTTACATATAAAATGAAATATCTTTGGAGGGTCTATTCTAAAATACAATATTAGTGTACAAAAATGTCGGGTGAGATTTATTTATTAAATTAGAAAACATTTTGCGTTGAATGAAGCGAGATGGAATGGAGCGTCAATGTGACAAAGAGAAAGCTATCTCATTCAATCTCTGCTTTTATTCTTTTGGCACAAAAATAAATTGCTTATAATTATACAATAGATATTCTTGTTTGTTTTTGCCTTTAGAATCAAAATCCTCCAAAAATATATTATTACTTTGTATACTAACAAATTATACTATTCTGATTTAATATTTGATATTATTGTCCAAATTTAGCTATCAACCATGGAAATAGAGATTAGATTCTTCACGTTCTGCGGATACACTGTTGCTCAATTAACTCATCTGTTTTTCTTAACGATTATGGGACAGTTTCTTATAAATGCCAACGATGAAATTTTTCAAACAATGTGAGATTTTTATATGTATTGATCATTAAAATTTGAAATAAATTAAAAAAGAAAGAAAGTAATAATAGAATCGAATAAATTATACAATACAATTGAAAATTAATAAAAAAAAATATGCAGTGGTAATATATAAATTATCATTTGAAAGCATCATTTCATTGAATGTTTAAGTCGCAGATAAATATTAATTATTATTTGCATTTGGTTTTAATAAATGAAGTATTTACATTCTGTATTATTGAAATTCAACAAGCATTTTATTTCTTTTATATATTTTCTTTAATATATTTAACTTTCTATGTTCTTGATTGTTCAATCTTTAATTATTTTAAATTGAATATTATATTTCAAAAGATTATGTAAATTTTCATAAGTCATAAAGTATATATCATACAATAGAATTAACGATTCAATTCATTATATTATGTGTATAGATATGAAGCACATTGGTACAATGGTTCATCGAGAACGCAATCATTATACGTACTGGTACTTAGGAAATGTTTGAGTCCGCCAACATTGACAGGAGGAGGCTTAATTGCTTTGAATTTAGACAGTTTTGTACAGGTGAGCCGATATCTTTTACATTAGACAAATACTTTATAATTTCTGATTAAATTACATTAATTTTTTCCAGATCTTAAAATTATCATTTTCATATTATACCGTATTTAGATCCTAATAAATTGATGATTAATAGATTAATTATATAATATATAAAGTAGAAAATTCAATGATGTACATGCAATTGTCGGTATTTATATTTATATAATAGTATATTAATTAAGTTGTAGAATTAATTAGGATTAGTTATTTGTTGTTTCATGCATAAAGTATATTCATGTTAAATATAAAGTATAATATCTTTTTTTTTCCTTTCTTTTTTTTTGTTTCCAATATAATATACGTGAAAAATAATAATGTTCTGATTATTGTAAGATTAAGATCAATAGATTAGAATAAGTAAACTTATAGAAATTTTGATAAATGATAAATATAGTAAAAAATATTGATACTCACTTCAAGATGACTTCATGATTTCTTGTTCATTTGGAAATGAATACAATTTTTTTATTTTTGTTCCTCATACAAAAAATGTTATAATAATATCAAGTTTCAGGAACTAAAATCAGATTTTGTTATGTACTCAATCATTATTAATTGATAACAATTTTTAATTTTTATAAAGGAAAATAAAAATTGTAATTTTGTTTATTGTATTTATAACTTAACAAATTGAAAATCATGTCACGTAAAAATTTAAAAATACATTTAATTGATTTGCCTTTTAGTTACTCACCAGATCATACCGATCATAGATATAACTATTAAAAGATCACTATTAGAGGACACTATTATCTAATTTTGACAAATTTTAAGAGACTTAGCACACATAAGATATATTATAGATTTAACAATCAATGGGATATTTTGTTTCATATTCTAAAATAATTAAATTCACTGATATTTTCTCATGTTTCTCGATTTCTTCTTAATTGTTCAATAAGAAACTTATATTTTATAAAACTGCAAAATGGATATCGATAGTTTATTCTTTCGTATAAATATAAGTCAATGAATTGTCCGAATGTTTCGCTACAACTAAACTGTGAAGACCGGCACTGGAAGGTGTAGCATCAATCATTAATTTTTCATTCTCTACATATGGATCCACTCATCCACTTAGTTCATACAAATTGCTACTTCTTTGGACATTGTTAACATGTCGAACAACAAGTTGTATGTTAAGTTGATCTTGCAATTTTCTTATTAAGAAAAGAAAGAAATACAAAGATAGAAAATGTTATTATTCTTAGGAAATATCTTTCCATTTTCTATATAAATTAATCAAATCCATATATCTTTGTAAAAACGAGTAATCATGCAAAACAATTATTTGAAAAGGAATTATTTATTGTTACTATGAGCAATATTCACGTTTACATTTACACTGTTTCTTATGACAGTATTCTTGTGGACATGAAAACCGATGGATCGACTGACAATTGAACAGGATCGTTGACGGTACAGAAATAATTACATTTATTTTTTTTTTTTCAATAATCCTGTGATAAATCGTTATTATTGTTTATATATGATTATGGACAAGCGAGAAATAGAGGATCAATATCTGAAAATCAATAAATTTTTTGGACAGTTAGTTGGTGTATGGCCATATCAGAAAAAATTTTTCAAAACTTGCATACGATTCGTCACGTTTACCATAATGATTTTTAGCCTTGCAACACAGGTATTATAAATAAAAGATATTATTTCATTATTTATACATATCATATCAATTTTTAATAATCGAATTAATATCAAATAAATTATTTTATTATTTTATACGATTTATAATATATTATAGATATCACGAGTAATAGTTTTCTACAGTTTGGATGTTCTATCGGATCAATTGCCATACATCAATGCAGGAATTGTCACCTTATTCAAGCAATACAACTATATTGTAAACGAGGATAAGGTGAAACTCTACAATCTTATTTATTCTACAGTCTTTAGGATAATTATCAGTGTATTAAAACCGCAGCTCAGAGAACTTTTAAACGATATTGTATCCGACCGATTGATGGAACGATCGAAGGAGGAATTAGAAATATTGGAAATGTATTCAAGAAGGACAACAGCCCTCTGCGCTCTTTACAAAGGTTACGAATAAGAAGATAGAATTGTATTACAAAAATTGATATCATGGAATGACGATTTTTAACACAAATATCTCGTTTTGAGAATACGTAGGAGAAAGTGAAAGAATCACTCGCTCTTTCCTACATTTCTCGTCCATCTTTATTTATTTATTTATTTATTTTTTTTTTTTTTTTACACTACATTTAATCTTCTTTGGATTTAGTTATGGTATATTCCTGCGCGTTCATGTTCCTCGTCATACCGACTATACCGCCTATTCTGAACATCATCGCGCCTTTGAACGTATCACGAGGCCGTGAATTTATCTATCCAACCTATTATTTCGTAGACGAGGAGAAATATTATTATCCCATATTGACGCATATGATAGCAGTGATATTGGTACTGTCTTCAGTGTATCTGGCCTGCGATACAAATTTGGTACAAATTGTGCATCACGGATGCGCCTTGCTAGCTATCAGTGGGTGAGCATTAAGTATTTGTTAATCTCTTTCAATTTATTATTATCTTTTCTATCATTAATTTCTCTAGGATTTAAATATTGAAGTTATAAATTAAATTTTTGATTTAAATTTGATTAAATTTTTGATGAAAATTTTGTAATCGATGAAAATGAATACAGGTATCATTTCAAGCATGCAGTGAATGACGTAAAGTTTTTCGACGGATATTATATAGACGCCTCAATGGATGAAACTTATGTAAAAATTCGGCAATCGATTAAAGCTCACAAAACGGCCGTTGAGTTAGTACACACAATTGATAATTTGTATGTAAATCTCATATATATATATCAACTCTTTTATATACTTTTTATTATAACATGTTATGCTAGATACGTGGATAAAATAGACGCCTGCCACATACATTACTTCTTACTTGTCATAGGAATGATAGTATTAGCTTTCACCGGTACTTTCCTAAAGGCAAGTTACTATTCAGAGTAATATACAGAGTATATTAGTACTTTGGTATATATAAAAATGAAATATCTATGAAAGGTTGGTTCTAAAGATCAAAGTGAACATAAGAGTTTGAAAAATTATACAAAAATATTCAGATTTATTATTTTATTGAATTAGAAGAAATTTTGTTCGATTAGGATAGACAAAACCATTTAATATTGAATATTATCTTCCTTCTAATGTAAAAGTAAATTATTTATAATTTGATAAACAAATCTCAATTGATATTTTTGTTTGTTTTTGTCTTTAGAATCAATTCTCTAAGAATATATGATTACTCTGTACACAATTCTGATTTAATAATTTGATATTATTCCATTCAAATTCAGTTGTCGACCATGGAAGTGGGGATAAGATTCTTTACGTTCTGCGCATACACTATAGCTCAATTAATCCATCTATTTTTCTTAACGATTATGGGACAGTTTCTCATAAATGCCAACGAAGAAACTTTCAAAACAATGTAAGATTATTATCTCATTATTGATTATTAAATAGAGAAAATTATAAATAATTAAAAAAAAATATAATAAAATTAAATAATATAACTGAAAGAACTGAAAGAATAGAAAAAATGGAATTATCATTTGAAGATATTTCATTTATCGTTAAAATTACAAACAAATAACATTTGCATGTGCATTATAGATATATAAATAAAGTATTTATATTCTGCATTATTGAAATTCAATGAAAATTCTATTTTTTTTTTTCTTTTTTAGCGTATTTAACATCATACTTTATATATTCTCGATTATTCGATTACTATTTTGTACTCCATGTGATATAATTACATGATTTATAAATCAAAGTATAATATTATATAATAAAAATTCAATTCATCACAATGTGTGTGTGTATATAGATATGAAGCACATTGGTACAATGGTTCGTCGAAAATGCAATCATTATACGTATTGGTACTTCGAAAATGTTTGAGTCCGCCAAAATTGACGGGAGGGGGATTTGTCGCTTTGAATTTAGACAGCTTTGTACAGGTGAGCTGATCTTTTAAAATTGGATAACTATTCTAAAGAAATTATATCCGATCAAATAACATTGAGTGAATTTTTTTCAGATTCTGAAAGCATCATTTTCGTATTACACTGTATTTAGATCTTAATAAATTAAAGAGAAGAGAAATTAAAGATATAAAATAGAAAATTCAAAGAATTTGTTGATGCAACTTATTAGTATTTATAGCTATTTATATAATAGTATAGTAATTATTATTACAGAGTTAATTAGAGTTAATTGTTGTTTTACGCATAAAGTATATTTATGTATTAAATAAATGTCATATCTTTTTTTTTTCTTCTAATTCAATATATATGAAAAAAAATATATAATAACATATTTATAAGTATTATCGTCAGATCAATGAATAAATGAATCTTTAAATAAGTGCAATTTTAGATAAACTATAAAAGAATAGAATAATAGAAATATCATTGTTACTCACTTCAAGATTTCGTGATTTCTTGTTCATTCTAAAAAGATGCAATATCTGTTTGTTGAGCAATTTTTTGCTCACACAGAAAAATGGATATTGCAAGATATAATTATTCAAGTTTCAAAAAATTATCGAGACCTAGAATCAAATTTTATATATTCAATTTTTAATCATTATTAATTAATAAGAATTTTTAGTTCTTATAAAGGAAAATAAAAAGAAATGTACATTTAAAATTTAATTTATTGATATAGAAAATATATGTAAAAAATATTATATAATCTCTTTTTTATTATTTAGCTCCTTAAATGATTATTGATATGACTATTGGAATTTTACAGGTAAAATATTGCTGTAACACGAAAAATAGTAAATTAAATATATAAAATATATATTTTTATAGAAAACAAGATTGAATTGAATATTGTATTTATAAATTAACAAATTGAAAATCATATTATGTCTGTCTGATGAATAAAAATTTAAAAATATATTTGATTGATTTGCTTTTAATTACTCACCAGGTAATGTACCGATAGATATAATTATTAGAAGATTACTATCAGAGGGCACTATTGTCCGGTTTTGACAAATTTTAAGAGACTTAGCATACACAAGATATAGGATAGATTGATCTAACAATCAATGGGATATTTTATTTCATATTCTAAAATAATTAAATTCGAATTTCACTGATATTTTCTCATGTTTCTCGATTTCTTCTTAATTGTTCGATAAAAAACTTATATTTTTTATAAAACTACAAAATGGATATCGATAGTTTATTCTTTCGTATAAATATAAATCAATGAATTCTCCGAATGTTTCGCTACAACTAAACTGTGAAGACCGGCACTGGAAAGTGTAGCATCAATCATTAATTTTTCATTCTCTACGTATAGATCCATTCATCCACTTAGTTCATACAAATTGCTACGTCTTTGGACACTGTTAATATGTCGAACAACAGTATGTTAACTTGCTGTTGCAATTTTCTTATTAAGAGAAGAAAGAAATACAAAGATAGAAAAAGCTACTATATTATTGCAAAAATATCTTTCCATTTTCCATATAAATTAATCAAATCCATATAACTTTGTGAAAGACAGTAATCATGAGAATCAATTGTTTGAAAACATAAAAATTATTTACTGCTGTAGGAAGTATGCACGTTTACATTTATACTATCTAACCAAAACAGTTTCTTCATGGACATGAACACTTATGGTAAATGTTTCCCGAGGATTGGCTAAACAAACGAATAAAGTCATACAAACACACTTGTATTCCTTTTAACCATTCCGTGATAAAGTATTATTACTGTTTACAAGATGGACAAACAAACAATAGTGAATCAATATCTGAAAATCAATAAATTTTTTGGACAATTAGTTGGTGTATGGCCTTTTCAAGAAAGATTTACCAAGACTTGCATGCGATTTACTGTATCCGTCATAATGCTTCTTGACCTTGCAACGCAGGTTTTATATTAGACTGTATCATTTTATTTAGAAAAAGAATTGATATGAAGTAATAAATTATTTATATTATTATTATTATTTATTTTATTATTATTATTATTTATACAGATATCACGAGTAATAATGTTCTACAGCTTCGATGTCTTTTCGGATCAAATACCATATTTGAACGCAGCAATTATTTGCTTATTCAAGGAATATAACTATGTTTTGAATGAGAATAAAGTGAAAAACCTACAATTTTGTTTATTCTTTGTGATTAATATCAATAATCAGTGTTGTTAAAATTGCAGCTCAGAGAACTTCTAAATGACATCATATCCGATCGGTTGATAAAACGATCGAAGAAGGAATTGGAGATTTTGGAATTGTATTCGAGAAAAGCAACAACGCTGTGCATTCTTTACAAAGGTGATCACAGAATAATAGAATTTCTCGTATTACAAAAATTGATATCATAAAACAATGACAACGATTTTTAAGATAAATACTTCGTTTTGAGAATACGAGTAGAAGATTTCCTCGCTCTTTCCTATATTTCTCGTCCATCTCTATTTATTTTTTTTTTCTATACTACGTTTAATCTTCTTTGAATTTAGCTATGGTATATTCCTGCGCGTTCATGTTCCTCGTCATACCGACAATACCGCCTATTCTGAATATCATAGCGCCTTTGAACGTATCACGAGACCGTGAATTTATCTATCCAACCTATTATTTCGTAGACGAGGAGAAGTATTATTATCCCATATTAATGCATATGATAGTAGCGATATTGGTACTGTCTTCGATATATCTAGCCTGTGATACGAATTTGGTACAAGTTGTGCATCATGGATGCGCCTTGTTAGCTATCAGTGGGTGAGTATAAATATATATTATAATATATTTGTTAATACCTTACGTCTTCCAATTTATTTTCCATCATTGATTTCTCTGTACGATTTAGATTAAAATTATATTTGATTAGAATTTTTAATGTAATTAATAAATATTATCAGGTATCGTTTCAAGCATGCAGTGGATGACGTAAAGATTTACGATGAAAATTATATCACGCTAATGGATGAAACTTATACGAGAGTCAAACATTCCATAAAAGCCCACAAAACAGCCGTTGAGTTAGTATTGTTGTATATAATTAGTAATATGTATGTAAGTGTCGTGCATATCAATTCTTTTATATACTTTTTATTACAACGACATGCTAGATACGTGGATAAAATAGACGCCTGCCACATATATTACTTCTTACTTACCATAGGAATGATAGTATTAGCTTTCACTGGTACTTTCGTGAAGGTAAGTTATATATCGTTCGTTAAAACTCACTTGCTATATAATCTAATGTATGTAGAACATTAATATATATTATATTGCATGTAAAAGTGTCGTGAAACATTTCTGTCAATTCTAGAAATCAAAACAAACACAAAAGTTGATATATAGATATATTGATTTAAATATGTTTATTAAATTATAATTTTAATTTTCAGTTTTAATTTTTTAAAAACTAATAATTTACTTTTAGATTATATATTATTATAATTATAATTTAATAAACAAGCTATATTTTTATTTGCAAATGTTTTTATTGTTTTATTGATTCTTTAGAATTCTAGATCTTCCAATGATATATCAATATGAATGAATGAATTTATATTATTCTGATTTTAATATTTGATATTATTTTTTAAATTTAGCTGTCGACCATGGAAGTGGGGATTAGATTTTTCACATTCTGTGCATACACTGTTGCTCAACTAACTCATCTGTTTTTCCTAACGATTATGGGACAATTTCTTATAAATGCCAATGAAGAAATTTTCAAAACAATGTAAGAATATTGTATGTATCCATTTATCAAAGCTAGGAAAGAAATTTGAAGTAAGTTAAGAAAAGAATAATAATAATAAAAAACTGAGATATCTCAAAATTAATGTTTTAAGATATTGTTTGATTTAATATTTATATCATAGGAAAATTCTATTTTTAAATTGTTTTTGCTTATGATATAACATATAACATATGATATAACATAATACTTTGCATATCATTAATTATTCAATCATTAATTATTTTCAATTTGATATTGCATTTGATATAATTACACGAATAATTCTTTTCATAAATGAAACAAATTTTACTTATTGTACAATAAAATTTCAAAAATAAATTCACTATATTGTGCACATGTATATAGATACGAAGCACATTGGTACAACGGTTCATCAAAAACGCAATTATTGTACGTCCTGGTACTTCGAAAATGCTTGACTTCTCCAAAACTGACAGGAGGGGGATTGATTATTTTGAATTTAGATAGTTTTGTACAGGTAAATTGTTATTTATTTATTTTTTTCTTTTGTAAAATTAAATAAATATTTTAAAGAAACTAATTTTTGATCAAATAACTGATTAAATTTTTTTTTTAGATTTTAAAAGCATCATTTTCTTATTACACTGTATTTAGATCCTAATAAATTGGAATAACAACATAAAGTAGAAAAATTTCTATATATATTCGATATTTGTCGCTATTTATATATATATTAGTATAATAGTAGAGTCAATTAGAATTATTTATTTAGTTATATTTTGTGCAATAAAATATATTCATGTATTACATAATATATTATCTTTTGCCTCCTTTTTTTTTGCCTACGATACAATATAAAAAATTATTAAAAAATTTATGATTATTGCAGGATCGATGGATTGGGATAAAGGAATTGTTTGTAATTTCAGATAAATAATAAATAATAAGAATAGCAATATTATATTCAAGATGATTTCATAACAATTTTTAATTTTTATAATGAATAATTTTAATTTAGTTTATAGACATTGATAATAGATATGTATATAGATAATATTACGTAATCATTTTTTCTATCATTTAGTTTTTTAAACGAAGATTTTTCGAATATTAAATATAATATATTATCTCAAAAAAATAGAAAATTTATATAACATATACATTCTTATTAATAACAAAATTAAAGTTTTTCTTATATCTAATAAAAATTAAAAAATATATTTAATTCAATTAAATATAGTTACTCACCAGATAATATACCAACTATAGTTACGATTATCGTATTAAGAGGGCTCCATTATTTTGTTTTTAATATATATGTAACATACAAGAATTAATATAAATCCAACATAATTTTTCGTTCCATGTTCTGAAATACATAATTTCGAAATACCATCTTAATTTTATTATTAAATAAGAAACTTATGTTTTATAAAATCGTAATGTTTTATATAAATATCGACAATTTATTCTTCTATGCACAAAGCAATGAATCATATAAATGTTTCACTACGACAAAATATGAAGACCAATACTAGAAGGTATAGTATCAGTCATTAATTTTTCATATCCTACACATAGATTCACTTATCCACTTAGTTCGTACAAATTGTTATATTGTTAGGAACTGTTGCATTGAATTAAATCATTATAAGTTAAGTTGTTCTTGTAATTTTCTTATTAAGAAAGAAAAAAAAAAGATAGAAAAAACCATTACTGTCACATAAGAAACCTTTCCATTTTCCTTTCCAGTTATGAATTAATCAAGTCCATATATCTTTGTAAAAGCGACTAATCACGCGAATCAATTACTTGAAAAGATAAAAGAATTATTTATTGCTACCACTGTATTATAGAAAACATATGCGTTTATATTTGGATTATTTGACCATAACAGTTTTCTTGTGGACGTGAAAACTTATGGATCTGAACTGACTGACAAGATAGAATAGCATTGAGGAATAGTTGTGTTTAATATAATTCTATGATAAATTATCGTTTATTAAACATGGACAAACAAGTAATAGAGGATCAATATCTGAAAATCAATAAATTTTTTGGACAGTTAGTTGGTGTGTGGCCGTATCAGCAAAGATTCATCAAGTTATGCATAAGATTCATTACATCTGTTATAGTGGTCCTTACTCTTGCAGCACAGGTATTGCTATTAATAATTTATATTAAATTATTTATATGAGTAATTTTAAAATGAATAATTAAAATTAAATTAGTCCAACATTTTTATCATTTCCTAAATGAAAACTTTTGATTAATTTTTTAAAAAAAATTACAATAATTATATGGAAATTCTTGATAACAATTTTGACAATAATTTATGATATTTCACAGCATTAACATCGAATAATAATTTTCTTTTTTTTTTTTTTTTTTGCATTAGATATCACGGGTAATAATGTTTTATAATATAGACGTTTTATCAGATCAATTGCCATATTTGGACATAGGATTCGTCCTCTTATGCAAACAGTACAATTATATCCTAAACGAGGATAAGGTGAAAATTTGCAATTTTATTCATTCTACAATCCTTAGGATAATTATCAGTATCGTTAAAATCGCAGCTCAGAGAACTTTTGAATGAAATTATATCCGATCGATTGATAAAACGATCGAAGGAAGAGTTAGAGATTCTGGAAATGTATTTAAAAAGAGCAAGAATGCTTTCTACTGTTTACGAAGGTAACAAACAAAAAATAGAATTTTTTTAAATTGTAAAAATTGATACCATAAGACTCAATAATGATATATACGACTTTTAATACGAATGTAGGAAAGAGTGAGAAAATTCAATTAAGGAAAAATGTCTATAAAATATGAAACACAATTGTGTTTCATATATATTTAATTATTTCTTTATTTTTGTCATTGATTACTATGTATTAAAAAATTATAATATCTTATATTGAATATGCAATTTAATAAAAGATTTTTATTTTTAATTTACTATAAAAATATTTAATATTTTAATATAAAAATTTGATGAAAAATAATTTAAGACATTGAAGAAAATATTCGAAAAATAAATGTTCTTTTTTTTCATTTCATTCAATTTTTAAATATATAATAATTTTTTTTAATATAATTTTTATATTAAAAATTATATTAATAATTTTTAATAATTATTAATAATTTTTATAATTTAATATAATTTTCTAGTCCATTTTCTCTTACAAGTTATATATTAGTTATATTATTAAATATTAATTAATTGAATCGAAACTAAAAATCAACAAAAGATAACAAAATTGTAATTTTAAATATCCTATTCGCTCGCTCTTTCATACATTTCTCATCAATATCTTCTTATATTTATTCATTTCATTCTATATTTTATTTCCTTTGAGTTCAGTTAGTATATTTTTCTGCGTCTTCATGTTCCTTCTTATACCAAGTATACCACCTATTCTGAACATCATCTCTCCCTTGAACGAGTCACGTAGCCGAGAACTAATCTATCCATCTTATTATTTTGTGGATGAAGAGAAATATTATTATCCCATATTAATGCACATGATAACAGTTGCGTTAATACTGACTTCAGTATACGTAGCCTGCGACACGTATTTGGTTTACATTGTACATCATGGATGCGCTTTGTTAGCAATAAGCGGGTGAGTACTGTATTCGTTCATTATATCCCTTATATCCCACAATTTGTTTCCTTTTCTCGATTAAATATTGTGCTGAAAAATTACGTTTCGATTCAAGAATTTTTGACTGTAATCAATGAAAATGAACGTAGGTATTGTTTCAAGCACGCTGTGGATGACATTAAGCTTTGCGGAGGAGATTATATTGAGTCGTTAATGGATGAAACTTACACGAAAGTTAAACAGTCCATTAAAGCCCACAAAACAGCCGTTGAGTTAGTATTGTTGCATTAGTAATATAAATATCAACTACGTATCAACTATTTTATATATATATTTTTTATTACGACCTACGTGCAAAGATACGTGGATAAAATAGACGCCTGCCACATACATTACTTCTTACTTATCATAGGAATGATAGTATTAGCTTTCACCGGTACTTTCGTAAAGGCAAGTTTAATACTCATACATATACAGAATCATATATATATATAAATGAAATACTTTTGAAAGATCGATTCTAGAAGCCAAAACGAAAAGTTGAAGTATTCAAAATTAAGGTTTATTAAATTATAAGTAATTCAAAATTCGCATTGGATGAAACGAGATGGAAATAGGAACAACCTGTATCAACTTTTGTTTGTTTTTGCTTCTACAATCTCCAAGGATATATTATAATATTTTGTATTGATATATATACGAATTTTATGTATAGTATTATTATACAATATATGTATATAGTATTATGTATAGTATTATTGTAATTTGATTATAGTTGTCATCGATGGAAGTGAATGTTAGGTTTTTCACGTTCTGTGCATTCACTGTTGGCCAATTGACACATCTGTTTTTTTTAACGATCATGGGACAATTTTTGATAAACGCCAACGACGAAATTTTCAAAACAATGTGAGATTATTGACATGTATCGATTATCAAATATGAAGAAAATTATTATTTATCGCTTGCATTTAGATAAAATTATTGAAATTCAAGGAACATTTTATTTTTTTTTACTTTTTAATCAAAGAAAATATTATCGTGCAATAGAATTTCGCGATTTATTACACTGTGTTTATGTGCATAGATATGAAGCATATTGGTACAATGGTTCGTCGAGAACGCAGTCATTGTACGTATTGGTACTTCGAAAATGTTTGAGCCCGCCAAAATTGACAGGAGGAGGATTGATTGCTTTGAATTTGGATAGCTTTTTACAGGTGAGTTGATATTTTTTTACATAAAATTGGATAAATATTTAAAAAAAAAAACAACTTCCGATTAAATATAACATTTTTGGTTGAATTCTTTCCAGATCTTAAAAGCGTCATTTTCATATTATACTGTATTTAGATCATAATAAATTGATGGAATAATGATAGAAAGTAAAAAATTTAAAGAATTTGTTAATGTTGTGCAAATTAATTGGTAAGACAATGTATTTGTTACGTCATATCCCAATGGGATTATTTGTTGTTGTTATGTCTAAAGTATATTCAAGTGTTAAACTGCAAGATGTGATATTTTCATTTTTTTTTCTTTTTTTGCCTTCAATGCTGTTTTTGTCTGTAAAAAATAGCAAAATTATGATTATTATTGTTGATCAGTGAATTGGAATAAGGAAATTTTTTTTAAATTTTGGATAAGAATATCATTGGTATTCAGAAAAAATGATTTCCAAATTTCTTCTTTATTTAAAAATGAATTTAATATTTATTCATCATCTATTATATCATCATCTAGCACGAAAAATAATAAATTTATATAAAATATAAAAAACAAGATTAATGAGAAGTTATAATTAACAAATTGAAAATTATATTATGTCTGTTTTTTATGCTTAGTAAAAATTTAAAAATATATTCAATTTATTTGAATTTAATTACTCATCAATATATAGTTAATAGTTATAGCTGTCATTTTGAGAGGGTTCTATTATCTGATTGTAAGATACTTTTATGTCTATTTAAATGATGATTGAATGGTTCTTCTTGTAGAATAATTTTAATATAATTTAAATTGTTATTTACGTAATATAAATAAAGAATTTATTTTCACAATATTTTCAATAGATTTTATTTGAATTCTTATTATTAAATAATCTTTTATTCCGCAAATTTTTAAATTTTTGTATTTTAAAAATATATAATACATTTTTTAGAAATAGTTTTTAAAAACAATAATATCAATTCTCTTTGTAATTGATGTGTACAATAAAAATTATATATAACATTTTTAAAAGATTTTAGAGATATAAGTAATTAATATCAAAATAATAAAAGATTCGTATATGAAATTAAGCAATTCAATCTTCAAACAGTTTCATGATAACAAACAAAAAGACAAAAACTCAACATATTGAAATTTAAATTACAATTAATAAATATTAGCAAATCATAAATTATAGAAGTTATCAATATTAAAAAATTCTTTTGTATAATAATAATAAATTTTGCAAGCAAATTTTACAAATATATAAATGATTTGAATATTTTAATGAAAATTTCTTTTACCTAATAGTTGAAAAAAATGTCTCGATAGATCTGACACCTCGATTCCTTATAATTTAAAAAATTTTTTACATTATATCGATTTAATATCCCGCACAGCGTTAAGAACAGACTGACGAGAAATTTTGTTGTAACAGAAGGACAGAAAGAGAATATCGATTATTCAATTTGGTTAGTCGTGTTCCTGTGAGTTTTATTCTTGTCGATCAACACATGACGCTGTTGATCAACTAACTTTTTATCTAATAACCAGTGAGAATGAAAAAAAGAAACGTAGTAAAAGATGCAGCACACAATGACGAAAGAAATTCTTACGATACTTTCAAATGACAGAATTCATTTGTGAAATATGAATTGGTTAAGATTGACATTGAACGAGGTAACGATTAACTTTATTAATATTTAAGAGAAACCTTTTACATCACTCGTGAACCGTTTCTCCCTATCATTGGAGGGAATCATTCAGTCAATAAAAAAAAAAAAAAAAAAAACTATAATGATGCCATTATATACAATTTTGTAAAATACCTTATTTCAATATTTAAAGTAAATCAAGGATTGTCATATCCATTTTACTTGACAATAAGCAACAGAATAAGCAGTAGAAATTTTATATTCGTCTTCTAAAGAATTATTCAATGAAACACTTCACGACACGAAGGAAGACTATAAGAATTATCGAATAGATAGAAAATCGTTTTTTTTTTTCGGATGGCATTTGTGTTGTTCTGATCATGGATGCGAGAACAGTGGAAAAAAATTTTTTGAAAGTCAACAAAATATTCGGATTAATAACCGGTGTATGGCCGTACCAGAATTATCGGTCGAAAATGGCGGAACGATTCATAAGTGTCACGGTGATGATGAGTGGTTTCGTGACACAGGTATGATAGATGATAATGATTCCGAGTCAATTTTGGTTTTATTATTGTAAAATTAAAATTCTATTTAGCTCTGTGACACATTATTTTTTCTCAATGACACATTGAAAGTTTTTCACATTGAGGATAATTAAAATACATTCAAAGAAGCATACAAGTTTTATATTTATTATTTAATTAATGATAATTATACATGAAAATATCCTTATGATGAAGAGTTAATAATCATTAATTAAAAAGAGAATCAAGAATTGTATATCTTAACTTCTTGTGAATTTTTTAATTTTACATCTGTAATTATACTCAATTTTTCAAAAAAAAAAAATAATTATCTTGTTTTATAATTTATAGTGAGACATAAATAATTATATTTCAAAGTAAATATTTATTATTATTAAGAAATAATTGCAATATTATTTCATTTATCTATCTTATTAATTAATGAAATTAATCAATACGATGTTTGAATTTTTTATATATAAGCTCAATTTATATATAGAAAATATTTATAATAATACTTTTATAATTACAGGTTGCATATCTCGTATTGAATCCCACTATGGACAAAGCAGCAACGAACTTGCCTTATTCTATAGCATCGTTTGGAACATTTATAAAAATGGGTAATTACTTTTTGGATGAAACTAAGGTAAGGATATATTTTCGACATTTATTTAACACATAGTGGATGATATTTAGATCACTCTTGCTGGATTCTTTCATAAGTTTTTTTTACAATGATTTTTCAATAGAATATATTAAGATCAGATTAATACTGTTCTATCTCTGTCACATTTTGTTCCTATCTCGTTTATTTAATTAACTTAATAAATAAACTCAACTCAATTTATATATCAATTTTTTTGGTCTGTAGAATCGTCTCTCCAATTCGTTTTACGAATATTTTAACATTGCTCTATATAAGTATAATATTTTAGTATAATACTTCAATAATTTTGACTTAATATTTTAATTCATGTTCTATCGAAAAATTACAGTTGACAGCAATACTGAATCACATATTCGAAGATTGGGCGGCGATAAAAACCAAAGAAGAATACGAGATTATGTACAAATACTCACGGAAAGGATTATTCATCACGATAAGTTATTTTCGTAAGTATATTACGACATTGACATATCTGAATTAAAATAAATTCTTTCAGATAATCGATTAGAAAGAATCAAATTTAAATAAAATTAGAATTTAATCATTTCCAAATATTGAACATTTATCACACAAAAATAAATATCTCGTAAGAGAAATGCGTTATAAAAAATAAATTAATTAGTTTTTGGATATCCGCAATATAAATATTTTCAGATATGTATCAATTTAAATATACTCGTTTCGCGTTCGAATAATCGAAATTCAAGTGAATCAATATTCTACTTTAAATTTAATTTTATCCTGCTCTCGAGAAAGATTCGCACGGAACATATTTAATACGATTTCTCTGAAGCGTGTACATGGTGATTCATAAAATTTACAATCGATACCATATTGTACTTTTATAGTGCACATTGGTGTTACTGAAACATTTATGCTTATATTGCCCATGGTACCGCCCATTCTGGACATCATCATGCCATTAAACGTGTCACGGAAACGTATATTCTTGTACCCGGCTTATTTCTGGTTGGACGACGAAAAGTACTATGTGCTTTTACTAGGACACATGATAATCACCATACTCATGATTTGCTTTATATTTTGCGCCTGCGATACGAACTACGTGTACGCTGTGCAGCATGCATGCGGTTTGCTGGCAATCGCCAAGTACGAAAATTCATTAATTCGAGGAAATAATGATTGATTACAATGATTGATTAATAATGATTCATTAACGAATCATTATTACGAAAATTATTTTTTTTTTTATTTAGATATCGGTTTAAAAATGTATGCAAAGATTTGAAAGAAGATTATGCCATGCCATTAGAGGAAATCAAGTATAAGAGTATATGCGAATCGATCAAGGCGCATCAACACGCTTTGAAGTTAGTATATTTATGGAATTATGAATATAAATTTTCAAAATATTTTTGATTTCGATTTGTCTCATTTCGAACAATAATATATATATATTTTTCTCTTTTAACGTGAATTTTGAATCTGTATTAATATTGTTTAATATTACTCAAACTAATTTTTCATCTATTGTATCTATTACATCTATCTTTATTATTTTCAATTGGAGAAACAGGGAAAGATCGCTCTTTTTTTCGTGTAAAATCCTTTTAAATATCTTTATCTATTTTTTTTTTTTTTTTTGATAATTTATTACAATGAAAAGAGAAAATATAACGTTATGAAATTTTTCACAGACTAATTTACCTTTAACATAGATACCTGAAGCTAATCGAAAATAGTTATCATACGTATTTATTCGTTTCTATGGGACTGCTGATAATGGCCATTAGCGTGTCGTTATTAGAGGTATAATAATTTTTCAATATGCAACAAAACTTTTTCTTTAACACGATTATTCTGCATGATTTAACAGATTGCTTTCAGGTGGCAAATGGGAAAAATGGTTCGAGAGAATTAGTGCAAGCTACATTTTTGTTCGCTCAATTATTCCACACGTTCATTCTCACCGTTCAAGGACAATTTGTGATAAACGAATTACAAGATGTTTATGAATCCATGTGAATGAACGAAAATTATTAAATTTTTGTTAAAACAATTGTATCATAAGAAACAGTGTTTTATGATACAATTGTATTTTATTTCTTTTAATGCAATTGTCCTTTGTAGATACGAATCCCCATGGTACACTTTTTCACCTAGAATTCGATCGTTATACGTGTTATCATTGAGAAGTTGCCTAAATTTTCCCACGTTAACAGCAGGTGGCCTGATCGTATTGAATTTACAATCTTTCGCAGAGGTATATAAGAAATTTGTTGTTTAAACATGACAAAAATACTTGTACGAATAGAATTTCCATTTTCAGATAATCAAAGCAGCTGTTTCCTATTATACAGTAATGCAAACGACGTAATAACAATGTATTATTACGTACGTATTATGGCGATTGGAATATTATATACAATGGGTGTTAATATGTTTGTCGAACATCTTTGAAATTCTAGATATCAAAACAATCTTTCTTAATATATCTTTCGAATATATTAATATCCTATTTAGAATAAAGATATAATTTATTATATTTTTATCATTTATAATTTTATTATTTAATAAATAAGCATCAATTATATTGTGTGTATTAATTTTAATTTCAATATTTTAAACTCTAAGATAAAGGTGTCTCATAAATATATTAATATTCTGTATTTTCATGTATTTCAATGAAGTTCGATACGAAATAAAAATTTAAAAAAATATTAATTGAAGCACATATATTGCTCACTTTCCACACAATATAAAAATTACCAAGATTTTATTATTTTCAATCTATGTAGAAATGCATATATCATATTGAAATGTTAAATTGGAAGAAGCTCAATGTTTGAAAATACATTTTATAAAAAGGATTGTTCTTTTTAAAAAACTGCAATTTTTTTAATTATTATTGCAATAAATGAATTATTCCATTCCTAAGAAATCAAATATCAAATTCGTGACCATATTCCAATCACATCCTGTTATCAGAAATAAAGAAAAAACTTAATACTTACAAATTTTGCTTGCAAGATCTAAGCTATATCTCACTATTATTTATATAACAAAATTTATATAAACAACAAAAACACTTAACAAACAACAATTTAAATGTAAAAAAAAAATAAAAATTTAATCGAGCACGAACATAGTAGCATTGTTGAGAAGAAATTGGATATAGAGAAAATAAACATCTTTATCAAAAGATAAATATTTTCTTAGAATTCGCCAATTTGTTCTTCCTGACATTTCTAAATGGAGTGTAATTACGCGAATTGCATTATTTCTCTGTACTGATATTGAAAACTGGATGCCACGATCGATCCACGAGTGGTAAGTTTCGTTTGCAACGTTATATTTACTCGATTTATATCGGCGCAACGTATATTTACGTGTAAATGCAATTGAAAAGAGGTTGCCTATTCCTTCTACTGAGGATTAAATTTTGTAAATGGAAACGTACGCGTTGTAACAATGCATTTTAGCAATTTTCAAAAGAGATGCATTTCAATTGAAAGATATGAATTATTGACAAGCGTTAAAGCGTGCATTTATCTTCGAGATCCGACTTGGTCTATAGAATCATCGAAACGATTAATGAGAGTATTTCTAGCGGCTTCTTTCTTATGCTTCAATCGGCTCAGTCTAGACTCCATCATGGATTCGGATATGTTGGAGAAGCGATTCCTAAAGATCACGAAAAGATTCGCGAAGTTGAGTGGTATTTGGCCCGATCAAAATAAGTATCTCAAATACATTTCGTGGATTATTATATACGTTATTAGTATACCTTCTGTCGTTGTACAGGTACGTGACTATTAACTGTTGATATTTTACGTGTATTTCTTGTGAAAATTCTATGAAAATTCATAAAAGATTATTATAATTTATATATTTTTATATTATTAATGTAATGTTTATTTAAAAATATTATATCAGTTAAAATTAAGATATTATACATTATGAAAATAATTGGATATACATAATTGTACTTTATAAATTTAATGCAATATTAATTATTAAGAAATGGAAATATTTGAATTTATATTTTAGATTCTGCTATGAGTGATTATCAACTAGAAAATAGAAAAAAGATAAATGACAAAATAAAAGAAAATTATTTGATGTACGTTTCTTCATATATCAAAAAATTTGTGTAATTTAACAGCTAAAAGAATATATAATTTTTATAATAAAAATTATTTTTTAGATCATAATCCATTTAAATAAAATATTCTACATTCCATCAATCACAAATATTTGAATCTCTTTTGTCTCCTTAGTGAATCTGCTAAAATTTTTAATAAAATTTCAATTTAATTCAATTTTGATTTTAGGTAGCAAGGATTGTACATATATCTACTGTAAACGTGATAGTAGAGCAATCAGGTATTGCAACTGCGATATTTCTGTTGCTATTGAAAGAGGCTAACTATATTTTGAATGCAACGAAGGTGAAAAGATACTTAGTAATTAAAGTTATCATTTTAATTTAAAATAAATTTGAATAAATTGCAGGTTAAGTCTTTGTTCAACGATATGTACATGGATTGGATGATGGATCGGCCGAAAGAAGAACTTGAGATTATGTCAACATATGCCCAAAGAGGATCTTTTCTTGCAACGTTCTATCTTAGTGAGTCGATTCATATTTTCAAAATTTTATCATAATTTTAGTCAAATGATTAAATATAAGAAATATATTTTACTTACAGTAATTACTTACGAAAATAGCTTCATAGAATTGAAAGAAAAGAATAAATTACGAACAATTAATTCAATAATTCAATTAATTATTTTATTTTATAATTCAATGTAATTTGTATACAATGGAATTAACAATATATATTTGCAATTCTCATAAATGCATATCGTTGAAAATTTAAGAATTTTACTATGATGCATAGTGATGCATAGCATACATATAGGAACTTACAATAACATTTACATAACAACTCATCAACAACAAATAGTCTCTTAAAAATATATACAAATATTTTATTTCATTATATCCTCTGATTATTCAGAATTGAGACAATTGGTTATATACATAAAAAAATAAAACTTAGACAATCAGCACTTTAGAATCATTTTACTGTGATAAATTTTTCTCTCTTCTTTCCTTAAAATATTCAAAAAACTATTTTGAAAGCAACAAAAGAATAAATTATAAATCAATTAAAAAGTTAATTTCCAATTCAATTTATTTTCATTCAACATCTTCTTTTCTTTCAATCCATTCCCTATTCTTCTTCAACTGTGTATTTAAAAAACAATATTAATACTTTTCCAATTTATGAATCATTCTCTCTTGCTTCCTTGGGATGATGGATTATCTGTTACATTCACATATTGAAAATTTACTTCCAGTAAACGCATATTGTTGCTCACTTTTATTCTTACAAGTGCCATGGACAGCTCGTTTGTCGTACATGATAAAATCACAAAACACGTCCCCGCCTATGTTACATGTCATACCAGGTTACTATTTTGTCGATGATGACCGCGACTATTATTACCTCATCCAACTGCACATGAGCCTTTCGATAATCATGGTGGTTATCGTGTACGTCGCCTATGACACTTGTTACATGGTATTCGTGCAACATGTTTGCGGATTATTGGCCGTGGCCGGGTAAATAAATTGATATCACTTTCCCTTGCAAAAATATTCAAAATTTCGTTCAACGAAGATGGACGTTCTTCAGATATCGATTCAAACACGCGATCGACGATTCTGCTTCGAAGAATTCCGAGGAAAAGATAAGAGAGACGTGTAAAAGAATACGTTCCTCTATTCAAGGGCACGAACGAGCTATAAGGTTCTATTTCCATTTCTATTTCTATCTCTATTTTACTTTTACGTGCTGTCAGTTACAGAAATATTTGTACTCTGCATTATGGAGTAGGTAAATTTAGTAAATTTAATCTTTTTTTAGTTTTTTTACAAATTTTGTTATTTTTAACAGAACTATGTAATGAAATTATTTAAACTTGATATGAGATAAAACAAAATTTTAAATTATGAAATGTTTATTTTTTTTAAAATGCTCTATCAGCCTGCTTTGAAAAATATCCATTGAAATTGTTTCCAAAATTGAAAACATGTTAAAATTTTTGAGAATTGATTTTAAAGAGAGTGATTTCAAAATATTGCTTCAACGTGTGTACAAACTTTTAATGAAATCAGAATTTTTTCCAGAATTTTCTTGTATAATGTACGAATATTTTTGTAATTGTATATTCTATATTTATTAATGAATTAAATGCCAAAATTGAAGTATTAATATATCAAGTAAAAGTTTTCTTCGTTCATTATAAATTTAAAAATAGGTATTTAAAGAAAATCGAGGATACACATGTTAATTTACTTTTTATATCTTTGGGTCTGATAATCATGTGTTTTAGTATCACGTTACTAAAGGTAAATTTAATTGAATTTTGTTTTACTCATAACATTGAACATGATCGATGATTATTCGAAATTACTCTTGATTATTCGAAATTATAGGTCGTTACGATGGACTATTGTTTGGATTTTTATAAATATTCCAGCTTTTTGATCGTTCAATTGATGCACTTGTGCTATGTGATGATTCAAGGACAATTCGTGATAGATTCGTGCAACGAGATTTACTGTTCAATGTAAGTAATTTAACGATAGAACTTAAAAATAAAAATTTTAGAATTAAATTTTCTTAATCTCCTGACAAAAGAAATCTTTTCTAACAATAATATTTTTTTCTTCTTATGGTATGAAAATATTCCATAAAAATTTTTCTTGTTTTATTTTTCAATTTATTCTATAAATGATTTACAGATACGAAGCGTCATGGTACAATATCAATCCAAAAATACAAGCATTATACATATTCGCATTGCGAAGAAGTCTAACTCCACCTCGTTTAACCGCTGGTGGTTTAATAGAATTGAATATGCAAAGTTTCTCAGAAGTATATACATATTTAGAATTAATAATACTTTCTCGAATAATTATAAAATCATTGAAAAAAAATATTGGTATTTTCAGGTAATAAAACTATCTGTTTCGTATTATACAGTATTAAGATCGACGTAAAAAAAAAAATTTATATAAAATATTTATACGATATAATAGATGTTATTCAAAATTATATATATTATCGATATCACTATAATTAGTATTACAAAATAATTTTGTAAAAGATATTTTATTTGATATATATATATATATATTATATATAATATATATGATTATACAAGTAAAAAAAACATTTAAAAAGAAAGATAGTTTTATATTCTTGTTCAGTATATGAATTTATTTAACGAATTATAAAATAATTATAATTAAGTATTTTAATTTTTTTAATTTATAAAATAATTAAAAATAATAAGAGCACATTATAAAAGCTCACAATGGATACATTAAAAAGAAAATTGAAATTATTTCTTATCATTATTGATGAGATATTAAACTAAATATAGTTTCCAATGCAATATAAAATAATGATATGTAAAATTTAATCAAATTCAATTATGACTTTTCAATCAAAGTAATGTACACGTATCCTATTTAAAAATAGGAGCTGTGAAAAATATTTATTATATTACACATATTTCATATATTACAATATATAAATTTAATGACACTTGACTGACCTGAAAAGAATAATTTAATTAAAAATAATTATTCTTTTAAATATTTTTCATAATAGCAGAATCGCTATTATCATCACGAAAGGTAATAAAATTATTACTCTTGGAAACAAGTCGAATTATTCACTTGTATGTATGCATATGATCGAACGCTTATTAATCTCGCTGCAAAATATTAACCTGGAATCTGGACCGTGGGAGTAGGTCAGCTTAAACGTGCACAAAGCTCGGGGCACTTTCTCACAGAGGGAGCATAGACAAATATCTTTCAAACTATTCACGGCTCGATGAAGAAGATAACGATACGAAAATCCACATAGATCTTCAACTCTTCTTTTCTACAAATTCTTTACCTTTATCAATTTTATTCAGAGTTTATATAAAATAATCGCCATCACCATAATTTATTTTTATTAAATATGAATATCTTCCGATTCTTAACAGAAGAAACAGGTAATGCTTTTGATGGTTACTTTCAAATGGAAAATGATATTGATGGACGTTCATCAATCATTAATAAGACAGTTAATAATTCCATCTAGATATTTTAAAGATAAAGTACACTTAGCAAGGAAGAATAATCGACTTAATCGCTCATTTTTTTCCAGGAGGGTCGCTGTAACAGCAGACACGTAGCAACTTCTTTTGGAATAAATATTGCATAGCGAAACGAAAACGAAGTATAGGAGGAATTTCACTTGTGATCAACAAATTTGCCACCTATCCTTCACATATAATATAATTCACATTAATATATTTCACATTATTCTCGATTTCATCGTGGAGAGAGCCACGTTAGAGAAAAAGTACACGAAAATGATCAAGGTTTCCATCACATTATGTGAAATTTGATTTCAGCAAAATTGAAAAAAATATTGCAAAAATATTGAAAAGGTAAAAAGTTTCTTTATTATTTTAATATATATATATATATATCATGTGTAGCTAAGGAATTGTTTTGCTAATAATAGAAATTACTTGTCTAATCTTTGAGTTTTAATAAGGTCAATATAAAGATACATAAGAACATAAATGTCGATCTATCGATCGAAAAATCTTATATCCACTTACAGATAAAATCATACGATATTATGAATGATCTGTATACTATTTCAAGGGCCAATTCTTCTACATATATATATTTATATCATATATTATGTTTACATATCTACAAAATGGCAATATATTCCTAAACGATTTTAAACAATCGATTCTAAACTCGAAAACAATAATTGTTATGCAAAGTTTATCCATCACTCTCCAGTAAATTAACATAACAAATACTTATTCCATATTTATTTTTCTAATTTCTAAAACCATATAATAAGACTACGTGTTAAAATTTATAAAGTTACCTTTTTCACAAGGTAAAAAATTCCAAAATATCCAATTCCAATAAAATCTCAATTCCCAAATCAGAGAATACGAGAGAATCCTCGATTTCTTCTTGCATCTTCCCTATACACGCACAAGAAAGCTCAAAACGTTCGAGAAAATTCTGCATCCATGCAATGATCGCGTTTCTAAATCAACATGAATAATCATTTCAATTACCATCGTTCTTTTTTCGCTCCTCCGTTTTCCGCACGCTGTTGCGGAAGCGGGTTTCGGTGCCTTATTACTCTCGTTACAAGCAACGATATTCAAGGCCGTGGGATCGGGCCAGATCGTAGCGACCTTGCGGCACACTCGAGCCTAGTAACCGCGATTAGACGTGACTATCGTTGGAATCGTTTCAACCTCTTGGACCAGGAAGGAGAAAGAGGAAAAGGAAGAAGAGGACGAGAAAGAGACGGGCGAAGGAGGATGAGAAACAAGTGGAAACAGGGATGCCGATGATGGAGCTTCCTCGAGATGTCGTCCAGGAAAAACAGGCCGAGGCGATCTGGAACTGGAGGAGGAAGAATTCGTCTTTCGAGGGATCGAGCCGGTTGCATTACGCTTTGGCGCGGCTCTCTTGTGAACCAGGTCAACGATGACTCAGTTCTGACAGCGGACAATAGTTTTATTAACAGACAATAGGGTATAGGATTGATCTATGACGCGTTTTGCATACAGCGTGGTAACGCGTGTGCCGATCGGAAGGATGCAATTGAAGCCTCGAGGAGCGAGTGAGTTATTATTGTTTCCTGCTCGTAAGTATACATGTTGGGAAATCGATTGGCGGCGTCTATGGATTTTTATCGAGAATTTTATCTTTAATGAAAATAAAAAGGTAAGTAGAGAGCAAGATTTATGAGAAAAATTATATATATTTGTTGTAAAAATTAATTATTAATTAAAATATTCGTTCGATTTTTTTATTATAATATATCTCTTTTAAAATTCCCTAGATCGAAAAGAAAAATCTCGTACCCTCTCCTCTTATGCAAATCGCGTCAAGAATTTAAATACGCGTCAAGGGATCATGTTTAAACAGGCTTGAGCAAGGAAATTAATCATTTCGATTGAAAACCACCCCTCGAGGGGGTTGGCGAAGGGAAATAAATTCGTCGCCATTAAACGTACGACACCCTCCTCTAATGTCTCCTCTAATCTTCTTTTTTATCCCATCGTCACGTGCCTATATCGTTACAGCTGCACCCATTATGCGAGGCGATGCTGTTCCATTGAAAACCGAAACTTAATCCACCCAGGACAACTAATATTCTCGTTCCATTACTCTTCACTCTCGACACTTGGCACAATCAATTATTACCTTCCAACCCATAGATCGATCCTCACCATCGAACGACATAACCTATACTCCGTAAACTTTCATCTTATCGATTTCATTTTTAAATCACAAATCGACGAACGATTTCGAAAACACCCGATTCAATTTCTCATTGGTATCTCATCAATTGATCGATCTTCTGAAGGAGAAAGAGAAAAAAAAAAAAAAAAAATCGTGGATCGACGCAGGTGTCACGGATATGAATTCGAATTCCTTCGTTAACAGGCCGGCTCGATTCGAAATTATGCCACGATCGCGCGCTTGCGTACGCGCACGCGCTGCGCATGGCTCGGGGGCACGAGGCTTCTCGCGAAAGTAAAGAATCTAGAGTAATTGGCCACGTCGGGGCAAGGAGAGCGAGTTTTTCTTTCTTTCGACGGATATCTATCGCCAATGGATATCGTTAAATCCCTCCGTTTACAGGACAATAACGGTTCTATGAGTAATTGTGAAAACGGTAGTAGTTTGGATTTCTCCTAGCGTTTTTAAAATCGTGTTACTCTTAGATGTGGTCGCGCGTCGAGGTAATTGGTATGATTGATGGGCGTTCCAAAAGGTATGCAATTATTAAGAGTTGAACTTATTTGGTGGTTATCGTATCAGATAGTTTATTGCCACCTTTGATATAATTATCTGTTATGATAAGAATGTGTTAATGGGATAGTGATAAATTATCAGTGGTAATAATTTCATATCGTTATACGTCATAAAGGTTTGTTACGATATCGGGCAGATTTTTTGCTGTTGAACAAGAAAGAGAAGAAGTGAAATAAATTAAATTGTATTATGTATCTGTGATATTCACTTTTTTTTTTTTTTGTTATATAATACTTGAGAATATTAGATCTAGAATAACAGTTTTTTTCCACATTTCTATGAAAGGATTTCGTTAATATAAAGTAGAAAGTATCTTAATTTGGCACGAGGAAACTTTTCCAACTTATAAATCTGAAGTTTTAATCTTTTTTGCTCATGCTGCCATTATTATGTCTATCGAATTAAATCTTATGAATAAATTGGATTATTCATAAGATCTCGATAAAATTCATATAAGTTTTTTAATATTAATTTGTTAATCTACGCAGTGTCTCGAAAAAATAAAGAGAATATACGTCAGAATATACGAATTACAATTAAAGTAACAATTACTTTTTATGAAAAGCCAATTGTTTAAAAAATCATTTACTACAATTATATTTATCACACATCATAAATAACTACTTTGAACTTCAAATATTAGAGCAGCATATCTTAAAAAATAAAAAAAAAAAATATAGTATCTTAATTGACATTGAGATAAATATAGAACTATGCTCATATTCTGCATATCTGTATCAATATCTCATGAAAAATATTCAAAGTAAAATTACAAAAATGCAAGAGCGAATAAAAGAAATCTTTCATTTTTCAATGGCGACGAGATTAAGGAACACGAAAGAACAAAGTCGAATGGACATTCACCAATCGAAACGAATCGAAATTGCACAATTTTCAATCGACGATTCGCGTCGCGTTTCCCGTCGGAAGCCACGAAACCATCGTGGCTCGTTCGCACTCGTGGCTCGCCACACGTATCCCGAGGCCATTTATTAACCCCGCTGAAAATTCCCGATGAGACGAGTCGTTTAGACCGATCGTTTGCCCAGCCGAGTTCGTCGATCACGAGTCACGACTTTTACCTTTAAAGAGGCTTCACGCTCAAATTGACGACGTGAATCCATCCCGTTTGATTTTATCGCACCCGAGCTATCATTGGTTAATTTCTAGTTTAGTGACTTCTTTTGATTTCGACAATATCACTGTTATTTTATTTTGTTAAAATAAATTAATTGATTAAGAGAAATATTATAAGAGTTATTATTAATTATTATGAAAAATTGAAAATTAAGGATGGAAATCAAAGATGAAAGAGAGTATCAAGAGATTTTTCCTCTTTTCATACGAGGAAATTTTTATTATTATTATTATTATTTTATTTTATAAATTTTATTCTTCACATCTTCAATTTTCACCTAATCCGATTCGGCGCCAGGATATTTCAACGAAACAATCAATCTGGCAATATCCCGGCTGCCAATTGATTTCCTCTTCCATTCCATGATTGTTCGTTATCAAACAATCGAAAACTGAAAAATTGATTGGCGTATATTCATTTAAAAAGTATCGAAAAGAGATTTCGAAATGAAAAATAAAAAGGAAAAAGGAGATAAGATAATGAACTTATCGATAATCGATAATAAAGATTCCAAAATGGAAAAGCAATTATTCAAAACAGAGAATCAACAACAAATCATGAATCTTTCAGAATCTTTAAAATCAGAACACCCTTTCAAAATAAAATCTTCTAGCTTTTGAAAGAATAATTTGTTCAATAACATCATTCGTCATAATACAAATCTTATAATAATACATTATATCCTTTTATACATATTTTTACGTCATCCTCAGAAAAATCCCAAATCCAAATACATCCGGCAATCATCGACGAAAAGATCAGAGAAGGAGGATAAGAAAGAATAAAATTAATTCAACAATTTCCATGTTCCCCCATAAAGCAACGAGCAAACGACGGCCGTCCGGATGGCAAGATTTAAGCCTTGTCCTTTACCAGCTACTACCCGCATCGAGACGCTGCCACCGAATCCCACGGCCGAGGCGCATCCTGTTCCGCGCGCGAAATTACGTACCATAATTTACGCGCGGGTCTATCTTTGTCCTGAATATCGGCACCTATCGCGATCGAGCGCCACGAAATGTAGAATCGGCCGAATGGTGGTTTTCACTCCGCTTTCTCGCGCTGCGAAAAATCGGGGCGAATGACGAACGATCGAACGAAAAGTGTCCCCCGTCGTCCACGGATGAGCTTCCGTGTTCGCGGTTGTGTGTACACGGTCGTTGTCGTCGGCTCGATTTCACGGCCGAGCGAACATGGAAGATGACGGCGATAGCGAAACGCGAGGCGGTTGGCACGATAAAGGAAAAGCGTTTGTGGCGTGTGCCTCGTTTCGAGCCATATACGGTTTAGCCTAATTTCCTCGTCTCGCCCGCCATCTCGCGGAGTTTCTCGTAATAAGGCTAGGTAGAGAAGGAAAGCTTGCTCGTACAATTGTAAATGTGAGGATATCTTTTAAAATGGGAAACACGTTGAATGGAGAATGGATTCTTACAAAAATTTGGTATAAGATATGGTACAAGAAAGTCTTTTAACGTGATTATTAAGTAAGTAAATTAATCGTTTTATGGAAAAATGAAAATGGATATTTAGAAGATATATATATACATATTAAATAGAAGTATATAGATTGTTGTTTGATATATGAAAAAATAACTTGTAAAACTTATGAAAGATAGCAATATTATAATTATCCTTTGTATAACAAATTTTATAAACTTCAAGTTACAATGATTATCTTTTAAACTAATGATTGTTTAATATAATTAGTTCTTTTCTTCTTTTTTGCAGGAAATAACTGTATTAAAAATGATTTAGAAACTCAAGTTGATTTTCATTCTTCATCAAAACTTCAACAAAACAATATTTAAAATATGAAAAAGTGGTAAAATTTTAGAGATAATTATAAATTTTTAAATAGATTTTCTTCCAAGTACTAATATAGAAAAACTTTTTATTTAGTATAATGACTATTTATTATTACTATTTATTATTACCTATAACACCTAAATTGCCAATCTTTCAAAGACTAATCATCCTCCGATCGATCAAACATAATCGAATTCCTCCTGTTCCTCCTAAATTATTCCTATTCCTCCTAAATTAAACCTCTATCATTTCGCCCTGAGTCCTCCCTTTCAAGGTCGTAACTCATTGGAATCGAGGCAAGGAGGGTCCCTTTTCTCTTTTTTAGAATTCCTCTCCCGCTCTTTAGCCTCGTTTCTTTCGACCGACCCCAACCGAAAAAGAGAGGAGGAACTTGGGCAGAGGGGTTGGGAAATAGAAAGGGCACGTCGACAGTCGCGGAACCGAGGAGGATTTCCACGTCGTCCTGGAACTTTCTCATATTGATCCCGACGAGGCTGTTGAACGACTCGACGTCTGCGTCTAAGATGTCTCCGCGTAGGAGGAAGCCCACCCTCCCCGCTGGAAATGATGCATTGCGGCAGCTTGGACGCCTATTCGAACAAACTAGATCGCCGTTGATATCCGGCCACGTGTAACGGATAGAGATCTCGCGCCCGATCGCCCGAAAGCCAGCCGGAAACGCCTCGAAATTGATTCCAGCCTGGCGTGGGCTTCGGCTTGGCCTAGTGCGAAATGATAAGTAGCCATTTAACCATTTATGGTTAAATTATCTAATTTAGAATTATGGATTGAAAAGTGGTTTTACTTTTTATTCAGGGGAAAAATTTCTTTGCTAAATTGCACTTTTTATTTTTTATTTGCTTATATGTAATTATATGTAATATATATAATTATTTTTGGAGAAAATTTTTTTGGTCAGTGCAATTTTTACAAATGCGAATTTAGCTTGGAAGTTATTGAGCTCTCTCTATATTGAGTCCATTTATTCTAACATGTGTATATGTATGTGTGTATCGATGTATTCCAGAAAGGAAATATCGAAATAGCGAGTTGAATTGATGATGCCCGATGTTTCGAAATAATAGGGAAATAAAATAGGAATGTCAGGGATAGTAAAACGTGTGTACGTTGAATAGATGGAATAAAGAGGAAATACCAAGTAAATTGAAGCATTAAGAATTTTTAGAAAAAAAAAAAAATATGAATAACAAGAATAGTAAAGATGATTTTATGTTTCAAAAGAAGATAAGAATTAAAATATTTAATTTTATGGATCAAGATTTGTGAAAGAGTGACCGTCAATTATTTTTATATTTGAAATTATTTTCATAGAAAATTTCTCTAATAGACAATGATTTTTATTGGACTCTATGAAAAGCATTCATGGTATCTCGTACTTCAAAGAGTATAAAGTAGGAAAGTAATTAATAAATTAAATATATATCTTGTTGAAATGGAAAGTTTTGAAATAGTTTGAAAGAAAGTATACTTTGAAATGGAAAGAGCATAATAATGATAAGAATAACAAATTATTATCATACAAAACAAAAAATCACAAAGTCAATGATTATACAAATATAAAATGGATTGAAGTATCTCGAGGATTTATCATAGCTAACAATATACACAAATGAAATCACACTTTTCAATGATATATTCCAACTTTCAAGTTTCTGACACGTCATCGAGCGTTTACAATGCCTCCCAAAACGAATATTTCCACTTTTATTACGCAATCGAGCACAGCTCCTATATACATTTCCCTCACTTCACGATCTTCATTTGCATATCAATATCACTTTCTGCTGCACCACAGAAGAGATCAACGCTTCGTTCGTGAACGAAGATAAAGTTCAACCCGAATAATTCAACTGTCCCTTGTCCCTTGAAACAAGTTCTTTTCTTTAAGTTGATCCCTCGAGAAAAAGGGATCGATTTAAATTAACTTGACATCGCGAGAAAATCGCAAATTCCAAATATTATATTTTTTATTACAGGATCGATGAATCTTCGAATTAAAATCGACAATTCAAGTCAAGAATTATCCGAAGCGAGCTCCTCCTCTTCTCTTCTCAATGAAGTTCATTTTTTTACGCAATGCTTTTGAGTTACGAAGAAGTTTCACGGGAAGTCTGATAAAAGGAGAATCGTTCGTTAAGAAACGCGAGCAAGTGCGCGGCCGTATATTTATTCAGTTCGTAAAAGTTTCTTTACGAGGCAGCACGCTTTACGACACCGAACGCATAACGTTCCTTTCTTGGCCGCCTCGAAATCGGCGATTTCGTTGAAAGTTTTCAACTGTATCGCTCTCATAAATTCTTTTTTCACTCTGGTCGCACACGCTTATGCTGAATTATCCTATGATAAAAACGTGATCGCGAGATAGAGACGATAAACTTTCTGAGAAACGAAGCCCTGTAATATTTTTGTCATCATCACGTTTGTAAAAACTCTGTAAAAAGAAATTTTTAGACAGCCAGATTCTCGTTAATAAAATATTTCCTCATTATCTTCTCAAAGATTAATAATAATTAATTAATTAATGAACTGTTGCAGAGTAAAGTGTGATCAAGATTCTCTCGAGACGTTAATAATTTTTTAATTTTTTTATTAATAATATTTCATCGAAGAAATATTCCATTCTCTAATTAATTAAAAGCGTTGGATCAACAATTACAGATCGAATATTCTATATTAATTGATTAACGAAACGGATAGAAACGTTGGTTCGCGTCGTATACTAATTGCCGGTTGGAGAGGAAGGTTCAAGGTTAAGATTTTTCTTCGTCGAAGAATCGAGGGAGCGAGGCGTTCGCCGAATCGGCGTTCCAAGATGGGCCGGGTAGTCAGACAAGTTTTAAAAATACTTTACCAAACCTGTGCCGTCCTGTCCCGAGACTTTTTGCATGATTTGGCGCCAGTTACCGATTCACATTCGCTCGACTTGTTGGTAAGCGCTTCCCTTGGTGCAATGAACTTTTAAACTAATTATGCGAGCTGTTCGAGAGATTATGTAAGTGAATTAATTTGATTCTGATTTTTTTCTTTTCGTTGAATTTTGATGTCGAAACAAAAAGGAGAATTTAAAAAATAAGGTAATAAGCTGTTTGTTTAATTAATGAATTTTGTCGAAACTTTCTCTTTTAAAAGTCTTTAAACATTTAAGCTGGAATTTAATTGACGAGTATGCATCAAATGTTTAATCTTATTTAATCTTTCAATAATTAATCGAGAAAAATTTTTGATAAAGTTACATTGTGTAAGATATTTTTTTATTGGAGAAAAGAGAAAATAAAAGAAAGATTAGTAATTAAAGGATAATAAATGATATTTCAGATAAATTATTATTAATAAAAAAGTATATCATTATAACAAATAAAAAAGAATCATCCATTAATACGATTATGTATGTACAGAAATTGCTAACATTAAATATTAATTTTTTGTTTTGAATATTAAATTTTTAAATGATAAATATATCATAATAAAAAGATCAAACACTTTTAAATATTAAAATAACTTTCATATGTGATATTCAATTCAAATAGCTAAAACAAATCAAACTATCCAAATTGATCAATGCCGTTCAAGATCATTTCTTCAAGTGTTATATGAAATCACAGCCAAAAGGTACAATAATAGAATAATAGAATCTCTCGATATCAAGAATAAGTTGAAATCTACATTCAAGTTGAAGGATATTCTCAAGAATGCGGGAATAATGTCAGATATATCTTCTCTGAAGGTGTGGCTTCTGTATATATTTTCCTGTGTGAAGAATCTTTGGCATTCCTCTTCTTTCTGTCTTTCAACCGAATGAATGATAAAACAACTATCAAACAGAATCATCTTAAATTTCTTTTATATAATTGAAAATTCTGTTTTAAAGTATCATTTTATTTTAAACATTTTTAATTACACTCAATGGAATGAACACTAAATATACCAATTGAAAAGTTATGCGTCTATAAAATTTAATATTCAATATATTTCTAAAATATTCTGTAATAAATTAGATTAAAAATTAAATTGACTGGATGGGAAAAGAAGTTATATTCACGATTAGAGATTAATATTAATATCGATAAAACATTACTTAAATCAAATTAAGTCAAATAATTTTTAAATAGATCTACTTTTCTCTTACACTTAAACTTATATCTTATCTTCATTCATCGAATACAAAATACACTAATTGATTATAATTAATTTGGATCAAATTGCGCAATTTTTTTTTCATTTTTAATACAAAAAACAAACGACACATTCGTCTCTCTCTTTCATAAAAAAAAAACCGCAAAATAAAAGCTTTCGAAAAAAAAAAAGTCAAAAGAAGTGTAACTTTAAACTCGAAACACGCTCCTACCGAAAGGGACGCCGAATATATTAATACGAAACTTGCCAAAGTTGCCTCCCTTCTAGACTCGTTGTTCTCCGGTATGCGGGCCGCGTGCCGCGTGATTTTTTCCTCGTTCGTTCGAGAACGCGCGACAGGACACATATTTCGTGGTCGTCCCCTCTCCTGATTCATCCTTATCGAGAGGCAACCTTGCCTCCTTTCGTTGTCGCGACGACCGCCTCGAAAAGAAGGAACGCCGGTTTCGTCGCCCTCGTCCGCCACCCGCGGCGCATTATTATTTAACGCCGCTTACATAAGTAATTCTACGTTGTCACGTTGACCGAGTGCAAGCCTCCTCTCGATTGTAGGCGGTCGCCGAGAATCTCTTTCGAGAGAGAGAGGGAGAGAGAGAGAGAGAGAGAGAGAGGGAAAGAGAGAGAAAGGGATAAGGAGAATCACGAAGGAATTCGACGTGCGAGGATCGATGGGGCCCTTCCGTTTGGAAAAGGATTTTGCAAAATGTTGCCACGGTATGAACGGTATGAACGAAGTGAAAGTTGCATTTTGCCCCGGGTTTATATATGGATTTTGCATCGAAGATACAAAGTCGGAGTGGGCGGTGGTATACGGTGGTTAGGAATTGCGATTCGTTCGTAATAAATCGAATACTTAGGCGCGAATACTGGATGGAAACAGGCATTTCGTGACGACAGTTGGTTTTAAAAAGGAACATGGAATGAAATGTTGCCAGGAAGTGTAAGGAATTTTCGCGAGATCGAACGACGAAATTAAACTAGAAATAATTTAACCAGATATTAACTAAATTTCATGCAAAGTGATCTAGAAAAATATATTAAATGCACGATAGTTAAGAAACGACAATATCGAGAGAAATATCGAGAATTCCAAGAAAAAACAGTATAAAACTAGATTCAAATCTTCTTCACAAGCTTCAAAAGAAAGCATCTTACAAACAGTACAATTAAAATTACGATATTATCGAGAAATATATCAACATCCTCCCCATATTAATCTTAAATTATAGAAAAATCTCGAATTCTAACAATTCCAAAATTTTCTTTCCCCTTCATCTACTAATTCGAGTCCACAAATCCAACGCGGGGAAAAATTCAAAATGACACAGCGAACGCGACAAACTGAATATATTTCCCTCGTACAAGTAAACACGTGATCCAAGCGTTGAGGAACATTTCCTCGCGACAACGTTCAAGCGAGAGACAAGCAAGAAACTTCGTTGTCCGCCAAAAATTGTCAGCAACTCCTCCACTCTTTCCACAGAAAACAAAATCCCTCCTTTGGGGGAGGGGGGAGGGGGAGAACACGGTCGCAAAAGTTGTTGGCAAAGTATGGGCGGCGGTGACTCTGACTCTTTATTCTCGCTGTCGCGATACCGTGCACGAAAACACGGGGAACCGAGGGCCCCGATAAAAGGGGGCCGCGGAATTTCGCGGCAAGTGACAAATTAGCTTGCCGCACGGCGGCTCTCCGTACCGGATCGTGGCAACATATTTATAGAGCGTCTCGCCGCTAATGGTAATCCAGGTGTTCCCTCGCCGACTCTATTTTCGTCCACCCGTTTATCTCCCTCCGGCCCACGAGATCGTTGCTCTTTTTTCTTTCTTTTTATTTATTTATTTGTTTCTCTCTCTCTTTCTCTCTCTCTCTCACTCACTCTCGTGGCAATTCCTTAGAATATCTCGCGTTAGAAAACAAGGTGAATAAATACAAGCGTGGACATTACCAGATAATGGCGTGATTGTTAACCGCAATTCATTTCACTACCTACGTTGCACGGCTCGCCGCGTGACGTCCGTGGATTTATCGCCGCCTAAACGCTCTTTCGAGGGAATCGTGTGCGCCAGCGCAACGATGTTCCGCGTTAATCCGCTTCGAGAACGCTCCGCAATTTACTCGAGCGTGTTCACGTACGAGCCCCCTTCCTACTTGGGGCTTGTTGGCCAAGGTTGGTGGTGGTTGGCTGGCGAGAGAGATTAAAATGAGCGGGAATAATTGAAACGTCTCCGTTTCTTGCTCCCGTTTTCAACGGATGTCCCACGTGCTCGCGTTGGGCGTGGGGGGGAACTAATTGGGGAGGTTGTTATATTCTTGCCCGGAAAGTGTACAACACGTGTCGCATACTGAAAGAATACTTCGTATTCTTCTCGTGAGGATCGTTTAGTCGCGTTTTGCAATTTTTTTTTAGAATAATATCCAGGATGTCGATGCATTCATGGAACAGATTTGTCAATTCTAGAGCCGAAAATACAAATTGGTATACAACAATATTAGTTCAGGATTATTTATGTGATTCTTTCACATAACACAAACAAGTTTTCACGTTTTTGAACGTATCTGAATTTTTATATGCTGTATTTTTTTTTTTTTTTTTATTATATATCGAACCTAATTAATTAAATTATGATAAAGAGAATGAAGAAAATAATTTTCATCTATTCCAAATGAAAATGATAAAAATGATCGAATTACTTTTTATTGGATTAGATTAGAAAATTTTTGTCCAATGTTAATAGCCTAACCTAAATTCCTCCGATTTGTTCACGACGAGATGGGGGCCATCTCGAATGCGCCGATGTCCAGACATACCCACACTCGGGTTCACCGAACTGGATGTTCAAAAATGGCCCTCGCCAGGTTGGGGAAACGAATCGAAAAGGGTGCTGCTCGTTTGCAGCGTGAGTCATCGCGCGAGTTGGCACGGGAGGAGCCGGGTTTAATTCAACGTTGAACGTGTCGCCAGCCTTATGGGCGCGCTAACGCGTGGTGCCACGGTGCGTAATATCATGTAGGTGGCACTAAAATGGGTGAAGGTAGCCCCGGGGTACAATGGATGCTGGCTACACCGATACCTTGCGATGCAACAAGTGTTAGCCCACGCGTTTCACTACGCGATACACTGGCACAGGTACTCTTAGACTATGGATAAACGCGATTAATCTGTATTAAATCTAAAAGTTACTTTTATCCTTATAGATTATCTCTGATCTAATTGGAATTTTGTACGATTGCCATTTTTTTTTAAAATGGTTACATCTTTATTGGGTTATTCGAAAAATTATCTTCATATTATTCAGATTTCTCTGTTGTTTGCAAATTTTATGCATTATGATTGTATATATTTTTTTTTCAGAAATGATAGAGTCCGGATCTTTATTAGTTTGTTTCGAAAAATGATTATATTTCGTATATTTAGAAATGTTGAATTATCTTGTATCGTGAACAATCGAATGAAAATCCCATCACAAATTAATATATCAAGTTACGCGAGAAAGAGACTGAAAGATTATCCCACGATCACTTTTTGACAAAGGAATGAAAAGAAAAAAATGTGTGGATGTTAGATAGGTAAAAGTTTTCCAGTCGATTTGCGTGGAGAACGCGTGCTGTTATCTCACCTTGAAGCTGTTTCTCGGATTTCTAAGCACCGCCAAGGTGACTTCAACTGGCTCCTGTTCTCTCCTTTATCTTCCGGTTGAATTGCGATCGAGGACCGTGGCGTGAGAAATGCCAACACCAACGCTGCTTCTCCGATTTTGGATCGCCTCTGGTCTTTCTGTATTTTTTGTCTTTGTCTTTTTTTTTTTCTCTTGAAGTAAGGAATTCTCGTGGGATGTCGAGTAGACGGTTTTTAACGATAAGTATTAAGTTCGTAAAGTTTTGTAATATTTAATATAATATTTGATGACGAGACAAATATCGTTTCTTGGTTCAATTTTATTCGTGTTCATAAGAATATGAATTTACATGAATATTGTATACCCAACAAATTTTAATATAACGTTTTTCAATACTTTTAAGATATCTTTTTATAATAATTGAACAAGATGTAATCTCTCTCATAAAAATGTATTTTTAATAAAGTTGATAAAATGTAATATTTTATTTTCAAGAATCGAACATAGAAAATATTAATGAAATATTGGTGAAATATTAAATAAAATTTATTAAGAATTTATTGTGGCAAATATAAACTATAAAGTACTATGTAACATTAATAAATATTTAATAATTTATTTGTCTTGATCTTAATCGTATCGTTAAAATCTTGGACAACATAACCTCAATAGAGATTATTTATCTATTATAATATTTAAATCAAATAATGCTTTTCTCTGATATCTTTCCTGTCATATTAATAATAGATGAGATTTTAAATCGAATCTTTAATATTTGCTCAATATTCATCACAATAGGTCATAAGTCACATCTATTTATCATATTTCCATGTATCTAATTGTAATAAATAAGTGAAACGTTCTCCACGGTTTCCATAGGTCATTAATCATTCTCATTTATTCTATTACCATGTAACTATAGAAACAAATAAGCGACGAAATCTTTATTCTAAAGTTTTCCACATAAATAATATGTAGAAACGATTTGTCGTAACCTCCTAGAAACCGCTTCACGACCTTCTTATAGGTTACAATCTACCCAAAGTTAAGAAAGAACTTTAATACCATAATCATAACATTAATTTATATCGATACGTAAAATTTATTTTCAGTTCGAAATATCAGCGATAATTATCACGCGAACATTATCCCGAATAATTATAGGCCTCCGCCAACGTTTCAATTTTAGATCGGGATAACCTATTGCGTAACGTTATTTACTTAATTTTCCGCTTATTTTCTATCAACTTTCAAATTCATCAAACGTCTCATTTAAATTGAGCAATCCTGTCAACGGTTGTAATTTTCATCCAGAGGAAGAACAGAACACGATGGCGCCCCCCTCTCCTCGCGAAGATTACCCACAGTCGTCGAATCGAGGTTGCAGAGAGCGCCTCTCACGGCCGCCAATTAAACAATTTCCGTGCACTGCAACGAGATCCTTGATCTCTTATTATTTGTATATTCTTAAATTTGCAGAAATTCGCGTTCGATCGTCGAGAACTCGTTTTCGTTTTCGCGAAGGATTAATCCCATCCTTGTTCTTTTTTTTTTTTTTTTTTTCATGTCTTGGCCCGTATCATTTTCACGACAGACCATACTTTCACCCGACAACACCAGTCAGGGGCTCCTCCTTTGTTACGGGATCGCGTGCCTTTTGTCGCATCTCGCTTCCATTCCCACGTATTTTTCATACAGCTATGCATTCGAAAGTGGCCCTTTGTCCCATTTTGTACCTTTAATTACTTTTGCGGAAGCTTTCAGAATTGGAAATCTGTGTTTGGAAATTTGTGTTGGTACGTTGTTCATTGTTGATCACGTCTCTCGGCATAATTTGATCGAAAGGAACAAATTTGGGGGGAGGAGAAATGGGGTCTACTTTGAAAGTAATGGAATCAATACGAACTCGAACTCCTTTGAGGATCCTTAATTATGGTAGAATTCTATTTATGGAAATGAAAGTTTCGTTGATATTGAATGAACATATTGCTTTAAAAACATGATAAAGTTATTTGTCGAATTATCAATGTTGTAGGCTATGTTAAAAATTGCTATAATCAATTATATAATAAACTAAATGATTAAATCTATTTGTCTCTTCCGTTACATGAATCTTATATAAATAATAAATTGCTTCAAATTCGTGACAATGTTTAAGTTCATATTTTATAAAATTTTAATTAATACATTAATTAATACCAATTAATACTTTTTAACAAATGGAATCCTAAGTATAAATTACACAAATATATCCAATAACACATTATATTTTTTATTATATCCAATCTAAAAATTATTATATCTCGCAATATGGTATAACCTCAATACACTACCAATATGGTAGAATCTTAATAAGACAAATAAGTGGATTCAATCAACAGGATTTCATTGATATTACTTAAGTTTATTATATTTTACGTTATGTTGAAGTTTTATTATCAATTTCAATAAATTCAAGTAACAGTACATCGGAAACAGGAAAATAATTATTAATTAACCTATTCCCATTTATCGATTGGAAACCATTTATCGGTATTTGTTGTTACCCATTTCTTTATTCGAGGAGCTCCTCCTAGGAATGATCGATCCGAATCAAGATCATCTCTCAATTAAAGATCGTTCCCGACGCTTAAATATATATCCATCCCGGTTGGCGTTAAACGCGCAAAAACGGCATTTCGCGGGATTAGAAGGTGCAGCCGGGTTGCGGTCGCCCTTCACAGCGAAAATAACGTCCGAGCAGCCGTCTAAACCGGTAAAATTAACCGCAACAGGTGTAATTTATACTGGTTAAATTGCTGTCCCTCCGTATGTTGGTATCGCGTGTACGCGTGTAATTACACGTGCGCGGGTTTGTGTGCGCAAACGTGCTTTCAACACAGTGGATCCCGCCTCGTGGATGTGCCTCTTTAACGCGGCCGTTTCCGCCCGATTAACATTTAAATATCTTATTTATAACCTGACCATTGATCTTTCCCTCGCGACTAGAAATCGCGGAGGAGGAAGACGGATGAGGAATTCAAGTATATCGCTTCAGATTCTCTCTCGAGTAACTCGATACACGAATTAAGCGCACCAGGAATGATGAAAGATCTTCCTTGACGCGCGCTCTATTCGTAATGTAAGTTATGCGTTCACGATGTTTTCGTAATTTTAATATAAATTTAATATGATAAGCGAAAAATAATGATGATAAGGTGTAGTAACGTTATTGAAATATTAAGAATAAAGTAATTCGATTGTGTCGTTATTAAGATTCAGAAATAGAAAGTTAGAATAATAATAGAGAAGAATCGAGAAGGATTGTTTATTGGAAAATTTTAACTATTGTTAAAATCAAACTATTGCAATTGGAATTTATTTAATGGAGAATTTAATACTATCCAATTCTCAAATCAATTATATTATAAAAATTCATTATTAAATTCATTATCCACCATGTCCAATTAATAATAATCCTCGTCGAATCAAGCACAAAAATATTAAATCTAAAAATCCGTCATCCACAATTAGAGAACAAATCAATGTCGATACATCATAAAAATATCTAATACCATCCTCAATTAATCACAAGAACACCTCCCGAATCCATCTAAATTCCATGATCACAAAGTTATATCGCCATCAATTAATACCAACAATTCCATTCAATCATTAAACCAAACACAAAAATGCACAAGCTTGAAACAAATAGTAGACCAATCATCTATCTAAACCTCGCCAAATTGAATGAAACGCAAGAAACGCCCAACTAAATTCATCATCCGCAACAAGGGAGTAGAAAAACACGGCCGACTCCGTACAACTTGATCCAACCTCGAACAGAAATAGGACGTGCAATCCCTTGGGTTACAACGGGCTCGACGGGTGAAGAAGACGCGGCGCTGCATTTCCGGCTGCGAGTATAATTCACGAGGACGTACGAGGCTGACGTTGTGTGTCATCGCCGTACCCTTTGTCGTCGCATGAAAGGCCGGCATTGTTTCATTAAAAGAACGTCGCAATCCGACGGATAGAGAGAGAGAAAGAGAAAGAGAGAAAGATAGAAGATCTCTAGGAGAGATTCCGGGCACGAGGTTGCAAGAGAGGATCTCTCTTCGCGGCCTCTTCTTCTTCTTCTTCTCCTTCTTCTTCTTCTTCTTCTTCTTCTTCTTTTGCTTTCGCAACGATTCTTCCTCCCGCGACGTCCGCCCACCTCGATCTCTCGATCGTGACCTTATATTAACTGCAACACCGGGGCTCGTCGAGACCCCGTGGACATAGACGGAATGGATCGTGGCCACGAGTGTTCCAAGGGGAGCAGAGGGAGGGAGGGAGGGGGGTATGACTATGGCGAGAGAGTCAAGTTCAAGGAGAACCTCTGGTTACCTCTCCTCGATTACATATCTGACGGGGGATCCGGCCGGTTCCCATGGAACCGACGAGGGAAACGAAAAGCGAAATTCTCGATCGTGGAATAGTTCTTTTTTTTTTTTTTTTTTTTTTTTTTTTTTTCTTTTGGAAGGGGGAAGAAGAATTCGAGAAATATCGTGTCGAAGTTATTTTCTAAATAAAAAGTAATTTGTCTGTTTTGAAAATAAAATTTGCAGCTTTTTATTTTGTAATAAAAGTAGTGGTGTGTTAGGATGAAATGATATCAGTCAAAGATTTATAAAGATATCGATACTTTAATGGTGAATAATTAATTAGATATTGATTAAAAGGAAAAATAATTCTTTATAACAATTAAGTTATAAATAGCTAATAAAATATAGTATAATAAAATATTTAATATTTCTTCAGTTGAAGATAAGAAGTGTATCTATATACGAATGAGTGAAAAATAAAAAAAAGAAAATAAAAATATTCAAAGTTATTTAATAATGTACAAAATTTGGGATAAGTATCCGAAGAAAAATATTTGTCTTGGAATTTCGCAATGAAAAATCGGCATCTTATTATGTCACTTTAAAGCGAGAAGCTAATGATAATAAATCGGACCGATAATAATTAAGTAACTGGATTTAAATATCTGGACTTGCTTCTGTAGATTTAAATATCAGAGATATCTTTAACAATAATTTCTCTTTTACGTATCCAATTATTTATACGGATACGCAAGATTCAGGAAAAGTTGGACCGTTGCTCGAAAACCTGTACGATTCACGAGCCGGGAATTTAAATACCAAACATGCAAAAGTGCAATGTCGAAGATACTTAAGTCAGGCTTAAGTGGAGGATAAAATCAAACAGAACCTTGCTGAATACACACAGGATACCATAATGTCCACGTTTCGATCGCGCCAACTTTGGACCAGATTGTAAATCTTGGCGCGAGGATCTCGAGTGTTACGATAACCATATATAAAATCAAAGGACATTAAGTAACGTTGCGCAACCATGGCGCGTCTCGTCACGCAATATTTGCATACCGATCGTACTTCCTCCTTTGATCGTCGTGATGACATAACGCTCTCTCCTCCTCGCGTTTTCTCGCATCCACAAGGTGTGTGGACCAAGTACAGTGAAGAAAATTCAAACAGTGATCATAAGAAGCTAAAGAAAAGAAAAAACGTGGAAGATCGATTGAGTGTTTGTCGAATAAATTGCAGATTTTTTATCCTGTTAACAAAACATGTACAAAGCATCTGTGAAATATCTGTAATTTGTTAGTTACAATATTTATTAACAATATGTACAATTATCCACAATAATGATGATAATTTTGTCAAGATTTTCTGTTGCAAATTGGCTTATCTAAAAAAATTAATATTATATTATATTATATTCTGGCTGACATTTATAACTGACTGCATTTATAACTATTAGGTAAAATTTATTTATTTGTTTTAAATTTCATCTCAATAAATCATCACATATTCTAATTACAATTTTAAATAAGCTAAATAAACGGAGATTTCTCTGTTTTTCATCGAACTCTCGAGTACAAAATTAAATATTACCTTCACACCAACTTCTTCAAAGTTCAACGAACATTCTTGTTTCCCTTGAATCATCGCATCGTTCAAATTTCCCGCTCACTTCGTACATCTTGTATGCGATTGAGAAGAAAACTGTTTCGAACGCCTCATCGTGGAAAAGCAAAACGAATTAAAACGATTACCACTCTTCTCGATCTCCCTCCTCCTCCTCCGCCCCCGCCGTTGTCCTCTTTTACGCAATAAGCCAGTCGAGATTGTTGCGAATGCTCGATTTCCCCGCGTTTCGATTCGTCTCCTCCCTTCGTCTTTCGACACATAAATTTCTCGGATAAAAAAAAAAAAAAAAAAAAAAAAAGAACGTAATTACACGGTGCCGATATTGCCTGGCCCGATGATGCTCGCCTCCTTCAGTTGCCTTTTTCAGGAAAAAGGTGACTTATAATTGCACGGTTCCCCGGCTAAATTATTTATTAACGCGTTGCACGGACCATCGCCGAGCCCTGATTCACCGGAAGATGGCGTTATGCGATATCCTGGCGAACGGCGGATGAAATGAAAGAGAGCGGAGATTAATTTTTGGAACAGGTGGTATTATCTCTCTTTCGTTTCGTGTATTTTTAATGATAATCCGATGGTTTTTTTTTCTTTTCATATTAATAATATGTGTATATCAAATTTCAAGCAGAGAACGTGAAATTTTCGTTATTTATTGAAATAACAATGTTGATTCTGCGAGAGAGAAAATTTATAGCGATAATATTTTTGAGTGAGCATTTAAAATAAATATCAAAATAAAGATTATAAAATGTTTGTCAAACGAGTATTTTATCATTCTTGTTTTCCCTATATATATATAGAGATTTATAATTTATAAAAAAATATCTGTAACTATATCTGTTAAATTTTATATTATATCGAAATATTCGTGTATTAAGATATATCAAATATAAACAATTTAATTGAAGAGAAAAGAAATGATATCTAATTTTTCTATTCCATTAAAATTATTTTCTCCAAGAAAATTATTCGTTTTCGACTCTGCAGATATTTTTTAACTCGCTTTTTGCATCACAGGAATTTCCTATTCCTATTCTCGTTGACGTGCACGATCACGTGAATTTTTCCAAGAAAGATGAAAAAAAAATATATATATATATATATACATATTTATACATTTTCCTTTCATATCGTCATCACAGTACTCGTGACTATTATTACACTGTACTTTCCTGCAACTTATCGAAAATCAATATACCCGCGACAGGAAATCCTCTTCAATTTTTTAACGCGCTCTTGAATCTCGCCAAGCGTGTCAAAATTCAGAAAGAAAACGCTCCTTCTATTCAAACAAAACGTGAAACCTCGACGAATTCCACCGTTCCATTTCAATTACCCGGCACACATATATTCAATTCAATTTTTCCGTTCATTTAATTATTTTTCAGTTATTCAATTTGACGCACTTTCCAAGACCAGCCATGTCTCCATTTACGCGTCCCAAAAGTGGGACGGCTACGTTGTTCTAAAACAAGCATGGTACAGAGTTACAAGCTCCTCCTCGATATATTCACGGCTAAAGTGCCGATGCGTCGTATTATGATGTCGAAATGGTAAATAAAGTGGGACGCTCGAACCGTGTCAAAAAATTACGACGCGAAACGAAACGATTACACGAAGAGAATTGCAAACGCTTTGCTTATTTGCATACACTGCCGCGCGGATGAAATATCCCACTTGCCGGAGGAGGACGTAAAAACCGAAGAAAAATTGTCGAGCCGCTTTTCGCGATTCGACCTCCCGATAAAACTTGGCTTGGACTCCCGCCGAATTAACAGGGACACCGTAGGCGGCCTGATATAAAGGAACACGTTGGAAATCGAAAAATTCGAAAATTTAAAACGTAACTTAATTCGTGGATAAAAGCGAGCGATTAAACGAATTTTACCGTGTGTTTAATCTTTAAAGCTTGTCTTCCTCGTGTTCTTCGAGGGGGAGGAGATATCATAAAGCGAATAAAGATAAAACTTCGAGATCGAGGAACACACATATCGGCGAAGAAATTGTTTAACCTTTAATCAGGATCTTCGGGGTTATCAGAGAAATTTTCGAAGTTGTTAAATAATCGAGAATTTCGAGGAGGATTTACAGGACTCTTAATGTGGATTCAGGGTTATCGAAGATCAATGAAATTTTAAAATTGCCATTATGTAAATATATATAAGGTTATCGAAGGAATCGCTGTATCAAAATTTCAATCAAGGATTTTTGGATTCGTGAAATATTGAAATATTCGAAGTTTTTGGAAATTTAAAGTCAATTAAATCTTGCAATTATATACAATCAGTCATAAATGTTTTTTATTTTAGGAAATTTAATATTAATGGTGTAGTATCTATATATTTCGAAAAATTCGATTTTAATGAGTTTTACGATTCATCGAACAATCTCTTTGAAACAATGAGACCGATCCTTAAATTTTTCCACGTTTTAAATACGATTTTTTACAAGAAGATGATAGAGAGAATATTTTAATTAAAGTTCCATAACGAATTTCATTGAAAAGAAATTTCTATATCCTGTCATTGCACATCATTATTTACGCATTTATGCAAAATTTCGATGTAAAATAATTATATAGAAAACATAGATACAGTACGTCACAATATTTGATAGTTAATAACAAAAAAATTTCGTTTGGTTATCGTACGCGTGAAACTGCACAGAAGATTTTTGCAACTGGCTGTACCGTGTATCTTTCACACTTTGTTACTTATTTAGCATACGATTTAAGATAATCGAGCAACAGAATTTCCTTAATAAAAGTCATTCGGTTCTTAATCGAGCGATCGTATAGGCGATTAATTCAAGGCCAAACGGGTGATTCAACGATGAAATTATATTTGAACCATGTTACGCGTAGCACGCCACACAGGTGCAATGGTATTTAATTTTAGCACAGTAGGCGTTATCCTTGACTAGCTTCGCATGCCGGTTGAAAGGTGTGTCTACACACAGGTTTCGCGGCTGATAGTTAAACGTATTCCAAACATTCCACCGTGTCTCATTAAATCGTTTGATGGCTATAATGGGAAGACGATCCAAGTGGCAAGCAACGCTCGAGAAATTCGTATTATATGTATCCTCGATTATTGTAACGCAATTATTTGGTTTGACAAATTTGATGAATGAAAAATGATAGCCAAGCATTATTGAATCTAATCGTTAGTAAGTACCATTGAAATTTAAATTTTGCTCGATGTTAAAGATGGGGAAGGAAATAATCCGTGAGGTTTTTAAGTTGTCAAATTTTATTGGGACAATTGTCTATCGCGTTTCAAAAGATTCTTTTCTCTTCGAAATCATTCGTTTCTTCGTGTTACATCACGAGTTTTTGACGTTCATCCCGTTCAAAGAATCATCTTTGAAAGGATTCTAACAGGTTGAAAGGATTCTAACAATTGAAAGGCACAATTTGTAGAGAAAACGATAAATCGCTCGGCAGTTCTAATTAATTATCCTAACAACAACACACGTCGTAATTTAAGAGTGTTCGAGGACTGACAGCCGCTAATTCTAGTTTTAAATTTTAAACTCATCGTCAATAGATGAGAACTCTGGCTACGGTCAGAATACAATCAGATGGAGATACAAATCTATTACAAACGTAGATTACAATCTACGTTTATGTATTATGGCTACTATTGATCTTTTGAGACAAAGAAACAAAGGAATTATAAGAAAGGGGATCTTATTAAGAATCATTAAGAATAATTTCAGGAAAAATGAGAATAAATTTCTAAAAACTTGAATACTTTCGAGAATGTTGATCTATAAATATTTATTATTAATATAATATCAAAATGATACTGTATATGATTAATGCATAAAATAATATACAAAAAATTAACAATATCATATCTTTGTCATATTTATAGAAAAATATAATGAGTAGTATATTTGAAAATTAAAAAAAAAAGTAAAAATAATGAATAAAATTAAAGAAATATGCATAAAAATATCTAAATATATTAGACTAAGTAGTTAATGGTCTTGTGGCGCTAGTGTCGCCCCAAAGTTCGCCACAGTAAAATAATTAACAAAATAATTATTTCCTTTTAAAAAATATACATATATATATATACAAATTTTCTTTAATTTCCAACGTGTCTATATAAAATTTGCATTATAACACCATTAATACCAAAAATCTCACCTCGATCGAAAGTCAACCTCGTCCACAACTTTCAGATTTATCTTTTACACATATTCTAGAAACCATTCATCATCGTAAGTTTTATTCTTAACGATCTCGTTTACCTCGCCAAACAAACCCATTCTTCCGCGGGGTATCAGAAGCCGGAAACTTTCAAGACTCATTCAATTCGCATGATCCATAACCCACGGGGAACAATAAATTCGAGATTTATTCAAATTCATAGCCGACACGATTAAATTACACGAGCAACGCGCGGTTTATCGCGTGGCATCGCGATTTCTACAATGGCCACCCTTATATTAGGAAAGTTGCCTCGAATCTTTTCCATTTTAACGCGTATGCATGTAATGTAGCGTTGGACGCGTGGAAGCGGGGAGGGACGAGGAGGGTCACTCGGGACCCGAGCGTAACTCGTCCGTTGTAAAACGGTGCATTAGTGAAAGTGGCGCGGCCGATTACACCGATAACACGGCAACGAGCGACGTATCTAAGCGATGCTTTATTGGCGCGATACCCTTTCTCGATACTTTCCTCTTGTTCCCGGCTGACCTTCCACCGGCCATTTTTCTTCTCCACCGGAGACCATCGTCGATCACGCGTGGGACACGTGTGAGCCATTGTTTCGATGAAACTAAATGGTACCTCTGGTTTTCTTTTTTTTTTTTTTTTTTTCTTTCGAAGTATGAAAATTAAGCTTTGTTTATTAATCGAATCGAAATTATAGTGAATATGATTCGAAATTGAAATATAATTCCTTTTCTTAATCTTATATTTGGTTTAACTATATATGGGTGTATTTAGCAATGATTGTTCTGTGAGGATAGGGAAAAATGATAGTAATGAAATTTCATAGATGGAGTCGCAAAATGAATCTTTTTTAAGTAATTTAATTCTTCGTGTCATTCTATGTAATAGAGATAGATTCATTTCTGGAAGATCTACAATAAAACGTTTCACTATTGCACTGTTAAATTCTTTTTTTTTTTTTCCACTCTGTTTCCTTCCATCTCATTTCCTTCCATCTTCATAAATAAACTAACTTAAACTAATATCTTTTGGCTAATTAACTTTTGCATTTATTTTCCCCTCCAGAATCAATTCTCCTTAAGATTATTCCACAGTTGTACAAATACATCACGCGCCTGTATAAATTCATTTAATAATATACAAATTTTATTCCAGCATCCAGCATGCAAATATTATCTCACTACTCAAATTGGCAATTCTCTTGATGCGAGAGACATTAGACATTGGTTCATCCAATAATGCATCGCGGCTCGCGCGTACGAAAGAAAAATGGCGGCCACTTGGCGGGTGCGCACGATTCGTTAGAAGAAGCGGAGATAAACGACGTTGCACAGTGAAAGTAATTACGTAAATACGGCGGGTGCAGCCAATGCTGTCGACGACGAAAATCGAAAAATCCGTGTTAATCAACCTCCTATCCCGGCCGTGGATTCATCATCGTTCATCAAACATTCGAATCTTCCGTTAAGGGTTTGACGGAAGCTCGCACAGATCTGTAGAGGAAAGCTTTGGAAAATCAGACTTCAGCCTGTTTCCAGCTCGTGGCGAGTTTCCTATTAGCGGCGCTGGACCTTTCACCGCCAGTTCGTTTTTCTCTTTCGCATGAAATTGTTACATCGCGTCTCTTATCTGGGTCTCAGAGCTCGGTTGCCGGGTTTCACCGCCTTGGAAAGGTCGCATCGTTTCGATAAGAAACAGCAATGGTGGTAATTAGTGATGGGGCCAAGCAGGTATCGAATATCGTATCGAAGTTTCATTTCGAAAAGAAGAATATTTTCGAATCATCTATACTCGAAGAAGATATCTCCAATTATTTTTTTAGTAAAAAGAAAGTAACATTTATACTAACCTAATTGTATATACCAAGAGATAAGAAATTATATTATTTATATAAAATATTATTATTCTGCACAGTTTTATACAATTACGAGTATTCTATTATAGCAAATTATTTTTTGTGTCAATGAGTAATAATCCAATTATGAATAGAAAAAATAAAAAAACTGTAGGAATTCTATTAATTACCTATAGTCTTATTCCTCAAAACTTGTTGTAAATTTGTAAGAATTTAATGAAATGAATGCTTTTCTGATAATTCTACTATTACTTATAATTCAGTATAACACAAAGTATTCGTAAGAAATATTTTCGAAATTGATTGAACCAATCTCAATCTAAATATTTATTAGCAATAATATAAAAATCAGTTTTTCGTTTCAATTTTTGACTTGAATTTATGATATTTCGAACTCTCGATCCCATCACTAGTGGTAATTGCCCGAATAGGGAGGAAGAGGAATCGCAGGAGGGCAAAGTTTTCGAGTTTTCGAATTTTAAAGGACTGGATGGAGGAGCTTATAGAAAGCGGTGTTCTCGAGATGAAATGGATTCGATTCGAGCTGGACGTTAATAATTCGACGACTTTCGCGCTCGAGAGCGGAATAGTTGGTTGCACTTAGGGAACTGTGAATTTCACGGTAATTCGTTCACCGGCTGAAAGATTCTCACGTAGCTGGGGAGCTTAATAGATGTCGAATCGTCTGACGAGATGAATTCTGTTCTCGCGTGATGAATATTTGTGGAAAGGTGTTGTAACAAAGGGGATGCGATTGCTCTCTTGTCCATGAGACGAGTGAAAACACGCATAGGATATTCCAGAAGTTTTGTTGAATAATTGTAAAAAATTATTGTAAAATGGAGAGATATTGTTATTAATTTTAAAATCCAAATTTTTTAATCTTGAGATATAGAATTAGTTTTTCTTTCTTATTCTTAAAATTAAATTAAAACTACTATATCTATTGTATCAATAAAATTTTGAAAAATGAGTTAAACTGATTGTCAAAATTAATTAATAATGAATCTCTTTCTGTTAAAAATTAATCATAGACAGCAATTCTCATTTGAACATGATATATTTAATGAAGACTAATGATCCGAGTATAATCAATCTATGTCACAGATTAAAATTGGCTTTAACTAGAATTGATATTTCACTTAAGTAACATACGTTAAAATGATAAATAATTTTCATTCAATGAATTCAATATAACAAAATACAATATCGTATATAATAGTCTTATACGATTTAAGAGTTTGATCTTTGAACAACATTAAAATAATTTCATATTTTTTATATTATGATTACTGAAGAATGAAAATATTGTTGTAGAAATTAATTTTATATTTTTTATTATTGAAATAAAAATATAATTAATTATCTACTTATTAGGCAAAAAGATTTTAACTATAAATTGTAAAAATAATTGATATTTTCTAACGAAATCGATTCTGATATTTTGAAAATATTGATCTCCAATAATTAAGTTATTTTAAATGAAAGTGGAAGTAGTATAAATTTCTATATATTATTGAATCGTGCCTCTGTCACGACAAAAACGATATCATATACTTTACGTATAGAATTGAAATGAATTGAAAGAATAAGAAAAATTTTTGAATTAAAAATCACGCTTTTACTCAACGATCCTGCGTCTCTTGTTTTTTTCATCTTTTAATCATTGCGGGTTAACTTCTAAGAACTGTAGGACAATTGTTGGAAGAGAAAGTATAATACTTTCATCCACGTGGATACACCCACAACAACATAAATCTGCCAATCATCTGTAATTTATATCTATCTCACGAAAAATTATTAAAAATTGTTAAGGAATAAATCGATGCTCGAATTCAGAATCGGTTCAAATATTGCCCACAAATTGATTGCAAATTTTGTGTTCTAAAATTCAATTTTAGAATATGATTTATTAATTAAATCTATCTCTTTTAATTTTTGGATATTAATTTATCGATATCGATAATAATGGTTGAGAAAGAATTTTCTGTCTAACAGGAATGCATTGTTGAATAGGAAACGCAGCTCTTGGTAACAAAGTTCTCGATACTAAATCCCACTTCCGGAATTATTCCTTGGAAAGTTATTATTAACATTCTTAAACATTCTGATAATGATTGAATATTATTCTTCGTTCATTATAAGTTGTTTCTGTGAATTCTCGACTGTCTGAAAACTTAACTTAAATTACAAATATTTGAATTTTTAACTTCTCGAAGAGAATTGAAAATATTTGAATTCCAACAATATCAAATAATATCAGAAAAATTGCAACAACTCTACAATTCTTACAGAAGATTTTTCATATTAGAATAATATCCTATTGATCTCGAAAATGAAATTTAAAAGTTTATTTTAATCAGAATATACAATAATATCAGATAAATCCTTGTAGAAATTATTTCCAAACATCGTATTAATTTCGAAAGAATCACAACTCAAATAGCACTTCGAAATAAAGATTCTTCGTTTCAATTCAAATTCTTGAATAATTAAATCGAAACTAAATTTTCAGAAATCTGCATTTTCAAGTAACACGAGATAACTCCCAATTCGTAACGTTAGAGAACCAATTTTGACGATCGTATCACAAGTGGAACGGAGAAGTCGGCCCATGTACAAAAAAAAAAGAAGAAAAGAAAAAAAAGAAAAAGAAAAGAAAAAAAAGAAATGGATTCTCGTGACAGTGGTATCCATTCCGGAAGGCAGGCCAACCGGTCGCCTCCGAGATTAATCGCCGACATTAGCGGGATTTATCGGGCGTGCATCGTTTAGTACTGTAAGCCGGCCCCAAGGCACCGCGCTCTATCGTCTCGTTGCTCAAAAAGACGTTTCAAACCGTTTCCACGGTTCTTGGCTCGCGATGAAATCCGGCCCATTCTTCGGCCACGCGAGATCTCACGGTCTTGGACGTCTCCCGATGTGACATCCCGATGAACCTTCGCGCCACATGGGAACACCGTGGAAATTTCGTGTTGCACGTTCTGCAGTGGCTACAGGCCCCTTCAAAAACGAGCCGAATCGAATTCGAGATCGAACGATGAGTCATAGTAGCAGGACGATATTTTTTAATAAATTATCAAAAAGAGACTTTTATCAAATTGAATATCCTTTTTCTATTTATTTTTTTATCAATTTGCAATTTTCTGACTATACATAATTTTGATGAACTGATTAATAAATGAATCGGATGAATGAATCGTTAATAAATATAAAGTTAATAAATATAAAGTTATTGAGTAAATTATACTGATATATAATCAGTATCAATAAATAAATACAATAGCATAAGTTGGAAATATATCTTTAACTCGTCAAAAATAATTTTTCGACTAATAATAGTCAATAATTTAACAACTTTAATTTCAATTTTACAACAAAATTGTTGTGGAGTGATGGATCTCGCACATATAAGTTACAAAAGAAAAATAAATAAATAAAGCATAAGTTGGAAATATATCTTTAACTCATCAAAAATAATTTTTTGACTAATAATAGTCAATAATTTAACAATTTTAATTTCAATTTTACAACAAAATTGTTGTGGAATGATGGATCTCGCACATATAAGTTACGAAAGAAAAATAAATAAATAAAGCATAAGTTGGAAATATATCTTTAACTCGTCAAAAATAATTTTTCGACTAATAATAGTCAATAATTTAACAATTTTAATTTTAATTAATTTTACAACCGTATTGTGGAATGATGGATCTCGCGCATGTAAGTTATAAAAAAAAAAATAAATAAATAAAGCATAAGTTGGAAATATATCTTTAACTTATCAAAAATAATTTTTCGACTAATAATAGTCAATAATTTAACAACTTTAATTTCAATTAATTTTACAACAAAATTGTTGTGGAATGATGGATCTCGCACATATAAGTTACAAAAAAAAAAATAAATAAATAAAGGATATAAGTCGAAGAATGAATGAAAACGAGAAGAATGAATGGCAACGAGGATTTCCTTTTGTTCTTGCCTAATTTCATACACTGATCTTTCACAAAATTAGTTGGTATATATTTGTATCGTTCTGTAGAAGAAATATATAGGATATATATCCAGCACGTGTATCCTGTATCCATATAAAAACAGAGTTTCATTAAACGTATCCTGACTCCACACAGTTTGAATGCCACATTGTTTCGTAGGTGCCCCCTTACATTCTGAATTAAACGGGGAACTCGGTCTGAGAAAGAACAGATTTATCTGCGCGCCAGAGAATGCACCACTCACTGCGCGACTGCGGCAATCTCGCCATCATCCCCCATTCACGATTTCCCCCGATAAGAACATTCACACCGAGCGCGTGTATATACATGCGTGTATACAGCACTCTTCAAGAATCCTGTTCCCCGAAATACAATCTTCACTTGGATGCCAAGGAACAACATTCGTTCATACTCTAAAATCTGAGACAATTATTACATCACGCATTATTGAATAATAGAAAATGGACAAAACTTGACTTACGAAAAATATTATTAAATATTCCCCTCTCTTTTTAAATCGAATTTGAAAGTAGATTGAATTTACTCGAAAAGTTTTAATTATCGAAAAAAAGATACTTCTCCTATCGTTTAATAATTGTATTGAAAATTATATTTGTTTATTGAGGATCTCATCGTTCTGATAATTCGAATTTAATTCGACTCGGTTTAAATGGCACGAGGCGCACGATTGCCGAATCTGAAGAGGATCAAGGTGTCAACGAACTCCATGAACGATCTTTTTTAATCTTTTTTCTTTGTTTTTTTTTTTTTTCTGCGGCGGAAGACGGATTTTACACGGTGCACGAGGGCGGAACTCGGTTCGTTTCCCGGGGACGAATTAACTCGAAGACACGAACGGAGGCGTAAAAAATTTTAGGCAACCCGCGTGTGTTGCGTGAGCCTGGTTGGGAGGCAGGTAAGCGAAGAACCACCTGTAGATTATAAACCGGATAAGGCAGCCTCGCTCCTCGGTTATAATAAGGGTGGTGATATCACGCTACGTTGAATACGTTTGAAACTTCCGCCGCGTCTATTTCCCACAGGCAGCGCCATCTAATAACTCTAATTGTCCGCTGGGATGCACCAAACGGTTAAAAAAAGAAGGGGCACTACATTGGTATGGCAATTTCTCGATCGAATTGGGACAATAAGATGTCAGTCATTATTCAGAAGATTGATTCAATTATAATTGTAATACGAATATCGCGAATATTTTTTTAATTATAGTAATATTTATTTATAATTTTAAATATCTATTTAGTTTCATTAAAATCTCTCTCATAAATAAATTTTTTTTCCAGCCTTCAACAACTTCTTCTTTCTATTCTTATTACACGTAACTTACGATGCCTTTGATTCAAAATATTATATATATTTCGATCGGATAACTATAGTTACGATTTTGTTATCGTCTTGAAGCACATATTCCACGTAAATATCTCGACTTTTTCGTTAAAATACATCTTGTTACCCCGAACGCTTCAATTATCCAACGGTTCAATCGGTTCTCCCCTCCGAGTCAAGGTCGTCCGGGTTACGACGTGAGCTCCCTTCCGGTGCAGCCGCGGCGCGGAGAAAGCGGTGACGACGAATTAATTTGACAAGCAACGTGTAATTGCGAAAATAATGTTGATTTACGGCTCGAGTCGAATCAAAAAAAAAAAGAAAAAAACTCGGTTATCGAGTCTTTCTTTCGTGGCCGATCGCCTTTCTCTGTATGCAACAACTGTATGCTAATGATCAAGCGTGAAAAAGCAACGTTAGTTAATGACACTAAACGCCTTGATCCAGGGCCGTATTTGAACAGGCGCGAGCTAAGCTCTCTCTTTCTTTCCTAAATTCTAATCCTTTATATTTTAATCAAATTTCATAGAAATTGTATTTCTCTTAAAAAAAAAATAATAATAATAATAATAAAAAAGAAAGATCTTATCTCGAATAAAAGTTGTCACAATTTTAACGCGTATAAAATATATTCTTAATTATACTCCTTTTCTAATGAATATATTTACTTTTATGTATTTCTTTGAACGATAACGTGATAATTCTATGATATTTTTTTTTTAAGGAAATAAAAAAAAGATCGTCAAAACTAACTTTTTATATTTATTTGTAAATAAATAAAAATAATATCTCGCGCTTAGGTCCTGGGAAAGTATATATGCTGCCTTGTCCCGATTTATCAAACGGTAATTGGAATCGGTTTTACTGACTGTTTTAGAAATCACCTTTGTCCCATTAAAGGAGTCGAGCGAGTCCCCAACTCGAAGACACGGGCCTTGATGAGCCTTCCAACTTTAACCCGTTCACCTCACAATTGGATAAAATGTCGTGTCGCCGCGCATGCATAGAAAGTTGCAAGGAACGCGGATGTCGTGCGAAAAACAACACCGATTATTAATTTCTGTCACGACGAGCATTTCTGTCGGATGAAAAATCAACTGAAATGGAATTTCAAAACGAGCAAACTCTTAGGTAGTTTCTTTTTTTTTTTTGTGTGTGTGTGATCTTATCTCGAGTATTTCGAGTATTTTTAATCTCGAAGATAAATGACGAGAGTTGCTTGCCATAAGTAATGGAGATTAATTGATCTTCGATACGAAGGATTCGACGTTTTTGGAACAATATTAAACACTTTCACGAGTATTCTTTATTTCTACATTCATTTTATAATCCCTCTAATAACTATATCTAACGATAAATCTCTTTTTACATAGTATTCTTTTACACAATTCAGTGTCGCAGAAAAAATATTTTTTTATTTTATACACATTTTTATTATTATAATAATTATTAAAATTTCATATCAATCGTAAATAATGATCGCAAATAACACTTGTAATCAATGTAAATAGATATTTCTATAAAAATTATCTTCCAAATTAAAATTATCCCTTCATCCATCCAACCCAATCCAACAGATAACGAAAACACCATTCAAAAACGCGTGAATTCAGCTTTATGAACGTAATTACGGACAACCTTGGCAATGGTGTCCCTCCACCTCTCGTTCACCTCGCTTCCTCTTTCCGTGTGAACGAGTTCCATTCATTTACCTGGCCGGCGTTTCTCGAGAGTTACGAAGAAATGCAACGCGTGTAAATCTCGCGCAAATATCCCAGACTGGCCTCCTAGATTCCAAGATTGCCAGACGAGAACGATACACTATCTTCTCTACCACTAAAAATGACTCAATTCGACGAATTTCCACCTTCCTCTAATCTAGCAACGAAAGTCACGGATTATAACGTGACGTCACATATATACACAAATCATATATACATATATACACAAATCAAAGAAATAACTAGAAATTTCCACAGGAGGAGAATATCACATTATCCTTATTTGTTTAAAATCTAAGAAAGATAATATGACGTCACGTATTCCTCTCCTGCAGAAATCAAAGAGATTTGGAGATTTGGAGAGGAAAATAACGAGAACAATTTACCAGATGAATTTCCTCTTCGACGTCACATACATATATGCACAAATCAAAGAAATAACTAGAAATTTCCATGATAATATGACGTCACCTATTCCTCTCCTACAGAGATCAAAGAGATTTGAAGATTTGGAGAGGAAAATAACGAGAACAATTTACCAGATGAATTTCCTCTTCGACGTCACATACATATATGCACAAATCAAAGAAATAACTAGAAATTTCCACAGGAGGAGAATATCACATTATCCTTATTTGTTTAAAATCTAAGAAAGATAATATGACGTCACGTATTCCTCTCCTGCAGAAATCAAAGAGATTTGGAGATTTGGAGAGGAAAATAACGAGAACAATTTACCAAATGAATTTCCTCTTCGACGTCACATACATATATGCACAAATCAAAGAAATAAAAAAAACTAGAAATTTCCACAAGAGGAGAATATCTCATTATTTGTTTAAAATCTAAGAATGATAATATGACGTCACGTATTCCTCTCCTGCAGAGATCAAAGAGATTTGGAGATTTGGAGAGGAAAATAACGAGAACAATTTACCAGACGAATTTCCTCTTCGACGAATTTCAATGAGACGAATACGCTATAAACTCATTAAACTATTAAACAGAGATTTAATACACAATTTGATCAAGCTTTTACCGAAACTAATGTCGTATCGTGACGTCATATTACCGTTTAATAAAATTATTAGACCAGTTATTATTTTTCTCAGCGGAAGAAATTCATCGAAGAGCGAATTAAATTTCGTTTTTAAACGGTAGAGGAGATATTGTTGATGAGAGGCAGAAGCGATTTCGATCCAAAGTCGAATGTTACAAAGTCGCTTTACGAGCGTCTCTTTTACGACGGTGCTTCGGCGAATGCGACAACTTCCAGTTCCACCTTGAACTTCCTGCACGATGAGGTAATCGGCTCTGTCGTATCGTGGCGACGATCGCAACTCGGTTTCGTTCGTTACGCGATCGCGCCTGCGTGGGAATACGATCGTGATCGTTTCGATGGAACGACTTTGTTTTCGTTCCAATGAGGAACGGTCGAGTTTCGTGAGTGGGGGCCTGGCTTCGATTTCCGGGTAATTTGAATGTCGCTCGATCGTGAATCGTAGAATGTAGATTTGCGCCGTGTTTGAATCGCGTATTCTTTTCGAATAGGCCAAATCTGCAACATTTTATTAAACATTTTATTAAACATTGCGTTGAAGAGGAAACTTATATATATATATAAATATCGATGATTCAATAGAATTGTTGTAGAATAATATCGAGTTGAAATTATCGGAATAATGTCGCTTAAATTTGATAAAATGTTATAAAATGTTATGAAAGGCAAAATTTCTTGTACATATATGGAAAGGAATGGAATGTATTAAGTTGATGACTTTGAAAATAATAAGTAAATGTTGTTTATTCAACTTGATAAATATTATTACATTATCATTGACAAATAAAATTATAATAGAGACTGTACTTTGACAAGCAATTATAAAATACGAATAAATAAAAATGTTGATAGTTTCAATGTCATATAAGATTAGATCATCGTCACGTGATCGAAAGAAACATTTATCCTTGATTACAGAAATGGACTTTTATGCAGATTAAAACAACATCTTTCAATATTGCAATATCATCACGTCAATTACATTCGATAGTTTAAAGATCATTTCATGTATTTATCAATATCCTTTCGTTTCAATTATTCAATCAATAATCAATGAAAATGAGAATATTTTGAAGGACACCTTATGAAAAAGATCCTTCAATCCACAAATTTTTCATTCCCGCATAAAACGACAACTTTCCAATATCCTCCTTTCATCCATTAAATATTAACCTACAGCATAGATTAATATTCGATGCACGGAATCGTATTATAAATACCAAGCTACTCAGTTCATTACGTAACCAAACTGACAAAAGGACGATTACAAAGAAAATATTTTTAAGACTCGGCCCTGATTAATTGATACGCTCGAAGAACATAGCGCGAAATCCAACGCCTCGAATCGGTTCAAAAGGTTAATAAGATTATATTTGCGAGTAACTGCGAGTTGGACTTTCGATGATTAATCGTATCCTGAGCCCGACTGAATGATATATTCCAGCTGACGTTTCACTCTATTCCGATCCATATGATGAGTTCCAACTCATCTTCGACGTTAACTTTCTTCCCTCGAAATATCCTTTCCGCTCGAAGTGAACGTACACCGGTTGCACTTTGCTCGAGCTCAAAAAAATCCACGCCTTCGAAAGTGTGAGTGCTTTTTAACTCGAGGAGAGTCATTGTTTTAAAATTCCGTGAAAGGACGTACGTTGCGTACGTAAAAACGATCTTATTAAGTTATTAAGAAAAAGATACGATGGCTACTACGGTGAAACTATTAGGTTTGGCTCGGTTCAGAAAATTATTCTGACCGTAAGGCAGCCATTGATTTTCGTATATAGGATTATACGTTAACTGAGAGTCACCGCTTGGAAAGTCATCTCGTGGATATAATGGCACGTTGTGAGAGGATGTTCGATTATTAGAGGAATTAGTTTCATTGTGAGGAAGTGTTAACTGTCATCTCTTGACGACTGATTGAATGCCACCGGTTCGATCGGTTTTAGAAAGTTGGCGCGAATGGAATATCGCGGAGAAGGTAATCGTTTGATCGTGAATCGAAAAATTTTAGAAGAAATTGTTTAAGAGTATCGATAACAGAGTAGTAGGAATTATTGAATTAATCTCTTTCGAGATGAATTTATTATTTAGCCGAAAGGTATTATTTCTTATAATAATAAATACATAATAATAAATCTGTATCGAGGAATTGAATTTATCGATCTTTTCGGAAATAAATTTACCACTTGATTATAAAAATTGTAGAGACATTTCAAAGTTTATGTTATAAATCTGAAATCATCCCGATTTAATTGTGAATAAACGATCTATATTCTCTGAAATTTATAAATTATTAAGATGAAATGACTTTGATCAATAAAGAAATATTTTTAAAATTGTAAAATTATTTCTGAAACTGTTTTATTTAATTAAAAGTATAAATATACTTCGAAATTAAAAAAAATGAAATTAATTTCTACATATTCATCTTGATTTTAATTCTTCAAGTATCACACTTTTTTATTAGGATTTAAAAATTCTTGTTTATCAATCATTCAACAAATAAATACGTACTCCTTTACGATATGTTGAAATTTAATATCCTTTCCTCTTTCTCAAAGAAATATATTTATTACTTGTAGTAACTTATTACATATTACAACATAAAAAAAAAAGGAATAGATAAATTATTAACATTCCGCATCTTCCAATATCGTGCTATTAAATTAAAATTATTATTACTTCGCGGTTTCCATTTCTCAAGGTGGCGCTCGCGTACAAGGAAATCGTTGCAAAAAGCAACCGTGGACATGCAGATACGAAGGAGAAAGTGCTCGTCTGACAATAAATAGCACCGTTCAGGCAAATTAGCCGGACGGATAATAGACTAATGCGCCAGTTTTTTTCGAGCGGGGCTAATCATGGTTGGCACACAGGAAGGTCGTGCGATTTTGCTCCGTCATTCCCATAATATTCGTGCTTCTTTTCTCGTGGTGAGAAAGTAAGCGATAAAAGTCGACGTAGAAGGATACGATGATCTTTTCTCTGTGAGGAAAAACAACAATCTCTATATAAATAGAGATAAAAAAGTAATCGTAAAATTGCACGAGTTGTCAATCAGAAGAGGAAGAATATGAAATGCGAGAGGATAAAGTTTTGATCAAAACTTGTTGAAACTTGTTGACTTCTCGTAATAGTTGTTTATAATTATATTTTTACTCGGTGGGTTTCTTTTTCTTCGACAGAGAGAGGTTTCTCCTCGAATGCATATATTTTCGATGATTTTAAGAAACAAAGGTAAGTTATTTACACAGTAATGAGAGTTTTAAAATATTAATGGGCAAATTAAAATTAAATATTATGTTATTTTTGATTGATGATATAATAATAAGAAATAAAATGAAATAAAATTGGTATATAGTATATAATATGAAATTTTAATTACTTATTCCATTATATTAAAAACAAAATTAAGTTTAAGTATTATTAATATTTAATAGCTCCATTGTATCGATATTAGATATTATGAAAATGAAACGTTAAATCAAATATGATTAAAAAAAAATAGTTTCATTAAAAATAGTATATTTTTTATTGCCTTATTTATTGCTTCGAATATTAAACTCTTTGACACAATTTTGTAATTCATCTGTCATTAAAGTTACGTATTCGTTTTACCTTCCTTTCTCAAATGCTTTCTTAAGATTTATCATATCTCTGTCCCTTTTCATACATCGAAATTTTCCAAATTATCCATGTATGTAATTATCCGTGTTCCCCACGGTTTAAAGTCAAATAAAAAAAAAAAAATATATATATATATCTCATATCCCAATCCATATGCCTCTATCCTTAACCAAAAACTGGAGCGTCGATAATCTTACGTAAACTCGTTGCATCCTCGTTGCAAAAAGTAGAGAACCAGAAGCAGAACCAATCCCAAACACAATTTCCCAAACGATCCCCCCTCAAGTACACTATATTGCAACACCGTCCATAAATTACAGCCGAAGCGACGAAGAAAGAAAAGAAATAATTTTAGTACCGACGATTTTTCAATTGCGGTACAAAAGTCAAGGTGTTGCGTCACGCAGCAAGAAAATCATCAAGATGCGTCCATCGGTTGGAAAGAAGAGAGAGAGAGGGAGAGAGAGAGAGGGACGGTAAAAAAAAAAGTCGTCGTTACGTTAACAGTCGTTGCATTGGGAATAATAGTTCTTTTTTTCGTATTTAATTAACATCGATTACGTTCGATGGATCGTAGAGGAGATCACCGGAGAGAGCATCGGAGACCGCAAAAACCGGAAATGGATGGTACTACTCCTGTTAACGAGGACGATTAAAGCGGCTCGCGGCTCTAATTTGAGACGCGTTTCACTCGAGATTTTCGCTTGTTTGCACGTATGCTCTTATTATTATTGGTGTACGAACGAACGAACGTTTACCGTGAATGAGTTTTCAGAGTTAGAGGTAGTTAGGTTGTCGTTAAGTGTGCGTGGAGGTCTTTGATTTGAAGAGTTTGAAGAGTTGTATGGTACAAAATGGCGTGCACGTACGTTGGAATCGTAAGTAATTTCATTTCAAAATTAATTTCAACGCGTTTAATACTCGTTACGATATTTTTTTAATAGATAAAAATAGATTTTTGTGATATTATTTAATTACACATTTGAGAAAGTGTTTTTAATGTTAACTTAATTTAACGTGAATTTTTTATGGCGTTGTTTATTAAACCAAATCAAATTGATTAGTTTCAAATTTTTGTTTCTATTATTATTTAAAATTAGCGAATGATTTTGATAAAATTAATATCCTAATATTTCTAATTATTTTCATTTATAATAATATTCTATTTTAGTATTCTATTCTATATATATAAATATATATTTAATGTTGATTTTTCACATGATAATGAAAGTTTATATGTTTATAGAAGATAATGCAATTTTTATCAAATTTATTTTTACCTGTTCTTCGTATTTTAAATATGAAAAATCTAAAAATACTTTTTATAATTAAAAAATGAATATTTCGTATAATTAAAATTTTGCTCTAACTTGCGCCATTATTGAAATTTCAAGAATATTGACTCCACTCTCCTGAATTCATATTCCTCCATATAATAAAAAATTCATTTCAAATTTATTATACTCCATATTCTCACAAAATTCCATTTTTTTTGATAATTCACTAATTGACTATATATTTATTATTTTATTTCCCGTTATTTTTATTTCATTACATTATCCTCATATATCCAAAAATAGCAACGAAAGTGACCACATCTTAAACCTCCTCTTTATTGCCAAATAAATTTCTTTATCCAATCGATAAGTTTCTTTATTACTCAAATCATGAGTGAAAAGGAAAAATAATATCCCAACCAGAGAAATCATTAAAAATCTCTTGATAAATCGAGAGATAACCGTACCATGTAAAAATGGTATTCTTACGTATACCAGAAACAAAACTGGGAATCGAAATCGTTTACCAGGATCGTCCCCTTAATTGCCACCGGTTTCCACCAAAATCGAGCTGCATACTTAGAAGATCGCGCGAAAGCGATGCAGCAGCTAATTGGATTTTACTAATTAGCTTTCACCTTTGCACAATTAAGCCGGCTTTTTCAATCGCGAGACGGAAGTCGAGTCTCTCTCCATGGCGAACCCTCGATTCTCCCGGCTTTTTGCCGATTCGCGTGTGGCTCGAAATACGATTAGACCATTTCAACGATCGGTATTGTTGGCCGACCAAAGTTTCGACGAAAGCGAATTGGAGAGGCGAAAAGGAAATTCGAAGAGAAAACGAGAAGACTTTTGCCATTTTTCTCTGATTTTTCGAGATCGTATAGAATGGTGGATCAGGTGGAAAGAAGAAAATAAGGAAAGAGAGGAGAAATGCGATGATTCTTGATATGTTGCAAGAGTCGAAGTAGAATCGAGGATTTTGTCATTTTATAATAATAATTTATGTTCGTAATTAATTGGTCGTGCATTGAAACAAGAATATTTTGATTTAATTTCTAATTTTATTTTAATCAATAAATATATATTTGATGCTTAGGAAAAAGTATAGAAATAATTGCTGCAATTACTTTTTAAAATAAATATAAAAGAAACTTTTTCTTTCTAAGAATAATATGAAATACATTTAATTTTCTCCAAAAATAAATTTATTCTTCCATAAAAAGAAAAAGAAACTATTTCTTCTTCTTCTTCTTCTTCTTCTTCTACCTCTACTTCTTCTTCTTCTTCTTCCTCTACCTCTACTTCTTCTTCATAGAGACAAATAACACGTGGACGTGAAAGATGAATTAAACGTATCCTCAAGGTGCACAAAGTAACAGAGAGCTTGGGTCGCAAGCTTAATTTATGCCCGTTGCTTAAACGAGCTGCCAACCTAAACCACCTCCGACTCGTGTAATTTATAAACGGATAATTACGACTATTCTCTGGCCAATGGATCCGGTGTAGATTCAGTTAACCGTGTTATTATACAAAGTAGAATTAGCCTCGTTAATTTCGTTCCTGTTTCACTTTATCCTTCTCGATTATCGATTATTGAGAAACAAGGGAGAATGTTCTCCTCTTGAGAAAAGCTTTTCAACAAATCCAAGTGATGGTCGATCGTTGAGATCACGCGCCAGTTCTAATAGCCGGCACCCGACTATTCCTCGATTTGCATCGCATTAGCGGTGAATACAAAGTATTGTCAGATGTTACGTCAGCCTATGCTACGTGACGAGAACGATAATTAAACCGATCGTCTCTCCTTCTACGGGAAATCGTTCGTTCAATCGTGTGTGGCGCATCCGATGTGTGTAAATTGTCTGTTTTACGATGATCGTAAAAACTTCTTTTCAATAAGAAAAGTAGCGATAATAATTAGCTGTATAAGTAAAAATGAATGGTAAAATGTATCGTGTAAGAAAAAAAGGTGTAATAATAATTGTGTCAAATTATTATTCTATATGAAGCAAATTATGGAGAGAAGTAATTTAAAATAGGTAGAAATAAGAAAAGTTCGATAAAAGTAATTTTTATTTAATATATAGGTAAGAGAAAAGATAATGAGTCGTGAAAAAGTGATATTTTCTTTTTTTTTTAAAACATGTGATTGAAAGATCAAGATAATTGATTAATTGTCGAGTATATTTTATTTAATTTAATTAAATTCATTGGAATGAATTAAAATGAAATGGAACTTTATTCTGAAGTTTATAAAAATGGAGAGTTTTGAGCTTTTCGATACGATTACGATAGATTCAATAGTTCTGGGAAATCGGAAGAATTTCTGTCACGACGAAACTCTAGATTGTTGGTATTCCAAGAATAACGAATATTGAATACCGATACACTATGAATATTTTAAATAAAAGTTATAAGAGAAGATTTATTTATTTTTATTTTTATTTATAGATTTCAACTTACGATTGATTCTCAATTTCGATTTTCAAATAAGCTCATAAGTTCATACATTTTTAATTTACAAATCTCTAAGTCAGTAAATTATCTTTAATGTAACAAATAAAAATTAATTAAAAATTAAATTCTGAAAGAAACAAAAATATTTTTTTAATATTTCTCTATAGAAACCAACTGCTAGAATATTTTTTAACTCGTAGATTGATTTGAATATTTTCAATAGAATCAAAATAACTCAGAGATATTTTATCTTGGAAAAAAAATAAATGTCAAATTATTAGAAATCTTGGTATCCAATTACAAATATTTTTCGAATATATTTAAAAATAAAATATAATCGAGAATGATCTCTTTTCTTGAAAACTCTATTAAAAATTAATATTTCCAAACCTTATATATATATTCTCTATCGAAACTAAATTTTAAAATTAAAATTTTCTCTAAAACTTTTCATCTTCTAGATCATTTTCCATAAAAAAAATAATCGAGCTAAGCATTATCTTTTCCCAAAAACTTTATTTCCATAGAAAAATGAATAATCGAATCAAGAGCATAATCCTCGTCAAGAAAAAAAAAGGAACCTTCCTTTATGTAAATTTTACAATTCCAAATTCCATTCCTTCTAAATTATTTTCCATAAAAAAAAAATAATCAAGCATTATCTTTTCCCAAAAAAAAAAATTCTTCCTCTAGCTAAATTTTGTAATTTCTCCAAAACTTTCCCCTCAAATTCCACATCTTCTAGATCATTTTCCATAAAAAAAAATAATCAAGCATTATATTTTCCCAAAAACTCTATTTCCATAGGAAAATGAATAATCGAATCAAGAGCATAATCCTCGTCAAGAAAAAAAAGGAACCTTCCTCTATGTAAATTTTATAATTCCAAATTCCACTCCTTCTAAATCATATTCCATAAAAAAAAAAAACGCATAATCGAGTTAAGCATTATCTTTTCTCAAAAACTCTTTCATATTATTTATAGAAAGAGTAATCGAATCAAGAACACGAGCATAATTCTCAAGAAAAAAAAAAAACCTTCCTCTATCTAAATTTTGTAATTTCTCCAAAACTTTCCCCTCAAATTCCACATCTTCTAGATCATTTTCCATAAAAAAAAATAATCAAGCATTATATTTTCCCAAAAACTCTATTTCCATAGGAAAATGAATAATCGAATCAAGAGCATAATTCTCGTCAAGAAAAAAAAAAAGGAACCTTCCTCTATCTAAATTTTGTAATTTCTCCAAAACTTTCCCCTCAAATTCCACACCTTTTAGATCATTTTCCATAAGAAAACGCGTAGCCGAGCCAAGAGAGCACAGGCACGGCCGCGTTCCTCGATCCCGGGCACACGCCCTTCCCGTGATTTTTCCCCCCCGGGTGACGTACACGCGGCTGGAACCCGACGTCCTCGGTGGAATGCATTTCAGGTATCGGCGGCGGTGTACCAAGAATTGGGCCCGTCGCCCTCCGTGGAATGCGACGCCGGCTAATGTCGTTTCGCGATTACGCTCTGGCACATTTTCTCTCTCGGGGAGGCAAGTAAGTGTACGTGCCTCCTCGTATAAGGGCCCCGTGCCATCATCACACCACACGCCGTGCGGCCGTGTAACTTCATCGTAGGCCCTGCTACGCGCAGATCCTCCGTCCAGATATGCGAAATGGCATACGTGGCCCGTTTCCACGCGGCCGGATCTCCAGTTTCCAGCTGCTGTGTCGACGAAATGCTTGCGAATCGTGGACACGGGACAGTCATAGCAGTCGTCGCCTCGCTCGTTTCGTTGGAATCTCTTGGTTGGACGCCACGAAATCGAACGCGTGTGCGTTGTTGGCCTGGTCGACTTCCTTTCGGATTGTTATCTTATCGGATCGTTTCGTGGCGGAAGAAGATGGAAATGGGTTTGGAGTTTAGCGATCGAATTTCGGTTTTTGGGATTTGTTCCATGGAATGTGAGAATGGAATGGATTGAGAATAAGTTAGAGAAGGGTTTTTTTTTTTTTATATGGATCAATTAATCTGAATTGAAATAATGATACGTTGTTTGAATAATTTGTCAAATAGTTTCTAATTTCAATGTGTGATCTGTGAATTTTTTTATGAAGAGATTGTTTTTATCTATTGCAATGAATACTTTTCTTTTTTCCTAACTGTTTGAAGAAGTTTGGGAAAAAATATAGATTGTAGAAATATCCAAAGTTTAATAATTTTTTTAATTTAAAAATGATATCCAATCCACAATTGGATTGTAAAATGAATCCAATATATATATATAGAATATATGTACTAGAATTTTTAAAATGAATAATTATTAAAAAATTGTAATCTACTTGTTTGCTGTTTAAATTTAGTTTGAACGAATGATGGAAAGTATGAAAGTGAATGCAGGAAGAGTACATATATTAGTCTGAATGAAACTTGAATTGAATTGCTGACTTCAGCTATCTTAATTGAATGGCAATGTCATCAAATTGAATTTGTTTCAAAAATTTCGCTTGCTTTAACGAATTGATGAATAATAAGTCACAGATTATTGATTTCTATTGCACGAACAATAAATAAATAATGACAACTTATTTTATTGCTAAAATTATACAATTATTTTTAATTATACAACTAAATTATATTTAAATCCATATTAATATTAATTTTATATAGATTACAGATATTTATACATTCTACAATTTAAACAAAAATCCGCAGAATATACGTTCAAAAAACACAAAATAAATATTTAAAATATAGCATGCATTATAAATAAATTACATATAAAATCATCAAACTTCCACCATCCAATTAGAATCCAAATCCATTCGAATCTCGTAATTCCAACTTCAAACTTTAAAGTTCTCTCTCTCTTCTCTCCAGCCAATTAACAATTACCTAATTACCTTCGAACCGTGATTCGAAGTGGAATCATGGTAAAACACGTTCAGAATTATTGCTCTACCGATCTGAATTAACGGCGGCTCGGGTTCTTATGATGTGTACAGGAATCTCGATTAACTGATACATAACGATGCTGTCCCGATTGGCGTACAGTCGGCTCACGTATAACAATCGGAATCCCGCTGGCAAATAAATGAGCTCGCTGAAACGGGAGGAATTTCAAAGCGGCGACCTCGCGTCTGGAAAAGGGTGATTCGAGAGGAACTTGTAATCCATCCGTGAAAAGAAAAAGAAGAGAAAAATGGATAGAATCGTCATAAAAATCTCACATCCTTTTTTCTTTTTTTTTTTTTTTTGTTACGCGAATCGTTCAACGACGAAGAAATCCATAATAAATTAAACATCTTCGTTGGTCCAATCGTGTTTCCTCGAGGTGTCGAAGCGACTTGTAAGTTCCGCAAGGTGGCGCTTTTTGCACGGCCAGTAATAGCGTACGGCTCGTTGGCTCGCGTAGATCGGTCAATTGGGGTCCAACAGTTGGGCATTTCTTTGCGGCAATCGAGATGGAAACACTGTGTTTCTTACCCTCGACTCGTAACTCTAGCCAATAACTCGAGTTAAATTATAGTCTGTCGCGTGCGCCACGGATCATTCATAAAAGAGAATTTCAAAGAGATTTGTAAAGAGAATTGTAAAACTTCTAGTGTTGTTATATAAGGCTTGCACGATTCGTGAAATTTCTTTGAGGTTGGATTTAACTTTGTTGAAGATGTATATCCATTAAAATGGGAGGATATAAATTAAAAATTGTGAAATTGGTGAATATGAAATTTTTATTTACTTTTAATCAAAAGTATAGTTATATTTAAAACAATGACTAGTTTCATTGATTTTTTCCTTTTTACAAGATTTCACAAGTTCTTTATGATATTAAAAACTAATGATCAATAGAAAAAGAAAGAAACATGTAACGAAATCACCTTGTCCCAAAAATAAATATTTCTTTTCACTTGGCAATCACGTACAATCACCTACAAACGCCTAATAATTCTCAAAACACCTATTTCCTTCCATGAATAAAATATTCTCTCGATTCTACACAACATTCTACACAAAATATTCGTATCTTGCGCAAAACGAATTTTCGGCACTGACGAAAATGAACATGATCGTGGAAACTTGAGATCCAACTGTACTTTCATAAGCACGCTGCTCACGCTGCCGCAAGTTGGAAACAAAGGCGACGAGCATTCCCACAGTCAAACTCGTCCACAGGTCGCGCCTCTGACGCTTCCTACCGAAAGCAGACAAGTTCGGTTCGATAGTTGGTTTACCAACCAGCGTTGTTCCCAGCCAGGCTAGGGACCCTAGGCCGTTCTAACGGGCGTCGTTGGCACGGTGACAGTGCGGTGAACACTCGGGTCACGCCTGCTAGGGCCACGGGATAATGTCAAACGGCCGTAAATTACGGCCGAGGCGAATCCTCGATGCTGCATAACGTGGGAGTCAGGACGTAAGCACATAATCGTGGTGGAGGATAAACTCGGCCGGACTTTCCCCTCGTTTATTATTTTCTCGTCGATTAAACGGCCAGTACCCCGCGGCCCAAACCTGTCACCTGGTCGAAAGGTCGCAGGCTTCCACCTTTGTCGATAGGTCGATATCGTTAGCGCGCGTTTCGACGTGCTTCTAAGCATCGCTTTCGAGTGCGAGTGTGTTGGATAAAGTGTGTTGATCGTGAGATACGCGATACGTTTGCGTCTAAAGCAGTGTTTCGGTCGTTTTTCTCGGTCAAGCGCTCCTAACCTCTCAAAAATTTTTCATTCTGCTCTTGATTGAAATATCTTTATATTTGTATATTCTTATATGTATATATATATATGTGTATATATGTATATTCTTTTAAGTTTCAAGATATGTGTCAAAATATGTTTGAAGCTACAAAATAAAGATAGGCCTATATATTGTATCTAAAGCAGTGTTTCGATCGTTTTTCTCGGTCAAGCGCTCCTAACCTCTCAAAAATTTTTCATTCTGCTCTTCTTGATTGAAATATTTTTATATTTATATGTATATTCTTTTAAAATATGTGTTTGTGAAATAAAGATAGGCCTATGTGTTGTGTCTAAAGCAGTGTTTCGATCGTTTTTCTCGGTCAAGCGTTCCTAACCTCTCAAAAATTTTTCATTCTGCTTTTCTTAATTGAAATATCTTTATATTTATATGTATATTCTTTTACGTTTCAAGATATATGTCAAAATATGTTTAAAAATATGAAATAAAGTTAGATAGGTCTATGTATTTTGTAGAGATACTCTTCTTATTGGGAAATATCTAGAATAAATGAGTCGTGTAATTATTTATTGAAAGTTTTAATTCTTTGTTTTTAATTTAGATTATTTAATAAAAATATAAACCATCACACACAGTTAATGTATAATACAAAGCAAATCTAGTTTGTTGATTAACATATGATTAAATATGCATATCAACAAATTTAATGTTGCAATCTTCCAATTATTCATTCTTTTTCTTTTTTTTTAAACAAAAAGCTTAATACTCTCGATAATATTCTTCTTATTATCGTTCATAATTTAGACAAATATTATTTATAAGAAGATTATTCGTACAAATTTTGTATTCATTTCATGGAATATATCGCATAGTTTTATTCCAAATCGATATTTCTGGAGAATATTCAACGGTGACAGCGGCACAACGAGTTTCTGCCCAACGTGGAAACGCACGATTCCTCCAACAATGGAGGAACGAGGAGGACAGGAAACTCGGCGACTCAGCCTCGGGTCACGCAGGATAGCCAGAAGAGGTTCCTGTCGCCCGAGTACGATGACCTCCGACGATAAAATACACATTCGTCTGTCTGTTGGTCCCGCCGGCGATTAACAACGAAACTCTCTCGCGCGTAATTAAGACGTAACTCGCGAGCGTTGCTCAGGAAACACACGTAATCTTGAGAGTTCGTTTCGTATATATTTTTCTCTCACCATTTTTTTTTTTCCCTTTCTTTTTTCTTCTTTTTTTTTTTTTTTCGAGAATGTAACGCGCGTAACGATCGCTCGTAACGAGAGAACAACGGAACGATAACACAGGATTATGTCACCTCTCGTACTCTCACTTTTACGCCATAACATAAGATTTTCGTAACCGCCATTTTTGAGAGCGGTTGGCAATATGGCTGTTTATGTGGAGTTTCACTGAAGAATAAAACGGTAGATTCTCCTCTTGATTCGACTCGTACGGTCGGTTAATCGAATAATATTTATATATTTATAAATGAAGATATACATAAATTAAGAGTTGGTTACGAAATGAAAATATATATATATTTGTTATTACTTTCTGACAAGAAAGGTTTAATATTTTACTTACAATGAGAAATTTTTTAAGAATGACGATACATTGTATGTTGAAAATTTAAATATGAAAATATATGGAAATATTTATTATTTATAAACAATGTTTATCGAATATTTACTTATCTAAAAAGATAATTTAATTTAATTTCAATTTCACGATTCTGAAGCAAAATCACGTCGTTTCTTTCTAGAAATAATATGTCAATCACATGTGGGATGAGAAAGAGAAAAGATATGGAGATACGGTTAACCTTTGTTAATGTAATCGAATAAAACGTCTCGTTTCGTCCGTAATATCCGAATAAAAAAATTTATTTATATACAAGTTATGGAGATGAAGCAATTCTCTGGACGATTATTATAAACCAGCCTTCGATCGAAAGATCGTGGTGAGGTATACGTTATAAAATCCCGCGGAACGTTTGATTTATATTTATTGCGGCGGAAAGGAGCCATTCCACGGTATAGAAAAGGAAAAGGAAAAGAAAAAAAAAAAAAAAAAGAAAAAAATAAAGCAAATACATATGTAACAAATGGCTGCTCCATATAAATTTATATCCGACAGGTATAGAGTTGCATAACCGGGAACTTTAATTCTCGATATTCAAAGATCGTATAAGCGAAGTCACGAACGTGGAAGTTACGATTGATTTTCTTGACTGGGAAATTTTTAAGTACAGTAAAATTCCGGTAGTCTAACATGCAATGACGGATTATCAAATACTATTATATCTATTTTAATAAGATAGAAAAAGGAATATTAATAAAAGTTCAATAATAATTATCAATTATTGGATTGTATATAAAATATAATAGAAAAATGTTTATGCAAATTTAAATTTTCATGGATACTTTGCTTCTTTCTAATAATCTAATCTAATAATTTGTGAACAATAAGTTATTAGTAACAAGGCAGAATAATAGAAAAGATGGCAGCAATATCGTTTCATTTATCAACTTTTGATCAAACTCTACAATATTCTTTCTACATTCGCTGCATTCTCCTTTTCAAGGTCGTGTAATTCATTGAAATTACGATACAGTAGAACGTACGAGGAAATAATATAATTGCGAACGACTTGGAAATCAATCGAGTGAATGAGAGAGAGACTGGTCTTCCGGAAGGAAGTGAATGTTGAGCGATCATTGATTGGTCGTTGAACCGCGAAAGTTTAAATCGAGATTACAACGTATACGTACATATAATCGCAACGAACGATAAAGAGAATCTCGAATTAAATAAAAATTATTATTCCGCGTTTCTGTTTATAAATAACGTAAGAAAATAAATAAAAATGATCCACAATAAAAAAGATGGCAAAATCCGATGTTCGTAAAGACTTATTATATATCAAAATTTTATTACTGAAATTTATTTTTTTCGTTCAAAATTTTAAAAAGAGAGAAGAAAGTTGCAAGAAGAAAATTTTCAAAAAAAAAAAAAAAAAAAGAATAGAAAGATATTTAATTCCCGATGAAATTCAAATTAGAAAGTCCCCTCTCCTTATTTCCGCATCGTTAGGAGAAAACATTGGCGCACTTTTACTCGAATGAATCTCCTTGACACCGGGCATAAGATTAAAAAAAAACCATTCTTTGGCAAGAGGAAAATATAAATATAATATACGAAGAGGAGGAACGAGCGGAATACTGTCTGAAAGCGGAAAGCACAAACGTTTGCCCGACATTTCTCCAAGCACGAGAGGGGAGGGTTGGAGGGGAGGGCGTCGTCTCACTGTCAATGTAGGTGACCTCGTCTCTTAATTAACATGGCTTCGCTCCACTCGTAAGAGCGAGTTTAACTAACTTTTACACCGCTTGTTCGAGGAGATAGCTTCATTAGCGCCGCTTCATCGCCGCGTATTGCACTTTAGAAAGTGGCTGATGAACGTGCGGAATACGCGTGGCGGAACCGCTTACACCGAAGCTTTCCTGCATGAACAGGGAAAATTTTATCCTATTAGAATAATATTATAACACCGAGAAGGACTCGAGGCATCGCCCTAGGCTGGATGGTGAAACGATTTAACGCTGAGATTATTCTTATACACGAATGATACGCGAGTATGATGTACGATATATCGTTGTTATTGTATGAATAATGAAAGACGAGGAGCGACGAGGTGACAAGGAGCAATTTGTTCATTGTTCTTGTTTATTATTATACACGTCGATGTTTCGATTCTCTCCGATCGTCTTATCGTTACGTTTAATTTAACCTTAATAAAGTGTTCGTTTCCTGGCTAAGAATTGTTTATTATTTTATTTCGCATAATAATTATGTATCGAGATATTGCGTAATCTATGTGTATCGTATTTAATCTATGAGAAATATAGTATGAAAATACACGCGACAAAGGAACTTGTATTTAACTATAATTAACTTTAATTCTATTGTAACTTATAATTCCATTCCACTCTGACTACATTACGCTGCCGTCTGTTTTTAACCTCGCTTCGTTTAACGCGAACATAAATTGCTATTGCTTAATAAATAAGCCTCAAGTGACATTATTGTATATATCAACTTTTGCGTTTTGTCTTCATCTTTAAGATTGTGTTACGTCTACCAGTGAACGTAATCTTTCGATCTTGTATACAATTTTTCTTTAATTCCTGTAAAATTGGATTTAAAAAAAAAAAAGAAAAGAAAAAAATTCGTAATTCGAGCAAGTGAATACAAAACGATTTCTTTTTGTATTCAATTTCTCAAGGTTCTACAAGAACGATTATTCCATTTGCGTGGAAAGTATGTTTTCAAGAGGATATTCTACCCGTGGATCTACTACTCGTGAAATTCTGGGAAAACGCGAGTACTTTCTAATCAGGTGCCCATTGTTCCAAAAGTATCAAATGATCACTTTTACAAACGTTTAAACATGTACCACTTACGATACATTAATTCCATTATTTCCACACAAAAGCAAAACTCACCGTCACCATAAAATCTCGGCCGTGTAACAAATAAACCGCCAAGTCGATCCAAGTCTATAAACCGGGCATAAATACTTTAACCAATCACCAGAAATTCCATAAATGGAAACCAAATGTACGAAGACGAAAAAGGAAATAAAACTTATTGTCGAATACGTATATATACATTTCATCGACACATTTCATCGTCTATATGCACAAGAAAGTTGCTTCATTATGCAAAAATTTCTCTTAATTACAACCCTCGATAATTTGGAGGAATGGCCGTTTGCACAACATCACGAAACCGCTCTCCACGTGTCGAGAGCCTTTTTATCGACACGCGATTAAAGTAAACATTAAGCATCGTTGGAACATCTATGATTGTCCGACAGTGTGTTTCAATGTTCGAACGAGAGGGGAAGGGAGGAGGGGATCCCTCTTTTTCTCGATACGATTAGCTCACGGTTTCTCTTTCCGGTCGACCCCTTTCCCGCCGATTTCCTGCACAACACCTGCGTCTGTCCACGCCAAATAAGCCGAATAAGGCCGAGTGTACTCATCTGCGTAGCCACCATTTCCAAACGAGAAAATATTTAAACTCGAGCGCGAAGAATGCCTTGTTCGATCGGTTGTAATTTCGCTTCGACAACAGAAAGTGCACGAGTTATTCGATACTGATAACGTGACGATTATGCCTGTTTCGAAGATGAGTTTATACAACTCATTTAATTATTACTTTAAAATCAATGGATTTTTATATTTTTTGATTTATATGTGTACATATGAGTGATGTAAATCTGTAAAAAGTATTGTTTATAAATATTATTCGTTGTAGATTTACATGAAAAGAGGATTTGCTATATCTTTTTCGCGTCCAATTGTAAATATTTATAAATATTTTTTAAAAAAATCGTCTTAGTAATATCTTTGTTCCATAAGTTTTTCGTTTCTATTTTTTTAAAAATTTATTCTAAGATTTAAAAGATGATCGATTTTTTGAGGGTTGTTTATTATACGATTAATTTTGTGATTAACTGTTGAGATTAATGCTCAAATAAAATAATGAAAAATGAATGTAAAAATTATAATTGCTTTTAGTTTCAAATTAAGATAAAATATATGTTAAGAATACTTCAGTTATACGATTTACGCTAACTACAGTCAAGACAATTGCTATAAAATAATTTCCAATTCATGATGATCGTCTTACAATAAAATCCTCATCTCGAACAGTTTAATGGAAACGAGAAATTGCATCCTTCTTGTCTTCAGATAAATACATAGAGACGAAAATTAAATGATAAAACATGTTAATAAAATTATTATAATGATTTATTTAATTTCTCATTTCTTAGATTACCTCAATGGATATTATGTAGGTGCTTTCTTATGATATAACACATGGTATAACGATGAAATATAATCGAGGGAACTATTAAAGTGTTTATGATCTAAGTGTAAGGTATAATTAGATTCAAAGGATGCTTGACTATAATGAGGATTCATGGCGAACATACAATTATAGATATGTACACAATTATTCCTTGTTTCAGAATAAGATAATATTATTATCAAATTGTAGATATTTATGTAAATGTATTATGTAAATGTATATTTTGATTGAGAGAGAAAAAAGAAAAATACAGTGATGAAAGTTGAATGGAAAATTTTAATTATTAAAGGAATTAAACATAATCTTTGCATGAGATAAAAAAAAAGTTTAATTTTTATAATACTTTGAAGATATTTTTAATTTTTCTTTTTTAAAAAGAAATATTAATAATACTATAAAACATCTTTATTACATTTACTGGAAACTATGAATATTTCCAGTATAACTATTATATTGTTTAAGACTGTATTTTACACTTCCATTCAGAGTCACCTCATTTTCAATGGTAACTAAATAAAAGATTAAAAAAGCACAAACGCTTTAAGTATTCTAGCTTCTCTCAATGGCTTTAGTTTCTATTTATTTTCTATTCTATTTATTTCTTTCCATGACTGTCATAAACTATATTTCAAGAAAGCAATTTTCCATATGTTTATGTATAATGTGCATCATTATTTTCTTGAGTAGGTCTTCATTTTGTCTCTAAATGAATAAGTATACATATATAACAATGTATATATTGTAAACCCATTTTCCATTCTTCTTTTCAATCGGATCTAGCTTCGACCTTCTTCTTCTTTCAATTCATATGAAAAAAAAAAATCAAAATCGTGTCAAAAATGCGATAATAAGAAGGTCAAACTTGATCTCCATATAGAGTGTTTCAATAAATATCATCTGAAACGTAATCGTTTAGAAATTATTAATTATTAATTAAATATTTCTATTATAATTTCAAAAAACATTTTAACCACATAACTAAATTATTATCATATCTAATGACAGTCAATTTTGTAATTATGACTCTACTATTATTATTTATATATCAAATAGAAAAAATTATTATTCTTTCTTTAATACTAATTTTTCTCACTTTCTATTTACATAATTTTCTATTTGCATAATTATATCTTGAACACTCAAGCTTTCATTAACATTAATTTTTAAATTCTTGAAACCCACAACACTCTGTCTCTACGCTATTATATAAATCCTAAACCTAATCTTAATCATAAAATTTTTCTCCACACTTATACATTATACGTATATTTTTTTACTAAATAAAATAAATAAATAATAGCGCTTATTATAAATCAATGATAATTCTCGAAATATTTATTCCACCCAATTAGGAGTCAATTATATATTTCTCGACGATACGTAATTTTCCAAGAGCCTCGAACCGTGGACTCTTGCTAGTTTTACTTTAATTACCTCGACCAACGTTTAAAACTATGGAGAAGCGTAAATTCGAGAACCTCCGTTGTCTTTTTTTCACCTAGAAAAAGAAGAAAAGTAGAAAAGCCTATTGCGTAACTCAACCTGTCCCCTCAGGTAAAGAATCGGGATGTCCAACGACCGTAATCACGTGACAAATAATGGCGTCTCAGCTACGCCGTTCCGTGAAAATTCAACGCTTTAATAATTACACAGGATGGAAAACTGATCGTCGTAATAATTATAGAAATCACGTGAAAATTAACGCCACGTTACCAACGACTCGAATTTCTATGCAATATTTATTGCATAAACGAGACGATCTGAATGCCCATCATTTTTTTCCCTTAATAAATATCTCAAAAGCCGTGCTAACGCAACGTGAGAAATAAATGAACGCCAGTAGAATAGTATATGACTTCCGTCAGACGAACAGTCGGTCTAATGCGAGAAAGTGGCTATTAACCTTATAATATTAACCTTGTGTCAAACCTAGTATATTATTGCTTTTCTTGAAACATTTTTCTCTTCGTTCAAAGAATACTTTTTGATCCCTTTTCGCCTCCGATTTATCCTCTTCGTGGAGTTTCGTTTCGGAATCCAATATGGCGGATAAAATGCTTCGCACGAAAGACGGATAAGGATTAATAAGAGTAATGTGATACGTCTGCAGTAGCGAAAATATATGCTGACAACAGCGAAATTCTGAGTTTAGTTATAATACGAAATTTTTCGCGAATTTTTCTACATTTAAAGATTTGAAAATTATTTTTATTTTTAATTGTATAATTTTATTTTTTAAAAATTAAAACACGAGAAACATATATAATATTCCATTGAATACAGAACAAATGCATAAACGTGTTATAAAATTGAATTATAATAAAAGGATCAATAAAATTATTTTTTACTGAAAAATGAATAATTCTATTGCTTAAATTCATTGAAATATATATAAAATTTCACTTTTATCGACAAAAAAAAAAAACTTAAAAATTCATAATGTTCTTATTAAAAAAGATAATATATATTAAAAAAGAAATATATACATAAATAAATTCTCTTCAAATGAATTTCTTTTTATTTTTTTGTTGCTCGAAATATTTATCAATATTTTATTTCTTCTTTTTACTAAGATTCTAATTTAAATAGCAAAAGATAATTTTTTCCTCTCATGACTGTATTCACATAACATATTCTTCGTGATAACTATGCCTATGTGAATTATATTTAACATAAATACGTCGAAGTTTCTTTCGTTTTTAAAAAAATTCTATCCAAACATATTTCGTTCAAAAGAATAACTGTTTCTACGGAATTCTTATGGAAAGAAGCATTACAAAAACCTTTCAGAAAGATGTTTTTATAAGACAAATATATTAAAAAATCTGTATAATGTAAAGTTTCATGGAAACAACAAGTTATTTTTAAACACTCATTCAAAAAAGATTCCATAAAATATATAAAATTAATAATAATAATATAATAATAATAATAATAAAATAAAATAAATATATAAAATATATAAAATTTAATTTCATCCAATATGTGTTATATAACAATATATTCTACACTCTATATTTTTCATATTCATATTCAAATTTTTCATATTCAAATTAAACCTTACATTTTCGATTATTTATTACAAAATCTATGAAAAACTTTTCACAATTTTCGTTCAAAATTCTCGCTCGACGTAACACTCGTATTCATTCATATTCTCAGAACAATAATATTCAAACTCTTTTCTCTCTCTCTCTCTCTCTCTCTCTCTCTCTCTCTCTCTCTCTCTCTCTCTCTTTCTCTCGATCGAAGAACCCTGAAAGAACAAATCGAAAGATAACGACGTAAGCATCGCGTATACTTAACCACACGTGGAATTCAGAAGAAAACACTTGTTCTCCATTGTTCACGGTGGCTCGCAAGATCGCCTCTCTCCCTACTTTCTTTCCTATCTCTGTTAAGCCTCTCAAGGAGGCACGAAGGTCGGTTGAAAAGCGACAGTGGCGTGGCGCTTCGTATGGAATGCAAAGAAACGAGCGATTATGCTCGTCGGGGACGTTTTGTCATTGGTAAAAATAGGATAGATGAAAAAACGCGTGAATGGGCCGAAAAAAAAAAAAAAAGAAAAAAAAAAAGAAAAAACTGGCTGCCCCCTTTTGAGAACAACGACAGCACGAACGGATCTCTTTAACTTCCCGCCTCTTTGTACCGTGGCAGCCTTTTGTTTGCCGTCGAGTGCGCCATTGAAGGAAGGCGAAGATTATGAATCTTAAGTAGTAGTGTCGTTCCTCGCAAAAAGCTGACATCAATGTTTTTCTTTCTTTTTTTTTTTTTTCCTTTTTTCTTTTTTCTCTTTCTCATAGTTTTAGAAATAGTTATGACTGGAATAAACGCGTCGTCGACGTGTGAAGATTGTCTTGTCGTGAATAACTTTTAATATTTACCGTGAAAAAATCGAAAAAAGTATTCGTATATCTAATTTTATTACTAATAAGTGATAAGTATAAGATTAGAAGGGAAGAATTTGACGAAGGGAGAATCATCATTTATAATTTTGAAGTTTTGGATTTCTTTGTTAAACTCTTTTCAATTTTTTGATGTATTAAAGGTAATTAGAAGAATTTGAGAGTCAAAAATCAAGGAAGATTGTACAACTTCAAACTATATATTATTTTTCTGCTGAATTATATTCAATTAAGAAAATTAATAATAATTCATGCACATAAAAGATAAAATTTATTTCTTAAATTACAAAAATATTATTTTCATGTTAAATAAATTTCAATGGAATAAAAAGTATTTTTTTAACTTTCTTAAATTCTCGTATCAATTTTTCCTCACGTATTGTTAAAAACTTTTAAATTTTAATTTCCACAAACACACGTAATATTAATCGAAACAATTTACGTATCTCTCGTTCGTGCGTACATAAATTTATCCGCGAACGTCCACGATACACTTTTCTTTTTTCTTTTTTTTTTTTTTTTTTTTGATTTACCGTGCCTAACTTTAATGCCACTAACTCCGGTTGTTTGCGCATTTCTCTGCGCATTGCTCGCAACTGGCGACGAAACTGGTTCACGTGCACAATCTTGCTGCGATTTTCGAAACCGACGTTCACAAAGTTAATTATAGATCGATAACTCTGATCGAAATAAAAATTCCTTTCGGTTGCCCGATCCAAGGCGTTCCAATACGAGCCGATTGCACGAGTAGCACGACATATTTCCAACGACAATGATCGTTAACACGTCTCTCGTATTTGAGAGATTGGAAAAATCATTCCGCTCGCTCGCTCGCTACACATAATTTATTCTGTTATCTGTGCGGCCGTGGATCGATCGTGCTCGTGCGTGTGCAACCGGCACGGATAATGGGTAAAAACGAGGACTAACAAATTCCAGGCAATAAGCCTGGATAATTTAAGACCGGAACCTTTTTCGACCGGTTTTTCTCTCTCGTTTATATAGCGAGACCAGATCGAAGGAGAAATAGAGGATATCGATGCTGTGATTGCCGAGTGATTCGTTCGTTTTCCAACGAATTGACGTCTCTCGGTAACGTGGACGATAGATACGTGGATATGAATCGAGCCAGTGACGGGTTTAACGTTCCAGAGGCCCGGGGTGTTGTTTAAGAATTTTTAGATCCCTATGTTTGGAGCGGATCTTGAAGAAAATGGATACCATATGCTAAACTTGTGTAGCATCTTTTCTGAATCAAGTGAGGCTGAATACACATTTGTTGTTGTATTATCTTGTAATGTAATGGGCAAAAGCTGTATATCAAAATATCGTAGAATATTCACACATACATAAATGATACTCAGCCTAAAGATATTTTTAGATTTTAGTTAAAACACATTCTAGATTTGAATTAAAAGATTAATAATTAAATATTAAACAAGGAACGTGTTATTCACGATAAAAGTTTCCATTTCTATCACATTTGATTATCTAGAAAAATATAGCAGATAAACTTAGCAGACAGAAAAAAGAAATATATATTTTTTTCTCTCCATTAAATGGATCAATAACTCAATTTTCATCCAATTTATAGTAATTTAGCGACTGGTTAACTGTCGTATAATTGGATTCGTTATTCTTCGAAAGGTTGATTTCTTTTTCAATTTCAATCGCCGCATTCGTGAAAAGAGAAAAAACGAATTATCGAAAGTTTATACATTTGTAAAAAATTAAAAAACATACAAACAGAAAATACACGTTATATTTAAAAAGACACAAAATAGAATAAAATGAACATTATTATTGTATTTAAAGGGTGAAATAAATCCCTTTTTAAACTCTATTTGTGTTCATAAAAATGTTCACAATATTTTAAATTAAAAATTTCACAATCAATCAACACAATATACATTATTCAAAAATTATTATAACAATTTCATTTTCAATTCCCAATTTCTTTTTCCGCGTTCACAGAATTTCCAATTAAATAAATACATTTAATTTTCGATTCATCGTGTTCAAGGTTCAAAGCCGATCACCTTCTCCGCGTGAATCCACTACTGAATCAAGTCGAAAGTTTTCTAGGAGGACGTTAAAGTATGACGAGAGTAATCGAAGGCGACGTTTCGCGATTTATATACGCGGTGATCGGGAAACTCGGTAATAATCGATCGCCAAGAATGGAGTCGTTTGCGTAAATATCGTTGCGATGTGTTTACTGCTCGAGATCGGCCAATTAGCTGGACGAATGCGAAGCGACTGTTTCTTCTTTTTCTCTTCTTTCTCTTCTCTCTCTCTTTCTCTCTCTTTACCTAAGTTTCGTCACAGTTCAGTATCCACTGTCGATAACGACCGCCAATCGGCATTAATAGTAATTCGAGCCAAAAATGAAAACCTGTTTTCAACCCGTTAAGCGAAACGGATCGCGGCGGATTTTTAAGGAAATCGTCAAATCGAATGCGACCATCTTCCAAACGAGCTGATAGAAAGTATGTATTAATTAGATGTTTATATATATGTATCATGGGAGGAAAAGAAATGGCGACAGATGAAATTGGCGTACTCCATTTGTTTTTTTTTTTTTTTTTTTTTTTGCTAGAAAAAGTTTAAAAAATAGAATAATGGAGAACGAATAATATTTTCTTTTTAAGAAATTTTACACGAAATGATCCGTATGTAAATATTGTAATCTTTGAGAAACTTACTTCTTGCCTTAAGTATTTTATTTTATAAATTAAAACGAATTTGATGAATATAAATAGAAAACTAATAAACTAAAAAACTAAAAAAGTTAATTAATATGAGAGGTAGGGAAATGCGTTAAAGTGATAATGAACAGGTTTTGATGACGAGTATCGAATAAATGATTAATAATCATAATTTATTTTGTTTTTTAGTAATCAGTGATTATTATTAATCATATGCATTTATTCCACAATCTCAATGAATTCACGATAATTATTGGAAATATTCTAAATTCAAGTCTTTTCTTCCTTCAAATTTTTCCTTGGTATTTGAAATTCAATTTATTATCAATTTATTAACAATTTTCAAGTATCTATCGTGTATTCTTGTTAACAAATATATTTCAAATATCCATTAATATTCTGAAATTATAATTATAAATAAAATAACTTCTTTATTTCATTCCAGAATCAGAAAAGATCAGTTTCAATCTTCATTTTATCTTATTAATTATCTTATTAATCCTATTAATCATCTCTCTATAAATTGGCATCTCATATTCTTCTTACACTCTTCTCTGAAACGAAGAAAAAAAAATTATGGAAACTATGCGATTATAGTAGCTCGTGCTCTACTATTTTTCGCTTAATAGTTCGAACGATCACGCTTTTTATCACTGTTAACTCGTCAACATTGAAATACACGATGTTGCGAGTTCCTTTTAGTTTTGCGCGTGGTGTGTAGATGGTGTTGAATACGATTTCGTTGGACGATCGATTCGAGTGTGATGGAAATGAAATGATCTCGAAAATCTCGATAAAGTTGTTAAACCAAGTTTATAAATCACAATAATTTTAATTATTTTTATTCGAATCGAGGCTGGGGCATTTTCACGATAAAATTCGATGATTTGAAATAAAATCGCAAAAAAACTGTACGAATATCCATTGATGATTCGAGGTTCATCGCCGAGGTCGCGGACCTTAACGGTCTCCAGCCTTTTTTGGGGAACGATTCTTTTTATAGGTGTACCTCTCTGTTTACGCCGGCCGATCGTTTCTCGTTTTCCATTTTCTGCAATTTCTCTTTTAAATTGTGTCGAAAATGTAAAAAAAAAAAAAGAAATCTCTTTGTTTACAAATTGCACAATTACAGAGATTAGAGAATTGAAATGTTTTTTAATCCTCGTTTTTTTTCACTGCAATTTCTCTCGTCAATTCTGAAAAATTAATTCTCTAATTCTAAAATTAAAAATTCTTCCAAAGGATTTCTCATTTCAATCTTTCATAAATGCGTCAACTTTTCTATCCATTTATGTAACAAAAACTTTTTCTACATTATTATTCCAAAAAATCGATGATACTCCAAAGATATCTTGCAAAACATCCTATCCTAAAGAATCATAAAATTTGCTCAAATTTTTCAACAATTTCAATTTCTTCAATGTTCCTCCATAAGGATGAGGACCGAGGACCGACAATAATGAAGTTCGTGGCAGGCGATCATTAACTCGATCGCTGTAACAATTTCCACGCTTTCGTTAATTTTCGAGGGGGGGAGCAAAAAACGGTTAGGCCAGAGCCGAGAAAGTACGAGAGGCGGACACGATGAAAGAAGTTGTGACGGAAAGACGAAAGAGCAGGTCAAGTTCTCCACGAATCCGGACCGGCTGAATCACGACGGTCCATTTATGGCCGATGCGCGGATTCGCGCGTTTAAAATTAATATCGGCCGCCTCTCCGTACGTCAAAATAATTTTGCTCGCGAGAAGAAAGTCGAGCCGCGCATTCTCTGTAATTATTAGCTTAATAATGAACGAGAGAGCGGGATGGAATATCGATTATATCGTTGAAAATGTTTAATATCTTCAAGAAATTTGATGATATAAGCGATAGGACTTTGTGATTATTGATTTTTTTTAAATTTTTGATTCGATAATTTAATTTTTGTATTCAACGAATAATCTCTTCGTATAGAAATAAATTTGTACCTTTATTTGGAATAGATTGGAAGAAAATTGATATTTTGAAAGAATTTCTCATTTTTCTTCTTACATTTTCTTCATTTACATTTCATAATCTTGCATGTACCAATTTTAAAATAAAATAAATTTATGATATAAGATATAAGATAAAGGAAAAAAATATTATAATATAATATTGTTAATTATACTTTGAAAGAATTTTCTCTTCGTATAGGAATAAATTTGTATTTTTTTTTGGAATAGAATTTGGAAGAAAATTTTGAAAGAATTTCTCATTTTCATTTCTTACATTTTCTTCATTTACATTTCATAATCTTGCATGTACCAATTTTAAAATAAAATAAATTTATGATATAAGATATAAGATAAAGGAAAAAAATATTATAATATAATATTGTTTATTGATATTTTAAAAGAATTTTTTATTTTTCTTTATTTATATTATGGACATATATCAGTTTTAAAATACCGATGAATTTATGATAAAAGATAAAGAGAAAAATATTATAATATAATATTATCAATTAACAATATTATTAATATAATATTCTTATATTATATTACGTTAAACGAACGATAACAATCACGGTGTGGAATGTTATGGCGAATGTGACTGAGCCACAAGAAATAATAACATCGAACGTATCGATATAAACGAAATCGTTTTCCGGACACGGAACGGAACGGACGTGTTTCTCTCTGCTCCTCGAGTAAGTTCATTTTATATATAACAAAATAAAATAATTATAAATAAATTAAGCAGTAAAAATAAATACAACAAATAAATTTATTTATTACGCAACAGATATAACAAAAATAATGATTAAAAAATCAAAAAATAAAAATGAGCTTAAAGAAATCTTTGTTTTGTAATTTAAATCCATATTAGAAAATTTTATATATTATCTTATCTTAGAAAATTGAAGGCAAATTTTTTTTTTCTTTTTACTATTAGAAAATAATCATACAACATTAACTTTTTCATTCCATCCTATTTAATAAAAATCGTACATATCCATCAAAATTATTAGTCTAATAGATTAATATATATATATATATATATTAAAATTTATTATTGAACGTATTAAAACGATAAAACGAAAAGGAGAATCGCTACACTACGTTTCCACGTTTCACGTATGCGTGTATCCACTTACCGAGCAAGATTCTCTTCCCACGAAATCGTCATCGTATCAAGGACTCATTAATTTCGTCGAGACGTAACAGCGACACTGTTACTCGATTATTCGGTAGAACTGTTACACCAAACCGCGTCGTATATTACGTAAATGCCCGTTTTCAACCGAACTCGTGGCACTCGGGGGTTCACGGCTAATCCCGTAAAAAAGAATCGCGACACGAGGAATGCGGCGTTTGATTTATACTCTTTATCTCGCGTCTAACGGTCGCCCCCGTGCATCCACCGTGCAACTGGTCATTATTACGAAACAATTAATTACACTGTTTAGCACCGCGTTCGCCACTCTCGTATCTTCTTATTTCCCCCCTCCCCCCCTTTCTTTTTTTTTTTCTATTTTTAATTTATCGCGCTGAGGGAACATCTAATTGCAACGGATTTGCATATGTTGTGCATACGTTTCTACGAAAAAACGGAACGGCTTGCAAATACGTTTTGTTGTTCCTGAAGTTCCGTTGGGAACGAGTTTAAAACGTCTTTCGAGGAAACTAACGTTCGGCTCGTATTTACTTACAAAGTAAATATGCATTTCCTCAAAATTTATCCTTATTATTTATTCAAAGAATTCAATCTGATTGATGTTTTCTCTGATTTTCTCTTTCTTCTTTATATTCGATTATTTAAGGGGTTAATATATTTTGATAATTTTCTTAAACAATAAATTATATAATAATCAAAGTTATTTCAAAATGGAAATAATGTATATATATATATATATATATATATGCATTATGAAAATTTTAATATATTATTTCATTGTAATAAGAATACAATAATTAGGCGACGAAAAATTCATTAATGGGATGTATCCTTTCGATGAATCGTAATCAAAGAGAGTTAAACAATTGGATCAATCGAATCGTTCCCTTTTTACGATGTAAAAATATTTCGATATTTTTGTAATTAACTGTATATCCATATTCTTAAACGTTTTTCTTTATTCATAACTATTATTAATTAATATCAATTAAAATGAATATTTTCTTTAAACTCCTACTCTTTCTTCCATCTTAAATAAAAATAAAACCATGTGGCGCCACTAAGCTTATTGTGTTGCAACTCAACACTTTCTTTAAAGGTCCTTTACCTCGACAATACTAGAAAAGCATCCGCATAAATAAAAGCATACGATGCGAATGCACAACTAACGATAAATCAAGAATTCAGTCTACCAACTTCGATATTCCGTGCACAATTTTATGAAGCGTACGTAAAAACCAAAGCAGAAAGTATAATTAATAAACCCTTCCATCCTTTCCTAGATAGATGCCTATATCGTAATCCAGACTATCACGATAACCCATGCACATTTGCACATCCATCACGGTTTATCTCCGTGTGCGGAACCTCTTCCTGCATGCCAAAAATCGCTTCGTCCACGAAAATTGAAATCGTTTCGGTTAGGCAAGCAATTGCAATTCAGCGCTCATAAAATATCCGGACACTTTGATGTGATATATTCGATGATAAGTGAATTTTATCAAAGTGCAATAATTAATGGCTAATCGATGAGTCAGCGTATTATAAATTTATGCAAATTGTGCGATAAAAAAATTTTTTTTTTCTTAAATACGAACTTTTACAAAAAAATATAGAAATTAATATAAATTATTAACGAATTAACGAGTTAGTATATTACGTAAATTATAATTGGATGATATATATATATAAATTGCACAATCAAAAATTTATAGTAAATTATTTTTTATAATTATAATATATACCAATCATTCAACATTTCGTGATCATCAATCTAAATTTAAAACATGTATTCTACTCATCATATACGTATAAAAAACAATAAAATATAATTATTATATTTTTATAATTATTATTAAAATATAATAATTATATATATTATATTAAAAATAAAATTTTTAATATTACGTACAATAGCATATTCGTAATACACAGCAAAATTTTATTTTCTCCTTATTTTCCTTTTTGCACGAAAAATTAAGAAATTACACTCGTTTTCACTTTTCGATTCGAATTTCTATTCTTCGCACATACTATCAGAACAATCCCTCCTCTCTTGTATCACATTCCTTACATTTATCCAATCTCTCCCCCTTAAAAAATACCAAAATACCGTTGAAAGTTGAATTGCACACCACATTCTCATCTCAAAATTAATACCATCGAACGTTTCGATACTCGGGAAGGAATGGAAAGAAGACGTTTATTATTCGAAAAACTGAGATAGGAAGCTCGTTGGAGCGTGGAGACACGAGGCTTGGGGCCAAAGTCAACGCACTCAGCGATCGCAACTCAGCGATCCTTTGCCCGGATCTATGCGCGGCACACCGTGCGCGTGTATCGAACGAATCCTGGGAAATTGCGTAAGGATCGATTCAGAAATACGCGACAACTTATTGTGAAATCCGCTCGCGTCCGCGCGAAGCCGCCTTTCCACTCGCCGCGCTCCTTTTCATTCTTAATTGATCGAGCCTATCCCCCTTTCAACGCTCGCCTCTTGTCGCGCCCGTGCCCGTTTGACGTTTGACAAATGCGCGTTTGAACGTGGCGATAATCGTAATGGAGAATAGGATTCCACGTATTCCCAAGGGAATATTCATTCGCTCGAGGGAGAATTCCAATTCGAAATTCGTTTTCGCCGATTTTCGTGAAGATCGAGGGCGTCGGTTTGGGTACGTTTGGTAGCGTTTGAAAGTTTGGATGGATGTTGGAATTCTTTTATCATCTAATTCGACTCGTATTAAAATGGTGGATTAAATGTGAATTGAAATGTTGAAATATGATATTTTGTAATTTCTGTAATTTTTTTTAGAGAAATAATGGAAGTATGATATTAGAGGGTTAATTTTTTTTTTTTCACTTAGGAACAAGGGTATGTTAGATCTTAGCATAAAAATTAAAAATGGTAAGATATGTGGATTTGACCTCAAAATAACGTGAAAAGAATCAAGATTTGAATAATAAAATATTGAAAGGATGACAAAAATCTTGATTCATTAAAATGACTTTTCCTTTTTTTATTATTATTATTTCTAAATTCTATCTATTAATGGCCAATATAATAATAAATATTGGTCATAATATTTATGATATAATTATAAGATTTTAATTTTTGAACAATAATAGTTGAATCTCTTTTACAAATTTTTGTGTAATTAACCTCTTATTTCATTTTCATAAAAATGCTGCTTTTAGAACGATTGCCTCGATGGATTACTAGGTCGAGAATAATTTCAGTCGTGTTTTTCACTTTCAAAAAATTGCTTATTAAGGTCTTAATAAACATTCTACGAGAAAGAAAGAAATATGAAAAAACACGATATTAAAGAGCACGTGCCTACGAGGAAAACGCTACGAGTGCAACACTTGAGCTAATAAAACGATCTTCTATGAATCCAATAAAAACAAACAAAACTCTACAAAACAGTTCAATTCCCAACGTTGATCCATCTATCCAATATCAAATCCCGTTATCAAATTCATAATCGAATTAGTTAAAAACATTCAACAATTCGTTCAACAATGTAAATTACAATATAACAAATCATATCTTGTGATTATAATTTTGTGTGTCAAAAATTTAATCCCAATATTTTCTCAATCTTCAAACTCAATCTTCCCTTAATAAAATCAAACTCAGATCTAAAATTATTTACATTTCCACGGTGTATTTAAAATTTAAAAGGATTGAAAAAAATACTCAGATCGATCCAACATTGTTTCACGAAGAAAATTCAACGACAAATCATCTTGCCACCTTGATGGCCGCGATTTTATATTATACTATAAAAAAGAATATCCTTTATGAGAGATCGTTGGTACACTCCGCATAAGCGGAGTGATAAGTGGCCGGTTGTATCAAGATAGAAAGCGATCCACGAGAGTGCCTTGTCCCAGATGAGGAGGGAAAAATGTCCCATTAGGAGAGCTTAGGAGGAGGAGTTCAAATACGCCGCGGTTTGCGCAATAGGCAATCGGGAGTTAAGTTAACAGAGGCAACGGTATCCGGTTTGACCCCGTAACAACGCCGGCCACTTTACGTATCCGTGCATTAGGAGCGCGTTTGAAGATTCCATCGATGCCACTGGAACGCAAACGCTCTCGAGGAGGAATGACGTCGCCGATCGGGTAAGGGTGACACGTATTCACCAGGATCGTGCAGGCGTTCATGGGAAGGCATCATCGCGGTTATCGGCCATCTTCTCGATCGAAAGGGTGTTAATAAAACCCCTTTCTTAAATGGATGAGAATTAATTGCAATCGTTGTGGAAATATCACCATTTCGGGAAACAAATCGATCCTCAAATTATCAATTTTTTCAAATTTCAATTTTGATTTCAATTTTTTAAAAATGGTGGATTTAAAAAGAGACAGAAAGGAATTGAAATTTGTGTATTATGCACGCTTGTTGAATTGTAAGTTTCAGTAAATTCGTCGTTTTATAAAAAAAAATAGAAAAGATTGGAAGCTTCGTTGTTTTCTTCTTTCGAGATGCGTTGATATTTTTTTTATTCCAATTAACTTGGAAACTTGTTATTAGAATCTCAGTACGTCCCTTCGTGATATCTAGCTGTAACGCAACAACGTTGAATATGAAACGGGATATAAGCGGAGGAAATGGGGGAATAATTGATAAATCGGAAGATGAAGAAATAAAAGTGAGCAAGGATACACACCTGTACAAACGGGGAGCGGCAAGAGGGACTATAGCAGCCAGTGATTAATGTCACGATTCAGCAAAAGAACAAGGGGGGAAGAAACTGGCTCGTCCCAATGATTCAGCGACGAGCGAATAAATTATCATTTTCAACGTGTTTCAACCTAAGAAAGAGTAAGTAAAGAGTTTTTCCTTAACCAGATTCTAATACAAACGATTCTACGTAGAATATAATTTATAAAAGGAAAATTTTCTCGAATAACTTCAAAAGTTAGTCAAAGAACAAACGACCTGCTGTCGTTTTATCGCGCCCATTTTTTGTTTCGTTTATTGAAACGAGTTAAAATTTATAGAAAAGAAAAAGTAAATTGACCTTGTGTTACACAATTATTAAGAAAGAGATACTTCATACGATGAAAGATAAAATCACAGATGGTATTATTATGGACTTTACGCTGCCTCGTTCCAACCCCTCTCCAAGGCTAAGTGGAATATTTACATAATTATTATAATACGCAACGCGTCTAATAAATTATCCATCGATAGGAGAAGAGGGAATTTCATCGTGCGTAGGGGGATACGAAGAGAGAATGGAAGTGGCGCGAATGAAATAATCACTTGGGGAGTAAAACGATGTAAAAGGATGTTTAAGGAAAAATGAGGGGTTTAAAGAGCTAGGCTCTAGGCGGGAATATATTAAAATAATTAGACGAGAAGCGCGATGGAAGCTGCTACCATGCTCTCGACAAGTTGGTAAGTAACGCCATCGAGGGGTAATTCTTGATATAAAAAGAACGATCGGATCCAAGCGCGTTTATCGCCACTGATATGATCGCTAAATGATCCTGAGATGTTATCTTGGAATGATTATCGGTATATATATAGAATTTCATTTAGTGGCTGATAAATAAGTAAATTGCGTAAATAAAAATTGCTTCACGATGAGAATTATATCTATAATTAATAGTTTAAATATGCGTGTGTGTATCTGGAAATATTATTTCATTTAATATTTCAATCACAATATTGTATAAATAAAATATATATTTTCTGGTATACATACATTTCAGAAACATTAATAATAGCATTCAAAACAATATATCAATTTCTACCTTCATCTATTTTGAATATATCTATATTGAATTTTCTAAAAATTAAAAAACTTAATCATTGCTAAGCTTATAACTTATGAAAATATATATTAAGATGAATTTGCATTGAAATATACTTTATATTGTTATTTATTACAGGAAAGATTGTTGTCTGTAAAATTTCCACAATCTTGTTAGATTTTTCCACAATCTTGTTAGATTGATCGTCGAGATATGTAACTTCCTAGGTCGATCGTCGCGAATTGCCACGAATAATATCAATGAAATTGGAGAAGAACAGAAAAGCTGGGGCCAAGAGGAGTTGAGGGTGTATTATACGTTAAACGGAGTGCAAGAAGTACTTTATTTTATTACCACAGGATGTATATGTTCTCTTCCCACTGCGTACGCGTAACAGTGTTACGCGTTCCCGGCATTTATGCTAATTTATCCAACAAGCCTGGCCATTTTCGCGACGGAATAAGGCCGCGTACGCGATGCACTGCGGCGTGTACATATAACTCGTGGGCTTGAAACAATTTTAATGAAACTATGAAAAGTTGTCCGTTGTGTAATGGACGAGAAGAAATTAGCCGCGGTGTTATAAGAGATTTTTATTGGAAAGTTACACGTTTGACAGATTAAATTTATTACCGCGCGTGCAATTTCTATAAGAAATGATTAATTTGTTAATCCGGGATCTGTCAACTGGGAGAGGGATTGATTGAATCGAGTAAATTTTATTCGGATTGTTGTTTTCAATGCCTGAAAATAAATAGAAATAATTTACATTCTTAGCAGAAATTATTCACACGAGATTGGCAATTCAAATGAGGAGTTAACACTAATCTTTCTCGATTGGGATGGTCTAAGAGAGATGGTCTAATAGCGACGAAAAACAACAGTAACAAGATGATTCAGAAATCGTGGATTCGATGATTAATAAAAAATAGAAATGTATTAAATGGATTAGTCAGAAAAGTGTATTAACATTTCAAAATTAATTAATCAAAAGCAATTTTACTGAATCTTATTAGATCTACTTTTAATTAATTTATACAATTTTCATACTTTTCGTTCGAATAAATAATTGTAAATGAACATACGCGAATAATTAAATAAATAATACAAATTACAAGATAATCTGTCTTGCATAACCAAAAATAGGATTTTTCTATAATTGCATTTCAGCGCAAAATTTTTTACAATTATAACATGTTGAATTCTCTAAATGCTTTTCATTTAGGGATTACGCGACAATTTCAGTGAAATTACGCGATTTGTTTTCACGTGGCTCTATGGAATTCGCGGCGACAATCGATGAAATCAACAAGGACGCAGAAAAAGAGCAGGCCACGTGTGTTCCTTGTGATTTCTAGCTTGACGTAGAATCGAGAGAGGAGGCGAGAGAGTTGCAATTAAACGAAACAAGCGCGGGTGTTCCAATATGGTAAGGCGAACAGGGGAAATTGTGTGAAATCGCGATCGCGGGAATTTAAATCGATAGACGGAAAGTCTCTGGTTTCTAGGTGTTCTCGATTCTCTTTTTTATTATAATTTGTTTCGTGTGTTGCGTGAACAGCCTACGGGATAGGATTATTCTCGAAAAACACCATTGAACGAAAGTTGATCGTTGTCAAACTCGATGAGGTAATCTTTTTGATTTTAATAATCGTATTTATTTAATTTTTATGCATTGATTTAAATTAAATTCTTCACTCGTTTAACATTAAAGCATTTCCTTTTAATTAGATGACGTAAAAGAAAATAAATAAAAATAGATTTTTTATGGGTGTATCTATATTAAACTGTAATTATAGCCTGCTTTCAAATTTGGGCAAGTGTATCTGTAAAATTAATCGAATGTCAGGATATTCAATCATATATTTTATTTATTATGAAAATTTAATTCGCAAATATTTTATTACTCGTGTCATATATAGAAAGTTATATGAAATATCGAAGCCTATTTATTGATTTACAAGCAATTCTCTCAACTTCTATTTCGCTCATAATTGAATGAATAAAAAAATTTTCTATTTACTTTTGTTTCCCCGCGTTGACTTATGTCAAATCTACTTTCCAATCAAATTAGAATGTAAATGCGATATAAAACTGCCCACTCTACTCTCATATACATATATATTAAAATTTGACATCTTCGAGTACAAAATATAGAACGTGACAAAAGAAAAAAAAAAATTGAGACAAGAAATTTCGCGCCAAATTTCATTGTAAAATCCAAAGTGACGTGATAAACACGTCGATTGAATTTAATATGGAGAGCAGTGGGGCAGGCAGCGCACCGTGCCATTTCTCACACGGTTTCCACGAAACGATGTTTAATTACCGCGTGATAATGTATTATTCACCGAAAGGAGGCGGTATCGCAACAGATTCCTCAAATATTTGAAAGCGGTTCGCCGATTAATAGGGCGACCCCCCCCCCCTTTCCAGTGTTTGTTCAGCTGCCACCACGTCGCCTCCCGAAATTTTTCAACGGCAAACAAACGATCCGTTGTGGGCAGATATCGCAAGGAAAATTTATTGACGTTCCACGGTAGTGTTTACAGAATCCGTGGAAGGGCTTCCGCGGAAGAACTCCGAGTGCAAACAGTCTGAACAGGAGATATATACGCGGGGTAAATTATAATTGAGATACGTTTTCGATCGATTATTATTCTTCGTGATCCATCCGTGTACAGTGTACAAAACGAATTGAAACAATGATTTATAAAGATAAATTTAAATTTCTTTGGAGAACAACTTCTTTGTTAGAGAATTCGATTCACCTTTCAGGGTGAAACTTTTTTAAACAAGTTAAGTTTCCTTTCTATAATTGAACAATATTGATGATATTTAATTTAATTGATATTTTTTTATAAAATTTTTGTAAAGAAAACGATCAATGTATTAATTTAAATGTTTTATTATGGAAATATATTAGGAATATAGTTACTATTTGATTCTTTGATTGCAAAACTATTTCATATAAGTAATTATACAACATAGTATTCAATATAAATATAAGAATGTATAACTATAATTAATTTTTTATTCGTACAGAAAATTTCGATCTAAATTAAACGAATCCGTTTGATTAAGTTGTAAAGCGAAAAAAAATTGATAAAGATTACTATTAAAAATTAAAATTGCACAATTGCTGAATTTTATATAACGAAATTCAAAAAGCTCCAACAAGAGATATCTCCAAAGAGAGATCTGGCAAAACTGTTGTCGCATCAAGCCATCGATCCTTCGTCTCTAATCCTATAAGCACGTTTAATACACGTAACAGAATGATATGAACGTGCGCTAAGCCGAACGAAGGCGATATCGCGAAATTGTATCCTTCTCGTTTTACTTCTGCAATTATCCTCAGCATCGTTTCCGGCTTAAAGCACACCGGGATCCATCTATGGGCAGGAAGTCGAGTTGTTCACATATTAATCTCGGCGAATTAAAATTCACCGCGCGCAAGCAGCTTCTGTTTTAGTGGCGCAATGAAACGCATTGAGTCACGCTCACGCTAGTAGTACCAACTGAACGGCGAAAAATACCGTGCGATTTCAAAGCACTTGCACTTTGAATACGAGCAAAAAAAAAAGGAAGAATGCAAAAAAAATTGCAAAGTTAAATCTTATATTCATTTAAGAAGTTTGAAAATTAATTTTCTTTCTTTTTCTTTTTCTTTTTTTTTTTTGAGAGAGAAAATTTACTTTTTATTAATGGAGATTATTCGATAATTAATATTGGATGAATATATTGGATGAATGTTAAGAAACAAGAAATTAGAATTTTTATGAAGGAAATAGATAAGAATATAAGAGGATACATATATGAGATATCAAGGTTTTGATTTATATAAAGAAATCTTTAATTAAATCCTAAATAAGATGAGGATTACATCTTTCGTAACAGCTGTTGTCCTTCTAACGTTCCTTATTCCCACCGTAGCAGGAAGTTTACTCGAATAAATTTATTCTAATTATTTATTAATAACTTCCAAATCATCCTAAAACAACATCGTAGTTTCGAAATATCAATTTCATAAATTTGAAACGCACTTTTATATTTTCCATTGTAATTATATCACTTCTACCCCAATTTCTATTTATCCAATTTCATCTTCGTTCGTCAAAAACTAGAAAAAAAAAAAAATATCCGCAATTTCTTCCAAACCCATCCCTTCGATATTTTTATTAGCGACTGTTCTCTCAAGATCTCCCAAGCGAAACAAGGTTAAAAAGATCCCTTTTCCTCTCGTTTCCACGAGGGGAACAGAGAAACTTCAAATTTTGCAAAAACTAAACCTAACCAAAAGCCTTCCTTTTATCGCGATAAGATATCGCCCAGAAGAATGTCCCTAGCGCCCCGCTATCGGGCATTTCGAAGTGCCTCGAAATGTAACCGTTGAGAACACGACAGGGCCGATTAAATCGCGCGAGGCGAGAGGCAGGAGAACAAGCTCCTATACGTGGACGGCGTTGGATAGGCGGCGGACGATGTTGGATTCGCGGATTCGCGTAGAGGGCCAAAGCAGGAACACGGGCACGAAACAGGTTCTGGGGACGGCAGAACCGTAGATCCCCGAGATGTCATTGAGGCAAATGGTAGGCGACCGGCTACGGCCGGGATTTCACTGTAAATGTCAACCGACGCCACGTAAAATGTCCCCGCGATTTGAAGGAAAGTCGTTCGGGGCACAGGCGGAGGTTTCTGCCTCCCCTTCTCCCTCCTCTTGCGTTCAAACTCGAAGCCGCCTTGCGACTTGCGTTTAGACTGTATACATAGGGTGTATCTTGTTTGTTTGTCAAAATTGCTTTTGGTTATGGTTTTGGTTTTTGATGGTGTACAAAATTACTGTGTGAAAATCTGATAAAGAATTGTAATTCTCGATCTTCTATACATTTACATTTCCTTGTATATTTTTATATGGTAAGTATTTGTATCTAATGGATACAAATAGGATAATTTCTCCATTTATTAGTAATATTTGTAATACAATTTTGAAAAATAATTTCTATCAGCATTATTAAGAAAGCTTTTATCATAGATATTTATATTGAGAATATGATATATTGAGAATAAAAAAGTATCAACGCAGATTTCAGAACAATATTGAATTTATCAGATAGTGAATTTATCAGATAGGCAGCTTGTATAAATAAGCTAAATTTAAATATTGTATCGCAATAACCGGAAGTCTATTACTTGATATTTTCTACTTATGATATAACTTTCTAATTTCATTAAAAAAATGTTACAAACATTTCACAATTTTCCTTATAACATACTCGGTAATCTTCAAATTGAAACTTTATTTAAATACCTCAAGAATATGCTATTTTATTTTATTTCATTATATTTCGTAACGATTAATAATTAAAAAAAAAATAGCTATAAACAACCTGCATTTATGTAATTCATTACACATTATTCAAATCCGTAGGAACGCACCGACGTATCGACGGTTAAAACTTGGCACACCCTGTACATATATACACAGTGAATACTCGTCGACTCGTGAAATTGGCCGCGACATTTTCGATCTTTACACCGATAGCTGTACAAAACAAGTGCAACCTGGTCGATAAGCCTCGACCAGGAGGTAGCCAAGTATTAACCCGAGTACGAAAGTTATAAATTCTACCGATCATTTTGTTCCACACACGGGATCATTTTGTTCCACTCGCGAGAATATATCCCCTCTCTCTCTTTCTCTCTCCTTTCTTCTTTCTCCAATTCAACCTCTTTTTCCATCCAGCCCATGCGTGCCCCACCCACTCTCCTCGTCACTATTTCGCACGTCCTCTTCGTCCTCTTCGTCCTTTTTTTTCCCCCCCTCGAATACCATCGTCAGACGCTCGTTGCTTTGAATGAAGCACGGTTACTCTTGGTTCCTCCAGTTTCTTGGCTATTTTATCAGTGACATATTACGTTCGACGACGCTAGCTTCGAATTTACAGAGCGGCAGAAATCGATTGTTGTTTCGACAATCGCCGTCTTTTCGTGGCGCTGGAGGGACCACGTTTCAAAGAGAGAGAGAGAGAGAGAGAGAGAGAGAGAGAGAGAGAGAGAGAGAGAGAGAGAGTTGTGAATACAGAGATATACAGTGGCTCGTGAAAATATCACAGGAAAATTTTAATGAAAATTTATAGGTTGAGTGTTATAATACAAATAGCAAATGAAAAATAATGTAAGGTATATATTCGAATGTGGATGTTGTTTGAAATAATTACGTGGTAGTTTATTTATAGAACAAATGATTTTTTTCTTCAGAATATTTATTCAATAAAATTATTTCATTGTGGTAGATTTCATCACAATATATTTTTTATTGATGAACAATTTGAAATAAGAATAATTTTAAGCGTATAATAGAATTTGAATAAAATAATGAAAAGCATGTATACATAAAGCAATTTCCTTTTCGACAGAAAATATATTCGAGATGCTTGTGAAAAATCCACCCTCGAAGTTTCAGCATTCTTTCAAATACAATTTCATCCTTCGAATACTTTCCTTATTGCATTATGCTATATACACACCTTGAGGAAGCAATCTCGAGGGAGCAGCAGATTTTCGAGGCGCGACACACCACAAAAATCTTACACCACGAATTTCGAACGAGACAGCTTTGATTCGACGACGATCATAAGGACGAGCGTTATTACGAGGGTTCTTCGCCCCTTCACGAGTTCCCCTCGATCTCTCTGGAAATCCCACTCACACGACGAAAGAAAGCTCGCATACACACAGGAGAATCGTCGGTTCAACGGATCTAACTAGCATTGCGTGGATACTTTTTTTACATTCCACTTTCCATCTCAACGATAGGAAGATACTTTCGAGATGCAGGTTGTTCGCGAAAAGGATGCTCGTGGAACCGGAGACGAAACCGGTGACCGGCTTTCCACGCGGCTTAATATCGCCTCTCCGCTCGATAAATCCGCTCCATTTGTTTTATACTCGAGCAAGGCCTCGAAAAATGCAAACCAGTGATCCTTGATCGCGCGTTGAACGAAACGCAAGACGTTGACGACAGCCTTTCTAAAACGGACAACTTTGTCTAGTTTTAGCTTAATCCGAGCCAGAATGGTCAATAGGTGGATAAATGTTCTGGTATATTGCATGCGAGGAATTCCTCGACGGAATGTTTCTTTTATCTTCAATCCTACATCTTATTTTCCTTCCACTAAGATAATGCTTGGTAACGATATCGAATGATTCTCAATTTCTTGAATTCAATTCTGGATATAGTAACTTTTTCTAACAATTTTATTTTACTCAAATCATCAAAATAAATAATGAAAATAATGTTTAACATATATCACGAAGCATATATCAGTTTCACAATTTCCAAACCAATTAAATCCAACCGTTTAAAACTTTCGACTTACAAGGGTCAATATCCATCCAATTACAAATAAGAATGATCGATGCGATTGATCAAATCCCTCGTAACTCAACCCTATCTTCGATAACCCCAAAAACTCTTCGATAACCAACGAATCCCCTCCCCCCAAATTCTTCCAACAACAACAAAAAAACAAAGATAAATAAACCTCCATCGAAGGGGTCCATCGCGTGAAACATTTTTCCAAGCCGGTAGGCCCCTGCCAACAGCGGGAGCCAGCCCCCCTCATCTCTCCCTCATCTCGAAACGCAATCGGTTTTTGCCGCCGGTCCGGTTCTACCTACCGGCACCGACCTACCGGAACGCGTGGAACTCGCCCAGCATCCATCGAGGACCGGCTACGAAGTGCTGGAATATCAGCGATGCCCGCCGCGTCCGTGGAGAGAACGACGCGGCCGACGGAGAATGAATCAAGCGGCGAGGCGAGGCGAGACGAGACGAAACGAAACGAGACGAGACGAGACGAAGCGAGACGAAGCGAAGAGAAGAGAAGCGAAGAGTGGTGGGGAGCGCGGTCACAGAGGCGCGTGGTGGGGGTTCGCGGGCGAGGAGTGGGGGATGGCGGCGAGGGAGGGGCGAGGAAGTGGAACGCGGAGAGGAGGAGAAGGTAGAAGCACGAGCGCTTCCCCTTCCCTCTCTCCCGCTCCCCCACTCGCGATCCCGCGACGAGGAGTAGGGGGAAAGGAAGGGGGGCAGGTGGAGGACAGCGGCGGAGAGCAAGCGTAGAGCGAGGGCAGAGTCTGCGCTTGGTCCGAGTTTTCGGTGCCGTCGCCAGTGGCAGAGCCAGTTTCTCGTAGCATCGGCGTGCCGGCGGCGTCGAGGCGCCCCTTCAGTATGAAGCCGACGACCGTGCCAGCTGCAGCCGCTGCACCTGTCGTCCCGTATAACGCGACAACTACGCTCCTCGTGCACACGGATCAACGCTCCTGATCGTGGATCCCCCCATCAGCCCCCCACCCCCCCTCGACACCGATACTCCATGGATAATACCGTGCTCCGGGCTCCGATTTCGTTCATCGAGAAGGACTGTGAAGAGACACCATCACCACCGCAACGCACGTTATATACGCAACAAACATCATCGTGCCTCTGGATAAATCCGTTCCGTGGATACACGTTTGGAATGATATAAAGGAGGAGGTGATCCCGTGATACTTCCCCTCTCTTTCTTCCAGCTTATATACGTATATATACATATACATATATATATATTCTTCCTCCTTGCGCCTCGTTCTTCTTCCTGAACGTGAACGGTGATCGGTTTGTGTTTCGTCCACAGTGTTTATTATATTAATCGTAACCGCAGTTCTTTCTTCTGCAGTTTTCTTCCCTCGTGATTGTTATCCGTCGTTTCCCATCTGCATCTTTGATTTGCGTGATTCGAGGGGGGGGGTCCCTCCTCCGAGGAACTGTGATAACGTGTGGCGAGGAAAGAAAGAGACGGGGCGCGCGGGACTGACGGTATAATAAAAGTGAAAACTCGTTCCTCCGGTGTTCCGTGGTTCGGCTTCTTCGAAAGAGAGGTAGAAAAGAGGCCGGCAACCAAAAAAAAAAAACCCGACCATCGCCGCCCAACGGCTTCTTCTTGGATATTTCGGAAGATATTTCTCCCCTCCTCCCCCCTCCCCGTCGCAAGGTATCGGTTGGACCCCGATCGAGGCAGGGCCAGCAGCGTGGCGGAGCATCAGTGGCGAGGTGAGTCCTTCCAACACGATAAATTCCAACACCCTGGAACGAGGGTCAAGAGCGGTCAGACATCTCGCGCGTCGCGACGCGACGCGTGTAGACTGGTTTTCGAGTCCTAGCACTCTTTGTCTCGCTCCCTCTCCTCTTCCTTCCTTTTTCTCCACCCCTCTCTCCGTCCTTCTCATTGTCGCCTTACCCTTGCCCTTTCTCTCTCCTTCTTCTTCTTCTCCTTCTCCTTCTTCTTCTTCTTCTTCTTCTTCTTCTTCTTCTTCATCGTCTCTCTTCTCTTCATCGAACGTACCCCGGTGATAAATCTTCGCGATCTCGCCGGCCGTTGACTGAGCAAATTACCACCGTGATCCTTCATCTTCCTATTACCGCGTAGACACCATGTCGGAGAGGGATTATTCTAAGAGAGAGAGAGAGAGAGAGTGACCGTGGGACTACGAGGGTTGAGTCGGCTCGTGAAAAGTGAACGCCACCATCCTCGTGGGTCACGACCGTGAAACGAACTCCCGCTTTGGAAATTGGGATGATGGTGAAATTAGCCGGTATCAACCGAATGGCCGTTTCGATCATGCTCTCTGCTCGACGCAGCTGAGCAAATAACTGGGCTGAAATGCGTGTCCCACCCATCGTCTTCTTCTTTCTCGCGAAAACAGCCTTTAATTATTATTTTTCTCGTGTCCTCTTGTTATTCTCTGTCGATTAAGTAGATTAATTCGAAATTGGATCGAATTTGTTGATGCGCAAATCATTGACTCTTCTGGATAAATAAATGTATATTATGTGGATGTAGATATGATTCACTTCTCTGCGAATAGTAGAATCGTTACTCGAATTTTTCTTTTAACGCAATAAGAAATAATGTGTAAATTTTTATTTTAAAACGACGTAGTAGAGATCTTAAAATTTTTCTTTTTTTTTTTTTCCTATCGTATCGTAGGATAGCTTGAAATAAAAAGGCAGGTAAAGTTATAAATCTAATCACTGTGGCAGATTGAATATCTCAAGCGATATCCTTTCCTCGTAATTTTCTACGACAAATTTAAATTTTAGCTATTAATAAGAGAATTTGGATAGATTGAAAATTTCTTAGCCATAGTCTTCTATATTGCCCGGTAAATTGATGAGGAAAAAGTCGGAAACGTGCTCGTCGTTGGTTCGACGATAATAAATCATTTCGGTGCATTATGGAGCAGGGAAAATTGGCGGCGTGATCTTTCATCTTCCCATTATCGTTCATAGGGTAGCACGGTCAGGATCGCGGTGATCCGCCGATTCAATTCACTCAAACTCGAATCACGAGACCGAACCGCTGACCTATGAGACGCGTAATGAGATCTTCAGAGGATTATTTTGAGGAGAACGATGATGTTGACGATTCCCTATCACGTGACATCTATTTAAGCTTTGTATCAATAACTGGACGATTTTACGATTTTTCGATTTTTCGACGACTGAAAATTTTAGGCTTGGATAATAAATAAAATGGATAATAAATATAGTCGAAAAAAAAAAAATATCTGGATAACGATTTGGATTGTGGAAAGTGATTAACGTGATTTGCTTGAGGTTTTAATTCAATCTCGATTCGTTTCGATTCGAAGATCTTTTGCGTGTAACAAAAAATATAGCTGTAACTTTTCACGCGTATACGCGTATATATTTTGTACGCAATTTATAATTTTTACTCGAACGTATGGAATAATTATATATAATTCGAATATGTAAGAGAAATCTATGCAGAACGATACGTGTAATCTAATGTTTGCACACACGATATTAATCGAGTTTCAGTATGATATTAATTTGATTTCAGAGAACACGTTTGATTTAATAAAAAAATTCGATTCTATCATAATAATTATTCGCAAGCTTGTTGATTTTATTCACAGAATCGGTAAAAGAAAATCTAGATCTATATCTATAATGCAGTTTAAAATGCAATTTAAAGAGGGAAACCAATGAAAAATGGCACGTATGTAACAATTTTAATTTCCTTGTATAATTATTTTTGCCATGATAAAATAAATTTTGAAATTCCATATATATTTTTCTCCGAAATTATCAAACACATTAGAACTTTTATTTATTTTCCATTAGGCTTTTCAAACGTGAATAATCGTATTAATAAATATATTGAAATTCATCGATCCAATAATATCGATTTTCAATCGATCGATCAAAAAATGGAGGATTAAACTAATCAAAAATCATTTCAAAATGTAAAACTCGGCTTAAGAATATACGTGTACAGTATAAGATATCCGACAATCCAAATTTCAAGGATCGAAAATTCTGAAGGAAAACATTCACGCATATAATCATAATTGTACACGAAAATTTTCGACCAGACACGTGGAAATCCATCAATCGTTCACAAAGTTTACACCATTGTCGTTAACAAGTGATACACGTTCGACTTAATTCCCTCGGTGACCCACATAAACGTCCTCGAAACCGGTGTATTCCTCTCGAATTCTTCGTAAATACGTTACACCGAAGCAAATGTAGAAAAGTTTCCTCGAGGCAAAACCCAACACCTTCACCGTTCCATCCAACGACGAATTTCATTTTTACCCATTTCTCATTCTCCAATATAATTAATCTTATCGAAATATCTCGTTTCGATATTTCTTTTCAGAGGTCGATGACTCCTTTTTTTTTTTACACGAACGATAGTAGTAAGTTTCCTCGATCTCGACGTATAAACGCGAAATCACATACTCCACGTGATTAGTTGAAAAAAAGAAAAGTACATCGTTGCAGATCCTTGCAAATCCTCGAGTTTGATTATTGGAACGAAGATCACTTCTTTCATTCGATTCATATTAACAATTGTTCGACCACCAAATATTTCCTTCTCGACAATACATTACGTAATTGAAAAAAGAGTACGATTTTTATAGAAAGGATTTAGATGCTGATCATCGTAACAAAAATTCAATCTTTGGAAATCATATATTTATATTTTTAAATTCTCTTTTATGTATTTTGTATTATATTATATGTATATCGATATTATTGTATTTTTTGTTATAACTATAAATTAATTTCTAAATTTCTTATAAGCAAGAAAAGGGATTAAACTTTTAGTTGAAATCAAGCAATCGATTTAATTAAATTATTCATGAATAAATATAAATCAATATTGATCTGAATGGTTTCTGAATGGCATGAAAAGTTGCTTTCTTTCGGTGAAAGAGATTCCGTTCCTCGTGGTATCCTCGGATTTCGAATCCGTGCACATTGTCCCGTGTGTTGGCAAGGCGTCATAATAGTAATTAAACGTAATCTAGGTTCGAGGAAGAAAACAGGGGACGTTATTGAGTTCGAGTTCGCGCACATAATAATCAAGCCTGATTGCGCCCCTTCTCGAAGGAAAGTGGCCTAATCCACTTTTCGTCTTCATTCAATTATACCAGATTACACGAGACACTTCTCCTATTTCCAACCGAGAAATTTATCGCTCGAATATTTTCTTTTCATTAATAAATCCTCTTTCGCACGGCGATACTATTGCGATTCACCTGTGATGAATATAAAAGAAACCGAACTCAAAACCTTTGACTCGGTCGAAAATATCCCATTTTCGTCGAAAAATTCAATCGAAAGTAAATTGAACTGTTAATTCTTTTGGATTCAACGATTATTCTTTAAAGTATTCGACGATATCTATTATAAGAATAATTCCGTAAAATTCTAGAATTAATTATCTTTGAAATTGAATAAACCGTGTAAGTTTTATTTCTTTACACTTCGTATCATTTAAAAATCTTTTTCGAAAAATCAAGGATAATCCTTGTTCGTTTTCATCTACAAACTCGATTTATCTCACGATCTCGATCTGATCGACGATTCATCTCAACAGAAGCGGAAGAGGAATGCAAATGATAGATATCCCGGGTGGATAGGTCGCGGGTGACGTTTGTCCACGTTTGCGCAACGCTTCATTCACGGTCAAAACGTGCGGAATCGAATTGGTCCACAGCAGCTCCGCGAGAACGATTTATAGCATGCAGGAAAGGCAGAAATATTATATCGTTTTAAGAATACATTAACCTTGCGGGAATGAGATTTATGCGTTCGCGATTTGATCGAAGGATTTGCGGGGTCGCGTGTTATGAATACGTGTGAACGCACGAGATCGTGGCCGAGATATTTATTGAATTATATATCTCACTTTGTATCGTGTGAAACGCTAATTAAATTAATCAGAAGTAAGTTTATTATCGAATCGTGTTCGGAAAGAAAGAAAAAAAAAGAAAGGATTAAAATTCTAAAACTCTGCGAACGATTCTCAAAGAGTTTTCAAATAGAAGATAAAATTCTATCGTTTAATAAGATATTCATGAAACTCGATACGATAAATATGGATACGATATATTGAAAAATTGAAAGGAAGAAATCATTTTCGAATTCTTACGACGAGAAAAAAAATTTCTGTCGTGCAATAGCCGAGATCGAGACAGATCCAATTGGACTTACAACATTTTAATCTACGACCTTGAATACGAAAAAAAAAAAATCAAAAGATCCATCACTCCATACCGAAATCATCTTCCACGAATACAATAACAAGTCTTCGTCCATTCATCTTGTACAAAATCGAAAGTAAATTGCACACATACAGATGTACTCTTATAATCTCAACTACTGCTCTATGTCACTCGAAGAACGAGCTGCAACAACGAAATTATTCCAATAAATCTTCCAAGAAAGAACCACCACTGTCGGCCAACACGATAATTACCAACGATTCGAAACGGCCATTCTTCGACGATCGTCTCGTATTTGCATCGAAAGAGGGTAGCCATTCCTTGACCAAAAGGGAGCCGCTACTTCTTGCGGCAAACCGATGATGATCGTCGTTACCTAATAGACGAAACGGACGTAAAAAAAAAGAAAAAAGAAAAAAAAAATTAAAGTCGCTCAAACGGCCGTACACTTGTTTCTCTACCAGGGAGGAAAATTACGGTCCACGGCGAGAGCGGCAGCCCGTTTATGCCTTTTACGCCTCTGATCGCCGTTTAGGCGGTGTTTACAGCGATCTCGAGGGCTCGCGATTCAACCATCTTCGTCTGTCCATGCGGCTGAAAGTAAGTTAATCCAGGGTTACCGGTTCCTCCTCCCCTCCCGCCCCTCTCCCGAGTTCCACCCTGGACAACGACAAAAACTCGAGCCAGCTCGGGCGTGAATCTGTCTGCGAACTATAACGTTCCATTCGTATCATCGGCCTTCCTCCGTTCAACGGATTCGCTTCTTCTGCCCGTTGAGAGAACCTGTGCATCGTCGTGCGGTTTTCCCGGTCTCTTTTTGCCGGTGGTGAAACGGAGGAATGAGGGAAAATTGAGGAAGAATCGAGCGAGGGAACAAAAGGAGGATTTCTTTTTCGAAGGGGGGGGGGAGGGGGGAGGAAAAAAGAGATTGATTTCGAGAACGAACGATGCTCGTCGTTGTTGAGAGAAGGAGTCGATGAAGTTGGGATGAAGTTTTGTGAATGAAACTGGCCGAGTTTGTTAGAGTTTGATTTTCTTTTCTTTTAAAGATCCTTTTCCCTTTTGAAAAATTGCTTCGTAAAATATTCACACGAGAAGTTTTTTTTATTATTTAATAAAGATAAATCTTATCCGCTTTCTTCCTCTCCAAAGGAATTTATCATTTTTGCGTGTCAAGAGAAAAGAAAACGTCATCATGAATAAAAATAACTACTCGAGAGTTTCTTCTTTGATGCTTTATCTCCATTCCAAATCTCCATTTCAAATCTTTATTATTTTCACATTTGAAATTTATATGCATCCATAATACGACAGGAGAAAAAAAATCATCGAGATCGATACTTTGTTTCGTTACTTTTTTTCAATTCCAACGAACGAAAAAATTGGTTGGATCTCGCGAGATTGAGAGAGAAAGAGAGAGAGAGAAAGAGACTTCAATGCCCGCCAAGCAAGAAAGTCAACGACCCAAGGCGAATTTTAAAGGGAGTTCGAGAGGAGAGAAGAAGGCGTAAGGGAGCAACAAAGTATCGGCGGCGATTAATTCAATTACACAGTGAAAGGAAGTTCAATGTCGACTAACAAGGCTCTTCGTGGACGTCACCCGTGTTCGACTTCTTTCCTTCACGAATCAACATATTCCTCGTCTATTAACGGGGAACGCGATAAATCTGTCGAGGGGAAAAAGCGAGTTGGCAAGAAAAACTTGGCTTCCACGTTTGACCTGGATTCAACAACGTTACTCCGTATTACGAGGCTTGGATAACCTCTATCCGTTTCGATCATAATGCAGAAGCGTGGGCGTATTAACTCGGCGTTAACTTGGCACCGAAAATGGAATCTAATATTCGAATATTAAGAGATAGAACGAAATCGAGGATGTTTCGTTTCGCGAAATTTCTGACAAATAAAAAGAATGCTTGGAGTGAGGATAAAATGATAATTTCAAAAGTTATTGGAAAATTTTTATTTTTTCGATGTCACTTGAAATTTTTCTAAATTTCGAGTGCTTTTTATATATATATTTTTTTTTTCAAATTTTACGCTTATCGATAATTCTATTTATATATACTCAAAATATTTATTTCAAGAATATAAGAATTTTTCTTAAATACATAAATAAAAGCAGATCAAATAAATTTATCGTTTGCCTATTATCCTCGACAATAATGACATTGCTAACAACAATTTACGTTACTTCCATTACGTAATATCGTAATATCGTGACAACGATATACGATTTAATCACCATGTAATACATGCGCATACGTATTCCCCCATTAATCAATCTGCAACGACGACCTTGCTAAAACAAACGCGACGAATACAGAATATAAAATCGCATTGTATCATCGCTCCATTCATTCGGTTTCCCGTTTTTATTCGAGCCGTTCCAATCAAGACAAATGAGGAATAATTGGCAGGGCAGACGAGAGAGGGCAGCACGAGCGTCCAATTTTTAAACGCCTCGCCTCAATTAACCGGGACGAGATTAGATTATTTTCTCCACCGAGCGATGGGATGGACGGACGTTTAATGATAAATCGGCGGCAGAGGTGGTAGAAAAAGGCATATCGAATGGGTATGGTTTTCCAGGCCGCGGGGCAACTGTCGCCGCAATTACTTCTTAATCGGTTTAGAAAATCCGCGTGCCGAAACATCGCGACGCTGTCCAATTAAAGCAAGCATCGATCGAGCATTCTTCGCCCCCTTGATTTCACCATACGATACGTATCGATAACGATCCGTTTAGAGGAAGCTATTATAATTTTTGCGCTAACACCACGGTGCAGTATATTACTATTTTTTTTTTTTCTTTTAAATTTAAAAATGAAAGAAGAGAGTGAGATCAATTACTTTGATCAAGATTTTGAGATTATTATATTTATGTAAAGTATTTCTGTAACTTTTTATATATATTTAATCTCGCAATCGTATCTCAAACGTATGTGTATTATATTCTATAGATTATTTGAAATAATTACGTGATATCATATATTGCGTATCTCAATATATCTTTATTTTTTATATTTTTATAGTTTGGATTAGAGGATTAATAACATTTTAAATAACCAAATTATTTTTGAAAAAAAAGTAAAAAAGAAATTGAAATTAAAACTACGTAATCCCTCGAAAAAAATAATCGATATCAACAATTTTATACATTACACATCTTACACGTGTTGAAAAAATTGAAAGCAAGTTTTTACCTCTTTTACTAGGCTATTAGAAAATAATTAAGTATCGGATTCTTCGTTTTGGAATATCATAATCATCGAATCGCAGAAAAATATTAATTATACCTATATGTACAAACTCGTTTCAAACTGGAGAGTAGAACAAAGAAAGAAAAAAGAAAGAAAGAAAGAAAGAAAGAAAGAAAGAAAAAAAACGTTTGTCCCTTCAAGAAACTCGTCCAGTTTCCGGTCAGAAGTCCGCAGGCAACAAACCCGAGCCGGCGTCTCACGCATTAAATATCGCGCATTTTCTTCATTTTTTGACGGGACACGCTGCGCGAGTTTCTACTCGCGTGTAATTTCCAACCCATTGCACTATTTGCCAACGGAAAGCGACTGTCAATTACTCTTTCCGTAACATCGATAATCGACAGAGTATTGCCGTTCTAACCGAATGGAACGTTTTACCCGGTCAACGAAGGAGGGAAAAAAGAACGGTTTTTCGGATCATTTCGTAAAAACCAATCCTTAAAACCTTATCCTCCTAATTTGTTTCTTGCCTCGATAACGAGATGAATAATGGAACGGGAGTGAAAAATCTATACATCCGTTCCTCGCCTATCTGTATACTTATCTCGCGACGGATGTTGAAGTTAGCTCAAGTAAATATCGCTCCACGATTTTAATTTTAATCTTTAATCGCATTTAATTACACGAAAAGGAACACAACAATGAAATTATTACTCCCCTCCCTTCCATCTGTTCGCAGAATATCGAATAATTCCTGCGAGAAGAGCAGGAACAACAAGAAACAAGATCGAAAGTGGCGTCTATATCTAATTTATTACAAATTTACATCCGCTGTAACAAGTGTTGGAGAGGTGTTTTAAATATCATTCGAGAAGTATTCAACAGATAGAAAGCCGCGTAACCCACTGATTCCGGCTGTTTCCATTTCCCTAACGAGCCAATATATATTCCGATCTGTTTTAACGCGTGTAATTATGTGGGGGAAAAAAAAAAAGGAAAAAAAATAGGTGGCCGTTTGGATCGTTAATAAAACGCGACTTTGCGCTGTGAATGAAGAAAAAAGGTAAATAGATTATCTGTAAAAGTTAGTCGACGGGCGTGCCAAGAATCATGGACATCATGGCGAGCTTCGAGGTAATTAACTGTTCGCGAGACGATTAATAAAGAAATTATTAACGACGTAAACCTAGCGATCGACGCTGCTTCCGGTATCGTTAAATGAGTTCTGGACTCGTTGCTTACGAATTCTAGAAGGTGTGTCGAAAATTATGATATACGAGGAAAGAGGATGATTCTTCTGTGTCGAAAATATACGTGGAATGATGATTTTTGAGAGTGTTGTTTGTTCACTGTTGAATATTTCTATTAACTAATGTTTGAATTATTATAAATGAAAATAAAATACATTAAATTTTCGATTCTTTTCAAATACACGCGCGAATAATTAATCGATTATCTAGAAAAAATGAAGGTTTGAAAAACTGTCATTCTCTGTGTTTAATACGCTTTATTAGTATTTATATTCAATATATAATCGCAACTTGGAGTTCTCGTTGTATCGCCAAAAAAGAAGCAAAATTCGTTTCGAGGAATTTTAATGAAATGCATATGAAACGCTTATTCTTGATTCTTTTTAAAAATTGGCCAAAGTTGGAATAAAAATCTCGAGAGCCTTGAATCTTCTATTAATACTCAAAAGAAACGCTTATTCTTCATTCTTACCATTTTAAAAATTGGCCAAAGTTGGAATAAAAATCTCGAGAGCCTTGAACCTTCTATCAATACTCGAAAGATTCGTTTCGAAATATTTTAATGAAATGAAAATATGAAAATTTTGAAACGCTTATTTTTCATTTTTACCATTTTAATAATTGGCCAAAATTGGAATAATCTCAAGAGCCTTGAACCTTCTATCAAGACTCGAAAAAATCGAATTCGTATCTTAATGAAATGTATATGAATGAAAATTTTGAAAATTTGAAACACTTATTCTTCATTCTTTTCAAAAATTGGCCAAAGTTGGAATAAAAATCTCGAGGGCTTTGAATCTTCTATCAATACTCGAAACGCTTATTCTTCATTCTTACTATTTTAATAATTGGCCAAAGTTGGAATAAAAATCTTTACGAGCCTTGAACTTTCTTCTTCAAGACTCGAAAGAATCGTTTCGAGGTATTTTAATAAAATGAAAATATGAAATGAAAATATGAAAATTTTGAAACATTTATTCTTCATTCTTTTCAAAAGTTGGAATAAAAATCTCGAGAGCCTTGAACCTTCTATCAAGATTCGAAAGAATTTTCAGTTTCAGATTCTTAATTAATCGCTGCTCGATACGAAATACCCATTATTATCGATCCAATCATTTATAATCGTTTACTATTGCGATAACTTTTAACGCGCCTTGTATAACTTGTCGCAATTACTCGCAATCGTTTTAGAAAATCGTTTTAGATATCGAGATTACCAGACCAGAGTGTGACTAAGCCAGTCCTTCTGGTTTTCTGGCTTTCTGCCTTCCGTCCACGTTTTTCTTTAAACAGTTCTGCCTTGACCATATCTGGCGGATAATGCATGTCGCCTGTACACGGGGAGATGGCCTGGCCGACAGGGGATCGCCGTTCGTTCGTTCGTTCGTTCGTTCCTCTTCCTGCAGCCGGTCTTGTTTTTCCCGCGGAATCGAGCGTAGGAGAAATTACCGGCTCGAAAACCCGGACCGACGATCCTTCTCCCATTAGCCTCGTTACGATCGAGAATGGGTCGAGGAACTCTCTCCCTCCTCTCTCTCTCTCTTTCAGAGTCGAGAGTACGCGAGTACCTTGTCGCGTCCTCCTCGATGGATCGATCGATGAACACGCGTGTGATAACGATGGTGCACACCAGGTGACGTCGTAGCCGTGAAAGTTGTTGATAGAGGATTTGATAAGGGGGTTTAGATAGACTTCGATGATTGGAGATGAAAGGAAGGAGAGAGAAGATGAACAGAGATAAAGGCAGATGATTTGTCGAACTCCACCTTAAATTTCTGATGATCGTGGATTATTAAAAGATAACATTTTTCGTAAGAATATTATTATAATATTGTAAGTAAACAATGTATATTAATTTGTTACTGGATTTATCGATACGTTACGATTTAAGAAATGGAAGATTTAAGAAAATTATTCTGGAAATTTGGTGACAATTACGAAAATCGATTAAATATCTGTAATAATAAAGAATATATCCTTGATAATGGACGCACATTTCGTTTTACAATTGTCTCTTAAAGGATTTTAAATCGTCTCTTCGAATTTACACGCTTCCAAACTTTTTCTATAATTGGACGGCGCAAGTTTCTCCAGAAGAGGAAATTGTCAGGGCTAGTTTCCAAGTTTTATCTCGATGTTACTGTCTCTGCTATCCATTGCTAAAAGTTTGCGCGCAACAACTTTTGTGCAACTGTTATATGCAGAGGATTCTCTTCAGAAAACAAAATCTCCGAGATATGAACCGCGTGGCTAGCTAGTTTTCCAACTAGAAATTCAATTGTTACGAAAACGATTCAAAAAAGTTTCCATCGACGATGCCCAGGAAAATATTTCGAAAGTTTCTGAACCAATAATAATTGTCTCCTTAAGAAGAAAGGATTGGTCTCGTTCGAACGAGGGGAATAATTAAATTTAAATTCGTAAGATTATTTTTTTCAATTTAACTGAAAACCAACTTCAATAATTCTTTCACCTTTTTTAAGATCTACATTAACAGGCTCGCAAACTTTTTCTATTTCCATTCGATGTCTTCAAACATTTAATTTGCAAAAAATTTCCTAAGAGAAACATTAAACTCGTAAGATTATTTTTTTCAATCTCACTTTAACTGAAAACCAATTTCAATAATTCTTTCGCCTTTTTAAAGATCTACATTAACAGGCTCGCAAACTTTTTCTATTTCCATTCGATGTCGTTTCTTCAAACATTTAATTTGCAAAAAAATTCCTAAGAGAAATATTAAATTATATATATTGAATACACAAGAAGCGTAAAAAATAGAGATAGACAAATATGTTTATTCGAGGGAGAAAAACTCTTAAAATTGCGAATGTATCTTAGACGGTTTTTTTCGCGGGGAAAAATAAAGAGAAAAGAGCAAATAATCGAGAAATTCCCTATGTATTAAACTTCGTTATTTATTTCATTGGTAAGCATCTTCACCTCAACGCTGAAACGAAACGATTTTTGCGGGAATCCGAACCACTCTTGCTAATATTTAATATTTGTACACGTGGAAGTCGCGCGCGAAAAATGGCTACGTGATTCGATGGATTTGAAAGTTTCGATTAAAAGCAGTTGTTGGCCGATATCAGTGGCGCGCATTTCTCAAGTTTCACTGAGGTTCATCACGTATTTCATTAAAATTTACGTACTCCAGAATATCGAAGCTCGTTATCTTCTTCAAGCACATCGCCGCTTTTCGATTTACCTGCCAGTGTACTTCGTGCGATTTAATGGCTTAATCGACTTTTAATCGAAGTGGAATGAAACGGAGTGAAGTTTCGACCGAAGCCTTTAATTTCCTCGTGTAATAATTCGTTAAACGAAGTATCGCGAGATTTGGATGAAGATTTTTTATATCTTTTTTTTTTGTTTTGTTTCGATTTTATTTGTTTCGATAAAAATTTTTCATTTTTAATTTGTGTTACAAGGCCTTTGTATTATCACACGTATATGTGTTACAGGATGGAAAATATAAGGATAAAATTTCTTTTTGCTATTCATGATATGTAATATCAAGAAGTAAATGTTTATGCGTATAGAAAATTTGAATATACGAAATATGATATGCAAAAAGATACAAATTAAAGTAAGGTATATATTATTTAAAGGAAACAGATCTTATTTATAAGCATTGGCGTTGTAACAATAATATTTAAGTTGACTTTGATCAACAAATTTTCTATAGCGTCGTAAATCATTTAAAAATGATCACTTTGATTTTACAAAAATTTACAATATCTCCTCTTTTAACGTATATAATAATTTTAAATGGAAAAAAATTTGGAGTAAATGTAGAACAGATCAAGGAAAATGACTCGTTTCTCAAGAACTCTTAATTTGTCCATTCACATATTGCGAATATTATTTTTTTTTAAATACCTATTAATAAATTTATAATTAATAAATTTACAACACCAAAGGAAAAAATATCATAATACGTGAATTAAAAAGTTAAAAAATTAAAAATCGTATTTAAAAACTTCAAAGTCCTCCTCCTTTAATAATTAAAACTTTTTTAGAAATCTATATTTCCTGTAGAAAATCTAAAATATTAAATATATTAATTTTTCACTGTCGCAAAACAATTTTTTCGTTTCAATACCTATATTCTTACGCAATATTTCAACTGTTGTGTTGACGATACATCTAATTTCAGGTGCACGGCGACTCAAAATTACAATGCACCGTCCAAAGTAGCTCATAACGAAGTTGTAAATCAGCATTTCGCCAACTTTCTCGAGACATCGTTACGATCGATCATGCGTGCAGTTGGATGCACTCGCGTGCCATTTTGCAAAGAATCACACACGTTCGTTCCATTCTTAACCGTGACCACAACAACACAGGTATTCGTGTATGGAAAGTGCGTGAAACGAGATGCACGATCTCGAGAGAAACAGCATCCAAACATTTTCCATTTTCGATTGAATTTCGCATTTTAGTCTTTAACCTTGAGAAGAGCGGGCGATTAGCCTCTCAAAAATTAAAAGGAAAATTGTCGGTTCAAAAAGGAGCGCCATCTTTAAATAATCATTGGCGCGCGCTCGTCCATTAATCAGAAGCAATGATACAAGCGACGCCAATGCATTCCGTTTTTACTGTTATTGAAAGTTATTACCTCGAGCGGACCGTTTCGGAATTATAGGCTAACAGAAACTGGACAAGAAGAGTCGAAAGCTGGCAAAAAGTGCCGAAGTGAACTTGTGCCTGTAAAATAATCTCTGTGAAGCGTTCAGTTTTGCACTTTGCAACGTGTAAAACGTGCATCGTGAATTTCTTTTTATAGATTCGTTCGAATATCGAGTGCCAATATTCTTTGAATATTGAAATAAAATATTAATTATCATTAACATTCTTGATACATTTCTTACGAGGTTTCTTTGTTTTCGTGTAAATTCGATTTATGATATTAATCATGGAATACGTACAACTCTCCTTCTCGTTCTCCATGATCTTCTTTTTCTAACATCCTTTATATTTAATTTTCCAATACACCTTTTCATCGACTAATTTTCCATTTCATCCATAACGAATCGTGGCAAATTAGATTTCATACATGCAAAATGAAAAACCTAAGTATCTCGAATAGTTTGTCTTTCATTTCTAGGCTGCGAAATAGTTGGTGAAAAAATTTAAAGAATACACGTGACGTTTAAAAAAAATAAAACTTCTACAGTCATTATATTTCGTAAAAATGATTTACATCAATTCTATTTATACCAAATTGTTTCAAGATGTTTCCAAAAATATGGAAACACTGAATTGACTAGGGATCCCTAGAATTTCAATATTTTTCTTTCCTTGAAATTTGAAAAGCTTTGATAAAACTTCGAAGACGAGGCAATCCTTTTCGAGTATTTGTATAAAAACGGCGCACGTGAAAGGCAATTCTCGAATTGCTCGATGGCGTTCGAGGAGTCCGTTAAACCCGTTTCCGCGCAAAAGGAAGTCATCGCGTGGCACGCGTTCGCGGGAAGCTTTCAGAACGTCGACACGCAGGCAAATCGGCTACTCGGTTCCCTTACTTTCTATGAGAACCACGCTTAACCGGTAAATTATGAGTCGCCGGCCACGGCAAGAAGTCGCCACGCGAACCACTTCCGGACGATCGAATCCTCCATTCTCGAAATCCTCCACTCTTTCGACGATTAAAAGAATTTACAAGGAATGATCCGGAAATCGAGTTCATACTTTATAGGATAAAATAATAATATGCGCCTTTCCTTAGTTATTGACGATTTAAAAGAGAAAAAATGATTTCAAAGTGTAGGAAAATATAGGATTGTATTAGATTTTATCCTATTCGATGTAAAATTATTAACCCTTAATTTATCGATTATTGATTACAGGCTTTCGTAAAATTTATTTTTCATCGATATTGACGACAGCCGATACGATTAAAAGGATTAAAAATTGAAAGAAAAGGGGAACTTAACTTTAACCCTTAATTTATCGATCATTGATGACAGAAGATTTCGTAAAATTTATTTTTCACCTATATTGATGACAACCGATACGATTAAAAGGATTAAAGGTTGAAAGAAAGAGGAATTTAACTTTAATCCTTAATTTATCGATCATTGATGACAAATCATTGATGACAAGATTTCCTAAAATTATTTTTCACCGATATTGACGACAACCGATACGATTAAAAGGATTAAAAATTGAAAGAAAAGGGGAATTCAAAATTGCAACTTCAGTCAAATTTAATAAGATAGAAAATCTGATCTAAGATAAACCTCTTCGAATACCATTTCCTCGTTTACCTTACCCTGGACAACAATTCATCCCCTGTTCACCACGTTCACTTTCTTCCGCCTTTTCAATAAGTGCCTCTCGTCCTGTAAATTCGAGGAGAACGGATGATTTACGGATGGTAATTCCACGGCCACATTTTCATCGAATCTGAGGGAAACGACTCGGCTGTTGCGGGCCGTAAATTTGCCAGAGCTCGATTGTCGCGCTCCCCCGGTTATTTATACGTAATTCGTGGGGATTTACAGCCATCTCCGGCCGCGTTCATCGCGATCATCGCGCCGGAAGTCGAGGTACGCGACCCTTGACAGCCCGGTTGCACGCGCGCCTTCCTGTCACGCTTGAAGCGCAAACCGCCTCGGAACGGGAAAAACCGGGTATGAAGAGTCCACGTGGCTTTTCTATCTCTGGAAGAGCTTATTAAGAAGGGACGCAAATCATGAGTTAGATTTATGTGTATTTTTTTTTTTTTTTTTTATTCTTGTCGAAGGTGTAGTTAGTCTCGTTAGGGGATTGATATTGATAGAGAAGATGTGTGATGGATGTTGTGGTTGAATTTGGATGTTGAATATTGAAATGTGATTATTTGTATAAGATGTAAAGATATTTAGTGTATATGTGTATATATATATATATATAATTTATCTGGATATTTGTATTTGAGTAGATTGGATGGAAGTTATAATTTAAGAGATGAAGATGGTTTTCTTGGTAACGATAGAAAGTAATACGATTCTGTTTTTCTTGTGATGAAATTTCATTATTGTTTTTTCACAGCATATTACAAATGACTTATGCGTTATTTATCATGGTATACGGTCGATTTGAAGATGCCAGAAAGAAGATATCGCTTGTTTGAAATAATATATTCGAATATTTTTATTGTAAAAATAAAACTAATTTTCCAGTTTTTATAAATATTTGATTATATTTAAGGTGAAAGTAGATATTTGAAAGAATAGAAATGAACTATTCCAGAATTTTTAATAAGGTTAATAATTAAATCTAGATGAAAAGTAAATCTCTTCCGAAATTTTTCTCGAATTTCTTACGAGTTTTCTGGTAATAACGAATTTCCATTTGCAAAGCAGAAAAAGAAACATAATGAAATTCCTTCCCACGAATCCTTACTTTCCCTTCGAACGCACAATTTACTCGAATTCAACCGCTGAAATTGATCTCCTTCTTGCATACCAAATTATGTATAATATATTCCTTCTCAATATATTCATACAGCATCTTTGAACGATCAATCCTAGAGGCCAAAAGAATCAAACTATCTTCTATTTATCCATCTCATCTAACGAAAAATTAAACCTCTTACAACTTAACAATAATTAACTTTTTGTGTACCAAATTTTATTTCGATCTCTCGAATACGTTCAATCCCCTTTTTAAAAATTATACAGATATATAATTTTAACTTTATTTATCTCTTTTTCCCCCCAAATTAATGTAACGATATCGTGTAAACAAGCCTCGATTATTTTCATATTTCTTTCGCTCCTTTACACGAATAAATTGACACCCTGTACAACTCGACCACCCACAATAATCGCACGAAAAATCAACGCTCGCTTCGAAAAGAAAGTTTCGTTCCGTTGCTTACCGATGCCATTTCCTGTGTAATCGCGATTTCTAACTAAGCGCGCCGTTTCCAGCTCGAAAAGCCGGTTTCCCTGTAAAAAGTAAAAGCGTTCAAGAAGGTGTGGATGCGATTCGCGCGGCTTGTCGCCCAGTGATTTGTTTCCACGCGTATACGCGTGCGAAACACCCACGTTCCTCGAGAAGGAAGGGAGGGAAGGCCTCGCTCGAATTTCATGCTTTCTCTTCAACGGGGGGGGGGAAAAAAAAAAGTAGAGTTCGAGATTCTCCTGGGTCGAGTCGCTTTTGAATGGGGGATTTTCGCTCTTTTTTCAGCTGTCGTTCCTTTCAGGGGGCGAACAATCGCTTGACAACCCCTCCGCAGTAAGTCAATAAGTCACGACTTCGAGTTGAAAATAGGGGTGGAAGTAATGACAATGCAGGTGGCTCACCTTTTTAAATATTTGAAACGATTGATCGTTGGAAGGTATAACGTTGAGGGGAGGAAATTCGATTAAAATTTATGAGTACTTAACAGGGAGCAAAAATCTTGTCTTTTTCGAATTGATTATATAATGAAATAGAGAGTAAAAGATTATCATCATTTTTAATTTCCTCGTTCATTTGATTGTGTGAAATACCATTTTATTCATAATAGAGAAAGAAAAAAATATTGATAATATAACAAATATAAAAATTAAATAATAATATAATTAATTAAATAATAATAATTAATTAATTAATATAAAAATCCTGTTAATCCATCTCCATGTTTCACGGAAGACGTACGAAACAATCGAGTAAGCGTCGAAATCTTTATTTATCTTTTTAACAATATACACGCGAGGAAAACGCGCGATTTAAGAGCTCCAGTAAGCTCCATCAACTAATCCCACGTTATTATCCATAAAGTACACATTACGCGAATTTCTCCTGTAGAAGGAGAGCTCAAGAGGAGTCAAAGTTTCTCCCTCGCGGGGATCGTACATATATTTTAGAAAACTCGATGGCCGAGAGGCATTATTAGATAAGCATCGGTTAATCAGCTCGTGACTCGAGGCCATGAATAAAAAGCGGAGCAACGATAGAGCTTATATATATATATATATATATTGCCAGGACGCGGTTCTTTTCAGAAATGACGTCACGCCAGTCGCATTGCGGCTTTCCTACTTGACACGGTTGCGTATCGAAAACTAGTTTTTCTATCCTTGTAGTGCTTAAACGGTTCTCTCGTTGCCGGTATGGGGAGAGGAAACGAGAAATGGCACGAGTGCGTTTTACAAAGGTCAGAGTGTATATAACACGGGTCGGTATTACGTTGATGGTTAATGGCTGCAATAAAGTGATTCGTGTCAAAGTTGGGAAATAATTAGTAATAACGAGGTACGGCTGTTATGAGCGTGCTCATAGCCCGGAACAACAAGGCGGAAGTTGGGTAACCGCGATGAAAGTTGTCACTCGATGCTTGCGCCCAAAATGACCTCGAGATATGATGTTCGGTAGATGAGTTTGTGCATCGTGAAACTCTTTTCTCGTGCGATTTGTGTTTCGAGTTGGAAGACAGAGTCTCCGTGGAAAAGACGATGATTGATTTAAGTTTATATCGTTAAGATTGATAGCCAGAATGTGGAAAGAGACAATTATTTGATATTTGATAATATTGATTTAGGGAAGCTTTCTGAATAATGAAATAAATAAATATCGGGTAAAGAAATTTGTATAAATAAAGAAATATATTATGGAGGGTCGAGTAACGTCGAACAATATTTGAATAATTGTTTAATTAATATTGGATGTTATGTGACATATAACAGTCATTTTAATTGTTGTATTTTATATCAATTTGGAAAAATGATGTTTGAATTTCATATTGTTAAAAATATGATATGTATTAATTTTTGTATATATTGTTACACTTTATAAAACTTTTAGTTGAAATATATAAATATGTTTAATCATAAGTCTCATTCTATAACAAAGATTATCGTGAAATCAGATTTATTACACGACAACAATTTAAAAGATCATTCAATGCTTTAAATTGTTCGATCGAAGGAAAATCTTTAGTGATTCTTTGGAAACAAGGATATGAATCAAGATTATTATTTTTTTTCTTCGAAATATATAAAAGAAGAGGATATGAAAAATAGTCTACGTTTATGTACGTATATATCGTGTTTCTCATTCCTCGACAATAAGTCATCGTCACACCGATTGTCTGGTAATTAGTGACGCGTCGTAGAACCATGACAAATCGATCTTGGATATGTTATAAATATTAACTGATATTATCGTCTGATCTGATCTTTGGTATCAATCTTTTGCAAACATCGTTTGAACGTTGTTTCTTATATAGGTCGAAGATTATGACATCTCGCGCTCTCCCTCGTTCTCCTAGATAACCAAGTCAAACTATCCGACGCACCACACCCTATTTAATAAAGATATCTAAAATTTTTTCGAATTCCAACCCGCGATTTACCATTATCTCACAACTTCATCTCGAGCGTTAAATAACTCGACGAAAGATTTACGTTCTGTCCTTCGTTTCTCGATCATACAAAGACTGTTCTCTCTCTCGATTAATTCTAAAACCCCCCCCCCGAACCCGTTTTACATATTTTCACTCGCGTTTTCAAAAAATTATCCACATAATACTCTCGTATAATACGTATTCCACTTTTTTATTATTATGTATCTTTAATTTATTTATTTTTTATTTTTGTATTTATAATAAAAACTGACTCTTTCAGTACTTGAATTTAATTACGAGAATCGTTAGATTTATTAAAAAATTTAACTGCATTATCTAGATATTTACTGTTAGAATTGAACACTTAGAATTTATTGATATAGCAATTTCATACAAAAATAAAGAAAAGAAAATTTTAATTTGGAAGAAATTACTCTTTCCACCTTTTACTCTTTACTTCTAATAAACTACTAATTACTCTTTACTTCTAATAAATATATAAATAATAATAATTCATCAGATCGAAGAAACAAATATATATGATACACACCTCGAACGAGTATAAAAGAGAATTCGAATAAGAAGAATAAAGAATAAGAAGAATAACTTAATTCCCCAAATTTCTGGGAAGCGCGGAGGGATCCTATCGAGGCATTTTCTCGGCGCGCGGAAATGGCTGGAAACCGGTCGAGAAAAAGATGGCCGGCCATTGACTACCGGTAATCCTTGGCGATCCTTTCTGCGCGTCGGCTAGGCTACCACGTAAGGTAATTCACGCGGCTCGTTTGCACGCGACACAGGATATCCTTGAAGCCCGCTAACGGTCCTCGGGCCCCTCCCGGGTACGGGGCCGCCCTGCTGAATTTTCCCATGGCGCTCGTGTGCGCGCACGAAACGGATAATGCGAAAGCTCCGCGAGGAGCTTGCCACGCTGTCGCCGTCTCCGTGCATGCACGTGTGCACCTGACCGGGGAGCCCAGATCCTAACGGGCCCCCCTTCGTTTCGTTGCGGTTTCACGGAAGAGGAGAGGAGAGAGGTCTCGGGCGAGGAGGTCGTCGTCGTCGTCGTCGTCGTCGTCGTCGTCGCGTGTTGCCACTCGATCCTCCTTAGTTTTTAGAATTTGACCCCTTGTTTATCCGTGTAATATCGGGATATTACGTGGATATGTAACATGTGTAATGAAATAAGAGCCGGTATCGATCGTCCGGCGAGCAATTGTAATTGTAAACCATGATTGTTTGAGGATGAAAGATGAAATAATAAGATGAAATAAGGATCTTCTTGTTTAGAATTTTCGTTTTTTGTATTTATCTATTTAGAATAGTGTTGGATGATACGCTGGAATACGGTATAGGGAAGCAAGGAAGTTGATAAAGAAGTTAGTTAAGAATCTTTAATGAATGGTTTCGAAGTGTAAGAATTTTTTGTGTCCTTCAAATAACACGTATTTAAGATGATATAGTAATAATGCAAGAGAATTGATATTATTGATGATCGTGTGTATATGATTTTAAGATAAGGATTTTAAGGATTCTCGAATAATAATTACGTTAATAGTCCAGATAATTTGTATAATTATTTAATTCCTTATTAATTAACGTGTATTCATCCATTAACACGGTATCGCGTTAAAAAATCATCCGATCTTCATCCACGGATGCCAATTCTCGTTAGAGACATCGTCGATGTTATCCGTCAAGTTGTAAAGGATAACATTTACAAACAATTGCGCGCGGGATAATTAATGAGTAAGATGAGCCAGAGAGGGTTTAAACGCTCCCAAGGCCGGCGTTTCTATTAATACCATGGACTTCCGGATGCGGACAGATAACCACGTGGAGTGCAAGGTGCTATACGCGTACCCAAGGTGTATATTTATAGAGAAAAGCCTCGAAATACTTTCCCAACGTGCCATACCGTTTATTTTCACACGAAATCGTCCCTACCATCGTCGAGGAACGTGGAATATGTGTAAACGTATATTCGAATGTTTGCATTCCTCGAGCAAAGAGGAGAGATACGAGTGCTTTAACATTTTCGAAACGATTGAATTATAGAGATTTTTTCTTTTTTATTTATTTATTTTAAATTAGAAGAATTCTTCGAATGTGAAAGTTATTTTCGAATTTAAAAAATATCTAAATTTTATGCGTTGAGAGAAAGAAAATAGCTATAATTAATAAATTCCATCTAGAGAAAAAAAATCACACGGTATCCCCTTTTTCATTCAGAGCAGCAAAGTCAAATTGCTATTTATAGTTGGATATTTGGCTTTTTAAATTGATATAAATATCGTTAAATGGTAAGAAAATTGTTGAATCAATCGAATAAATCAATATTGTCGCATGGAACAATTCTTAATTTTATTAGCTAATATATTAGAAAAGAAAATATCTCCTAAGAGTTTCATTCTTAAATGCATTTCTATCCTTACAAATTTAAACTACATCCATCACAATTAACGAATTGAATGAATCGAATCGATAATATATAGTGTATCGCCAATCAAATAATTGCAATTAAACAATTGATTAAATAAAATTAATTATTAAATAACATTTGAAATTATTGCTGAGCAACTCGATCGTGTTCTTCAAAAGTTAAATACTTAATTACACATTTCTGTTATTTTCTCAACAAGCAAAATTATTTATCTTCCGAAAATCAACAATCGAACAGATATGGTTTAACAACTGCAAATATTAAAAAAATACAAATATTAGAGCAGTTAATACCGAGTGATTCAAGTCCAGAGTGGTCGTAAGCCAGGTGATAACCAAATCGATTAAAAGTGCATCGTAAAGTTTCAAAGGGGAGCAATATGGCAGAGAGAAAATCCCCGCATGTCCGGTCGAACGAATGTATACACGAGTCTCTCCCAATATGAAAGGATCCCTTTAAGCCCCGGAGATTCATAGCGGGGAGAATGAAAATATAGACGGTGGGGCTAGAACGAAGGCTTATACTTTGGACACAGCGCGGCCACGACTCGACGTATGATTCGTGCCGTAACTCTCATTTTTTCTTGCCACACGCGTGCCGTTGTTAACCGTGCCTCGTTCAACTGTCCTTCTCTGTGGGCCGCTGCTTCGTGCTATCTTCCTCGTGAAGGGGTTGTGGCGAATCTCTACGTTTCCGCGCCACTTGCAACGTACAGCTTCGTGGATGGTGGACAGATGGTGTTTTGAATTATGGTGAGAGGGAAATTCGATTCGTTTATACTTCCCTCCCCTTTCGACGTTGATGTAATTCGTTTCGCAAGTGAACAAATATACGTATGAATATTATCTATAGATTCTATAAAATTGTATCTATAAATATACTTTCTTTATTTAAATTACAATTTTAAACGTGAAATATATCGTGATATAAAAAGTATTATAAATTCTTTCTTTCCTTCTTGTTCTTCATAACTGAACAAATACACTTAATTTGAATTGTATCTATAAATATATATTTCTTTATAAATTGTTTTAAACGTGAAATATAAAACCAATATTAAATTCTTTCTTTCTTTCTTTTTTGTTTTTCATAAATGAACAAATACACTTATGAATTGTATCTATAAATATACTTTTTTTATAAATTGTAGTTTTAAACGTGCAATATAAAATACTATAAATTCTTTCTTTCTTTCCTTTTTGTTTTTCATAAATGAACAAATACACTTATGAATTGTATCTATAAATACACTTTCTTTATAAATTGTAGTTTTAAACGTGCAATATAAAATACTATAAATTCTTTCTTTCTTTCTTTTTTGTTCTTCATAAGTGAACAAATACACTTATGAATTGTATCTATAAATATATATTTCTTTATAAATTGTAGTTTTAAATGTGCAATATAAAATACTATAAATTCTTTCTTTCTTTCTTTTTTGTTCTTCATAAGTGAACAAATACTTATGAATTCTATCTATAAATATACTTTCTTTATAAATTGTAGTTTTAAACGTGCAATATAAAACCAATACTAAATTCTTTCTTTCTTTTTTGTTCTTCATAAGTGAACAAATACACTTATGAATTGTATCTATAAATATATATTTCTTTATAAATTGTAGTTTTAAATGTGCAATATAAAATACTATAAATTCTTTCTTTCTTTCTTTTTTGTTCTTCATAAGTGAACAAATACTTATGAATTGTATCTATAAATATATATTTCTTTATAAATTGTAGTTTTAAACGTGAAATATAAAACCAATATTAAATTCTTTCTTTCCTTTTTGTTTTTCATAAATGAACAAATACACTTATGAATTGTATCTATAAATACACTTTCTTTATAAGTGTAGTTTTAAATTAGTAAATTGTAGTTTTAAACGTGCAATATAAAATACTATAAATTCTTTCTTTCTTTCTTTTTTGTTCTTCATAAGTGAACAAATACATTTATGAATTGTATCTATAAATATACTTTCTTTATAAATTGTAGTTTTAAATGTAAAATATAAAACCAATACTAAATTCTTTTTTTCTTTTTTATTCTTCATAAGTGAACAAATACACTTATGAATTGTATCTATAAATATACTTTCTTTATAAATTGTAGTTTTAAACGTGCAATATAAAATACTATAAATTCTTTCTTTCTTTTTTGTTCTTCATAAGTGAACAAATACACTTATGAATTATATCTATAAATATACTTTCTTTATAAATTGTAGTTTTAAACGTGAAATATAAAACCAATATTAAATTCTTTCTTTCTTTTTTATTGTTCATAAGTGAACAAATACACTTATGAATTGTATCTATAAATATACTTTTTTTAAATTGTAGTTTTAAACGTGAAATATAAAACCAATATTAAATTGTTTCTTTCCTTTTTGTTCTTCATAAGTGAATAAATACACTTATGAATTGTATCTATAAATTTACTTTCTTTATAAATTGTAGTTTTAAACGTGAAATATAAAATACTATAAATTCTTTCTTTCTTTCTTTCTTTTTTGTTCTTCATGAAAGATATGATAACTAAATTAATATTCGATATTTTTTGAAATGTAATGAACAATGATCGCCTGTATAATTTTATTTCCTTATCAAACTTCGATGATCGATTCATATGTACAATTTGCTGTTGTAACAGACCTATGCATATCTTGTTTCTTAAGAAAACTGATTTAAGCAAAGCGAACAAGATAAGGAAAGAAGATGAAGTAACAAGGGTCTAGGAGAAAAGAGCAAGAGGATAATAACAATCGACGATACACCGGGATCGTCGTACGAGATTGAAATCATCGTCGTTCCCGTCTTCCTTTCTGGATCCTGGCTCCGGTGTCGCGCAATTAAGTAATTATATCGCCGTTGTCGTGGGAACGTAACCGTGCTCCTATCAAAAAGTCATTACCGATTTTTACCGTAGATACCAGAGGCCACAAAGCAGCTTCCTCCACACACGCGTGTTATGCCTTATTATTTCCTCGCTTGCTCATCGATTTCACGAAACATCGTGCTTTGCAAACTATTCATTACACCAACTCTCCAACGCGAATTTCCAACAACTGGAAATATTTCCAACTGGAATATCGAAAGATCGACGTCCACCACGGTGTTTATACAATCGAACATTTAATTTTTGCCTTTAACTTCTAAGAAAAAAGATTCGAGTTGTGTATTCTTATAATCCTTCGAATATCAAGGCAAAAACTATCAATAAATTAGTTAGTGTGTAAAAGTGAAATAAAAAGATACAAGATTTCATAAATCAAATTTGATTTGATACAGGAGAAGGTAATACTTATCCAGTTGAGCTACTTTACTATAATAATTTTTCTCACACAATCTGGGTTTCATTACTTGCAGCCATTTTTAAATACAAATTCGTAGAAAAATGTAAATATTTCTGAAGATCATTTCTAAAGAGTTATCGATGGTCGTAATTAAAAGTAAATAGAAAACTGGATGATTTTTCAACGCGAAAACTGGATATACGTATAAAGAGACGAGCGATTTCACAATGAGAATCCTACGATCGAGAGAATTTCCGTCTTCTGATGCAGCTTTCCTCTCGTTACTCTATACCTCTTGAATATCTGCCTGCGTTTCCTTCTCCTTTACGCAACGACGATCCCCCATATAAACTTGATTGCGAGAACTGGCTTTGTTACAGGCGGCCATTACGGTCTTTCAACGGGCAGAGAGACAAGCGCCACTTTGTTTCCCTCTTGTCGTTCCTCCTGCGTGCGTGCGCGCCACGATTTCCATTGTGCCCATTAACCAGTTCGTGATTTCATCTGGATCTCCGAAAGCCGACCTCTCCAACTATTGCTCAATCGATTTCGAACTGTAACTCTAAACTTCTCTAAGTTTGATCAAGCAAGTGAGAGGGATGATAAGTTGAAGTATCGATTTCCAAGCGTCGTTGTATCCATTGAAAATGGAAACTTTCTTAAACGAAAGTCGGTACGAATTTTCTATGAAATTGAAACACGATGCCTTTTTGATATTCCAACTAATTTTAGTTTAAGTGCAGCAATCCTTGGAAATGGAAAAGACGACGGCTGGTTTCAAGTGTTGTTCCAAGTTTTGCCTAGTTTAGTTTAATGTCATCACAAGGATTCTCGCCAATCCTTGAAATGAGATCTTAAAGTGAACTTGTAAATAAATTGCCAACGAAGCTTGGTCACGGATCATTATTCGAGAAGTTTAAACATCTTTTACCAACTTCAATCGCTATTCCTTGGAAACGAGATCCCGAAGCAAACTTCTAAAGTGAGATAAATTATCAAAATGAAATTCGATACGGATCTTTATCGTTTCTAAAGGAGATCGCTTGGTTCCAAAAGAAATTTCAGCCATATTGATTATGGTAAATTTATTTAGTATAGATCATAAATTTGGAATACGAAGATGATGAATTTCACTGCATCTGTTCCAAAAGTTTACGTTTATATTACGATTATTTTAATCGCACGTTGATAATTTCGTGGAAAAGTTAAGCGTCTGGATTCAATCTCAGACAGATAAAACTACTGCTGCAAGAAGACTCGTCCAAGACTCTTCAGGATTAAAGTAGACGATTAAAATCCTAGTATCGCGACTTCTCGTTACTTGGAAACATTTTCAAGCAACTTCTGGAATGAAGTGGAGATAAGGAAAGAAACAGACGGAAGAAGCAACCTATCCAGACTCTATCATTAACTTCCGGGAATCTTGTACAGTCTCGCGTTTGCGGCTTTTGCTTCGTGCTTCTGTTTTCTCTTCGAGTGAAATTAATGGAATTAACCTTTACGTAAAGAATAGATATTTAGCATAACAGAATTGAGAATTCGTTATTCTTCTCTTCAAAGAATTCTCACTATCGAATTTTTTATTATTAAAATGGATAATCGTTTCTCAACGAAATTTGAAAAAATATTTTGTTACATTACATTACATCTGATCAAGTATTTAAAGGAATTAAAATAATCAGGAAAAATAGAGAAGGGATCGAAGAATGAAACAGCTACGTAGAAATTAACACTAATTTTCCCTTCTATTTAATCGTTTTCACAATGATTCAGATTTCGATCATTCTCCTACGACACATACCTGTTATTATAATTACTAATTCTCTCCAATTGAATAGTAAAAAATGTACGAATTTATTCGAATAACAATTTTTATCGTTACGTATTTAAATCGTAACGTGGCTGGTTTCATCGACGTAAATGATTAACCTCGAATCTCCCCGCCAATCTCTTCGTAACAGGGGATTCGTTCCTCCGCAATGCGTCTCTCGCAACCTTTTCTCGCTCTCGGTGTTTGACACGATGCGGGCGCATTATAACGTTCAAACACTGGCACGGATCCAATTTCTGTAAAATTTGCCAACTCCAAACAGTTTTCAGTTTCCATTCCATTCAGTTCAGAAACAGGAGCGCGATCGATCTATCTGTCCTCCTCCTCATTTTCATTGGAGGTGACGCGCCAATTTCGACGATGATCGGGGATGATCGAAAGCGGATCCGTTCCAGAGGCCGGACCGTGGCCCCGAATTCGATGGAATCCAGTTCAGGACTGGTTTCGCCGCATCGAGTCGCGCGGCCGAGGCCCAACGCGCGAATCTCGGTCGCATGCAAATTACGTTTCATAACTTGTTACCCGTCCGAGAGTTTATCGGCCCGATCTTCCATCCCCCTCCCCCTCCTCTTTCATTTTTCCGCGATCTTCACCATCTTTAAAATTGTACTTTAAATTTAAGATGCTACCTTCGCCTGTATTTTCGCTTTTTCTTTACTTCATTCTTATTGTTTCTTTTTTTTTAATTATTCAGGAATGGATTATTATATATAGTGAAATGGTGGAAATCTATTTAGCATTTTGTAATTGAATGTCAAATGTTTTCTTTATTTCATTCTTGTTGTTTCTTACTTTTTGTAAAATTATTCAGGAATGGATTATTAGTGAAATGAAATCTATTTAGCATTTTGATGTAATTGTGGAGTGTTTTCTTTACTTCATTCTTGTTGTTTCTTATTTTTTTTTTAATTATTCAGGAATGGATTATTAATGAAATCTATTTAGCATTTGGTATAATTGTGGAGTATTTTCTTTACTTCATTCTTATTATTATTTTTTTTTTTTTAATTATTTAGGAATTATTAATGAAATAATGGAAATCTATTTAGCATTTTGTAATTGAATGTAATTGAGTGTTTTCTTTACTTCATTCTTGTTGTTTCTTATTTTTTGTAAAATTATTCAGGAATGGATTATTAGTGAAATGATGGAAATCAATTTAACATTTTGGTATAATTGAGTGTGGAGTGTTTTCTTTACTTCATTCTTGTTGTTTCTTATTTTTTTTTTTTTTTTTTAATTATTCAGGAATGGATTATTAATGAAATGATGAAAATCTATTTAGCATTTTGGTATAATTGAATGTGGAGTGTTTTCTTTACTTCATTCTTGTTGTTTCTTATTTTTTTTTTAATTATTCAGGAATGGATTATTAATGAAATGGAAATCTATTTAGCATTTGGTATAATTGTGGAGTGTTTTCTTTTTATTATTATTTTTATTTCATTTTTACTTCATTTTTATTTCATTTTTATTATTATTATTTTTTTTTAATTATTCAGGAATTATTAGTGAAATAATGGAAATCTAGCATTTTGTAATTGAATGTGGAGTGTTTTCTTTACTTCATTCTTGTTGTTTCTTACTTTTTTTTTTTTTTTTTAATTATTCAGGAATGGATTATTAATGAAATGATAGAAATCAATTTAGCATTTTGGTATAATTGAATGTGGAGTGTTTTCTTTTACTTCATTCTTGTTGTTTCTTACTTTTTGTAAAATTATTCAGGAATGGATTATTAGTGAAATGGAAATCTATTTAGCATTTTGGTGTAATTGAATGTGAAGTATTTTCTTTACTTCATTCTTGTTGTTTCTTACTTTTTGTAAAATTATTCAGGAATGGATTATTAATGAAATGGAAATCTATTTAGCATTTTGGTGTAATTGAGTCTGGAGTATTTTATTATGGAAATATGAATTATCTTAAATGTTACAAATTAATACTTATTGGACGTCAATTTTTAATATTGATTTGAATACGATACGATCGTGTACGTTTCATTGATTGTTTTATTACAAAAAGACAATCGAATAGATTGAATATCTTCCTTATACAAGTTTTAACATAATAAAAATTGTCCGTAACTTTCAAATATTTTCAAAGAAAGCTGATTAATCGAATAATTGTAACAACAGACGTCATTGAAGTGATTGAAATTTTGATTGAGAAATAAAAAAATATCGACGATAAAATGAAATAATTTAAATGAAATTGTAATCACAATCATCGCGAGCCAACATTAATTTAAACTAAAATAATAATATCAGAAACCGTCTCTCCTTCAATTTCTATTATTTATATACATATACACGTATCCGTTTCATTTCAGAGAATCTTTCCATTTTACAAATTTGATTAAACTTCTGTGAAACAAAGAAAAAGTTATCGCCGATTTCTTCTGGCGATATAATCCCACTCTGCCTTGGCTGAATTACATACGTAACAGCGTAATTAGAATCTAACTCGTGCATCGTCACCGAGGGAGGGTACAAGAGAGCAGCGACGTAAAGATATTTGAATGATAACACGTGGAGACGTTCGGTCGCATCCGGTTCCCTCAATTATTGCCGCGGCTGACCCGCATACCATTAATTAGGTCGGTGGATCGTGCAAGATCAAAGATCTTGCTGGAGGAGTTTCATCGTGAATCTATAGGCCGTTTGTGTACCATTCTCGCTTCTTATCCGCCGCGAAACATTGTACTCTCACGATTGTCCTAAGCGTCATCACCTTTGCCCCATCGTCTCGCCGTGAACGAGACCGTTGAAAATCGATTAATCGACGAATCAATTTTTCACGGAACACCACCGCCGCCACGATCCACTGGATAACAACAATTTCCTCGTGGTGGTAAAATAATGTCGTGTTTTTCGACGATTGAAAAAGGTATTACCGAGGTGATCGACCCTTCGTTCTATAATTAAACTAATGCGATTATGAAAAATTTGTGAAAAATTGGTGTGAAATTTGTAAGAAAATAGAATTAATCAAAGAAGATGCATTAAATATAGGATAAAGAATTTAATATCCTAAATCAGATTTTGATTAGAATATTTTTTTAAACTTGGATCTTTATTTTAAATTATTCTATACGCGTGAAAAAAATTTTATATCGTTGCCGTTTTTGAAATAAAAATAATATAAGATAATGTAATGCGGATATATCTTTCCTGTTCTTCGTATTTCGTATTAAAAGACATAAAATTTTTATTGATTTATTTTTGTATCTTCGATAGAAAACGAAGAGAATCCAATAGAGAAGAAAATAAATAGGTTCCTTTAAATTTTTGAGAATAAAATTGGAGACGAAAATAATTCAAGAATTTTTCTCTACAAATCAATTTAAAAAAAAATAAATAAACGAATTGAACATCCTCCCATTCAGAAGTATATTTCTTCATTCTTGGAAGAGAATGTTCCACGAAAAGGGAACCAGCTGCCTAAACCATTATTCAACGACTCCCCAAAAGAAACACAACGTGTTGGTGCGGGACCAGAAACCCAAGGTCGCCGGAAATCGAAACTCCTTTGGAAAGAATCGGGCGCAACAAATCACCTCGGGACCCAAAGGAACCAACCTTCGCCCCTTAAAATAAATCTACCCAATCTAAGTCGAAAAATCACTTGCACTATTTGGAAACCTTCCTTGCAAAACCTATCCTAACTTCTCTGAATCGAAACAGATATAGAAAATTTTGGAATATTTTTTTTTATTGGATATTCACAATATTTTGTTGCTTCTTTTTTAAATTTTGATTATTATTTACAAGATCGTTCGAATTCTCGAATCGAATCGAATATAAATTCTACTATTTTGAGAAAATATACAAATACGACAAAATTTGTGTCAAATAAGGTTTTTATTATAAGAAAATTAAGGATTCTTTATTTTTTTTTTTCTTTTTTGATTTTTTAACATACGAAGGAATCTCTTCCCTTTTTTCATCGCCAATATTACATAGGCAATTTTATCAATTTCGTATCGCTTTCACCGTTTTCTAATTTCTTAAGTATTTCCGATTTCAATAATTAACAGGAAGTACACGTTATTATATACATAAACGTGTTCAACTTCGATACTCGAATTAAATTCTATATCCACGGGGAGAAAATTGTTGTTACGAATATGGACACTGTACAGTTAGTAATAACAGAATATCCGTGTATTGTATAACAACTATTCGAATAATTCCATTCGACCGAGAATTATCCTATATCGATAACGCCATAACTGATATTTTCATCGATAGAAAAACGAAGAAGAAGAAGAAGAAGAAGAAGAAGAAGAAGAAGAAAAGTTTTCGATATCGAGAAAACGAAAAAACATTCCAGGAACTTTTTTGCCCATGCCTCGTAGAGCTAAGAGACTTCGTGAGAATCGAGGTTAGGCCGGGCAAGTAGCCACGGGTGTACGTGAGTCGGCTCGATCGAAGTCCTCCGTGTGTACGCCACGATCTTATGGAAACAAGTCCAACCGATGCGGTTTCGAGCGGTGAGAATCTAGCCAAGAAGAGCCCAAGGAGATCTTAGGCTGTGTTAGGTTAGGTTAGCATAGGGCGCGACCACCGCACTCTCATGCCAAGACTCTCCTCGCTCTGTCGGGTCGCACACCGGGTAGAACCTGAATCTCGAAGGTTCTCAACCGGCTCTCCTTCCTTCTCCCGTCAAACAAAGCTGATCCTTCTCGCGGCAGGCGAGTTGAAGAGTTTCTTTCTTCAAGGCGTGAACAAACACGTTTGAAAGTAAAACTTTGGAGAGTTGCTTGCTCTCGTGGATATTTTTCAGTGGCCAGTGGGGGGCTGCCTCGGGACTCGGATTCTTCGACAGTAATTTTTCTCGATGCAACATCTATTGGCGAAGATTACAATTGTTAGAAGAGCTTCGAAAGTTTTATTCTCGAAAGCATGCCCTTATGTTCGACGAGGGGATAATGGAATGGAAAGATTTTCCCTATTAATTTCAATAGGATATATTTTATTCGATAAAAGTTCAATTTGTTCGCGAGTAATTTTGGATAATGGTTTAACATAAATTAGATATATCTCTGATTTCGATATTTTATAATAATATAAGAAAAGATCTGATATTTTCAGACAACGAGTTATCAGAATATACGCCTTGAAACGTTGAATCGTTCGATAAATATCGCCTCATACGATTCGTATCATTAGCAAAATTTTAAAAGTTGGCACTACTACAATAAATAAGAAATTCAATTGTGCATCGATAAAACGTTGCAACGATAAAACGAGTGGGATTAAAACCTAGTTAAATTATTAGGTTGTTCCAAAAAGATTACATTTTATCTTGGCAAATGAACTATTGTCTCCTAACAATATCGAGTCGTGTTACAACCACGATACAAATGTCTCGCTACGAATATCGCTTCCTCAATTCGGTTCAAAGTACACGGTATTACGATCGTAACGTGATTATATATACAATTCAAGCAACAGAGGAATGAATTGGTCGTAACTCGCGAAAGAAAATATTCTTTCGTCGCCCGGATGATCGTTACACGCCGTTACCGACAGGTATTATAATACAAAAAGCCCGGTGTATCCTTATCGACCGAGAAAATTTGTCGCGTAGCCGGTTCTCATTTTTATGGGGCGTAAGTTTTCGTTAAGTGGAACGCCGTTCAATTTTATTCTCGTCGTTCGTTTCGCCTCGCCGCCACACCTCGCGTGTACGTGCCAAAAAATGAAAAAAACGAAAAGAAAAAAAAAAAGATGAAGAAGAAGAAGGATAATTAACGACGGCTGTGCAATTCCTCGCCAAAAATGGCGGCATGGTGTAACGAGTCCATGGGGTTACATAAAACGACCGCGTTCCATAAAAGGAGCGTGTCAATTTGAATGGGAGGAGGGTGGAACGTATCGTGCGTATATGTATTACAATTACACGAATGTAATAATAAAGCAATGTCATAATATAACAGAGGTACGAAATATTCCGTGTGTGGAGTCGGAAAGAAGATACCAAATCCAAGGATACGAGTAATTGTCGTTGTCGAATAAAATTGAATAATAATGAAAACGAATCGAGAAAGAATTATCCATGCATTTAAACCTTGATTAAATTTTAATCGAGTTTCAATTCAATTCATTCGAATTTTAAGTAACTCGGATCAAATCAAATAATATGATATTTCTCGATATTTTTTACATTAATTAAATCAAGAAAGAAAACGTGATAGAACAAATTTTGCAAAAATGCAGAAATACATTTACAAAATATCCTAAAGTAAGATATTGTAATATAATACGAGACAAAATTTGTGTTCACATTTATTATAAAAAAAAAATATTAATTTGCGTAAAGATCTAATTTTCAATCCAGGGAACAGTAGAACAAATTGCGTTGAATTATTATTTTAAACGGTTCGCGTCTCGTTCAGCTTTGAATTTCTATCGCACGACGGTGATTCGTTACCGATACGCAGAAACTCGCAAGGCTTGCGGTTTGTTGCGCGCTACGATTCGTTGCGTTGAGGATGATTTATCAAACCTCGTGCGGCTCGCTGAACGGTCACGTTTCTTGCACTGTTGCAAAATATTAGACGAAGATTATAGAACGATACGCTACACTACACGGCCAACTTATAACGTACATCTACGTATATACGGTGTCCTTCCGTCTTCGACCATTTACGGCGTAATAAAGTGAAGAGTAACGCGGAAGAAACGATTTGACCTTTCATAACTGGATTTTAACTCTCCGAGAGCGAGAAAAGAATTTACACGGTTGAATGTATTTTTTTTCGTTGTGAATGCGGGGAATGGGAATTAATCGTCGCCATAAATAAATTGCTTCTTGGATTGGATTACGTCTTCAACGTAAAAAACAATAAAATTTGTTTTATATTACACACTTAAGATTTTTTATCTACAGATCGAAAGATTTTCAAATCCGACATTGCGTTTGATATTGGATTCAGATTCCAAGCATTAGCGTTTTGTATCATAGAAATATCAAAAATTGTGAAATTATGTGAAATTTACAGATTATCAAAAAGTAAGTAAATACACAAATATCGTTGCGATTGAATATTCTACTTGTGAAAGAATTTCATAACTAGTAAAATAATGGTTTCATCGTTTCTTAAATTCTTAATCAAGTTCTTAAATTCTTAAGTTCCAGATAAAGAATGAAGGAAACAGGGTGAGGTCGAAGTTCACCAGATAAGTAACACCAGAATGAGGCAAAAGTTAGATTTAAGAAAGCCAACTTAGATAAAAATTATTTGGCTTGGCATAGAATTTGAATTTATTTAAGAATTAAAAAGTTTAATATCGAAAAATGCAATATCAATGCCAAAGCGAAATTCAAGATTTTAAGCTTATTCTTATTCGATCTGAGAGATATTTTAATCGAAAATCCTGCATTGAATGAGGAGGGCCAACGATTCAGTGATTAATGAATTCCATTAATTTTTTTTCTTCTGTTCAACAACACTCGTCTGTTTCTGATTGGACTTTCAATAATATCATCCCGTCGCGGATGAAATTTCATTAAGAAATATTCCACAAGCAATTTGGAATCAAAGGTTGCGCCACGCTTTCATCCTCAACCTTTGACTTTCCATCCGGGCTGATCGACCTTGCGCTCTTATTTCCACCGATTCATAGGCTGGATTTAATCAACGCCGCACAAACACCTTAAGAAGATTAAAAATAAGATGAAGGAATGATTATGGTGAACTTTTGTTCTCGAAACAACCGTTCGTTACACGCCTATTCGAGTTATGCTCTAGTAGCTCGAGCGGAGAACCAGCCTCGTCATCTAACTACCATAACCGCAAGCGCTGTAAACCCGGTGACAAATCCGTCAGACATGTGGAAGAATAGGTCACCCGCTCGTAAAACGATCCGAATTTTAAATCTTTAGCTACTACTAGCTAGACTCCAACATTTATTTATCGATATATGGATAAAAGAAGAAGAATACAGGAACGAAATTAGGATAGAATAAATAAATAAATGTGAAGAAAAATTAGGTGCTGAGAAATATTAGATACAACGTAAGAATCTCTTTTTTTAAAATAATTTATTTATTTATTTCTTCTTATTAATTTCTAAGATATTTAGGAAGAGATACGTAAGTCTTCTTCTTTTGAATATATTCCATAAACTGTTAGAGATATGAGAAAGTTTGTTTGATTGGCCAATTAACATTGACCTCGCTCTTTCAGAAACTCGTTAATTTCATATCTCGTACTACATTGAATCATCTCTCGCCATTTGCTGCTTTTCCAATTGTAATCCCACTTTATTACCTAAATTAATATTATTTCTAAATCTCACATTTTCACGTTCAAATTCATTCATCGATTGCCTTTCGTTCGCACGAATCAATTAACCTGCTTCAAACTTCTACACACTCTTCAAACAACATTCCCACCGGAACAAAAATTCATAACCATAATCAACAATTTCATTGAATCATCAATCAACTGGAAATCATCAACTCAAATTAATTTGCAATAAAATTTTAACGTCCAATTGAAAATTCATTTCTGCAATTACATTAAATAAAGTTTCTCACAATCTCCTTCTCAAAATCTCTGATTAATAACTCGTTAAAAATATAATATCTTTCCTCGTATATCCTACCATTCAATTAACTTTACAACTCGGCTCGGCGAGTTGAAATTTTAAAACAGTATCCACAATGATATTTCCAACTTCGTCGAGAAATATTTACCCCTTCTCGAGTAACGTAACGCATCATCAAAAAAAAAAAAAATTCCAATCGCATTTCCAATCGAACGGCTCGCCACAGGAGAAAAGGCGTACGTACGGCTTTTGCACCAAGAGCGGCGCACTTTCCTTCCTGCATTTAGGCACGCGTCGTCCGGCAGCTGGACACACTGTGGCGCGCTGCACAGTCGCGTGTCCACCGAGACGGATAGAAAGTACACGTCTCGCCACGGAAACGAACCGTACCTCCAAGAGCTACCTGCCACGACAATGTCGAGAACAATGCGCCTCTACCATCGAACAATGTGGTCTTCCGACTGTTAAAGGAAATATCCCCGCGTGTCGCTTTTCACCGGATTTCGTCCGAGAAATTTAAGCCATTTGGCCATCGATGGCCAAGCGGTTGAAGGATTGGAATGATGGTCCAAGAGAGAGAGAGCTCTTTCTTTTTTAACGTAAAGATGATGGAAACTTTTATTCGAAGTTGTGGGGAAGATTTCGTAAAATTCGAAGAAATGAGAAGATGTTTGTGGGAAGAGGTTCGTTTCTGACGATTGATTGTTTAATCGTCCAATCCCTTTCGTCCAAGTTTAAATAATAATACGAAGTAGTTAAATGTCACAGTTTGACATATATTGTACGAGAGAATGGAAAGGTTACAGTCTTTTCTGGATAATTTTCTTCCATGGTGTATAATTATCTTCGATTCAAACCAATTCAAACCACGCGAGACTAAAATTGTGAATCCTTTTTTTGATTAATCTTTCTTGATTATACAGCATAGTTTTGTGATTTCTTCTTCTATTAAATTTAAAATAGCATCACAGTTTCTTTGACTATGTCAAACACGAGCAATCATCCTCGTATCTTCTTCTAATTAATCTCTTTAAAGGATCTTCAAATATTCGAACTTAACGTAATTATTATTCAGTTAAAATGTTACTGAAACAGTTTGCACCTTACAGGTAATATCAGGTGTTTATGCTCCCCACGTTAGAAGGATTCCTCCTTCCACGATATGCTCCCTTGTCGATTATTTCGATCAGCTTGTAAGGAAGAAACGAGTTTTTCGAGATAGAAAATATTAACCGGACGCTTTGTAACACGGCTTTTAAACTCGTTGCAACACGTGGCGTTGACGTCTCTGATGTGAAAATGTGTTGGAGGAAGCTTCTTCGACTCCGTGAATGGAACAGTGATTGACACTAAGAGGTGACTCTCTGAACGATCCACTCGACAACAGCCAACGCACTTGTTTTCACTTCGCGCGATATATGTTCATCACGCGCTTTTACCTCTTCTTATATACACTCGTCTAATCATCGAATGTTTCTCTCTCCCCGGCAACAACGAATTTTCCAACGAGCACTTTCCATCCGAATGACGATTGGAATTAATGTATCGATCATCAACAAACCGTTAAAAGAGAAATTATCATTTTATCTTTATATATGAATGTTGAAGTGGCGAAAATATTTAGGCACAGCGAGCGTTCATTTATTTTTTAACGAACAACGTTTTAACGATAATAATAAAATATATCGAGGAAGCATGTCCAGATTCATTATACATTCACAATCAAATTGACAACCATGTTTAAAATTGAAATCATTACATCTACTAAAAAAAAAATATGCTATAAATATAATAAAATTATAATAAAATATATCTATAATTAGAAGAATAGTTTAAATTCTTTGTAAAATGATAATAAAGGAAAGGTTAATTTAATCGTAGAGGGAAATAGACAGATTCGAAAAGAAAAAAACTTGGACACAAATGTCCCATTAATAACGAAGAACGTCACGGAGAAAGCAACACTGTATTGGAACGATCGGCACGTCCTACGCGAACGTTCCACTCGTTGCGTTTATCCAGCCTCCAGCTTACGATCGATCCATGGCGTCAGGATCCAAGGTAACGATTCGAAGGCTACGTTCGTCGGGGAGGGGGGGATCGAACACTTTGAGACAAACGTGATCTGATCGACTCTAACAATGACTAATTAAATAACGATTAAACGAACAATACCGAACTTTTTCCCGAGGATTAGGGTAGTTATCGAGAAAGCAGGAAGCTGTTGGCTACGGATTGAATTCGTGAAAGTTTTTGCGCCGTTGATCCTTGATTGTCCCAAGAAGGGAAATGAAAGATTTGTATCAATGGAGTAAAAGAAAAAGCGAAGAAATTCGTGGGAAAAATATCCATAATGATTTGCGACATTATGGTAGGAGAATTATTTTATTTCTCCAACTACTTATGAAGTAGTATTAATTAGTAGGGGGGAAAAAGAAAGAAATTTTATTCATTCAATATCTAAGGATTTTTTAACGATTGAATAATTTAAAATTCAAAAACGAAGATTGCGTTAAAGGAATAAACTTGATTTTTAATTGATGTAAAAAATTATTGATATGATCAATAAAGAATAAATTAAGGAATTATTAGTAACAATTTCTAACAAACTCAAAATTTTCCTTGATATTTTACAATCACTAAAAACTTTATAATAATAACGTAGAATCTCGTACGTGATCGAACATTAAATCACAACGATCACAAATAAATTAATACTAAATAATCCCCCAACCATCTTCATTTCATGAAGAAACAAACGAAATTTTATTCGCAGACCTTCCTCTTCTCGTGATCCACCTCGTCAGAAATTAAAATTCATCTCTTCTACGCAATTTCGAATCAACAGTTACAATCCCCTTTCCCCCTCGGTATCAATGGGCCGAGATAAATCGTGGATTAACAGGAGGACTATAAATTGAAACTCTCGACTTGCCGCTTCGAGGAGGATAATCCTCCACGAGGAGGAGGAGGAGGAGGAGGAGGAGGAACTCCTCTTCCCGGAAGTGGCGATCGGAAAGGCGGCGGTCGAAAGAAAATCTGGATAGGTGGATATACACGTGCGTGGATATTGAACCGCCGCCGGGGTTGGATCATAGGATAATAGTCGTGAGAAGTTGAACGAGAAAAAAAAAGAAAGAAAGAAAGAAAGGAGGAGGAAGATGGTTTTCTCGAGGGGCCCAGGCCATCACGCGAGTAGGAAGATTACGAGCCACGAAACGGAACGTTACGGGGCACGGCATTGAAATAAAGGGATAACGGTAGCTGGACTATTACGTGGCCACTACGTCGTTGTTTAATGTCTCGACTTGGATTCGTGCATAGAAGGATTCGCGTGGAAACGAGACTTTGGATAGGGGAGAGTCGATCGAAAAGGATTGTTGGATTTTTTAATTGCTCTCTTTCTCTCTATTCTTCTGATTGGATGATAAGGAAGCAGAGTTGGTTATGTTATAGTCTTCTGTTGGTCAGACTTTTCATGATGATGACGAATGTGATAATGGGTTTGTTTGTTAGTTTAATGATTTTTTTTTTATAAGAATTACTTAAATGGAAAATATATGAGTTTGTAAAAGTTATTAGCGTTATGTGAAAATTAGATTAGATTAGGTGTGAAAAGGGGATTTGTATTTCGAAGTAATTTTAATTAATTAAGTTTCGTTTAATTCGAAAAATTACTTTACGGATTTTATATTTTATAATATTATTAATTTATCCGATGGATTATTTATAATTCTTTCAATATATTTATTTGTTCAATTTATCATTTGAAATTGATGTTTAAATTAATAATTGGTGCATTTTGACAGATTCGTCATACATTCGCAATCAAATTGATACTATATTTAACAAAATTGAAATCATCGTATAACATTAGAAGAATAGTCTTTAAAACTATTGTTTATTATTCCTTATTTTTTGTTAACTACTTTACTAAAAAGTATATAAAAAGAGAAGAGAATTTACTTAACAACAATACTCATTTTTAATCAATATTTTATCCACGTGAAAAATTTCTTCGAATTAAATCGGTAAGCTTCAAGATATAAACTTGACCTAATCCTAATAATTGGACAATAATTTCCTATCGTCGGTAAGAATCTTCATGCTGTGCGGTCTATCGAACTCGGCCATGAAAAGTATCACGCAGACCGGTGAAACCGGTGTGTTTCGATCGAAACAATTCCTGGCATCAGATTTTACCAAGTAAAATCTCGAAAAGAAAAGAAAGAAAAGAAAAAAAAAAAAAAAGGAAAGGAATTCTTCCTCTCGAAGAAATTTATACCCGAGATATCCGCCACTTGGTGCTCGATCGTGCAACGACGGCCGGGCACAGAAGGTGAACTCGTCTCGCCTTTGGGCATCGATCTCGAGAAGGAGCAAGCTTCTTCCCTCTCCGTATCTCCGCTTTCGTCTCCGCGCGGGCATTATCCAACGATCGACCACACCCGAGCCCTCGAGCGAAATCCGTCGTTGGAATCGCAAACGCGTACATCTTCCTCCGGAATTCTTCCTCTTTCGGCATCGCCACCTTCCCCCTCCCACTCGTCCAATGCCCCCTCTTCCCCTAGGACGATCCTCGTACGTTTTATTACCACTCCGTGTGACGGAGGGAAGAGATTTGCCCGATAGGGGAAAAATCCGTGAGAAAAGAAAATGGAAAAATTGTCCGACTGATCGAACAGAACAGGTGATCGAATTCTCGATATGAGAGTTTTGATAAGTTTATAAATTTTATCGAAAGTAATATTGATATAAAAGTTTGAAAGGATAATAAGTTGAGGAATACTTTTCATTTCGATTGGTTTTTTATCAGTGCAATATATTTTTGAAAGTTTATAATATAATTTTAATTATTCTAAAAATATCTTTCTTCCTTTTTCATAATAATTCTAATATTATTTGGTAAATTTCTTGACGAATGTTGTTCAATTTTTATCTATTTTTAAGGACTAATTGGTTCAATTATTACGTTTCCTTACGTTTCAATTTTGATGAGAAGTTTCTATCGTTGAGCATTTTATATACATACTAATAATAGGTCGCGAAATAACGTAAAAAGTAAACCTTCAATTTAGAAGAGAAAATCGAGACGTCCAAAGGCGTCCCTTTAGAGAAACATGTTAAAAATTTAACTTTTCTCTCCCATAATTTAATTTCATCAATGTCCGATTCGTCGAAAGTCAGCCCATTTGCCCCGCAATATTCCATACAAGTCGAGCGAATTCCCAGAAGCGATACCCGTGGCTTCGAGCTTTCTCTCCCAATCGTCGATTCGGACGCATCACGTAGCAAAAACTGTTCAGGATTGGCGCGTAAAACGATTATCGATCCTCTAAAAGGACAATTCAGCCGTTCCACCCGCTTAGGGACGAGCCGCTTAGACTCACGTACTTAGCGAGAGACGTGGCAGAGAAACAAAGAGAAAAAGAAAGAGAGAGAGAGAGAGAGAGAGAGAGAGAGAGAGAGAGTGCAGGCTGTCAGGCAAAAAGCCGTTTCACGGCGAAAAATCCGTGAAACGGCGCACTCTCGAGTCGGCGCCTATAACCAGCCGAGAGAAGCCGAGGGAAAAGAGAGCTCGTTATCTTTTCTTTGAAGGGGGCTGCGTTAAACAGCGCCTCTACATAATTGAATGGCCGAGCCTATTCAGGACCAAGGATCGGATCATCGGTGCTTTTTGCCCCGTTTCTGCCTCCGCGCCCGTAGGGCCCCGATCTTTTCCTGCCGGCCTCTTTCTCCCCGACTAACGTTTCGCCACGGGATCAAGGGGAAATAGCATAATACCGCGTTTATATATACGCTCGGCTGTCCGACTGTTGGATGGATCTAACGAATGGATACGTCGGATTTGTAAATATTTGACAGCCGGCCAGGCCGGGGAATGAATCGATTCGTGTTCGACAAGGGACAAGGGAACGTTGTTGTTGTGTGCGGTTTTAGCATAAGAAAGTTTCGATAAGTTTGGTTCGATTTATAAGGGAAGTTTTAAGAAATTCCGAATACTCGATAAAATGTTGCATATGTGTTTGAAGGAGTTTGAAGAAGTTATAATAAAAAAAAGAGGGAGGGAATTTTGATATAGCTGCGTTGTTTTTTTTCTTCTTGTACTTGGCGAAATATCTAGGGATACCTAGATAGTCCACGTAGATTTTATACGTGAAATCATTAGTTTAAATACATATATAACTATGTTGTTTTTCTTTTCTTTTTGTACTTGGTGAATATTTAAATACATTGAGTTCCTTGCGTTCCATTTTCTTTGGATCTTTAGATATTTAATTTGGTTAATAATTCTTAACGAAATATCTAGTGATACCTAGATAATTTGCATAATTTGGTGGCGATATGTATATAGTGATTAATTGAAATACGTTAAGAACGATCTATTAATAAATTAGATATAGAAATAAACTATATTTTTAAGTATAATTTGTTTTTATATATAATTGATAAAATATCTAGGGATACCTAGGTGATCGTTTAACGATATTATTATGCATAGTAAATAAATACATCGAAGCTACGTCTATCTAAGAATTTTATCTTGTCTTTTTCCAAGAGGTCAGTCGGACCGTGTGAAAAACATTCTACACCAACGCTTCGAAGAAAACGTTCGAATCAAAGAAGCGATACTTGTTCATTTATCTACGAAACCTTGCTTCGACCGTCACTCATCCCACACATCAGACGTGTCAAGGTGGATCGATCTTCGAGTTCCTGAAGACCAAACGGAAGTCGTTAAAGATTCAATACTATCTCTTCGCGCTCTCTCGTATCTCCTAAATAGCCAACAGCCTTCTCGATGCCGTGGGAAAGACAAGCAAACACTCCTTTAACAGGAAGCACTATGTCCAACGTTTATAATGCTGAAACGATATATACGCAAATCGGAATCCCAATTACTCAATGAAAAAGCCTGTCATCGTCGGCCAAACAAGTCACATCCCAGTGAAAGTTATCGTAAAGTATCATGTACACATTTACACGCAGTATAAATTACGATTTAAACCTTTTTGACACACGTCAAAGACGAACGACTTTTCGAAATCACTACAGATTCGAATCACTTTGAAAACACGAGTGGCTTTCAAAGCCTTCGCGACTGAAAGTTTTAATAATTCTTAGAAGCAAAAGAATCCTATTATTAGAACTTTATTCTTTCAACGTTCGAATCTTCTCATTTACTTATCCTTTCGTGTGTACGTTTGATTCTCAAGATTCCTAAAACTTTTCAAATAGCGTTTCGATTCTCAAGCGATCGTCGTCGATATCGAAACGATCTATCAGGATTGCTGGAACGAAGGAGACACGATTGCAAATCGTTTTCACCGGATCTTTTCTCTCGATCCTGTATATATATATATATGTATGTACACAGCGTGCTCGAAGCTAATCTTCGTCTCGTCGGCCAGTTTCCTCGCCGGTTCCTTCTCTCCACGTGCGTGTACACGATGCTGGCACGGCTATAAGGTTACAGGAGAGGCCAACCGCACGTCAGACGAGAGTCAACTAGTAGAAATCTCGTCGACGAATATTACACGGCGGGCGTTAATCGCGCTCGACGGGCGTGAAGCAGCCGCGTTAAGGAGGGAAATCGCTCCAGTCCAACCATTCTATTTTGCTTTCCTCCTCGCCCGCTTTTCGTTCGTTCGTCGGCCTCTTTGACACCCGTTCGAGGTGTCTTTACTCTTTGAGCAAGTTTTTCCTAGCTCTTGGAAACGGTGGTTTGCGTTAAATTGGTCAAAATGTACATCTTCTTCTTGCGCATCGTTTGTTATGAGTAATATATAGATATTTATAATAATTTATATTAATTTTTATTATTGTTGATAAATAAATTTAGGATAGAATTGGAATTGTTAAATGATAGAGAAGTTTTATTTAAAATACTTATGAATATTCAAAATTAAAAGAATTGTAATAGTTGTGTATATAGCGTGAATATTTCGAGTTTACTCGAATATTATTCTGTTTGTTCGTATGAGATATTCTCTTCCCGAACAAACATTTGGCAAGGCTTTCTCTTCCATTCTGGACTCCAACTAGTGTCATTCCAACTCGCGAACTCAATCATGTAGCATGTGTCGAGGAAACTATTCTTCGATTTATCATATTATCCTCGTTCCAAAAGTGTTGAACTTGGGAAGGGAGAAATGGAATGTTTCACGAAGTAGGCTTTTGACATTTTGCAAGACAGATAAAATTCTGTTCTTTCCTAACTGTTCAACTTTTTTGGAACACCCGTCATACGGGACATCCATCAAATTGACTAACAGTGGAAAATTACTGTCGATTCACGGTTATCTCTGTTCACTTCCTCGTTTTTCCAAAATATTTCGAGTTTGCTGTTCCATTGCTTTTCTTGTCAAAATATCACAGATTGATTTCGACGATTGAATTTTTGTTTAATGTTACTTAAAAGGAAGGAATGTTTTAAATGAAAATTTAATATTGAGAAATCATTAACAAAATTTCAATCAAAATATCTTTTAAATTAATAATTTTTCTACATAAATCGCTTACTATTTTATAATCCATTTCTGTAAAATTGAATCTCTTACGCATCCATTTACAGAAAAATTGTTATATCGTACTTTCTTATCTTTCTCAAAAGATATTTCACAGTATTTAGATAGAAAGCAGACATTGTACATTGTAGGCTGTAATATTTCATGGATGTCATTTGTGTGAACCATAATGTTTTTCGACAAAACATTTTTTTTTTTTCTGTGCGATTTAAATATATGATTTCGAATGAAATATGAGAAAGAACTGAACATATATAAAATGGAATAATTCAATCGATATTATTAAAATTGCGAATCTCTTATTAACTTGTATCATCGAACGAAGAAGAACAGATAATAATGGACACGTTAAAAACTTGAATCGATCGTGAAATTTTATCTTTTCTTCGAACGATATAATGAAGAATATTCCCGATCGAAGAACACGGTTCTTCAATTTCGAAGCGATATTTTCAACGAGGAATTTCGAGATAAAACGAGAATATTAAAAATAATACAAGGACCTGTACATCGGCCTTTGTGCAACGGGTGAAAGAGGCCGGTTCAACCGCCGGAGAAAGGCTTCTTGTCTGTCCTTGCCTGCTCGAAGAACGAGCCGAAAGAAGGAGAAGAAGAAGAAGAAGAAGAAGAAAAAAGGCAAAAGCAAGAGTGATTTTAACCGAGAAACTCGCGTGTTCCGCGTCTATCAAGGTCCTTCTTCGTCGTGCCACGAGTGTAATGGAACGACAATCTACGACGTTAACGCGATCAAGAACGCAACATCTCACAGAATACGATTTTTTTAGGGGGAAAAAAAAAAGGGAAGAGAGATAAAGAAATGGAAAGAACAATGGAAAGAAATATAAATAGAAATTCGCAATTCGACATCCACCACCGTTGGATCCGTTTCAACGATTCGTTTTTTTTCTTTTTTTTCTTTCTCTTTCCTTTCCAATCGACCGTACATTAGTAATTTAATTACTCGATTTACTCGAGTCTCCCCCAAGCGTGTTGGGTTGGTTTCGTATGGCAATTTTTTCCTTTTCCTTTCCCCTCTTTCAAACTGCACCGATTCGTCTCACCTGCGCCACGGCACGAAACACGTATCGTTTTCAAACGATAAATTCTCCTCGGTTGAGAATTGCGCTGCAACGAAAACTCTCGATCGAGAGTTTGTACTATATGTTTATGTATATTGTATACGTGTATCGAGCTAATTATTATGGGAATGTTGTTACGTTGGATCGGTAAATTATGAGTCATTTTGTGGGACAGGAAATATCGAAAGGTCCTTTTGTCACGTGTCAATTTACAATTTACAATTTACTCGATGAGTCGTTGATGAAACTGAGAATGGAAATGGATATATCGAAATTTAATTTTTGGTAATTTTTGGTAATTTTTGGTGAGTACGTTTTCCTTTCTTATTATACAAAATAACTGACAATTTTTTCCTTTATTCAAGATCTTAAACGAAAATCTTATTTTTAGAAAAAAATGAAATATCCAAATTTATACACTTTTTTGTTCAAAAATATCTGTCTATATCTATTGATCACATCAGTGCTACGAAAAAATTATTTTCTAAAGCAGATTTAATTTATACATGCATAAATTTAATCGAAATTCTTGAAAACCATTTACCATAAATTTGCAAATCAAAATACTTTACTTTTTTAAATCGATCCACCGCAAAAAGCCAACCAATTAAATTAATTCAACTTACACAAATTTCAAAGCCAAACGAAACCGGAATCTCGAAAATTAAATAATCAGCCAAGAAATTGAAGCCACTAGAAATTGTCCATTTCGAATTTAATCAAAACCGGCGAGGAGACGGATAGAATAATCCCCAAAATGTATATAATTCACACGCGTGTTGACGAGCTGCCAATTCCCCCTCCCCCTCCGTTTCTCGTGTTTAATAACGATCGGAATCGAGCACGCGTTTCGATCCACCCGATTATTCTCTCTCCCTCTACAGAGACAAGCTCTATAAATTTCATCCGCGAGGACAATCCACGATAAATCATTTTCCAGCGGCAGCCGAACAACTAACGGTAATTGGTCTAGTCGATGCATAACCACCACCACTACTACCTGGTGGCCCTCGATACGTGCACCGATATTAACGATCGAGCCAAGGCACCCGTTGCTCGTTTTGCGGTATCTTGGAGAGGATAAGAGGCAGCACCACCCAGGTCCGTTTCCCTCCCACGGATACACTTTCTTCCGTGAAAAGCAGGCGAGGAAAAGCCACCTCTCTCTCTCTCTCTCTCTTTGTCGCGTCTTTTTTTACACGATTATTATTACGAGCCTTCATGGAACAATGGCGCGTAAGCATGCGACGAGCAGATTGATCGAGGACACCATTTTCTCCGTGCTGGGATAAATTTAAGTAAATTACGGGTACTACTAATTTCAACCATCGGGTATCCATTAATTATCTTCGTTGGCGGTGATTTTAATGGATATGGAGTTTGGAAAAGGAAAGTAGGATTAGTTAAACGTTTTTAGAAAAATTTGAAATTTTAAAAATTCTTATCGGATTTGGTTTTTTTTTTTTTACAAGATCAAGAGTTCATTCGAACTTAGAGAGGAATTTGGATACAATTTTGCGAATAATTTCTATTGTAGCTCGATTCTTGTCTGTGGGAAATGATAATACGTGATAATAAGGGGATATTTTTTTTAATAATAATATATATAAATAATATTTAAATAATAATATAATATATAAATAATATATAATATAATATATAATATATAAATAATATAAATAATATTTTTTTTAACTCCTCTGATGGGTGTAATGGAAAACGTGTGTACCTTGTTCTACGATGGGCAAGTTCGGTTGTTTTAGGATTAAGATCGATCGATCGTGAAATTACCGGTTAAACAAGGTTGTACGTGTTTCAAACTCGTGAAATGGAGTTGGTAAATGTAGATAGAGATAGATATCGTAAACGTACACTCCGGATCATAAGTGTGCTTGTCTTTAGCGAACGATTGAATTACGTACGAAATTAATTATCGATCTAACACGTAATCATAATAAATAGTGTAAATGAAAAATATATATAACAAGTTTTATATTTAAATATTAATAATCGGCATACATACCAAAAATAATAAATAAAAGAAACAAGTGGACACTTTCACACTTTCGCATTTGATATTGACGAGATAACTAAAATGGATCACATCGATGAAATAAATACGCGATCTCGTTCACTTCCCTTAACAAGGCATCCAAGGGGATTTATGGACGGGAGTGTACACGTTGATAGGACCCCTTAATGGATCGCGAGGTGGCGGTGAAATGAAATTTCAAGAGGAACCAACGAGATCACGCTCCTTTCGAAGGGAATAATTATCCTGGGACGAGTAATTTGCATACCGACTTGTGCACGAGCACAAGTCGTAAATTGAACTGTACACAGTTATAACCCTGATCTATCGGTGAAACCTGGCGAAACGATGTCTAAAATAGGCTGCAACGTACATAAATTTCACTCGAGAGACGATCTCGATACGACGTCCTCCATCGATTCCTCTCCTAGCGCGCAATCTCTTTTACGCCTCCACGCACTGTTCGCGTCCGATTCAACGCACTTTCCACAGGCGGTAACCATTTATAGACGAAACCTCTGGACGCCCGACCTCCATATTTTTCAAACCACGTCAATGGGAGAGATAGTCATCTCGCCGATTTATCCACGGCTTCCACGGGTTGGATTAACGATACGACGATCCCGGTATTCCTTTAAGAACTCTTGTTATATTTATACGTATAATTACGATCATTTCCTTTCCCATAATACCCGATACGTGCAATTCGTGTCGTGTACACAACACGATTTAGATCCACTTAAAATAGTGATAAGATTCTTCTCATTCTTCGTTTTCGAGTGGATAAAGTAAGCAGATTTTTCAAGCACTTCCTTAGATTAAAATAAAGAAAAATATATATATATATAGAATGAATTTATATCGTTTGAAAATTTTTCAAGTTTTTGATTTATATTCAAACCTTCGAAATGTATAATATAAAGTTTTAAACAGGTGGAGATAGAAAACGACACGAGGCAATTACCAGGAATACGAATTCGCCGATGGTAATCGAACCTATTGATCATTCCTCCCCACGATCTCTCGCGATCACGTATCGTACGTATCAGTTTCTGGACGTGTACACGAGGCGCGTGCTATCCTCGGGAGGCGGAAAGTGAAAATCAGCCGACTCCTGTTTCCATTTCTCGAATCGGCCACCGGTGCGAAATGACGAATATCGATAATGATCCACGCGACTGTAATTAGCCCCGGAGATCTTGGATCGATTAATCGGCCAAGAAGCGTTGTGATCCTCGTGCATCGCTGCTGCGTTCGATTAATAACGCCACGCGCCCGTTCACCGTTGGATTTGAAAAATTTTCTCGTCTATGAACTACGACCTCGAAGCTTTCCTCTCAAATATGCTCGATACTTTCGTTACATCGAGGCGTGTATCACTTTTTTCCGATTTCTTACTTTCGTTTCTTTTTTCTTCTTCTTACCTTCTCTTCTTTCTTTAAATCGATTATTTTTAGATTAATGAGTTTTTTTATTTTATTTATTATGGGTTTTATTATTATTTATTAATGTTTATTTATTCGTTTTTGTTGGCGAAAGGTATTACTACGGGCGTTCGTCTCTGGTGGAAAATTATTATGATACGATGTTGAGAAGGAGGCGAGAAGGGAGGCTCGTAGATTTCCATTCGAGGAGACACTCGAGCGAAGCAATCGAGCTCGCGTTGGATCCACTTTCTTCCGCGTCTTAATTTGTCTGCGGGTGCCGGGACTAATCTGTCTGTGTCACTCGAGATTTCTACGAGAGTTGGATCGAGGTGGAAACGTGTTATGTCGGTCTCAGAGTTGGTTTATTCGATTCCTCCGATAGGATAAATAATTTTACGCCGGCGTTTGATAAATTCATTTTCGCGAGAGTCGGCCTCTTGCCGTTTGTACGAGATATATATTCTATATATTTGACTTCAACTTGAATGGAGATTTAATTGCGAGGAACACGTAAGTGGAATCGTTCTCGCGTGTACAAAATCTTTTTTACATCTTTTTCGTCGTTCCGCGAGAGAAATTTAATTCGACTTGAAGAATCTTATTGTAATTTAAGAATGAAAATTATCAACATACGTAAAAATTTATTGATAGACTAATAATATTAAATTGAATGATAACTTGATACTGCACTATATATTATAATAAATTAAATATTCTGTTGATCTTCGATATTCGAGAGATTGATACTTTTTTTCAAAGTGAATACGTATCTTTATCAATTTTTATCAAACTTTATCCATCCAACGATATCAAAATATTGATATAACATTGTCACGATAATGTACAATATAATGATACATTTAACAGAAATCGATCGACGATTAATAAAAACAGATGCACTTTTATGAAAATAAAATTATTTTCGAAATTGAAATAAAATTATTAATAACATTCGGTTTGGTTAGCCGTTGCACCATCCTCATCGTCAAGGATCCAGCTCTATACGTCCAATGCAATTTATCCTGCCAGCTAGTGTTACTCTCCTGACAACCGGTAGTCACACTCCACTGCAGTTGACATCCTTTGCCTTCATATTCCTCGATTTACGTTTCGTTCGTTAGCGGCACGAACAACCTGATCTCCACGATGACATTTTCCACCCCGCAGTCGGCCATATAAAATCGAATCGGCCGGAATCCGCGTTTCCTTCGCGCACCATTTACCTCGCTAACGACACGCGAATTCCTTCGTTTTCTAATCCATCCCCTCCCATCGATCGATCTCTCGTCTGAATTTCGAGAAATCGCTTCTTCCTAACGTTAGTAACATATTTCACGCCGTGGAAATTAATTTAATCGGGAATATCAGGATTTCGAAATTGATCGTTCTTCGTTCCAATGCGTCGTAATCGATCAACGAGGATTAATTCTGGTGGAGCGTTTTCGAGTATTGTTTTCATTAATTTCGTTGGATATATCGAATGTACGTTGTTCTGCAAAATAGACAAATCGAAAAAGCGCGAGAATTTTATCATTATCCGATTTCACTGTTAACCTTTAAATCGAGATTGTTGTATTTATTTAAAAAAGAAAAGAAAGAAACAGTGTTTGGAAAAAAAAAAAAATTCTGTTAGGCCAATATCGGAAAGAGGTAGTTTCATGGTAGTAGCCAGACAATTAGTGCCTAACATAGTGGCGTGTATTAACGGCAATTTATAATGCGCCGCGGTAGTACCGCTACGTTTGCCTATCGCTGATCGAGACCCAGTTCCATAAGTCGATGCATTAACGACCGAATTCGTTTCGAGATACACGCGATCCTCGACGGATAGGATACGTAAAATTATTTGGAAAGTCCGCGATTTCATGAATAATGGTAATTAATAAATCTCTGATTCAACGTATCTCGAAATGACATCTATTTAAAATTTAAAATTCTGACGTTCGTTGTTGTTTAAGTTTCAATTGAACGATATATATATCGAGTATAATAATGTAATCGATATTTTTTCGAAGCATCCAAAATTGTTACATTCTAACTAAAAAAAAAAAAAAAAAAAAAGATCAAAAAGATTTGAAACAATGAAATCTTCCTCGACACTGAAAATTCAGCAGGATACACGTTCCAAGATCGAATCTTATACAACGTGGTTACGTTCAATAATGTACGGTGCAATTTATAATACTCGAAGCTGTATTATCCACACAGTGACCCATGCACCTAGCGGCTCCAAGAGCAATTGACATCCTTTGGTTAAACGCTCCTATCGGCGTCATCCTCCTCGTCCACCGTTTTACCGTTGCTTACGTCATTATGAAAATTTAAAGCCACGATATATCTCTTCGTGTGAGTGAGATCTCCTCTCCTCAATTTTTCCTCGACGGATTTCTCGAATGATATCTTGAAACTCGAGATTCCTTGGATAATAGAAAAACCTCTCCCCTCTGTGAAGTGAAATGAAAACTGTACTGCGAAATATTTTGATCGTATTCGTACATAATGAGAGGTACGTACAATGCAATAAATCATCGATGGAATCGTGAAACGTTGCGGAGGGTGAAAAAAAAGTTTCATCTTCATCTTCATCGTTGGCATAAAGGCGCAAAAACGATAATTGGTAACCGATTTTTTCGCGTCGATAGCTTTTTTATATCGTAACAAGCTGGAATAATCTAGCGATATAGCTTAATCACGTATTCAATTATTATACATGAAACACGCGTTCCTTTTCCCCCTCCAATTACATAATCTATACAGGCACTCTCTGTCTTTTTAAACAAGTGAGGATCGAGCTTGTTTATAATTGTTGATCGAATTATTCGACACATTAAGCGTTAATAGAAATTTCCTAAATTTTTCGATGTTAAATAGACCAATATTTATCGCGACCAATCAGTTTAAAATAATTCCTCCGCTTCGATCATTGCAAAATTATTCACCAAAATCTCATATCCTCTTATAAAAATATTATCCGTGAAATTATCCTAACCCATTAGCGGAGCAACGCGAACACCGTCAACAACGAGAGATTTGCGCTAATCCATGTTCGCGGGTCCATGCAAATTGCCAATGATTCGAGGCCTTTCTGTTCGAGAGCAAAGTTGCGGGCACGTAAATCTTTCTTTCCATCTCGCGATTCTTCATGCGTGGACGCGAGTCGAAAGCGGAAATCAAATATCCAGAATCCATAATATAATTAAATGATAATTCATAGTGGCGGGCGTAGCTTGATTTTGTAATTATCGAGTTGGCGTGTTTAATGGGCTGCCAGCTTTCCCATCGTGGGTATCGTTAACGAGGACCAACCACCGGTGGCACTGTTGCCCGCAAAAGCGTTAAGGATAAATAAAACAGCAAATGAAATGAAAGTAAATGCATAATGCATGTAGTAAGAGTAATTTATAACTGGTGGTCTATTTCAGTTATACGAGAGGACGACGATACAGTTCCCTCTGAGCGGACAATCGGAAACAATTTAAGGAAATTATGGCGATGAAATACAGGGTGTTTCACACGCCTCTTGAGAGAATTTCGTAAGGCGAAATGATTGTGACTTTGTTGTGTATTTAAAGGATTATCTTATCTTGAAATTTGTAAAATTTAATTTACGAAAGAAGGGTGAGGAATAGGGGATGAATTTAAATTTAGGTAAGTTTTTCCAATAATCCGTTTTTGGGTATATTTTCTTATAGAATATATATGATCAATATATAATTATTTTTTGTTATAATTGAAATATATATATATATAAAAAAGATGAGTTTATTAAAAGAAACAAAAGTAAGATTGAAATTTCGTAATTATTTAAATTGAATCGTTTTATCTTATCTCCAATCGTTTAAAACTTACACGAAACATCTTGTATACACGCTTGATACATGGATAATTTTATATCCCCTACCTGTGGAGTGGAGAAACTCAACGAGATAACGAAAGATGGTGGACGCGATTAAGAACGAAACTAGAAACTTCGAAGTGATCCCTGGAGAGTGTGGAAAATTATCGATCAAGGAAAAATTATATACGCAGTTTGTTAGCTCGAGATGGAATTAAATCGATGTGAATCGTCATTAATTGAAAGAAATCGTGGAAATAACTGTACAAGTCGAGCGACAAGCGCAAATTAGTCCGCGAGGAGAGGTGCAATAAATAGTTAGTAATCCTCTCGTGGCGGCTCTCTGGTGTTAAACGATAGGTGAGAAATTATTTTCATATCCGAGTGCGAAACGCGTTAGTTACTTGGCGGATTACCTCGTCGAAGAATTTTACACGCATAAATAAATTAATTGGTTATTAACGTAGGAAGAGGGATTCTAGGAACGATAGATACGAATCAATTCTCACCCGTGTAAAATGAGAATTGAAGTGTGAATTTTGTCATGGATTTCTAAACGACTTAATCCGAGGTAAAAAAGGTTAATCGAAAGACTTTCGAAGAGTTTTTGAGTTTTAAAAGTTTACAGAAGTTTGACTTAACCTTTCGACCCTCTTTCATCCATTTGATCGAGTTTGATTGATCTTCAAATTATACAAAGATCGTGAAGGATATCTTAAGTTAATTATCGTGCAAATATTTAATAAAGATTTTAATTCTATAATTGGATAAAATCAAATCCTATATCAGATTCGTCTACGATCGTGCAAATGATAAAGAAACTGAAATTAAACTGAAAGTCGTAATTTATTTAAATTTTAAACAAAAGAAGAAATCGCGAAAGAAATCACGATGATCGACTCGCCATAATTATATTTCATTAAAAATTAAGAATATAAATTATTTCTAACTACCTTATCTATCGAAATTAAATAATCAACATCGTCTGTAATAATCAATAGAAAGTTTAGCGTATAATAATCGACGAACGAAATATCCGTTTCCGGAATATAATTGACTGCGGAAATATTAAAAAGAAAAAGAAAAAAAAAATGAGAACCGAGATACCGATATCTGATTTGATAACAATATTTCAAAGATTTTATCCCTTCTCTTAATTAACTCCACTTAAAACTTGTGCGAAACAAAATAAATCGTCAAGATCATAAAATTAAAAATCTCTCTTAAATAAATTTATTTTACCCAAATATCGATCTCTTTAAATTCTGATTAAATATACATAGCATCTTTATTACAAATTTTAACAACATTCGATAATTACCAGTTACCAGTCCTAGATTCCTGTGTGCCACCATAGAAACCACCATAGAAAGCGGCGAGCAGGTAGGTACACCTGCCCGGTCGCGTTGTCAGCGAACGGAGACGAAGAGAGGATCGAAGATGGTACGAGAATCGAAGACGAAGGGGATCGAGGCGCGCACACCATAGATCGTCCATGGAGGAAACCGAGAGAGCCGCGTGTGTTCTCCTCCTCCTTCTCCCCATGGTGTACGAGCGTAATGGACGAATGGGCAGCTGCTGCTGCCGGCCAAGGATTTAACGCGCTCGGATCTGGGTGGTCCCCCCCATCCGGATAGATACGTACACACTCGCTCGAGAGTTATACGCCGTGCTCGCGGCGCTACGTATTCATAACCTTATCCACCTTATCCGCAGAAAATAATACCACGCGCTCCATTATTCGTATATACGTATATACGTATATATATACATATACGTATATATATACATATACGTATATATATACATATATGTATATATATGTATATACATATATGTATATATATATACATATACGTATATATATATATTACGTATATACGTATTGCGAGCGCGTGTGTCGTACGCATCATACGAGCGGAGAGGAGGGCGCAACTCTTCCCGCGTCGAAAGCGAGCGTTATCGTCATCCTCTTTCGAGGACCACGAAACCTCAGTTTCGAATCGATGAACGATATAAGAGATTCTGCTTCGAAATCAGAGAATCAGAAATAATATAAAATTTAATCTTCGAGGGATCGTAATGTTTTCCAAGATTTCTTAAATTTGTTATTTGAAAGAATTGTTGGTTCGACACAATTTTTCTGGAAACTTTTCTATAACTAATTGTTCTTCTTGTAATTATAGGAAGCAACGTTTTACTCATGTTGCGTTGTTTCTCTCCACGAAAAATTTATCCTCGCAATACAAAAGAGGATATACAACGACTTCCTTTAGACGACTCTCAGATTCTTCGCAGATTCGTTGCACCTAATCTAAGATCTTTTCCCAGGACTCGAAGGAAAAGAAATTCATTTCGTTTAAAAGGGAACAAATCGGTTCTCTTTAAAGAAAAAATATTTATGTATTTACACACTCCAAGCCTTTCTCCTCCCGCAGCATTTGTCGAGCGAGATTCGTACATATATATATATATATATATATATATAAATATTATACACATCGTTATATAATTACACCGTGGTGGGTACGAATTTAAAACGATCGTTCAAACAATTCTCTCCCCCCTGCTCCTCGTGCGCCAAGCACAACTTCGACTTCATTGCTGCTCTTCCTGTTGCTTACAATGAAGTCACGTTGAATCGTTGAATGTGAACCGAATGTTGTCGCTTTGTTCGACTCGAATAATAAATTTACGAAAGCGCCTTGTTTAATAAAAGCCTGTATTCCGTCAATGGGGGGCAGATACGCGTGCCCTTTGAGGGGGGAGGGGGCTCGGGATGGAAACATTGTTCATCGTGAGGAGGATCGTAAATTCGAAAATTACAAGGTTCGCTCGCCTTAGGATCGAATCGGAATCCGGGTTCGCATCCCTTGGGAAGATAAAACAGGAGGATAATCGAAAGGGGAAACGAAACACCGCGTATGGGATCTCGTCGATCGTTGAGAATAATCGTCGATTGTTCAACTCCCTCTGAATCATCCGAGGAGGAAGCTTAGATTAATTTTAAAATTAATTATCGAAAGGATGTCGAAGTATCTGCCTTGTATACAAAATTCGTAAAAGAGATTACAACAATCCTCCTTTGTGATTTGATCAATTATTTTACTTTGTAAATAAAAGATGTTACTAACCGGTTACTCTAAATAAGCAGATTCTCTTCTCTCCTCCGTCTCGTTTTTCTTTCTTTTTTTTTCTCTCTCTCTCCTTTTTTCTTTTTTCGATAATTGATACTCACTTTTTGTCGTGTTCACCGCTAAATCAAAGCCTCGGCCATAACACTTTTGCCGCACGGAACGAAAGGGTAATCTTCGTAAAATTACAGCCTGGGTGCATCCGCCGGTGCATCCGACTCGCTTTTAATTACCTAATTTCTCTTTAGGAACGTCTGCCTTTATTTGGCGTTCCATTAAGGGCGATGGTTGGATGGTATCCGTTATACACGTTTTACGAGGAGGAATGGTCCACGGCGTGCTTTCTAGACACTCGCTCGACGAGGCCCATTCAACGATGGAGTCGGTGCTACATCAAAAGGTCCGTGGCAACGGTTAAATATATGCAAGGCCTCTTCTAGACTCGCTTCTAGCGTCTTCCACGTATATATATATATATATTCTATTCGACACCAACAGATGGATGAATAACGACAAAGAGTGGCAAATTGATGTTACAACGGATCGAAAGCGCGTCGGTGATTTATTTCGTCGTAAAAATCCTACTTGTGCAAATATTCTTTCTTGTGGCGAGGCAGAGGAGGAGGAAAAGGGATACTGAAATCCTGACGAATATTTATATGCACGCGTATTTATCGGCGAATTAAAAATAAAAAAGTATTAGATCCGAGTAATACGATTCTCTCTGACTCAACTTTGTTGTGATGCCAGCTTCATTATTCATCTTTAGATCTGTGCACAGGTTTTCTGCGTGTGCAACGCCGACATCTGTGGAAGGTTAAAGTGATTTTCTTTAAGGGGCAATCTCTTCTTCGATAAATTTTTCGAATAATTTTCTAATTTATATTATTTTATATTGGTAACAGCTTGATAAATGATAAATGATAAATCGTTTGTTTAAAGATTCCTACAACAAAAATAGGTTCCAAGGAATATATAACATTTACAATAAATATTCTCCATACTTTGAGAAAAGATCAATGAAACTTTATCTTAAAAATATGATAATTTATGTCTTTTCGATTTTGATTGTCACTTATGCAACATTTTCCACGCGACCTTGAACGAGAATTAAAAAGATCACAAGCTTGATATCATTACAAGCATGTAATAATAAAAGCAGCAGAGATGTTGATGTTAGGGCGGCAATTATAAAAGAGTAGTAATTATCATGTTCAAATTTTTTCTTTTTTTTTTAAACAAGGCAAGAAAGAAATTACGGTTGGCTTATCTGATCCATCCTTGTTGCCTTTCTCGACACGATAATGGAAGATGAACCGTGCGTCCTACTTTTTCACCGTACCATGGAATCCCACCCGATATTCGAATGGAAAGAGATCTTGATCGTCCCGATTAATTGCAATTATTAGTTCATCGTTTCCCCTCGTTGGAATCTGTTGAAAATATTGCACGAGATATGAGGAACGCCAAAAGTATCTTTGATTTATTTTTCCGCTCGGAGAGAAGAAAGAAGAGGGGACGGAAATATCAAAGATATAAATTCCATTTGGAATGAAGCAATCACTTTCTTACAAGATAAGACGAGGGACTTATAACCGACGTAAGGAATGCATTTAAATCGGTCCATTGTGAGGAGGAAAGGGAAGGAATGGAAGCGAGCCGAATAAATATGGTTCTATCCAAAACTGGAAAGTGATCGTATCGACGAAATTTGTTGAAGTTCGCTTTCCTTTACCACTTTATTTCTCTCCTTTTTTGTAATATTAAAATTTTTTAAATTACAACGAAGAATTATTGGAAATAGAGGGAGATGATCTCTATCTTATTAGGATCATTCATCAAAAACGAGTTAATAAAATGGGGCTCTGTAATGGATGGACTTTCTCTCGACACGCGCGCGCTGACAAACGAAATTGGTACGACGTAAGAAAGGATCGTGGAATCGATCTATCGATAGATCTGGATCTGGTCAGTTTGGAGGGACCTGCGGTTAACAGGAGAGCTAACATGACTGACGTCGCCTTAATGAGATCCGTCACAATGCAAAGACACGCCGCTGATGACTCACACTGCAGGAAGTCTGCCCCGCGCGAGCCAAGACCGGATGTCTTCGGCTCTTTAAATTGGCACGAGGTGAAACGAAGTCAGTGACATTGCCTTCTCTCCACGGAATTTCCGATCCTGATCGTTGAATTTTCAATTTCTCTCCTTTATCTCCTAGCGATTAATAGAAACTCTAAATTCAACAAATACACATATATTATATCTTTCTCTATATTATTATAATATAATTTATCATATTTAAAAAAAAAAAAGTAAATATTATATTATCGCTTATTCTCCAGTTTCTTTAATTAAATTTGCAATTTTTCAAAGTCAAAAAAATAACTTGATTGACTTTCGCCAAGTTAATTCGCTTCGCGAGGCAAATTTGATCGCGGTAGAAACTTAAGATTCGTCGATGAATCACGCACACCGAAACGAATTCATTCTCTCCACTCGCTCTGCTCGGCCTTCATTCATTCATCGAACTGGTGTATGTACGAATTCGTAAAAGTTTATCGTATCTCGTTTCTGGTTGCGGGGACGATATATCGATTTTATTTCCTGCTCTATCCTTATCCTTATAAAAAGGAGCACGAACGTGTTACGCGAGAAAAGCGCGTCGTGTGTCGATGACGAAAGAACGAAGGAAGTTTTTCTTTTTTTTTTTCCTTTCTTTCTTTCTCCTCCCTTCTTAAAATTTTTTGCGATTTTAGGCGAAGTGGTACAAGGTGAAACGATCGTAATCGAGCAAAAAAAAAAAAAAAAAAAAAGAAAGAAAAAAAACGTAACGGAACAATTTTAACCGGCGGAGATCGCGTGTCTATCCACCATATTCATCTACATTTCTAACGATCAATTGCGGGAGAGAAAAAGTTCTCGCCTGTTCTCAAGATCGTCACGATTATAAATTACGATGAACGGTCTGCTAATTGAATACTGAGAAAGTTACATTATTGTTCCATTAACAACACACCATCTGTTCGTTTCCCTGTGCCACGTTTTTAAAATTTTTTCCCGTTTCTTCGATACTTGATACACGAAATGTATAAATCTATTTATGATCCCGCCATAAATCGTTCACGGCAATTAGTCTTCTTAAATATTAATTTTATTTTTTGGCGTATATATGGTAAAGTTTGTGGCAAAAAAAAAATTCTTTCCCTCGATTTGATTTATCGAGCAAGATTTATCCAACAAAGTTGGATAACAAATTGTTCAAAATTATCGTTTGATAAATTTGATGTAATGGTAATTCAATAATTTTACGGCTGGTATAATTCGAAATTACGCAACGATTTCAATCTTGCACGTTACGTGTATTATATCTCGAATGATATAATAACGTTTGGTTAAAAAGAAAATTGATACAACCAAATAATTCGACACGCGTATTAAAAAGCGACATTCCCTTAAAATAATAAAACAGATTTACTCTATCTAAATCAAATTATTTCTTTCCATCAATCAAATGTTTCCATCCGAAAATCAAATGAATATATTTCCACAAAACGGATAAACTATTTTCCACATTTAAAAAAAAAAAAAAAACTAACAAAAATTTATTCAATAAAATCACGCTTGATTTACTTTCCACTTACGTTTTACTTAAATAAATAAATAACAAAAATCCCATACTCAAAAGTTACACGAGAAAAAGTTACACTCCGCGAACTTGTTTGGTGAAAAACAACTTATTTGGTGAAAAAGGTATTCGACCATTGTCCGCGTTTCTATTTTCTTTCCCCATTTCCGAGCGTCGAAAAGTTTACAGCGGGAGCAATGGATCCCCGACTGACCTCCGGCTCCGTTCAATGAAAAAAAAAAAAAAAAAAAAAAAAAAAGAAAAAAAAAGGAAAAAAGAGGGAAATATTCGGGGACGAATTCCACGCTCGGTCCAATTTCTTCGGGGCGGCGCAAACTGCAACACTACATTAGAGGAATTGTCTGGATCGAGCGCGCCTTGGAGCGTTGCCAAAGGCGGGAGATTACTTCGTTGATTCCTTCCGGGCCCCACAATTCGATGCGGCCGTAATTGCCGGGCTTCCGTGCCAAATTTACAGCCGTCCCGTTTCGCCGAAAAGATCTAGACATTTTATAGAGAGTGTACCTTGGCACGTTGTGCATATACAGCGATATAATATTCATCCCCCACCCCGCGCGTTGTCGTGGATATTTTTTTTTTCCTCGAAATCATTACTGCCGCATAATGAGGGCTCGTGAGAATTTTTTAGAAGAGTATTTATGGAAAAAGAAATAAATTGTACGTGTTCCATCATGTGTTATTTTGGTAAAAATTTGAAAATTAAGATTTTTAAATAACCTTCGTTGATTCTTTCGAGATCTTCTTAAAAAGAATTGTTTTTATATTATTATTTTTATTTTATATTTTTTTTTTTTTTTATATTTTTATTTTTATCTATTTTATATTATATTTAATATTAATTATCGGTGATGGAGATTCGATATCTCCTTTTTTAAAAGAGATAAGGGTATCAAAGTATCGCTAATGCTCGGCCTTTCAATATAATTTTGAATTTAAACCGAGAGAAACCCGAAAAATAAACTAAAAAAAGAAATTTGGAACGAGTGAATTTTAACTGTTTTTCTCTGTCCCCTCGAATGAAATAGAATTTAAAGAATTATTTTTCAACAAAGTTTTCACAGGAGAAAACAATTTGTTCTTCCGAAACAAATGTGTTTCGCGTCAAAGTCTTTGCGTCGATGCAATCATGCCCCCTTCGCTCATAATTCTTTCCAGAAAGCTTACCCTTCGAGGGTATAACACACCCTTTACAACTGCACCCAGCGGCCACGTGGATTTTTGCGGACGGGATTCCTTCACCGGTCTGCTGATGACCAAAGGGAAGAATAGAAGGGAGGACGTAAATCAATTAGGCGGACGACGTGCTAGTTGTTGATACAATAAAGAGAAACGTGACGTTGCCTTATGGGAAGGCAGGAAATGAGTAACGAGAAGGGTGAATCGAAACGTGTCGTGTTGAAAATTAACGTTTCCTCTCGTATTATTCTTCGTGCCTCGTTCAAATCATCCTTCCCTCCTTAACGCAAACATTCCATTTGACGGATCTCGTTTCAGATCTCGTTCTCGAGAAACTTTTCTTCCCTTTTCACTCTCTGTTCAAATAAAATATTGGATATTTAATTTTAAAGTTTCGACACACTTGTAAAAATTATCTCCTAATTTGTTTAAAAATGTAGAGCGTTTGAAAGAAGTTCTTTTTTTCATCCAATTCTTCTTTTCATTCAGAATCAATTCTCTAAAAGAGTGTCACATATTTTTAGCAAACACTCTAGGCGACCGCGAGCGCGGTTATTTCAAGAGTTTACAGTGATGCTAATTGAAGGAAACGATAAGCATACGTCGAAATGCGCATCGGCTCAAGGCATTTTACAAATCGATTCGCGATATTTAATTGATTTCGAGAGGCGCTAATTGGTGAACGTCGATACGTGTTTAAACGGTAAAGTTATTCCTCGAACCGGGAAATAATGTAACTAAAGTGTTGCCTCAACGCCCCGTCCGTCCGCAGTATCGATAGTATGCACAGCACTCGAGTTTACGCGAAAGTTTCGCGAAACGAGGATAACGGTACCACGAACTCGACGAGTGTTATCGTTCTTCCACGTAATCGTACAGATAAGAGTTTATCGCGGGAAAACAGGTAGTACACAAAGTGTAATTCCCCTACCCCTCCGTTCTCGAGAAAACGAGAAAATAGGTTGATCGATCAAACCTTGAAAAAGGTAGATTCGCAAATGAGCGAGTCGATAAATAATTTTATTTATAACTTCCGTTTTTTTTTTTTCGATTACGAATGGACGAAATAACTCGAGGAATTGAAAAAAAGCTATTTAGAAAATTAACGAATGACTCTTTTCGTCATTAAAATTTCGAAAAATTTCAATGTCACGTAAGCATTCCATTTTTATGAACCAATAAACTGAAATTGTATCGTAAAATTTAGCAACGATAAATACGTTAGAATTAAATACACGACCCGTCAATCTATACTTATTATGATACATATATAGCTGATAGAGTGTTAAGAGTTATGTTTTCTTGTTAATATTAAAAGAATTTTTCACGTTATAATTGGATATTTTATACCATAATATATAAAGATAACTGTATATGATAACAAATTGAATAACCCGAAGGAAAACAATTTCTCAAACAACTAAAAAATCCATTTCTTCTGGCACACTTTCCAACATATTATTATACAATTCCATTGACGTATCAATAAACCGACTAAACACTACCGTACTAAAGATAAACTGCCTATTTTTAACTCATCTAATCAACCCCAAAAAGAAAAAAAAAAAAAAAAAAGAAAAGATTCCTTCTTCGCAATATCCCAAATAAAAATCCATCCACATATATAAGAATCTTAATAAACTCTTGCTTGAAATAAATCTTAAATAAATCTTAATTTTATATAACAAACAATCCGTGAAGGGAAAAAGTACTAAAGTATCTCTATTTCCTGTTTTTCCAGTCCCCGTGATGCCACCGCCGCCGATTGCTTGGAATCGTTAGCAACGGGCCCCGAAAAATGGCCTCGATCTTGGGAGACGGGACGGACCCAGGGGGCTCGGGGCCCTCCCGATGCCTGTTGCTCCTGCAAAGGTCCCTCGCGATCCAGCTGACCAGAGGCCCGCCTCCGCAGGTTCTGAACGCGAGCCAACGCGAGAGTCCCAAGGAGCATCCAGCCGACGAGATGTGGATGTACGATAAAGGTTACAATTTGTTTCAGGTGAGTCGTCGTGACATTCCCTCCCCACCCATTTTCCTTTCTGATTATCTTCTTCTTTTATTCGGGAAACGAAGAAGTAGTTACCGTTTGCGACTTCAAGAAGAGTTTTACTTTGCGCGAATGATACGAATAATCGTACGACGTGACAGTTGAAATTGTTTCTTGGAACAGATAACAATGTACTATATTCTTGTTCGTAAGTATTACAGCAAATTGTGATGTTGAAATTAATTGTAAAATTGTGTTTATTTAGTCTCGTATAGTATAGTTTATAGTTGAAAATTCATTAAATTGATTAAATATCTCCCCTATAAATTTTTAATATTATTAGAAAGATTAAAGATTTTGAAAAGCCTTGCTCGTCATCGATTATTAAAAAACGAGGCTCCGTTGGACAAGACTGTACCACACGTACGATAAAACCTCTGATGTACCTCTTCCAAACTAGTCGCCAGCCTTTTTTTACAACTCAGCATTCCCGAAGCGAAGATTGGCGTTGATTGGATGCACCGTTATACCGGAATGAGACAATATGAATTACGAGCAATTTCGCGAGCCAACTTTAACAGAGGGAGGGGGGAGGAGCGGAGGGTCCACACTACGAGGCAAAAGAGTTAAGTGGCGGATGTTCTAAGCGGTCTCTGTCGACTGTTCGACTATTCGACGCGTCATAATCCTTTTCGTATCTCTTTTTTTTTTTTTTTTTTTTTTCCATAGCCTTAGGTTTACACGAACGTGACAAAACCACTCCAACACAACCTCTCAACTCTCGTCTCCCCGTAAAAACGATTGATTGCCAATTCATCGAATCGCGACGCTTGCTCGGATAGATGGTTTCCATCGATCACAATCTCTCCACCCTGTTGTCAGGGGTTGTTCAACTCGCGGAAAGGGGAATCAAATTGGGACTCGCCTTTCCGCGAGAAGAGCGGCTCTTCGGTTTCAATGAGCGGTCGCCGGGGGTGGAGCACCCCCTCGAAGAGAGACGTTAACCACGACTGCTTCTTCTCCTCGTAGGAGATAGGGGCGATAGTCGAGATGCACGACAATGACATCTTTGTGTCGATTTTTGACTTCCTGATTTTGACTTCCTTCCTTTCCTTTCAAAGGATCCTTTTGTTAACACCTGTTTTTGGTGGATACGTTTGCGAACACTTTTATATATGATTGTGTAGAGAATAGATGTCGTTTAACCTTGAAGAAAAGAAGTTTTTTTTGACGATTTAAGAAACCAAAGGGAGAGTTTTAAGTTTAAGAAATGAATAGAATAGAGTTGGAATAGAATATCTGTAAAAGATAAAACGTTTTAAATTTATACATCGAATCGAAGATCGTCCAATAATTTCTAAAACTTCTTTGACAATTCATGAAAATCTCGATGATATCTAATACTTTAACTCGAGAAAATTCAGAATATCGAGTCTTATTTTCATGTGGAATGATCAATAGGGTAGGTATAGATCTTAAAAACTTGAACAAACTTTTTCAAAAGTTCCCTTTTTTTTACAAGCTCAGAGGAAAGGATCCGGTGTTAAAGATCAAAGAGGAAGTGTCTCCAAGATCTTTCGAGATGAAAGAAAACTTGTTAAATTGATAAATCGACGGTAGGCAGATGTTCGAGGCACACTCGACAACGCGGAAGAGGAAGGATCGATCGTCAAAGGGCAAACGATAATAACGTCATTCACCCTCCTCTTGTTTTGCATATCGCCACACGATCGCACCACCCCAATGAAAGCTTCCTTCCCCTCTTCTCTCAACTCTCTTTAAACCTAAAAAAGTAGTCGCATGAATAAGCGCGCGTTTAACTCGATCTGGCGCAAGTCTTTGCCACACATTATGAAGCAGATAGATGATAACGGTATCATGTTGATCTCATGTTGTAATTTTGAATAAGATTTTTGTTCGTGTCAATTCATAATTAACTATGTAATTGGAGAATATATGACTCGAGAAATTCTACATAAAGATATAATAATTAAATTTTATTAACACATTTTAAAATAAATGTTATTTATTTTATGTATAATCTCAAAATTTGAAATTACGTTATAAATATGTTAATCAAGTCTCTCGTTATAAAAGGTTAAACTATTTCTACAGAATTTTTTTAATGAAATGAAGAATATATCAGATAATAATGCCTCATTATGTATTTGTAAAATAATTCGCGTTAGTGAACTGTATATTCTCTTTTTCTTTAGAAAATTGCCAATTAAAAAAGTATCCAAAATCTCTATAGATAAACTATATCTGAAATAAACGAACATAATATCATATTTAAATTAAATTAACTATTGACAAAATAAATACTATTGTGGAAACGAATTTCCGAAAGAGATGGCGCAAAAGAAGTTCTCATCATCTGATAAAACGGATTAAAATGGAAAATTAATCGAATTTCTCATACTTTGATTTTCCCCATTTACATTTACACTTAAAGCGAAAAATAATTTGAATGGCACGAAGTAGATCGATTTGATCGTTGAAGAAACGGTGTGAAACCGTGCCGCGCACTCTCGATAAGGGAACGATAATCTTAAGGTGGAATTGGATCAACGCACTGTAATTGTCAGGCTAATTAGAGCCGCGGTTGAAATTGCTACATTTACAGCCGGCGTTATCGTTTCACAATACGTTTACCAGCTTATTTATCGCCATCGTTAATTATTGTTCGCCGCAACTCACTGTTCCATCGAGATATTATCGGCGTATGTACAAAACGATCGAACCGCTGTTTCATTGCCGCTGCCGCAAAAGATTCCATCTCGCGTTCCACGCTGCCCACGTGCGCCGCCGCGTTCTCTTTCGGAATATTATCGCAAACTCGATGGACTCGGAGGATTTAGATAAACATCGGATATCCTATATTCTCGTAAATTTCTCCTAATTCCACGAATCAAGCCTTTGGGACAATTACACGCCGGTAATTGGCTCCGATCGATCGCGAATGATCGCTCTCCTCTCCTCGATCGGCCAATTATTAAGACATTACCCGTATCGAAATCGTTTAGAATGCTTTAAAAAAAATAAAAGGGGGGGTATTGTAATTAGTAATATCTGTGAAATGATCGGATATGAAATTAAACCTGTCCCCCCCTCGAGTCGAGTGAAAGCGCGACGTGCACTGAGCACAATCGAATCGATTTTGCTATAGTATGAACTAGTGTGGATACGGATGAATTTGTGGAAGAAAGCATTTTTAAGAAAACATGGAAGAATCTTGAGAACACATTGCGTATCACGAGATATCTCGTTTTAATGTTTTTCGATCGACGAAAAAGGAATTGAAAACACTGGAAGCAATAATGGGAAAAGGCGAGAAAAAATAAAAGCAAGAAAGTAAAGCAGAAACTAAATATTAATTGTGAATTATGTCGAATTGCACAAAAGAGGAGAATGCTTCTGAAATTAAGATTGTGAAATAATAATTAATCGATTTAATTTTATTTATATAATAAATAATAGTTAAAATGTAAAAAAGCCTACATGATAAATAGATGTATAAGAAATATATAGTAATATTTAAGAATATTTTATAAATGTGAGTTAAAAACTGCATATATGGTATTCTTTTTCTTATTGTTATTACACGTGAAAGAAAAATGAAATTGCAAATTTCGTATCGACATTTAAAGAAAATATTTAATTGCAAATTTAAAGATTAATTTTAAAATTATAATAATTATATTAAAAAATTTATAATTAAAAAAATGAATATATTTATTAATAATAAAGTTAATGATATAAATCTATAATGAAAATTATTATTTTTTATATTTAAAGTATTATTTTTATAAAAATTAATTTTTATAAATCTATTTTTTAATACAATAAAATAATTTCAAATTATCATTATTCTTGAAATTAAAATAATTAATAATATTCAATTAAAAAAATTATTATTAATTATTGAAAGAATAAATATTCATTTAATAATAAATGTTAAAAAAATTGGATATATAGAATAGTTAAATATTAAAATTAAAAATGTTTCGAGCCTTTTATCTTTTCGTCTATCATCTCTCGTGTTACAAATATTTTTTCTGAAGCTACGTGATATCGTTTCATATATCGATAAAAGATATTCTGAGATTAAGACGTTGTACATGGACACTTTGAATTCTACAAAGCTGCTCAATATTGTATCGAAGATAAATATTTCGTGACTTTTCATCACAAAGAAAAGACTGAGGTGTTCTATCAATCCACTGAATGGAAAAAGTCAATTTCTCGAACATTTCGTGATCCAGAGGTTGCACAAGGGGTGAAGAGTTTGCCGAGGGTCGCCGTAATCAAGCCAACGTTGGCGTTCGATGCCAAGGCAAACTTTATCAAAGCCTTTACGAAAAGATCTTCCTCCAAGAAATCGCATCGACATTTAATTAAACGATTATCTTCTTATAACTACGAGAAAAATGGCAAAAATATCCTACGATTTTTCTCGTAGTAATACGCGTTGACAGGACAAAATCATCGGCAGATGAATATTATTATTCATTATTCAAAATCAATTATTCAAAAATCAAAATCGTTTTTAATTTTAATATTTAACTATTCTATATATCCAATTTTTTTAACATTTATTATTAAATGAATATTTATTTTTTCAATAATTAATAATAATTTTTTTAATTGAATATTATTAATTATTTTAATTTCAATATTATACGTAATACAATCGAATTTTTCGAAACAAAATGTAAAAATATTTTAAGTATCCATGTGAAATTTACATATATTGGATCTCAAGTAAAATACTGGTATCAGAATCACGAAAGATATTCCATTCTCTCAGTCTCTTTATTTTCTATTATTTCGCGCCAAGTCCTCCATTCTCTCCCCTTCCACATTAAATAAGACATTCTATTCTATACCTGATACGACAAGAACAATGTCGTAACAACGTAACCACGATAAGAGTCACATCTCAAGAGACAATGTTCTCCCGTTTGATTATAAACACGTTGAATCTCGTGGATGCATAAACAACGTACTCCATTACACACTTAAAGGGGGGGAAGGAAGGAAGGAAGGGAGTGAAACCTTGCTTCGTTTTATTGCGGATATTATGCCAGGAACACGCATATTTGCGATACGTTTTCCGCTTGAACGTGAAACACGATCTTGAAGCGGGCTTACACGCACACACACACACACACAACGATAACGTGCAATCTCAGCCCTGGATGCAACGAGGAATCGTGTTACCTCTGGTTACCACCGTAACCGGAAATGGATTGTAAATAGGAGTAAAACCACCGGATTAATATAAACATCACGACGGAAGGATCGAGAAAGTGTATTCGAGTTGGAAAAATGAATTTCCTCTAGACTTTAATTCACAAGATTCGAGTAAATTCTCGGTCGAAAGCGCAAGTAGAATGTAATAATTTATCCTTTCGACGAGAAATTTTGAAGCTACAAGATGCACTCGAATTTGGAATACGATTAACGAATAATTCAGTACGGTTGCAAGAGAAATTTTGTGAATTTCTGTTAAAAGTTATCGCACATTGCGTTCAATCAAATAATTAAATTATTCTCTCGTCCTTTAGAAATCATTATGGAAATTTTATATTAGAATTTAAGTGGAAAATTTCTTTAATAAAAGACAAACCTATCACTAAATGATACTCGATGTTGAACCAAGTATTATGAATTCCATCGCTATGAATTTTTTTGATAACGTTAATCATCCGTATACGCAACATTTATAGGCTATTAATAGCATCGACAAAAGAAATTTCTAAAAAAAAATTTCTAAAACCGTTAGCTTTCACGAGCCAATGATAAGCCCCTCTATCGATCTATGCAAATTTGTATCGACAATCCCACGCGGATATACAATATCGAGTGGGCATAATTCGCTGATAAACACCCGTATACTTACGCAATAACGAAACCTCCATTGTTTATGCATTCGAGTAACATCCGGTTAACGGTAGCTCGATCGAAAATTAATGCCAGGAACAGGATAATACTGTGAAATTCGGACGCGACAGATAGACGATACACGTCATCCTTGATACCTACGAACGAACTTGTATGTATACACAAGCATTGCGCAACAGTATACCGTATTATACATGCAAGACGCGCGTAGATCACATTCCACGTTGTGCCTCGCATCCGAAATACGCTGCACCGTCTATGGTTAGAGGCCTCCAACCATCCGAACCGTCCACGTGAAAATTGTATTAACGCTCCATTTAGAGATGTTTCGAGTTTCGAGAAGTTGGTATCTTGCCATCAAGTTGGCAGCGCAGGAGGAGATCGGGTTTCTTCGAAGCGTTGCGACAGGTGGAGCTCGATACCTTCCACCGCGCTTGCGTACCAACATTTTCACGAGTGTTGCTTAATTTTTATTTCGAGAACGAACCCTTTCAAGTTCTTTTCTTTCCACTCTCCAATTATTTTTGAATTAAAATAATTCGAATTTTATAGCAATAAATTATTAAATTCCATAGAAATATCCTCGCGAGCAAAGTTCAAATTTGTAAATATTTTTACGTTCAAATCCTCCCAAAGAAGATGTTCATCCTTCCATCGAACGATTATCGCAATTGTTATAAATATTAAAAGTATCTTCTTTAACGATCTCGAGTGAGAAAAAAAGGGAAACGATAATTTGCGGACGGAGAAACGGGCCTCGTTAGACACAGTTCCTGGAGTCTATCGTGGAAATAGTATTCTCGGGCAACCGGTGGAGCAAGTATCGCCCGTTCGAGAACGCGTGTACGACTCTGGCCTGGCGTTCGATCGCGCGCACGTGCACCTTTTGCTTCCCGTGGAAAGGGTTTGGTAAGCGGCGTAAAGCGAGTCGTAAAGATGCAATGCACAACCGCGGCCGAGTTCCTCGTTTCCGCGGTGAGCATTCGCTTCGCGCCGTGAAATATGCATAAAGATAAGAGGGACGTCCCCTCCTCGAGCGAGAACCTCCGCTCCTACCGACCGAGCAACGCGCTCGATTACCGGCCGTGGAGGGCCACGGAGGCCCAAGGCGATTTAGGATCCGCTCGTGCTGATACGCCGCTCTCCCCTCCCTCTTCTTCTCCGCGGTGTCAGTTTGAGCAACAATGCGAACAATACAATGGGCCCCGTATATCTCGAGTTTTGCGCAAGCTAAGTTTGCCTCGGGAGGAAGAAGATGGAGGGAATGCGACGCGCGGTAAATTTCGATACGTCTCTTTAATTCGGAAAGAGGGGATGGATAAGCGGCATCGTCGAGAATGGTTGTCAATATATCGTGGAAATGTAATGTCGAATAACGAATTAATTGAGATCTCGTCTGCCTTTCTTCACTCGAGTTTATTAAAGAAGATACTTTTAATAATCGATTTTAACTATTTCGTATATATATATATTTATATATTAAGCAAATAAATACACGGTTTTAAAGAATGGATTTTTCGCTATCTTTGATGTCGCTACGATAACAATATAATAGAAATAAAACTCACTTTCGTTTCGTGTAAAACAAATTTTAATTTTGTATATACATATTTTTTAATTATAATTAATGAATTCTGGAAAAATTTTAAACACGTATTTTTTTAAAAATTACGAAAAATAGAAAAATTAGAAGTAATTAAAAATTAAAAAATTTAATGTCTTCATTACCGTACCGAATATATCTGAAGAAAACGTAATGCCATAATTCTTTCATTCTTCAAAATTATTTTCCAATTTTAATAAATATAATGGAAGTTTATAAAAAAAAAATTGTCCTTCGATGGAAGGATGGATACGTAATATGAGGTACTTGGAGTTACCTTGTTTCGTATGTTTGGAAGAAATATAATTTATCTTACGACAAAATGTATAATAATTAATTATATACAATATTTTCTTTGATTAATACGTTTAATAAAGGAACAACAATGTATAAATTCACAAAGAATAATTTCAATAATAATAATAATAATACGAGATATCACGATAATACTTCCTAAACCCCGGTAACGGATCTCAAAGAAATGCAAATGAACGTATTCCTTTCGTATTACCGTTACTACGTCTGGTCGTGTTGCTTCACAGCTGCAACCACCAAGGCGATCACTCCTCGTAGATCTGGAGTGTACGGTCACGTCGATGAGGATTTCGGTTCCGGAGGCCGCGCAAAACGGTCCACCGTTCCCTAATTTGCATAAGTAACATCGATGTGCACGGACCATGAAAAAGGACACTTTGGACCGGCCTAGTCTGCGTGGATTCTAATTATTGGATCTAATTTCGTTTTCCTAGATCGATTCGAACGGAGGGAGGGGAGAATTTTTTCGAGTTGCAATTCAGTTTCCTGATCGATCGATAGTTCTGTCGTTAAACGACCGTTATTACGATACGTTGATCCAACGTTACCTTGAAGATGGCCGATGCAGCAATCGAGCGGACACTTTCCATCCGCATGGCGATTTCTGCCAGCGCCGCAAAAACACCGTGCTTTGTGCCGGCCTTCTCCGCCCATAACCGCAATGTAACCAAGGATACCGGTTTGTTACATTCACTTCTTTAGAATCTCAACAGAGTCCAGACTTCGGATATTTTCGATTGACAAACATTTTCCGTGGAAGATCGTCGAAACATTTGGAGCAAGACGATAATTATTCTTTGTTATTCTCGACAGATGTATAATCCGATTCCTCGTATCTTAAAAGAATCCTCTCCCTTGGAATTATTGGATCAGTGGACCTTTTTACGAATAATTGGATTTTTTTCTTTATTTTCTGTCTTTTACGTCTTCGTTCGCTCAGACATAACACTCTCCAGACGATCGAATTCTGAATTTTTTTCATTTTTCATCGTTCTCCACGATCTATTTATTCACCGAGAGAGTAATCAAAAGACAATTGAGTTTTAAAAATTGAAACCGTGAAAAAGATGAAAATAATGTTTATTTTGATGTGAAATTTCATTTCCAATAATAAACCTTCAAGCGTTAAATCTTTTCATATCCTCGGATTTTCCTTTTTTCTCTTTTATTATTATTCCTTTTGCGCAAACTTTGTCATTCTTTACGACCGTCTCTTCTCGACAAGGATGAAATAAGACTAACTAGAATTTCATGCTCTTGAGGATACACGTTGCAACCGATCCCCGACCGCAAGTACGTATAAATATCGCGCTTCGGATCGGAAGAATATACATCCGTGAAGATCGTAAAATCACGGAACGTTTCTATAACAGCGAAAACGCAAAAATGATGAGGGAGGAGGGAGGAGAGGAAGGCTTTATATCGCCCGGAAAATCGTTCCTTTTTATTGCATTTCACTTCACGCCAACTTTTTCCTCCAACGATTAGAACCGTGAAGAGCCGCGTTTCAAGACTCGGCCGCAGCAAGAAAGCGAAATAAACCGGGTAAACAGACGGGGAGACCGTTTCAAACAGGACTTTCAAACGCGCCTCCCCTCCCTCCAGACACCGTGTCCCTTTCTATCTAAACGCGCGCGATTGCGAGCGAGGGGAGGATAATTGCCAAGCAAATTTCTTCATCAAACATACAATTTTCCAAGAGCGATTAATCAAATCGCGCTTGCGATCGCAAACGCGCTTCTTAATATGCCGTCCAGCCTATCCCGGCTTCCGATCGAGCATGCTACAACGAGTCTCACGTGCATCGACTCCGGCTTCTAATCTTACCGTTACAAGCGACCACGATAAACAGAGGGGGAAAGTGGATCCTGATTAAAGATATTAATTAAGAAAAAGGAGGCGGTTGGTCCACGAGTGCAGTTGGCAGAGTGTGGAGTCTTCACTAATGATTAAGATTGCCCGTGTAATGCATCATCGTATAGAACGATCTTGAGGAAACGTAACCATTCTGTAACTTGCACGCGTGTATATAAAGTGTTCGAGCAATTTTGTTGGTGAAGAGTTAAAAATAATATGATGATGATTCTAAAATCTGGACGAGGTGAATTTTCTAAGTTTTGAAACGGATGAAGGATCAAATGGTTGTTAGATAGGAATTGTGAGAGAACGATCATGATACATTTATGATGCCTCAAAATTATTTATTTTTAAAAGTAAAAAGTAAGAAAAAGAAGAAGAAGATTCGACGTTTCACGATATCGAAAGGAGATTTTCACTTGCTTCTTCTCGTCTCTATCTCGTAGCTGTTGTCGTAAATCAATGTGGCCGTGTACAGACGCGACTTTTATCTCTGAGCGCAAGAACTTGTTTATCCGCGGGATGCCCATTCACCTTTCCAGCCAGTGTTTTCCTTTATTTGTTTGCCAATTTAATTGTATAAAAATTAAGTAATCCCTCCTGAACGTGCGTGTCTTTCCATTCCTCGAATTCTGATCCCCCAGTTTCATGTTTACGTTGACGTAAAACGACCAGGATTATCGCCAATCCCATTGGCGTCTCATTGCAAAATATTTTCATGATTAACACGTCAGATTACACCAAGTTGCTTACTTTTGAAATCAAATTTTTCTGAATAATATCGTCGGTTTAAATTTTAACAAAGAACGTTTATTTATATATATATATATATTTAGGAATAATTACGATTCTCCTGAAACTTTATTTATTAAGGATTACAAAATTTTAATGATACAATAATTTTAAAAATCTCTTAATAAAATTATCGGTTTAAATTTAAGGAAAGAGCGTTAATTTATGGTACAACATTTAAGGATGTTAAACGAACAGGATTAAACTTTTACCAAGATAAAAACTATAATTATATTAGCCTAATCAATCAAACTTCTTTCGATTCTTTTCATTTAAGTTAAATTCCTTCCTCGATAAATTCAGCAATTTAAATTTAAATTACAATGTTTAGATTTAGAGATACATCATATAAAAATGTTAGAATCCAATGTTGAAGGATGAAAAATGATAGCAGAACGAGGATTAAGCTCCTATTTTGTAAATTTATTAACCGATTCCGGTTGATAAAACGATAATAATGGAAGATCGACGCCAATGTCGTGTACGTAGTTACACCCAGTTAGGTACCCCCTCGATCCGCATTGCGTTCGCGCAAACGCGCACGCTGCACGCGGTATTAGCATATAAATTATGTTATCGTGATTTATGTTAGCGAGCCGCGTGCGTGCCCACGCAGATATCGGAGGGAAGCAGGGCTGCTATTGATTAAAATTCGACACTGATCAGATCTGAAAGTGTATCCAAGCGAGCCGATAGAGCAAAATATCTCGATTTTCCATCGACTTTCCAACGATTTCGAGGAAATGACTGGCTCTCCTTCGCCGGAAAAGGAACTCTCGTCAACAGTTTATCAAATTTTACAATTTTAGTTTCTCTTGTCATCGTTCGATCCATGATAATTCGATCGACCCGACTCGACAATCTATGTCAAATTTAATTAATAAATCTAAAATCTAAGAAACTTGGATATATATATATATATAACCCGAATCATAATAACTTCTTCGATAAATTTTGTAAATTAAGTGGATAATACTTTTCACTTTTTTTAAAATTTTTCTCTTACCAGAATAATGAAAAGAATTTACACTTTCACCGAGTTCGCTCGATTCAAATCCCATGTTTCGAATAAACAACGAAAGAAATTTGTTTTTTTTTTTTTTTCAAAGAAAGAAAGTGTCCCTGTTTCTGAAAAAATTGACAACATACTTCGACATATTGCTATAATCTATCTCTATATTATTCAGGATTTTCCATTATCCGTCCTATACAAAACGTTACGGCGATCCGACTAACTATCATTCACGCTCACGATCATAAACACGATTCCCAAGTGACTTGAAAAGTGGCCATTGTCAAATCTATAATCGACCGTCTGTTTCTTCGGCTCGTCGCGAATTCATACTCGGTCTTTCGTAACCGAGCCTCTAAAAGGATAAGCATGCTCGCGAGAGCATGGCTAGCATATTGCATAATAATTAGTGGGCAGCCAACGACCGTATATACCCTGTACAGTGAATTGCCGCAAGTTCATTGCCGGCGAAGAAATAGCAATATAAACGTAACGTGCAACAGGAACAGCGAGCCGATTAGCAACGCCATTGCAAGAGCCCTCAACCTCTCCCCTCGTCCTCTCCCTTCTTTTTTTCACTCTTGGTGTATGTTTCCAAGTGTATACACGGTGTTCCAACGTTTCCAAGACAGGTAAAAAAATTTAACTAGGATCTATCTTAGCGAAAAAAGTAAAACAAACAAATTGGAATGCAAAGATGCTCGTTATGCGATAAAGGGGTTAGGAGGGGAAACAGAGCTTTAATTTAACAGGAGAATTAAATCGCTACTGATAACTTGTAAAATGTAATATTAAAAACAATGTTTTTAAATACTGATTGAATTAAAATTAAGATACAAATGTATGGCGAGCTATCTATATAATAATATAAATCGTTAAATAAAGAAGATGAGATTGAAAATTAATTCGAAAGACGTACATTTGTATATTGAACAAATTGATCTCCAATTCTTATAATAAAAATCGTTTAAAATAATAATGATATTATTTTCTTAAAAAGTATAGAGTAATTCATCCAAGAAAAAGATCTTATTATTATCAGTTTGAATGATCTATCACTCGTTCGAACACCCCGTATATTGCAGTTGCTGCGTTCCTTCGTACTTTTTATTCCTTTTTCCTTTTTGCCGGGTGTTATCGTATGTAATGGCTGCTTGACGAGAACAATGATCGAATTTACGTACTGTTTACACGGTCCCCGACTGTTTTCTTCATTCCCAGACGTATGCATTTTTCCATCGCGACGAATTTATGCGACACGGACCCTGCTCTTGAGAATTAATTCTTTTCCGCATAGCTCGTGCTTGGAACGATTTGTCGGAAGGATCTCTCACGATTATGCTGTAAAAACCGATTGTTAACAGCGATGGGAACTCAGTGGTGGTAGGTTTACCCTCTTGGAAAACGTGAGAATGGGCGAGTCTCGGCAAAAAATGTAATAAATAAAGTAATAAAAAAAAAAAAAATTGTATCGAATAAATATTAAATATTAAGAGTGTAATAATTTTTTTGAAAGGAATTAAAAATTTGTAAAATAAAATCGAATCAAATTCTTCCGACTGTGATGAGAAAAAGCGTCTGTTTCTTGCCACGAAGAACAATCAAGTGTTAAGGGGTTAATCGCGTTCACTCGAAGAAAGCGATGACGCGCGTCACAAGGTAAAGAAACAAAATAATATTCTTGGCAAAGAAATCGCTTTCTTTCCTCGTGTGCACCGGACCAAGAAAAATGGAGTTACTGAATTTTAAGTCTCCGTCCAGGCGCCATCGATTGTTCGCAGACTATTCTCCCGAATGAATAAATAAACGAGATAGATTTTCAATCGAAATTTATCGATTGAAATATAAAATAATATTCTCAGAGAAGTGAACGAAATTTTCCATGGATGATCTAAAAAGTGATTTCAAAATTCTATTAGAAATAAATTGATTCCAAAAATAATACTAACATTGAAATATCTACAAAAGATTCATTTACCAGTTATTAAATGTATACTTTGTTTTACTACGTTTCTTCAATTATGAGGATTGTGTCTGAGACAATTATCTTCCAATTTTCTGGACGAAGAGGTTACGAGGGAAAGAATCGAGGAAGGGAAGGATTCCGCGATGCGGTTCGTGTTGTTGGTTACGCGTTCCCCAGAGACACGAGCCAAGAATTGTCGACGAAAGGAAGCTTTGACTTAATCAAAAAAGTTTCACCTGCCGAAAGAACGGAGGAGATTAAACGGTATCCCCGTGAGACAGGTCGAAACTGCACATGAGAAATCGCGTTATCTTCACACCTCGAACACACCTTGACACGAATAAATCCGTTAAATCATGGTGTTAAGTAATATGTTAATAAAAGATGAAATATTCTACCTTTGATCTTTACACGTATTCTGTAAGCGTGATTACGATCAAGATTAAATCGTTGATACTTCTCTGGGTGTTTTAACCTTTCCATTCGGAATACTGATAAGCGTAATAACTTGTGTTATAAGAATATTAAATATGGATAGAATCTTTGCTTATTTTTCGGGTAAATAAAATATTTCTTTATTATTTATATAATATATAATATAATAATTTATATAATTTCTATGATAACAACAGTGATTAAATCGTATTTATTTCTCAATTGCCTGGAGCAAGTATTAAACGTATATACATATGCTTCAGACGTAATGAACATAGAAAGAAAAGAAAAATAAGCTGAAAATTATTTTTGCGGAAAGAATTATTCTTACAATTGGAATCATACGTATGAGAATTCAACAAATAAAAATAATTAACGAAAGAATAAAATTGATCTCTAAATCTTAGAAAAGAATCCATAAGATAGTGCAGGGCAATTTTCATCTGGGATAGGAGGAAATCGGATGGAACCTTCTTGCCTCGACGAATTATATCGTACTGGATCGTAGCGGCACACAATGGTCTCGTTTTGCGCCTGCACAGTTGAGCAATTCCCAACGTGAGGATCGTAGCGTGAATTTCGAGTCGTGGCGATCAGGGAGCCGAGAAATTCGGGCATATTTTACGAAACTGTTATAAAGGATAACTGCTTTCCTGTCTACGTGAAGGTACTTCGAAAGTGGATTCACTTGGAAACTCACTTGAAAGAATATTTCCCGTTTCTTAGATGAACACCGATATCTTGCCAACCTGAAAGTTTCTGGAGCTTGACAATCCGAGTAAATTACTTATTCCGGTTTCCATTTTAATAATGCAAATGCGAAGGAAGCCACACATTAATTAAGCCCCTCTATACGTATATATGTAAATAAAGATAGACATTTTGTAAATTGAATCGGAGATATAGGTAATTTTTAAGATTTTTATTTTACAAGTAGGGGTAATTTAATTAAATTATACTTCTATAACACGTATAAATATTTTACAATAATAAAATATTTTAAAATTTCATTGGATGTCTGAAATTTAAGAGTTGATCTTTTAAATCAAATATAGTATTTAAAAATTACTTCTGAATACTTCTGAATACTTCTTACTTACTAATGAAATTTCATTCCTCAAATAATATCTATAAATTGATTTTTAATTTATTTTATATATCTAATTATTTTTAATCTATTTATTTTATTAATAAATTCATTTTTAATTAAATTAAAAATAAAAAAAAATCTACTAAATATACACTAAAATATACACTAAAATATTTTATGAATCGATATGTAATTTATATTTTATTAAATTTTTCCAAATAGCCAATTTAATGCAATTCTGCAATTCTTTCAATCAAATTGTTAAAAATTGGAAAAGAGAACGAATAATCTATAATAACTTTACGTTTGGATTTATTATTATTACTTTTGAGATGTTCGTTTAAAAATATTGTTATTGTGTATGGTAAATAAAAATCTTTACAAATTAAAGATTATCCTAACTGTGAAATTACTGTGATACAAAATTTATTTCTACTTGTCCTATTAATTCGAAACATGAAAGTTGCGACCATTTTAATGGAAGATATTTTTTATTTTTCGAGCGCAACGGTGAAACGGTTTTCCAGTTACGAATTGGATGTCGTTAGCAAAAAGTCACGCCTCGAGAGCACAAGTGCCATTACGGTCGATACACGGTGGGATTATTCGTGACGTTTCGGGGAGAAGAACGCTTTCAATCGGGGCTCCAAGTGAAAAATGTCCTGTCAGGTGCAGCGAGCCGGTCCCTACCGAGGGTCCTTTAGTAACAGTCCGCGTTATGGAGGAGAACATGACAGAAGAAAAAAGAAAAAAAAAGAAAAAAACGCGAGGGTAAAACGTTTTGACTGTATTCCGTACTAAAGTGAGATCGATGGATATTGTTAAAAAGTGCCAATTAAAAATAGACGATTTTATAGAACGAGAGAACAAAAGCTAAGCTTTAAATGCCACGATAAATGATCGATATCATATACAATCTATCGCAAAAACATTTTATGCAAATTCAAGTCAACGAGTTGGGTTATATGAAAAAGATAATTTTATTTTATACTTGAAACTTTAGACGAAACCAATCCTTAAATAATTTCACGTGACTATTGTTTTCGTTTATCCAATATAAGTAAAAAAACTTATAACTTAGAAAACGTTCAAGTTTTAATTTATTACATTGTAAAAAATATTTTCAAGAGAAATTGTAGCAAAACTTTTGATCTTGTATTTTTATAAATCTACTTTATGTAAGAAAAAAAAAAGAAAAAAATATATAAAAGTATATAAAATAGATACAGGTTATAATATTTTAAGAATGAAACTTAAGATTTTTATGGTATGCACGAATGATTTATTAAAATCATCTTTACAAGATGATTTTTACGATTGTCCAATTTATGATAAATTATAATTTATCAATTACGACGAAACTATATAGATTTATATCTTGATCGTGACAGAATTATACGTCAATCCTGTCATTAAACGAGATCGCAAATAAAATTTAAACAAGGTTGCAACTCGTGAAAGTGCATTAAAATCAAAAAGTATATTTGATTAATGTTTATGAAAGTGCAAAGGAAATAGATAAGCGACGACAAACATGTTTCAATTTGCTGATAAACTGGAAGAAATGTATTCTTGAGTTAGGATCAATGGAAAGGGCAATAACCGTGTTCACGATGGAAAAACAAACATCATTTTCTTATCCTAATCGTTCTTCCCGAGAAAAAAAAAAGGAATCTTTCAGCAATTCTCGAACGTATCACATATAATACATTGCATAAGGAAATATCAACTTTCTATGATTATGTAAACAAAAAATCCGTGCAACATTGATTTCGATACGATTAATTTACGATTGTAGAATCTTCCACTTAAAAAGTAAAACTCTATTTACATAAACGTGTTGTCGAGAACATGGCAAGTTTAAGATATAATCGGTTTATGCATGTAACGGAACTCGATACGATTATTTTTCATACCAAACATTTTCGAATAATTTCTTTATTCGTTCTCAGACTGTTTTATTCTAAATTCTAAATTTTCTAAATTCTAAATTTCCTTAACAAAACTACACTTGCTTTCATTCTTGTTACGTACGATCTTCAAATTTTTCACAAACATAAACACAAGCATAAACATATGATTCCACTTATTACGTGGATCCAATTATTTATTCGCAAGATTTCGTTCGCATAAATGGTACGCACGAATGATTTATTAAAATCATCGATTTCCTATAATAAATAAACTCGAATAACAATACAGAATACTGGATGATTTACGTGACTCCTCTCATCTAGAATCGAGATGGACATCATAAGAGGGAGGAGAGAATGCAGCTGCATTGAAAGACCGCAATGAATCATAGAGAATCGACCAATCGATTCGCACACTTCTGTCTAATTTCATGGTTTGTCGTGAGGGAGAGGAAAAATTCGGGGACGAGCAGACGGAAGGAAAAGGGCAACAGACGATGAAAATCCTGCGGGGCCATTCGTCTATGGGCATTGTCTGCTCTATTCGACCCCATCATTGCTTGTATATATATATATATATACGGGCTGTAACTACCGAGAAGGGAAACTGCGAGGGTGGCACAGTTTCGCCCTCAAAGAAGGGTGAACCCTCCCTTTCCCCCTGTGGCAATAAACACTTAACCGCACGATCGTATTTTAGAGAACGAATCCTAAGATTCTATCTTTCGTGAGATCGTCATTTTGATAATGGAGGATGTATTCTCAAATTAATGTTAACGACAATTTGTGAAACTCGCGTTTTGGGTGGTCCGTATGTTACGGGTGGGGAAGAAATATGATGAAAGGGGATGAATGGAAGTACATTCAAGAATAAAATTAAAGAGAAATCTCAGCGCAGATGGTCTAATTTTTAGAGTGAGAAATAGTTCAGAAAGAAAAATTGATAGGGGTGAGCTTACAATAGAATACTTACAATAGAATTTTTTTATAATTGTAAGAAGAAGAAGAATCCAGACACAACAGTTGAAATTATAAATAAAACCTAAAATATTACATATAATATTTTATTAGTAGTAAATAAGAAGAAAATTATGGATCAAGTGTATTTCGATTGGCCTACGAATTTTATTTCGAATTTTATTTCAGAGTTTCTTGGAGGCGAACTCGAAATGCTGGTGGAACGCAGCCCTGGTGGACGCAACCCGGCAACTCAGGTACAAGGGCCACGTGTCACCCGGCGTGCTGATGGTCGGTGGACCACCCTGTGCCCTCGAGGTCTTGAGGGCAGCCTGGGCTAGGAACGTCCTACGACCGCCTGCCGATCACGCGATAACTTGCCTCGGTAAGTACTCTTCTTCCCCTCCTCCCCACTTACACCACCTACTCTCTGAAACCAAGTTCTCTCGAGAAACGATTAATCACGATCGAATATCACATATATATATTCGAATATATGAAATAATGAAACTGGAATCGACGACACGCGTCGATCGTAGAGGAGGAACCGTTCGAACAGACTCGTGCAGCAATAAGAGGGATTGTTGCGCCACGCGGTTGTACATCTCGTCGTTAAGGGAGGGGGATGATAATGCAAATTGGACGTGGCGTTAAGCTCTCCCGATGCCTCGTACGCTCTGCACGTTTAAATCGAGGAGGGCAGCGTATCTCACCGGCTTTATCTTTACGCAACCGTGGTTCCCGGCATTATCGCCACCGCTTCACTCGCCTTCCCCCCCTCCTTCCCCGCGCTCCCCATTCGAGTTTCCAAACGAGTCGAGCCCCTCCCCTCACCCGCCCCTGTTCCACGGCTCTTACGACGCTACCACGTGCTACCTAAGCATTGTTACCTGTCGTCGTTCCACACGTGTCGACGCTAAACACCTCCCCGCACGGAAACTCGTTTCCACGGCGAGGGGAGGATACGAGGGACGCGGAGAAGTACACGGGCGCAGATACCGACGACTTGTATTACGTCGGCTGAACACCTTTCCGCCGGCGTGTTATATTATATCGATTCGTTTTTTTTTCCCACTTTCTTTTTCTCTTCTCTTCTTCTTTCCTTCTCTCTCTCTCTCTTTCTATTTCTTTTCATTCCACACCGCCATTGCCATTTTCGCGCATCGCATCGCGCGCTCCCCTGTCTATATATACACACCTACGCGCATACCAAACGTATGCTAATGCGTGTAAGTTGGAATACGCGCATTGGCGTAACGCCGCAATTAATAAAGAGACGAGACACAAACGAGAGTCCTCGAGAGATCTTCGAGGATCACCTGCACCCGGATAAGGTTTCAACGGTGCCACCATTACCTTCCCATCGATGAAAATAATAGTAATAATAATAATATAATCCCAATTCTCGTGTGCAGAATATCTAGAATTCGCATGGAAATATCGAAGAATTGGTTGGTAAAACCAACTGCGCTTTATCGAAAATACGGGTTTAAAAATGCGGCTTTCTGCATTTCATCCGCGCCATGAAATCCAAGCCTGTCGTAACGCGACGGATCCTCCGAAATCACATCGAGATTTCGAGCTCTATCTCAGCGATTCGAGATTCTGCCAGCTGGCTGATAAAACGCGGCAGGGAGCACGGTGCCCGCGCCTATGCGCGTACGCGCTGCGATTCCGCTGGTTCAGCGATGTCTTCTCGGTGAAGAAGAAAAAAGAAAAGGAGAAGAAAAAAAAAGTCAACGATAGCCTGCTATGTTCTACATCGTTTATCCGGCTGGATTATATAGAGCATCATCCCGTGGTACGCGGCCGCTTTCCTTATACGCTCTCGCTTTTCTTCTTCCTTTATTCTAGCCTCCCCTCCCCGCCTCCCTCCTTCCTCGTTTCCCCGGTTTTTTCCCCTCTTCTTTCTTCCTTTCTTTCCCGCAGGCCAGCTTCTCTACACGAGTTTAGACGCTTGTACGCACCTACACACGGCTATCTCGCTATATCGGGCTTATGCTAATGTATATGCATTCCAACATGCTCGGACACGGGCATATAATTAATGATACCTTGTTCCCGCGATTAATTTTTTTTCTTTTCTTTTCTTTTCTATTTTTTTTTTTTTTTTCAGTAAAGGATTTAGAAAATTATTCGTATACATTGTGTCGGCGATCTGTTGTTGTTCCCTGCGACGAATATTATCTATCGAGTGTATCAACGGGTAAATAACGTGAACGCTATTTCGATCGTTTGATTATATTAAGTTGTTTTTGATAAACGCTTTTGGTTACTTATCACTCGCGATTTCGGTGCTCGTGACATAAGAGAGATATACGATTCCGTTCTAAGGATAATTCTGGTTTCTCTTGGCTTTCTAAAAAAAAAAAGAACACGTGTACTCTGATTATCTATTTAACGAAAATTAATAAGTATTTAAACACCTTCAAACAACCTTCGAAAAGAAATCAATTATTTAATTGATATAAGAATCGTAATAAATTTTGGAAATAATGGAAGTTTTTGAAAGATGACGCTAAAGCAATCTACATATAAATAAAATTGATCAATAATATTAAACGAAGAGGCAATCTAATACGATTGAAATTAAAATTAATCGCACATGGAGATCATTCAATGATGTAATAAGATTCTAGCATTGTAGCATAAATATCTACGAAAGATATTTCTTCGTATAAATTTTTTCAATTTTCGTTTGAAAATTATCGACTCGACTCGACAATAACTTTAAAGAATTATTCTATTCGCGAATCTTTAAATGGAGAAATTTATCAGAAAACGTAGATCTGAAAAAGCGGTCGTCGAGCAACGCGGTTTTATCGCGGATAGTTAAAGAAACTGCGACGATAATGCAAATGAATTGTAGCGTGAAGTCTCCGCCTTATTCTCCAAGAAGATTCGTGCCAACGGCAGCATGAGTGCTTAAATTACGCGGAGTTACTTTATCTCGCGTGCCTTATCTTTACGCGGTTACGGTTCTCGCTTTATCGATACCAGTTTACCCAAGCAACGGATAGATGAACCTGCCTTTGCAACAGCGACACAATATATTAACAATCCGTTCGAAAGAGAGGAAATTGCTTTCTGATATTTCTATCCACCTGGTTAATGGTTAACGATTGAGATAAATTAAAAGCTTGTTTCGTTTTCAATTTTTTCATGACGATTTTTTATGATTTCAATGATTAAATTTGAAGATCTATCCAGAATTTTATATTTTATTTTAACCAATTATAAAATATTCGAATATCTCTCGTCAATGATTGAAAAACAGTGCTGCCACCTAACCACCGCAACGACAATCCCGTACATTCGTAAAACATTCGTGAAAGTCACGAATACGAGTTATTTTCGTTTTAGAAATCACAATCATTAATCAATCAATGAGAAAAGCAACAATATCGATCTCTTGATCGTCGACAGATCGTTACGTATTCGATTCCATCGACGAGAGGATCACTCTTTCATCTATCATTTTCTTGGCCTAACCTTTCCTTCTAACGTTTTGCATTTATTCGCTGCTCCAAAATCAACATTCCATATCTCCGTTGCGAATACGCGTGTCTCGACGAATAGCACGTGCTCACATTCATAAGAGATTTTTTCCCTTTCCTCTCTCTCTTACCAACTTCCCTCCCTGCCTGCATTCTTTTCACCCTCTTTTTGCCAATTTTTTACACTTCGTCCTGTCGTATTTATACACACGCCTACGCGTGACTATCCCGGCATACCATGCTCTTATGCTAATGCACACGGGCATATACGTGCTCAATGGCGTAGGATCATAATATTATATCGCGTGATTATCCCTTATTTTTAGGGAAGCTGTTATGAGAATTATGTTATCACTCCGCTTCCTTATTCCGTCCACGTTTCTCAAGATCGATTTAAATTTCTCTGAAATCTTTCTTTCCTCGATAACTAAGAGGATTCTTCGTTTGGAGGGCCGCCAACGGCGCAATCGAGCAAATCTTTCGATCAAACGCGTATCTCGAGGGCACTGGTCGCTCATGCGAGAAATTCAAAAGGGCCTCAAGCTCGAGGGTAGATACAGAAACGGTATTTGAACGATATTTTGGAAGGAAATTCACGCCAACTTGAAAATATCGATGCTAAGAATAATGGATGTATATGTATTGATGTAATTCATTTTTTAGTGAAAAATATATTTGAAGAGAGAGTGAAGTCAATCTTTAAAATTTTAGAGCATTAAAATCTAAATTGTAAATCTTCTCTAAATCTTAACTGTAAACTATTTTGGAAAAAATTAAAATTACAAACTGTTATTTATTAAATTGATTGATTTCAGATTTTTCTGCAATTAAAAATGCAAAAATAATAATTTTCCAGAAACATTTTCGAAAAATGGATATTCCAATCTAAGAGTACAATTAAGATTCATTTCATCCATTCCAAATAACATCTGAAAAACAAAAAAATAACAACAAAAACCTTTCAAAAACTTGAATCCAACGAATCCACATTTATTATTACAAAGAATTTCATTTTCATCGAAACACTTTCACAGAGATTCCACTAAGAGGAGCCAAAGAGGATTTCATTCAAATAGGAGCCCAATAATCCCATCCTCTGCTCGCATTCGCGAAATGGAATCGCGTATTACGTTAATGTTCCGATAAATTCCCGATTTCTCCGCTTATGTTGCACACAAATCCAGCGCGCGAGGCGATACCGAGTTTCACGCCACCAACATAATTGGTCTGTCGTCTACCCCGCGGACAGCTTATCCGATCTCTCTATTTCCCTTCTTTCGCGTCGTTTCGTGTCACTTGCTCGGGCAAGATCCGTAAACATGGCCGGTAGTCGCATACCATCGCTCGATGACTATCGACTTCGTGGAGAGCTTCCTGAAAGACACGCATTAAGGACACGCATTACGCGTCCTCCGCATACTAACTACTACTGCCATCCCCCTCGCGACGATAAAACGAGATCCGCAATTTGCGGATGTCGAATGGAGCGGGTTTCGTGCTCGTTACAGAAATTGCGCTTTATAGGAATAAGTACACTTGTTGTTGCTACTCTCGTGGCCAGGATTTATCTCGGCTAGGTATCTTTCTCTGCGAGTGAGCATAGTTATGGGGGGATGATTCATCGGATTGTTTATGGGAGGAAGGTTAATGGAGAACAGTTTTTCTTCGTAATTCATGGGTTTAATTGAGTGGCATGGGGCTATAAAGGGAAATAAAATAATTGTAAAATTTGTGTGTGGAATTAGGGAACAGGGAACTTTTGATAAGTGGAATATTATAACGGATAAATTCTTCAGGATTTTGTTGTGTAGCAATTGTGAATTGTCAAGTAGATTTTGATTAAGATATTGGTAATTAAGATTGTAAATGTAAAAATACAAGCACAAATAATTAATGAATTTATGTTATAATTATATCAATAAAGAGATAAGTTTGAGTAATGTAAATGCAATTTTTGATGCTATAATCTGCCAGATTGGTAGATCTACCAATGTGAATTGTCAAGATAGATTTTGATTAAGATTGTGCTTGTAAAAATACAAGCACAAATAATTAATCAATTGTGTTATATCAATAAAGAAATAAGTTTGAATAATGTAAATGCAATTTTTGATACTATAATCTGGCAGATTAATAAAAATCTACCAATGTTTCGACAGATTACAATATCCAATATATTTTCTATCAAAAATAGAAAATTTCTTTTCAAAGAAATTATCTTTTCATTGATGAAAAAAGTATACATATGTCTGTTGTCGTCTTTTCTCAAGCACATGTTAAATTGAGCACTATATATATATATATATTGTACTTGGTATTCACATGAAATTTGCATCTCTGCAAGAAGAATTCACTCGCCAAGCTATCCATCGATTCCGTTCGTTCACCCAGACATGCAATCAACCTAGCAAGGCTAACTTCTTTCCTGACCAGTAACTTTACAAGTTTCGTTGCCTCTGCAAAGCCCGTTCAATCATAAAAGAGTCAACATTGTCCGCTCGATCATTGCTCGTACCAATAACCGATCGATAAATATCCCTATATCGCTTGGCCAGGATCACAAACCTGTTCTGTCGAAGCCATACGAGAATGAGGCAATTGTAGCCCATATTCTGTTTCAATCCTCTTATCATTTATTAGCGTGAAATTGGAAAATTGGAATTGTGAAAATTGGTCAAATCTAGGGATTTTTATATAGTGATATTATTTAAAATATTATTTCACATTTATTTTTGAATCGTGGACATTTATAAAGTGATATTATTTAAAATCAATATTATTAAAAATACCGATAATTTAAAATAGTATTTCAAATGTTATTTTATAAATGCATTTTACTTATATTCATTTTCTAAATACCAGTCTCAAAAGTAATATAAATTACTTCGAACAGTATACTTTCTTGTTTCAATTTCAATTGACATTTATGCAAACTCTAGTAATGCTATTCTCCATCCTCCCTCCATCTTTTTTTCTTTTTTATATCTTTCACAATTTCACCCCTAACTGAAATCGACACGGTGGACGTAACATGGAGTGCCGATAAATCAGCCTGGCTACTGAATGGCACTGCATTCCGGGACAATTGATTAAGCCGCCAGTATTGGATAAACGCAAGCGACAAGCGGTTCGTTTCTATGCATAATTTTCTACCGCACGATATATCGAGTCGTTCAGGTGGCCTACTGATAATCCGACTTTGAAACGACGTATTAAAAGGAACACGGACTGGTAAAGGTCGGCCTCTAACAACTATTATTCATTGATAAGGTGTGGAAAGATTGCCACTTGATTTACGAGGACGTTTCACTTCGTTGAGCTACTTCGATCGCTAATTAGAACATCTACATTTAATCGAGCGTGGTACAGACTTCATTTTTTATGTAATACTTTACGCAACCTATAATGTCTCGATGAAGATTCTTGGGAATGTGATTCTCATTATCAACTCCTTGCTTAATAAATATATGTATATGATTATTTAGAAACAGGAGTGTTTCTCGTTTGATATAAATATTTGGAATAATTATCAGTTATATTAGAAATCTAATAGAATATTTTCGTTCATTCATGTAAATATTACTTTTTTTAAATCTTCTTCCAGATGATCTATATCTATTTTATTTTATATGCTAATTGCATATTTCTCGATGATTTTAAATTAATTAATATCTCGAAATTCCTTTAAACAATTTTTATACCTTTGCATTATTTAAAATCATTATCTTATTTACATCAACTATATATATTTTTTATATACTTATATATTCAATTATATCTCGAAAAAAGATAGTTAACGGTAGATGTATGACCGAGATCGTTGACTCGTGAAAGTTGTAATTTAAATAAATCATCGTCCCGTTTCAACAGAGAGACACATAACTACAAAAAGTCCCGATAACACTTATATCCGAAGCTAGATTCAAAACCGATGAGAACCGATCCGTGAATCGATCGAAATTAACCAATTATCTTATACTTATCGGTCTCTCCCTCGGTTTTTTCATCAAAGTCGCAATCAAGGTTGTTATTTCGATATCGGAACGATCAATTATCACTTTTATCGATTCGAAAACCGTGGTCGGATGCAATGACCGATTCATAACTGTTTCCGTTTCGCGCGTGTCCACCGCGCATATCCACCGCGCATATATGCGCCCGCACGCGACAATGAAACACGGCGACAGACGCACTTGTACTTTCACGCCCGGCGATCCGGTCCCCTCCTGCTTCCGTAATCCACCGAGGAAAACGGTCTAATTCGCCATAAATTTATCCCAGCTTGCCCGGTATGCCGGCATTAGCATACACGACGCCTGTTGGACACCTGGAAAGAAGGTCTCCGTTATCGCGCGCCCAACAATGAGCGGCAGAGCACGACTTGGAAAGTGGTTTATGAGTTGTTCGCAACGATATCCCGCAGATTGCTCGCAGGATCGTCTAAACGATTCGCTTCGCTTCACCACACGCCAGAATTGGCGCATTCCTCCTCGAGATATATATCGATATGCCTGCATACACGACGGTTAATGTGCATTACGCCAATAGAACTCGTCTCGAGGCCCTTGCCCCATGGATCGTCCAATATGAATTCCAGATGCTAATGCGGACAAGTTAATATCTTTGACAGATAAGAGGACTCGTTAAGGCCACAGATAATTCATACATCGAAAGAAACGATCGCTGTTGATTAGATGGGTTTTCGATTCGAATTAAGGGACACGCTGTAATCAGATCAGATAAAGAAAAGGGAAAAGAAATGTTTATATATGATGAAGAGCATGTGTGAACATCTTGTTAATCATTAATTATTTTTACTTATTTAAAAAATAAAACACCATACAATCTACAGAATTTAAGTTTCTGATATTCTTGCAGGGATGACTCTTTAAACAAATTATAGTTAAAATATAAGGAGAGTTTAATTCTTTGTCAATGAACCTGTTAATGCATAGCATGCACGCAACCAACGTGTTCTCAAAATTTAGATTCGATCCGAAAATGTATCGCGTTCCAGTGCTAAGCTTAGCAAGCTATTAATTGATTACATCTTGAAACCAGTTCGAAGAAATAAATAAATCATCTCGAAAACATCTCGCGTGCAACGTGGTTATGTTTGATGCATATTGCACGCACCATACACTCTCATTCAAAAGTATATCTTCCTTTCAATAAAATAAACAGACAGAATAAAAAAATTATTCTTTATATAAAATAATAAGTATAATCAAATAATATTATTCAAATCCTTTCGATACAATTAATACTTTATACCTATTAATAAATAGAAAATTAAATCTTTTATAATTAATTGATAAAACACCAAATACACACGATTGAGGAAATTTCATAAATTTCTTAAACAACTATTTCAATTAAAGTTATACGACTTATCGAAATATCGAACGAATTATTATACGATTAAAAATATATTTCCCTTATATAAAACTTGATTACAATTAGAATATCCATACACTTATGAACAAGAGTGTACGTCAAATATGAACTTGCGTTTGCCAAACGTTGCCTGTGAATGAACGCGGTTTTACAATGCACCGACTTTATGCGCCGTGGATCACTCTCGATCAGCGTGTATCAAATCGTTTCTAGCCGCGTATTTATTTGTCCTGCCACTCTCGATGCCCGTGGGACGCTCATGTAAATTGCCATTAGTACGAGCAACGGTTGCTTACCCACAAGACTTGAAGCTCGTTCCTATCCGCGGAGCAAACAGAGATTGGAAACAGGTCCCACGGTTCCCCTCTGTTTGATTCTTCCGCCGGCACCGATTTACACGAATAAAATAACAGAGAGAGAGAGAGAGAGAGAGAGAGAGAGAGAGAGAGGCAAGTAGCTATCTATTTGCCGCGGTGTAAAATGTTTATGGCTGGCCCATGGCACTCTTTTCGAGTGACAACTTCCTGTCGAGTGGCAGCTGCTTTCTCACCATCTTCTAAGAGTGACAATTGAAACTGATGACTGGTGGGATGGAAACGGGCATGCACCGTCTTACACCTAGATCTCCTGATGTGTGTGATCGTTCTTTTGTGTACAGTAATAATTGTACAAACAATTTTGGAACAAAGGAACATTTTGTTTCTACATAATTTCTATCTTATTCGCATTGTGTATACTACTCTGACTTCTGAATGTTTTATGCATTCATTTTTGAAATTGGAATATGATGAATTAGCTAACTGTCCAGGCTACATCACGAGATAATTGATGACGAATAATTAAAAATGTTACTTTTCTTTACTTTTAATCCTTTCTATAAAGAATTTAAATTCTAACCTTTCCAAAATTCTTGTGACTGAAGATTAGAAACTAAAATCACGATATAATATGTAAAATAAGTGTATATAAGGGAGGAAAATTGTATATAGATTTTCTTTATCGAACTATGAATAAAGTATAAAGCAATGCAAGAATATATTTGCAAGCAATATTATGTTATCTTCATCATGAACGATGCAGTTCACGCGTAACTGATAGAAATAATAAAACCTGAACTGTGAGTCGAGCTTAATAATTAATAAGTTCGCAATTAAATTATCGAAAAACCAGTAGCAAGATATTTCGTCTGGCATAAAGAACCGGCCAGTATTAAATCAACATCTAGTTTACCAAGATGCTGAGAGGCTTGCACGATTTGTAAAGGGAGGCTGGAACGGATAATTGCGTCGGCTAATAAATTAATCCTAGATCTCCTTAGGGCACGCCCACCAAAGACTTATAGCATCGTCTAATCGTCTAATAGATACCTTGCATCGTTGCAATTGATCGGGTTTGGGTCAAGGTGTCGGTGTTCGTGGAAAAACTCATACACTTGTCGGCTAATCGGCTCGATGTGTGAGAAAACTCGTACATTAATTGTAACAGTTTAATTGAACGTTGTTTAATTGAACGATCGTTACGTGCTTTCAATAAAACAGATTCCAAGAACCAGCGTTGCAAACAGGCTTGGCTGCATTTTATTTGAAACAAGTAACGATTTGCAATCAATTATAATTATTTCGAATATTTTATTATTTCTATTATAGGAATAAGGTAAGAGAAATAAGAGATTATTTTAATGACAGAGAATAAATTATCAAAACTTTGTCAAAATTCTTCTTATTTCGAATATTCGGTTTGAATTTAAAATTTTTAAAAATGGCTCCATGGCTGATGTTCCTCGTGATTTTTGTAATTAAGTTATAAGTATAAGAAGGAAAACGATTGGAATTTGAGTTTTGTGATTCTCCGTTGATTTTTATATATTTGGAATATAAATGTGAAGCATAATAATATACGAAAAATTAGAGCAGAAGAAAAAATGGATAAATCCTTGGTATAATTCATATTATAACATTCACATTATGTTAAACGTACCATTATAACAATTGCAAATACAATTGTAGATATTGTCAATTATACGATACAATAACAGAGAGTTTGAGAAAAATTAAAAAAAAAATTATAACCTCTTTATAAATTAAATATTAACCACTGCGAAGAAAATTACAAAGGATCTTTAACCAATCGTAAATACATCGTGACGATTGTTATTTTAAAGATTACTTTTCAAATACTTTATTTCACTAATATCCAAGTCACGAATTCCCTTTTATTTTTCCACGGTTATCAGAACAATTTACTTGATATAATTGCGCGCAATTTATCGAAGTTCGACACGAAACTCGACCAAGAAGCATGGCCGAGACGCACGCTTTATCGTCGAAAATTTTATTATTCTCTCGCGACGATTTATATTCCACGGACTCATCTCGCGAAAAAAAAAAACGATGAATATCAAAACCGTGTCGAGTTACACGGTTCACACCGTGAAGGGTGAAGTTTTATTGCCACAATCTAATTAAAGGGCAGGCCGAGTTTCTCACCCCGCAATTTGGATTAATAACAAATGTAAATCGACTTTCTCTCCCCCTCTCGTTCAGTCTAAACGCGTTTACTCTTTCACACGTTGCTTGCGCGTCTACGATGATGACGCCAGTTGCGGCTGCAGCTTTATTTGATTATTCTCGATGAAGGGTAATGCTTTCACCGCAATGGACGACAACTGGCATGACGGGGAACGAACGTACAACTCTTTTATTTATTTTGTTCGTGCGATAGAAATAATGGATGTATCGAAGGATTCTCTCGATTTGTATTTGGATATTAATATGCTCGTACGAAACAAGTTTGGAACAATCGAAAATATATCGAAGGAAATTTATTTGAGTAACATTTTATGTATATTTAATTAACATATTTATTTCATCTTAAATTCGATATCTGATATATATAATCTATTCACAATAAGTCGAATTTTTTTGTTAATGTGTATTTTATTCCTTGAATTAGTTGAATGGGTATTTATAAATTGAACATTAGAATTTTTATTCTTAAATAAATTGTAATATCGATTACTTTCCGAGATATTTTACTTCTCTCATAAATATATCAATTAAATTAAACAGAGAGTTATAGAGTTATTAGCAGCAAAGAAATCGTTATAAAATAAATTTCTGATCAAATACGGTAATCAAGATATAAATTAAATATTATAATAATATTTCGCAAAATATTTCAATTTTTTACTCCATAAAAGAATAAAATCTTACATTCTCTTCGAACAACAATCCTTAACGAACCTATACGAAGAGCTACGATATTTATTCGCCAGCAACGAGATTTTCTCATCGAAACATATATATATATATATCAGAAGATGGCGCGTATACACGTTTCATTCGTTTACACGCTTTATCACGAGGCTAGATCCGAATACAGCGCTAGGCTAGGATGCGGAGTTGACACCTAATCAACCGGATTCAACGATCAAACGACATGAAATACAATCCTTGCCACGGTATAAATCGCAATCAACGCGTGTACCTGGCCGTGGTGAAACGATTTAAGGTTGCGCGCGCACGATATTTCCCGTCGAGGAGGCGATGATCCACCTCTGAAAATCTCGAGGATCTGAAAGATGGAGAGGATCCGATCCGGGGTTCAACAACAACAATCTTCGATGGAGAAAACGAGTGGGGAAATTACAGTGGAAGAGGAGCCGTGGATCGAGAGAAAGAAGAAAAAGGAAGATCGCGCGGCATTCTGTCTGCGAAAGGGAAACTCATGGTTATCGAGGGATATCGCGTGATCCGAGTTGGCGAAACTTCGCTCGAATGAGCTTTCGTGCTCCTCGAAGCATGATGGCGCGGCGTGGTGTCGCGATAAAAACTCGTTCCTTGCCGATGAAAGAAAAAAAAGGAGAGAGAGAGAGAAAGAAAGAGACAAAGAAAGAAAGAAGAAGGAACTGACCGAAAGAATCGAGAGGAGAAACCACGCGGAACCTTCATTTCAGACAGTGTCGAGACGAATTAGGGGAGAGCGGAGTGATGATCTAGTTTTCACTTTTTCTAAAGGGCGATCTTTTTTCTTCTCTTTTTTTTTTTTTTTTTTTTTTTTTTNTTTTTTTTTTTTTTTTTTTCTTCTTTTTATACGATTAGTCGATTATCCGATGATGAGTTTGTATTTAAACTTAGCTCATTTTTGAAAATGTTCTATTATGAGGTATATATTTTTATGTAGTAAGCGAATTAAATTGAACTTATTAATTATAATTCTTGCAAGAAACAGTGTCTAAGATACAATTATTAAAACTTCCTTTTAAAATTAATTATATTATTTCTAAACATTCCGTTCTCAACGGATTCAAAATTATATTTGTAACTTTACTGCAATTCGTACAATTAATTATAACAAATTGAATCAAGGAATTCATCATCGTTGAAGATGAATCAATCGTTGCACAGAAATTACGAAAGAAAATTGAAATTATCAAATGCTTCTCATAAAATTGTACATAATATCGAAAAGTTTCGAGAATGAACGAAAAAGGATCTCGTAACTTGCGTCACGAGTAATTGGTTCTTGGACCTTCATCACCTTGGTGGAAAGCCAAGGTGGAGTGTAGATATGATCCGTAACTCGTATTGTTCCTGTTCGTTCGACGTGGTGCACGGATACGACGTGATTGCCGACAATCAGAGCACCGTTAACGAGGGTACTGTTTTGGAAAATTTGTATGAATATCGGGTCGTACCTTTTGAAAGTGCACTTTCACTCTCTCCAATTACGAATCCGCTGGAAACCTGAATCGGTACATAGATCTTCCCTCCCCCGTGCGCTTTTCATCCCGCTGTGTGCTTCGTTTAAATACGCAAACGTTTACATTCTGCTGGCTAGCCAGCCCGGTGTACTGGGTGTCGTTTATGACTCAAAATGAAATGGTTCGTTTCGTTCGCCCGCCAACATCGCCCGGTGCCTTTCTACTATAATTCATGCTAACTGGCAACCGATTATATCTTCGAAAATATCTCTCGTAATATTTATCGAATGTTTGCATAAATTATCGAATCTTTGAAAAATTACTTGAATAATCTTTGAAAAATAAGGAAATATGAAAATTTTTCTCCCGATATTTTTTCAATCTAACATAATTTAACTTCTCGACGAAAATATGTGGAGAAAAATATATTCATGATTTTTAATGGCGAACAAAATATGTCTGTTTAAAACCTGAGATTCATTTTTGTTAAGTATTTCTTTTTCTCATTATGTGTCAAAATAATTATACATTGAAGAAAATTTGCTTGCTTATATCGAAATGAAACTCGGCTATTGCCGTTTATTTGAATATAATCCACGTATAATAAACTCTAAAAAATAAATCCTAGTGTATTAATAAGATAGAAAAAAAATATCTAGCATATATCAAGCATATATCAAGCATCCTCCATTAACTTTGATCGATATTTTACGAACAAAGGGAGAATTTTGCGGGAAATCAGCGTTTAACAATCTCTCTCGTAGAAGGTAGAAAATTCCCAGACACCCTATAAAGATGGTACCCGGGGTCCGCAAGGCCGTCTATATGTACGACACTCTGTGAAGATTGCCGATTCTCGTTAAGATGCAACGATAACAGGCAACGTGGTCTCGAAAGTAAACGGACGTTGTTATACTCGCATAAGATAAACCAGCACTCTTTGCATCATGTTCCTTTAGACAAACGAGAGACTTTATCCTTCTCCTCTTATTAAGCGCGCCTCGGCGACGTGCCCAGATTTCTGTCCGGCTCCATTGGTATTTATGTGTCTAACGCGGTAAAAGTAAAAGGCCCATTTATTACAAATCTGTTAGAGGGTTCCACGATAAACAATCAGGTGAAAACTCACGCGAGCAGGGAAATAATTGGGCGCGTGCTCTCTTCGCCGGCTGATGAAACGACTCGTTTTTCACGTATACGTTCTAGAGATTTTTTTTTCGCCCCCATCGATGGAAATTTTAAATTTTAAATTTTTATTCTCGCGCAAAAATAAAAGAAGTTGAAGTTGAAATATTTTTTTTTTTTTTTTAGGAACTATTTACCGTATTTAAAAATGATTTTGAATCAAAGGAATATTTCTTAAATAAATGGATATATTTTAAAAATTAATTATCGACGATGATTTCGATCGAACGGAAAAAAGAATTACGAATCCACAAAGGAATTTCGTTCGAAACAGATATTTAAGTATCCTTGTCCAACATAGGAAACATATTTCACGTTCGAGAAGGTATATACGAGGAGAAAGACGCGTACGATCCAGTTCCCATGGATACTCGAACGTGTGTATACACACACATAGATAGGATTCTGCACGATTTTGCGCCGCAATGGATATTTGTTATTCATAAGCCTGCTAGTATAACTTCTGGCCGGCTTCTCGTTTGCCGATACTGACCTGCACCACCCGAGGCGTTACTCGCGTACACCCGTTTAGATCCGAGATTTCGTATCATCGTCGAGGGACATGTTTCTAAATTTCGATAAATTCTATTCCCTATTGATCACTATAATTGCGAGCACGTTATCGAGAACTGTCACAAATATGAAAATGTTTTAACCGTTGGAATTGTTTGAACTATCAGCACAATTAATCTCACAGAAACTAATTTCTCAAGAAATAAAAATAATTATTTTACTTTGTTATTAGTTTGTAGAGTAAATAGATTCATTTTTTTTATTTATATACAAAATTTATAAGTATGATTCAATTAATTATTCTCGATAGAAAAATTTTATATTAATGTACCTAACAGAAGTTTGCTCAACTATCATTGATCTTTCCAATATTTAATTTATCTTGTACTTATCTATTTTCAATTATTCATTATAAAGTTTTTCTTTCTTACACCTCGTAATGGGTTTAACCCAAATGAACGCGACGTCGTTTCCTTCTCGAATTATTTTACATCGAAGAGCGTCCACGATTCCCTCAAATGTAGGCTGACAGTTTGGCGTGATTCCAGCACGAAAATCGTGTGGAACTCGTTTAATTTTCATCCTCGTGATTCGCATTGGACGCCGTTTTCATGTGACTGGGCGGAATAATTGCGACCTCCCCCTTCCTTTTATAGTTGCCGTCGTTCCAATTGCGACGCACGGATCCAACAAATAGGATAGGATATCGCGATTCTGCTGGCCTGTTCGAAATTCGATTGAACTCGTTTCACCGAACAATCAAACTGTTGCGCTGGTGGTAGACCGTGGAATAGAGTTCTCGACGAGAACGCGCATCCAAACCCGACTAAACCTTTCCATCGTACCCTGTTACACGAAATTCTGAAATGCAACGTACGATACGATTGTTGCAAGATTATCCAACCCTGTATCCACCCATGTGACTTGAACGTCATTTTCTAAGAAACGTGAAAGAAATGAAGAAGACTTTCTTTTTTTGCACAACTGTTATAATATACAGAGATTTCTTTTATATATGTATATATATTCTATGAGAATTTTGTGAACTGATCACATTGTCTCTCTCTCTCTTTCTCTCTCTCTCTGTCTGCCTTATTGCGAAACGAATAAAATAATAGAACGACATAGCGAAAATTATACGCGTCTTCGTTCCAATTCGAAAAAATTGCTGCGAACTTCGGGAATCTCGGTGGTCGATCGCGCTTGTAAAACAATATTCCGTTCCTCTAATGCATTTCATTGTTCCGAGTAAAAGATATCCGCATCGGGGTTTCTTGTCACCGTGCCACGGAACAATGTCCGATCGGGTATGAAGATTTAATCGCGAATTCACAATTGCCTTCGACTCGTCTCCGTGGCATCGATTCACGGCCCGCTCGTAGATCACCGGGCAAATCTCATTCGTGGATCTTCCAGATCTTGCCTCGTCTCCGGAGAATTTTATTACTTTAAACGCCTGTACACGATAAACTTCCAGATAAAGTATCTGCATTTCACTCCCGGATATATATATAATTTAGCAATTTCTCCTTAGCATTGTGCGTTACGTCGCTTTCATCGTTCTCAGCCTCAGCCTCAGGTCAAACGCATCGAGGTTTTGCCAAATTACACGGAACGAATATTAACGTGCGAGTAACGGCTTGGCATGGAGCAAAAGCTTATTAACGCGTGATAACGTAATAAATGTGTAACACGCAGTCGATGTTGGGGCTAATTAAATATAGGAGAACAATCGTCGCATCTAACCACGCTCTCTATTTTCTCTCGCCACGAGGAAGACTCTCTAAGATTGCTGTTCCAATATTCTTCTGATATTTCTATATTTCCCATGTGAGATTCCCATTCACTCTTACGAATAATTCCAAGCTGAATAACGCCCACGTTATGAGAATGGTTGAAGAACAAATTCGCGAAATGGTTGCGCAATTTTTCGTTTGAAAACTTGTTGCTTTTGACTTTTACCCGTTCGAGTTGTGCTTATGAGTGATGTAAGAACGAGTGTGTCGAACGGATTGGAAACGGTATTTGAAACTACATGCGTGTAACTGGTGAAAAATATTCGAATTATTGGGATTATTGATTGAACAATCTTGGATTAAACCGAGTGCTTTTTTTCTGTTGTAAACTTAAGTTTCAGAAATAATGGAAATATAAAAGATGATACGCATAGAACATGAAAAAGAATTGCAAGAGAGTTAGAAAAATATTAACGAATGAATATTATATTTGTTGAAACATTTGTGAAAAAACTCAAACGAGATTGCGAATTAATTTTTTTGCCGTTGTTCATCTATTTCTGCACTGTAAATTGCTAAACATCGAAATCAAATCAAGAGTATAACGCATGCAAGTTGAAACAATATTCAACATTTGTATAACTTAACCAGGATAAATGTCCACTTTCGACGAAGTGACTTTATATTACACGTTTTACAATACATTTAAGACATATCTTTTGTATTTTACAGTTATTACATTCTATTCTAAACTTGAGTTTTAACGAGTAATAATTCCATCTATTAAAATTTTCATACTTTCGAACACTTTCGCGCACGTTCGTGTAACGTAAGAAATTTTTGTGAGGTAATAAAGACGATCCATACGCCTCGTCGTAATATCCTCGTTGTTACAATATACAAAATATAAGAGAGAAAATTCGAAAGTTCTAGATAGATGTGATAGAATGGGAAACTTTCTTTCGCCCGAAATCGAGGAAAAACTTGAACGATACCGCTGCAAGGTCGCCATATATACTTTCCTTAACACCACTGGAGAACACCTGTTTGCATAGTTGCGTCCTTGAATGTCTGAAGATCGCGCGCAAGTATCCTCGGCGGCACTCGTAGATCGGAGAAGGTAGCTCCAAGTGGATTTCCATGTCTTGCTTTCACCCGTGCGATGTCCTTTCGATCGAGTGGCTTGTTTCGAAGAAGAGGAAGGAAGAAGGAAGGGAAGGAGAAAGGGAACGAGCGAGAAAGAGAGAATTAGGTTATCGCGCAATCGCGATACAAAAAAAAAAAAAAAGCGTATTTTTAAGCGTTTTGCGCTTTACGAAATTTCCTATCCAAATCAATTATGGATTAAATAAAATTCCCGCGCGAGAGATTCAAAAGTAAATCTTTCGTAACAGTCTCGTAAAAATGTCGAACGTCCAACAACCATACCATAAATTAACATTAGCCAACCGAGTTCCTTTTTGCAATCTACGCACTCGATGATTTTGAGAAAGAAACAGTGAAATTTCGGCCCAGTTAGCCGAAATGTGACGATAAATGTTGTCGAGGATGATCACTAAACATTTGCGTTTAATGCGTTCCTAGCGACTTTACGCAAAATACGCGCGTAAATCTCTCCACGCATAAGATTCGTCGGGTGGACAAGTGAGTAATCTTAGGAAAGATTCATGGACACCACGTGCGTACATAATATGTGATGCGTGTCTCATTGTGAAACTTGATGACAAGTTCAGCCAAAATTTACGAAATCTCGAAAATAACCGTGTGAATAATTTATTCATTAACGGGACGAATTCATTGGTATATAAAAAAAAAAAGAAAAAGGAGGAAAATAATAATTTCAATGTGCATAATAAGTACATTGGAAAATAAATAATACGAACGATATAACGAATATTAATGGCATTAATAATACATCGATAATAAACAATCGTAATAAACAATAAAACAAGGAACATATCTCTGTACCGTAACATCTTTGGAGGATACATTCTACAAGTTGAAACAGCAGTTTGTACATAAAAATATGTACAAATTGAAAATATATAAAAATTGAAAATTATTTGGAAATTTTCGATTTGCCAAAAAATGCTCCACAAGCTCTATTGTCCTAAACAAAAATGTCAAAAAAAAGATTTCAATAAAATTGTTCGAGTGTGAGCAACAGGTGACACGATTACACAAGCGCTAGCTACCTGTCCATCGAGGTGAGAGGCGTGGCAGAAGGTTGGGTAAAAGGGGTCGTTCGGCCTCGCGCACGGACGGCCGAACTCGAGACTCATTAATGCCATATGTAGGCTAATGTCAAGAAAGCATGACAGATCTCGTAAATGCGCACCATGTGATTGATGACACGCATCATCGCGCCCACTCTGTAACGTCCAATTTACCACGTGAGGCCGATCCACCACTGCTTGTTAACGTGTAACAATCCACGTTCGATCGATTCGCGTCGGGATCTCTGACGCAACACGCGTCAAAAAGTTGGCAAAAATTCTCCTGGCCAACGAAATTAACTTCTAAAACTGGCTTCTGAACGCTGGAAGGCTTTTTTTCCGTCCACGCGCTTTCTACCTGTTCTAATGCGACACGTGAGATCATCTCGAGATCGAGAACGATATGAACGGTTCGTCGAACGCAGGACAGATTTGAACCTGACAATTGTCGATTTCATTCTATCGATCGAATTCCGTGTAATGGGAAAAATTATTTCGCCACTCCTCACTTTAACTTGATTTGCAAAATATGTAAATAGTAAGATAGAACAGACTGGAAGATATTGATAAGAAAAAAAGTGGTATGGTAAATTTATTGTTATTTCTTTTTAGATATTTGAAATAAAAATTACATATAAACTAAATTGAAATAAAATTTTAACACATTTTTCTGGACTCTCACAAATATTTCGATTCCATATTAAGATTGTCAAATAATTGGCAAGTATGAATATAGCTTGTTAATAGCACTCGAATCCCGTAAAATGTATCTCTCGAATTAAATGTAGATTTATATCGATCTCGATCCCATTAAGAGCAAGCAACACTTTAAAATTAAAATTACCGGTTTAAATATCATCAAACGTGTCTGAGAAAACGTTTCTGCTAATAATTCTGCTAAAATTGCGTAAACCGATTGCAACAAGCAAAATCCTCGATTCGTGAAAACCAAGAAGAAACCTTTTAAATTTCGACGCGACACGGGGCGCGTTAAACGGTTAAAACGATTTTCTAATTAAAACGCGTGTCGAATCACTCATGCTGGCGCCTTCTAACGAGCACTTGAGAGCGCAGGTTCACCGATCAACCGAAGATATATCGTCACCGCACGTTTGCACGTGGAAATACGAAGCTTGTTATTAATATCGGCCGCAATTCCGTCGTTGCTCGCGTTATCCTTGATACATCGAAGCCGATAACCGGGGCATAAATTCACCAACTATCGGCGAACGTGTTCCTTGCGAGGCTCGCAAGGAAACTCGGCCGATTGCGAGTGAGAAATTTCCTCTGGCGTCTGGAAACACCGATCCTTTGTACAACGTCCTGGCCTGTAATTTTATATAACGCAATGCGTTTGATCTTTTCCATCGTAATTTAATTTAAATATAATTCCTTTACCGTGGAATAATCTACGATATGTGAAAAGTGAAAATCGCACTTATTGAACGAAGATGTTCAAATAATTTGTGACCGGATATTTGCTATATTGTTAAGTGAATGAGACTGAGGATTTTTATACAAGTATAAAATTCTCAATTGTGTTTTTATATTGTAAATAATAATTAAGATATTTGTGGAAAAAGCATTATTAATTTTGACTTATTCCAATGACTTTCTGAATACAAAAATCATTTTATAAGTTAAAATTATTGAAAGAATTTGAGATATACCTTATACAAATTTCAAGGATCGGTTTTACAGATTTATCGTAATTTTTCATGCTTTTCCATCGTGAATTAAAATATCGTTCCACATCACGAGCTGTATTTCGAATGCATTCGATAAATTTACTGTATTGTTGTATTTCTTTTATGAAGCGCTGATAGAAAAATAAATTTTTCATTATACGTTTCATATTTAACAACATCTCGTCAAGTATATGTAAAAATATTTATGTCATTTATATAAAGTATATGTAAATACTTGTAACATCTAGACCAAATATATTTATTTGTAATCCTCTCAATCCCCTAAAGGCCTGAAAACCGGAAAAAAAAAAGGTATTTAAATTCGCGACATACATAGTCCCATCTTCATAAACATCTTACAGAGAAAGCGACGAAAGATAAACTAATGTTTTCCATCTATAATGCATCTCGTAGAACGACTCATAGAAATTACATTGAAGCTATATATATATATATATATATATGAAACAGGTTCAACAATCGAGAAATAACAAAAACTCCCTCTTTCTGATAACAATTTCAATTTGTCCACATAATATTGGAAACGTACCCTGTTGCGCGTACAAGGAAATGGATCGCCGCGTTCCCATCCCGTTTCCAGCCAGCCTGATCCAACCTTGCTCCATAAATCATATATCTGTTTGCTTAAACAAAGCTAAAAAGAACTATGATAATTGCACGATCGATAGCGCGGAATAAAAACGGAGGATAATTCCGAATTCAATAACTCAAACCTGACACGCCGGCTAAATTGTATCGCGCTAAAAACGGCAACGATCCTTTCAAAATTGCACAACTGGTTATCTCGAAAGAAACAATAGAGGAGGCGAAGCAATAAAACTATCTTAATGACGGAGGGAGGGCTCGTTCGAGGATGGCGGCGTGACCCAATGCTTCATCGTGGCGAAAAAGCTCGCTAATTATCGCTAAAAATCGATACAAATCCTCGATGGAATTTATCTGGTGGTTATCTGAAAGGGTGGAACTATCCCGCTCCTCCCATTATCGAAAACGAATACGCCTCGTGATCATAAGCCAGCGAGTTAAATTTTCTTCTTCTTCTTGGATGTAAGTAAGAGGAGTTTAAACGCCGCCATTTTTGCTTAATATTGCGCAAACCTGAATGAATTTTCTTGGATGGAAATAATGTTACTTTTAAATTGATGTATAAATCGTGACTGTTGAATGATTTATTGGTTACTTACTATCATTGATTATTAAGGATTATTTATTAATCATTGTGATATTGGAAATATTGGATGATGTAATATTTGTGCAGTGATTGATGAACATTATACGAATCGGGATCAGAAATCGATATTAGTATACATGTTTACGAGCCTCGTTAAAGAATAGTCGATTTTGATACGAGGATATATGAGAATAATAACTTTCCACTGGCTAAATGTTATAGCTTGGTGAGATATTATTCAGAAATAAAATGGTGTAACCACCTACAAATTGTCTTACTAAAAAGAAAAGAGAAATCCACTTTGCCCACCATCGTCGTGTTCAGAACACATAAAACTATGATTATACACCCTGTATATTTGAATTAAATTTAATTAATTTAACCAAAGAAAAGAATCACACCAGAGATGGTTTTGTCTAACCACTTTTCTCATCAACTATCAACAATACTAACATGGAGAACTTATCAATTACAAAACTTAATCGGCCATCTAAAAAGGGGAAAAAATAATTGTTCAATGAGAATCTAAAATCTATATATAATACGCGTGAACCAATTAACTTAACCCTTCGAAATATTTCCTCTACCGGTTTAAATCCTCCCTCGAAGTCAATATTCACGATCAAAGAAGGTAGTATCTCGTCGATAGTAACAAACGTATTTGGCGAACGAGTAGACGCCATTTCCAGCAACGGACTACATCAGATATACATAGGATTCCGGCGGCTACGCCCTTATCGGAAAGAGTTAATGGTACCGGTACACGCGGCGCGACCTCAGACGGCGGAATCCAGGCTAGCAGTCGATTCTCATGGCCTCTCTCGTATCCTCGTTCCGGTCGACGAAAAATCGCGAACATCGAGGGATTCGTTTTAATTAAATGACGACTGCTCTCTACCCGTCCTGTTCGAAATCGTCCTATTCTCCGTCAGACTACCTTTGAATACCATCTTAGGAAACTTCTTCTAAACTCCTGTTAATTGGCGTTTCACGAATGGCGTGACAGAAAGAAATTTGCAATTTGCAATTTGCGTTCATCACGAGCGAAATTTTTCTATTTAAATTAAAAAATATTTTAGAATATTTTATTTAATGTAAATTTGTAGAGATAGATTGAATTTTTTTTCTTTTTTTTTTTTTAAATTTTAATTAACTTAATTTAATAACTTAATAATTAATTTAATAATATTATAATAATAATTTAATAATATTATATTATATAATATTATAAATTATATTATATAATAATAATATTATTAATTTAATAATATTATATATTTTTTAAAATATTAATTTAATAATTTAATTTAATACGCGGATACGTAAAATTTCTTAAAATAAAATTCTTAAATCAAAAAGAAAAAGAAAAAAGAAAGAAAAACTATCAACGACGTATCGCAGATTAACCTGTTCAAGAAATCTTGCCGATAAAACTCGAGTTAGTAAATTTCAGTCCCACCTTACCTGTCAGACTATCCTTAAGGTAATTCGTTGTGAACTTTGCAAAATTATTTGCTCAACCTCGATGCATACTATTTAAAACGAGCGTGTTGAACGTTACGTTTTCATTGGTGCATGCAATTGGTAACGTGCGCGGGCAGTAATGGCAACAAACAAGTTGTACATAAATTTGTTAAACCTTAGACAAAGCTGGCCTGGTAGTATCATCGAATCTCTGAGCGATATTTTCATTCTCGCTTTACAGGGTTCGAATTGTGCAATCGACACCTATCTATGCACAACCCTATGTGCGGGAGAGCATGTAAAAAGTGTGAGAAATAAGCGATCCAAGATCGCTAGGAGATAATATAATTTAAAGTTAAAACGATCTAAAACGTATATTTTCGAAAAGATATTCAAATTATTCGATACAAAGTTGCAAAAATATCAAGGGAAATTAAACTGCTTATGCTCGAATCATCCGTTCACCGTTTATTTTATACAATTTAATTGAGAAAGATCGAATCAAGATATACTGTTACAGGATACCATAAAATGGATAATAGATTTTCGATATTGTACATACTTTCTCAATTTCGCATTGGAAACTCGGAGACATTGTTGGTCAAAATACTTGACATATATTTTACGTAATATTAGCCTGGCATTAATAGAATATTTGAACAAATTTTAGTTGCATAAATATATCTATACTCAAGGCAAATAAACCTCATTTTTATAACGTATATTTGCCTTACTCTTTAGAGTGATTCGTTACTTAAAATTTTCTACTTTAAACACGTTGTGTAACGAAAGAAAATCGATGTACCTTTCACGTTGCACGTCGATTTCGATTTAATAACAACTCATCTCGCCTACTCATCACCTCTCCCCTACGAAAATATCGAATCAAACCAAGATTCCACAAAAACTTCGAACGAACAAAAACTGGCTCAGATAATACTACGTGGCTCCACCGATCGATCTCCACGAAAGATCTTCGATTTATCGAACGAATCGATACGTCGAACAAAAAAAGAAAAAAAGAAGAGAGAAAATTCTATAATTTCCCCGGTTTACATAGTCGAAAGAGAGAAAGACGCTTGTTTGCCACTTCTCAAACGAGAAGTTTTGCAGGAGGCCTTAACCGACGATCATTAGGAACGCCGGGGATCGTCCTCGACAACCGCATTGTCGCGACCCGGATCCAATCGCGGAATTCTCCCGGGAAGATCACGACTCCCATCACTCCTCGTGACTGTCGTTACTCAAAGGTTACCTACCTACCTACCTACCTACAGAGGCTGCAGCGACCCGTTTGCATCTGTGAGTGACGATGTCGGTCAGTAGTTCCTTCCGAATGTTCGATCACCACGCGCGACATTCGAAGACGGGGACCCTGTAATGCGGGTATTATGGGCTGCTTCGAATAATCGGGATATCGCGATATGCACTGGCGCGTATATACACGATTGTTTGACGGATAAGATGTATCGAAGTTTGTGAAAGTTTTGTGAAAATAATTCCTTTAGGGAACGTATGTACAGTTAGTCGTAAAAGTCTGAATATTATTTTATGCGAATTTTCGAGTTGCGTTATTAAAACTATGAATGATAATTTTATTGTGTGAAACCTTATATGAGTTACAAAAATAATTTTTTAATCCTTAAAATTTCAAATATCTGGAAATATACTTTGTTCTAATAAACAATAATTTCTTAAATACGATGAGATTTCAAAGAAGTGTTCAAAGAAAAGAAGAAAATTTGTGGAAAAATCATAAATATAATAAATATAACGATATACTAATGTACAAATATAATGCAAACATACGATAAAGACTTTTACGCGACTATGCATAATACGATACAAATTTATTTTTTATCAGGTCTGACAAAACATGTGACAGCAAGAAGCGTATAAAAACGATGGACTAACGATGGTATAACGTAAAAAAAAAAAAATCTCGATTTGACGAACTATTTATCGCGTAAGAGGCGTTTCGCTTCGTGAATAAATAACAGGAAATGGACGTCGAGTGTATAGAATTTCATAAAAGGCTGGAGGGTGAGCTGCGTGTATCCCCGGATTGTGCGGGGATCTCACCTTGGGATGCGAGGTGGTGAAAGCTGACGAATTCACGGAAAGCCAAGATTTGCATGAAATTTACAGCGACAGGCGTTTTTTTGTCTCGCGGCCTCCTCTCTTCGATATCCGCGATTTTATTCTTGGAAAAGGTCGTGGGTACCCGTGATACGTTTCGCCCGAGATATCATCTTTCGTGACCCGTCCGTGAACGAAGGCGAACAAGCACGCGGCGGCTGCGGGCACGAAGATAGATAGGGACCTGATGGCCAACACCATGAGAAGTGCCAATCATCTTTGGGTGAACGAGCCATTGTTCTCGAATCGATATCCATTTGAGCCACTTGTGTGCGCGCGGCTCGAATCAAGAATTCGAAAAATCGCGAAAGAAATCGGTCGGCGGCCATTGTTAAGGGATAATCCTATTACGTGTCTCGCACGAATTATCGTTTCGAGATAAACGTTTCTTAGATAAACCGCCCCTTCCTTCGCGTAATTCCCGATTATACGATTGATATTTCCGGTTAGAAATACGAACGATACGGAACGATTAAGTTCAGAGCAATCGTTCTGTTCCAGACAACACAGGTTATTATTACGTTACACGGACGAACACGTGCTTCCATAGACGATTGACTTGCGCCTTGAGCATTGCGCAACGTATTTGCATTCCGCCTCTTGGATAACAAAACGGTCGGCTCTGTTAACTCGGTAGTGTATTGATTGCCAACAGTAATACATAAATCCGATAGCAACGAGCCAACGACCTAACTCGCATCTGATCAAAGTTGGTGCCACCAACCACACCTTTCTCCAGAGAATCGTAGCGAAACGGGAAGGTAGTGGGATAAATCCGGACTTTGACTCTTCTCTCCTCGTTTTTGAGAAAATTTTTATTTTTTAACGACGTGAGGTTCGTGAATCGAGGATAATAATAAGTAATAAGAATTTTAGGTTAATCATTTTTCACTCGACTCTATTATTGTTTTGCAGAATAATGAATATATTTCATAATAAAATAGCAATGAAATTATTGAATAAAAATATATATTTTTTTTTACGTTGAAATTGATAAAAATCCTCTTGCTACAAAATTTTCAATATCGTTCAGAGTTAAATTGGAAACAATAACGATAACAAAGATACGTTTGCAACCATCGTTACGATGTCTGTGACCAACTTTATATTATTTTAATTATCCTTTAAACATGGAACTATTCTTCCGGTTTGATTACCGTAAAGACATTATTTTTTAATATAATTTATTTAGCTTAATAAATAAAACTTATTACTATGCAACCGTAACCATGGATAACGCGATAATTCGATAAATTTCTCGCCAAGAAAAACCAATATATTTAATCCAGATTATATTTCAATCAAGAAATTAATTGCGAGTGAATGGATTTTTGACAAAAATTGGAATTCTAAGAAAAGAATATTTTTATAAAAAATGAAGTAGACCATAATTCGTTAATATCGATTTGAAGAATTTATTTCTGAAAGAAAGAATGATCTCTCATTCTTGCTAGATTTTTTAAACAAGTAGAAACTTCAATACCTTGAAATTTTTTCAAAAGAAAAACAACCACGACCATAAACGTTCTTTCCTACAATACTATTTATAATCCAATATTATACTTTTCTATCATTTGCAACGATTCTACGTTCTACAATTGAATTGATGACAATTAAAAAAAAAAAAAGAAAAAGAACAAGGGAAAACAGAGAGATGAAGGTCAGAGAGGATGATAGGAAAGGGGGACGACCAGCAAATCCCATGGATTTGCATAGAACAGCGTCGCCGGCTGGTTAGAGGATAGGCCGGGTACTCAAAGGTCGTCTTGTTACGAGGTGATTCCTTGCAAGTGGTCTTTGCCATTTCCCATGGGCAGACCCATAAAGCGGCGGAGGTCGGCCAACCGACACGATGGATCACGGCGATAAGGATATATGCATCGTGTTGTGCACCGTGTACCCGGTGCACCGGAAGTGATCCGGCCGTGTGTCTCGCGGCTACGAAGCGCGCGCTCGTTCCACTCGCGTTGCTCTTGTCTCTTTCCGGCCATTCGATACCCCGATGATATTCGCGTGGGCGAGTCGCGGCCGAATACCGCCACAGGTCCGCCTCTTACCTCGTTGCCATGCGCTATCTACGTGGGCAGTTCGGATATTATAATAAAGGCCTCGGCGGAATGATAGAAAGGTACAGGGGAAGCTGGTAATAATAGCGGCTCGCCAGACCTGGCAGGTGTTCATCTGTGTTTGCGGAGAGAGAGAGAGAGAGAGAGAGAGGGAGAGGAGCTCGTCTTCAACCGTCTTCTCACTTTATCGTTACGACTAGAACTGTGTTTCAGCAAGCCGGTTATAATAAAGTTGGATATCGATGATTTCCCTCGATCCTCGGTATTAAATTGTCGCGTATTAAGAAGAGATCGGAATTGCGTGATGATACGTGCCTTCATCTGGTGATCTCCTATGTTCCTCCTATGTGGTCGATTTGTTTTCCATCGTGGTTATTCATCGAGAGTATCGTTTTTGAAGTTGATCGAATTCGGGCAACGATTTCAACAAATATTTTTGCTATTTTTATTAAGCAGAGTTGAGATTTTGAACGAATGAGAAGAACGCGTGAATCTTTAATCTCCTTAAAGGCACCATTTTCACGAAGTTATAAGAATTCCGCGCAAGTTTTCTAAATTTCTTTTAAATATTATTCTTATAAAGAATTCGTTCTAATATTTCTTTGTTTTTAAATAAATTTTCGAAATTCACTACTCATTTTAAAGTTCAAAAATCAAAAACAGTAAGATTCATCGTTACATTTTAAAAAAGCATTCAAATCCTTATTAATACTTATTTAATTTTATCGAATCTGATTCCATTAATCTTTCACAAAATTTATCATTTCGTTTCCTTCAAATTCTTATCAAATTCGATTCATAAAAAATGAATCTACCATTCTGACACCTTGCTCTTTTTCTCCCTCTCTCTCTCTCTCTCTCCATCTTCTTAACCCGTGCTCAAACACCGAAGAGCTCGAGGCGAGAAATGACGAGGGCCGCATTACGCGCTACGTACACAGTGGAAAGCATTGAAAACGCGTCCGGGACAAGATTCTCACGGAGGAACACGATGTTCCACGCCCCAGAAACTGACGTATCGAGTTCCACGATCCAACTGGCCTCTCCCTCGTCGTCGAATGCAGCCCCACGAAAATTGTGCAACCCGAACGTTTCTCGGTTTCCTCGTGATCCCCCTCGCGTTGGCAGCTCACCGGTGTAACGAACGCCCAGGTATTATCCCGACACTTTTTCCGACCGTGCTCGCGCGCCCGGATAAGATCTCTCGTAAACGAGATCGAAACTGGCCTCTCCCACGCAGGCATTATGCCGTCTTAGTTGGGCCATTTACTGCCCATACACTTGTATACACGCGAAACACCCGGCGATCGCGAATAAATTTCAAGCATCGGGGATCGCGTGGGGGAACCTTCCTTCTCTTTTAAAAAGAAGAAGTGGAAAAATATAAATTCGCGATACGTGTTTTAAAGCAGGGTTTATAACTTTCCTCGGCGAGAGAAATATCTTTTCGTTGTTGCGATCTTTTCTCTCTTAAGTGTATATATACTTATTGATCGTGGAGTTAAAAGTCAAAGGATGTTTTATTTTTGTTGCGTTAGTATAGAAACGTAGTACACGTTAGATACGAGTTCCATTGGATATATTTGTTTTTATGGAAGTAGGGTAAATCACAACATTTAAAATATTTTCCATCCGTAATTACATACATCAAAATATGGAAAAACGTCTCGATGAATATCTATATTGGAAGAAATTGAACTCTAAACGAAATGAAAAATATTTCCTTAACGATTAAATATGAGTAATTTCATTTGTCAAAAATATACACAACTAAAAAAGTGCAAACTGTAATTTCTCATCTTTCAGAAAAAATGTGAACCAACTTTGAAAAGCAAAAACAAATCTGAAGAAAGTTAATTTCACGAACTCGAATATAAAATCAGATTTAAAAAATCCATCTTGCAGACTGAATTTTATACCCTCCTCTACAATGATCTTTTTGAACAGGAGAGCCTGCGATCATTATCAAAGAAGAAACGAAAATAGAACGTGTTTCGATCGCGCACCTGTCCTGTAAACCGTTCCCAACTCCTCGTCTGCTCTGGTCGTCGGCTCGTTCCTTAAAAGGAACGCGTGGGTGGGCTACCTCCTTGCATAATTACGCGCGCAACTCCCTCCGTGGGCCGCGGAGAAATTCCAGGGAAGTGGGCAACTGGACCTCGTGTAACGACCGTGCCCAACTTTTCCATTCGAATAACCGCGCGCGATGAATATTCCATGAGAAAGCCGCGAAAGAATCGTAATCATCGTCGATCACACCTCCCTCCATCAGCGGTAATTTCACGATGAGTCTCTTCTCTCGTATCCAGTGAAATTGAAATCGAAAATCTGAATGTGATACGTACGAAATCAAACGATTCTCGATCAAAGAAAACTTTTTGCGGTAAGAAGAGATCTGGATGATTCCTATACGAGGCCTATTTACAACGATCCTTACAATGAATATATAGCAGAGAGTAGGCGTTTTCTGGCGTAGCTGAACGCGTAATTACAGCTCTGTTCCTTCCTGCCTGTCCGCAAACAAGGATTTCAAAGCAACTAGGGGACTAGAACAGTGAGAGCGTCATCGAACGGCGCGCGGAAATGGCAGTGATCCGTGATCTCGACCTGTTCCAGAGGGTAGATTCATTGTTGTACGCGCACGGAGCATTTAACGAAATTAAAAATGGAATCTTTGGAAAAATTGCGCGCACGCGATATGTATGTACGTGTATCTTATACACGAAGCTATTCGAACGTTTGTCGAGTGAAATTAAATAATGTATAGGGTGTTACATTAGCTGGATATTATTGGAGGATTGATTATTGAGGCTAAAAACAACCAAAACGAAAGTTGATATACAAAAATGTTGCTCGTTTATGAGGCTGACTTTTATGTTATATCAAAGTCTTTTGTAATTTGTTTCAACTTTTAGAATCGATTATCCAAAGGTATGGTATAAATATATTAACACCCTGTATACGTTTTATACATAAGTAATGGTATAATCATTGTAAGATACAAGTATTAAGATAACGCGTAGAATAAAATCTTAAATGAATATTTATGTTAATAGCATTCCACGTTTCAATAATTTTCAATTTTAATGGCGATTATCTTATATTGTTTATCATAAATCTTCAATAAGACTCTAAGCTTTATTATTAGAATATATCTTGTATATCTTCTACGATAGTTATAACATTATACTTAAAACATGATTATAATACATGTATTTTTTACCAAACTCTAATTTTATTCTCATATTGTTAAATAATGTAAAATATAATACACTCGGGTCAAAATAATTAATATGTAATTGCCACAATAAATAAAACGATATACAAATACTTTTATAAAAATAAGTAAACTATGTATATATATATATTGAAAGATTAAATTCTTACATAACGATACTCGAATACTCGTGGAATTGCTTGCTGCAACATTTACCGAATATTTTTCAGTCTCAAAGCGGAAGATCGATATCCGTCAAGGGTCAGCGCAATATCGCGTGTAGAAGCTCGAGCTACCCTTCGAAATTGGCATATGGCATGAGGGATGAGGGTGAAATATATTAAAATACATTTCGAAGGTCGATGGTGGTTCAAAGCGAGGGTGAACGAATGAAAGTATTCAAGTCGATTTTATCGTCGTGTCACGAAATCTAACGTGTCGCGTATAAATATGATAGTTAATTTTCATAGAGGCAAAATTACGTACGCCATCTGTTTCGTCAATCTATAATAATGACGTAACAAATGAATAAAGCCATTTCGCATATCAAATTTTATGATATTTTTAAACACGATATTTATCAATCATAATTGATTATATATTAGATTGTTTGTGAAAGAAAGATTTCTCGAGCATGATAAAAATCTGAACTTAACTAATTTTCTATTATTTAAACTACAATTTATATGAATGTTTGTTGATATATTGAATAAAATAATAATTAATTAGATAAAACTCCTAATGATATGGACAAATTGATTATGTACATAATTCGAAACATTACAAGACTATATCTTTTAATAATTCAGAACTTCTTAATCATCCATTCATTATCCTCGAATGCCAAGCTGTATTTTCAAGCTAAGCAACGATTTGGCTGGAATCCAACTTCTAGAGCATACTTCATTAATTCATTTATTCCCCCTTAATTACACCAGAACATCATTAAGAACGATAATTCAAAAATTATTAAAAAAAAAAAAATAGAGAGAAAAGTAAAAAAACAGAAGAATTAAATGTGACAATTGTGCAAAAAGAATTCCACAAAGGACACGGTCACAATTTTTGCGATGACAAGCTGTTTGCTACACATTGCGCTCTCGAGAACATTGAGCATTCTCGGCACGAGCACGCGGATACCACGGGAATTTCGGAGTCCTTCAGAGCCGCGAGCTTAGAATAATCCATAGTCTTATTCGTGGGTGTGGACCAAAATGTACAGGAGGAGGAGGGGGAGGCCTCGAGGGTTGGAAAGTCACCTTAAAACGTGACCAGGAAGAACAAAGACTTCAATTTCGCCACGGATCGCCCTCTCTAAATCTCCTTACGGCCTCTCGAAAATTTTCAGTTTCTATTCAGCCTTAATTACCTTCTCTCTGTATTGCGTTTATGGAACGCCGCAACTTGACTGACGTTTAAAACGCTAATTAGGCATTGTTTAGCCCGGAGCAGATTTGTTCTAGCATGCCGATTTTCTCCGCTCCTAGTCTAGAAATTGACCGTTTTAGTCTTTGCTTCTCTGACTTTTGCACACGTGAGAATGCATCCAGCACGCTTGATGAAAATTGAAACTGCGAAACAGGATCCATATCTACCTCTGGGATTGGACGTGTAAAGTATCGTAAATGGAAGTTACTTGGTCAATTTTCAACATTTGGATTAACTCTTTAACATTCTGTTTCAAGTTTATTTTGCGTATCAATATTGAATCTTTGTTGTTTGATGTTTTGATGATTGGTTCGTATTCGATTTAACAACAATTCTGATCATATTGTTTTTTGATAAATATTTTAAATATTGTCAGCGAACGGACTTTGTTTTAAAACTATTTTCTTGATAAAAGAAAGTATTACATGTTCGGATGAAAATTTACACAGGAAATCTAAAAAATGAAACGAACACAAAATTACCATAAAAACGTCGATTGAAGTTTATTTATTAATAAGCAATTTAAAAATTTACAAACAAATTTATTGCTTGCTACATATTTCTTCGATGAAAAATTAAATTACTTGCAACTTAATAAACAATTCTCAATTGACACTTTTATATACCAATTTTTCTACGTTTTTGTGTTTCAACTGTCACTTCATAAATCTTCTCACTTTGTACAAATAATTACTAACTAATTGAAAACTTTTAATCTTTCTTCTTGATCCCATCCCTCGAATGCACACTTAAAGAAATCAATTTAAAAATTACACTGTCCAACATTATTATAAATTTATCACAAATGGGAAAGTACCGTGGCAACTACTTATAACTACAATTTCATTTCAAAATTATTCTCTCTCTCTCTCTCTCTCTCTCTCTCTCTCTCTCTCTCTTTCTCCCCCCGTGTCAAAGATTGAAATATATACTCGAACTCGCAATCGTGAAACATTATATTACCTCGTTAAGCATTTAATAAACGTGTATTAATAATAACCATCGATAAATCCACGTTCGCCAATGATTTTCTATACGAATGACCGAATCGATACCGATAATACGCAATTTACGAACTATCCGAGGAGCACCGCGTAGTCGTTTCAATTTTCCGCTTTCACGCAGGCATACCTACGCGCGCATCGCGCCATTCAATGCACGACAGATCTCACGAGAGAATATTCTGTGTAAGTGGATTTACAACCGGCACGTCGTTCGCATGCGAACGCAACGCGCAGATTTTACCGCGATTTACTTGTCACAAGCGCTAATATACCCTCGCCTGTCTGTTGAAAATGAAATTCGACATGTTCCGCCGCTTAAATCCCCGTTTCATAAATACGCATTCGCGTAACTATCATGGATTATTGTGTACGGAATAATGGTGTGCAAAGTGAATTTCGTTGGTGCTTAACATCGAGGAGGAGGGATCGAGAACGAGATTCGAAATTGAAATATCGGAAATAGTGCATTCTTCCTTTATTCCTTTTTCTAATATTCGAATAATATTGAATAAAATCCAAAGGAAAATTAATATTTCTCGATCGAATTTCGGAATACCTTCGAATCAAATAGAATGTGGAATGTGGACGAGAGATAAGTCGTCGTACGAATCGTGCGACAAACTGTGCGCAATATGTAGATTACGTCCATTGCATAAATTTTTCATGGAGAAAAAGATTTAAAATTTCAATGGGGAGCCATCAGACCCTCCAAAGGTTAATAAAAATGCGACTAATTTAAATACACGATGCTGGACTTTTGTAACGGAGAATCAATTTTCCTGTATATTTTTCTTTTTTTTTTTTTTTTTTCCTGTAGAAGGAAACGCGATCCAACCGATTCGAAAGCATGCCTTAAATATTACGTTGGACAAGCAGAAGGTTACATACATGTGTTCGTTAATGAAATACTCTGTTTGTACGCGCATGGAAACCCGAACCGTCTCGGTTGAGGCTAGAAAGGCAGTTACCTGAATGTCGCTAGTTCCTGGCAGCCAACTTGGCTATTACGGTTTCATTCTGTCGAGCGAATATACACGGAGAATTTTAATGAACGCGAGAAACTTTAAAGATCCGATAGGCATGTCTCGTAACGTCTGATCTTATCACTATCCGCTTCCACGAACCTTTGCATCCGCCGGGTTATTTCGCATTAGTATCACAGCCTTGTTACCTTTTGGTAACAGTTGAACTTCAAGAATATGAAAATATCGTCTTTGTACACTTTTTACGCGAACTCAAGTGACACGAGTAAATTATTTCATCAAAACCGAAATCAAATTTTATTTTTAAATTAAAACTTGTTGCATATAACGATTTTAAATATCTTTCAATATCGTTTTAAAATCAACCCTTGCTCTGTATCATTTCGTTGTAAAAAATATTCTCACGTGAATATTGTTTTCAAAATATGAAAAAATACCTGGAATTTTGAGAATTTCGATCCCATCAAAGAAACGTATCCTTCAAGAAAAAGAAAATACAATCCCTTATATCTACTCTTATATATGCATCATATCACGTTGCCTTCTAATCTTTTAAAATCAGAAATCACTTTCAAATAAGAGGAATTTTTCTTTTGTACCTAACAACATTGTATACATTAAATGAACATTAGCATAAAAAAAAAATTTTTTTTTCATTTTATCCGTCGATAATTCATTTTGTCCTGTCCCCCTCCATACATACAACGGACGTGTAATTGCAATTTTCCTTCCTGTTTCAGGCGATATCGAGGACTGCCTGGTTGCCCCGGTGGCCCAAGGGCAATTCACGCCGCTACCGGAAGCTCTTTGTTGGGCCATTTTGGAGTTGACCTCTCAGAGGCAAGCTGCCACCCTGGACACGCTCAGATCCGCCTTGAGGAACGCGTTTCCAGCCATGCAGAGACCTAGCCGCGAATTGGTCTACGATGCCCTCGCTAAACTGATGCAAGAGAGAAAGATCTATCACACGTCACAAGGTTATTTCGTGGTTACGCCCGAGACGAGGAGGCTTAGGCGCGACACAAGCAACTCGAGGAGATGTTCGAGAGAGGTGAGCGGATCGAGAGGTCAGGGTAGCATGCTCATGTCCAACGACGAGGCCATGGCGCTCGTACACGGCGAGATGCTAACCCTGAGGGACGGCGACGTGACGCATCAAGCTGTGCAGACGAATCTGGCAGACGTTATTTGCGGAGGTAAGAAATCCCTGGGCTCGTACGATACTCTACGATGATATATCTGCATTTTATCGTCAAGTTTAATCGGCGAAATTTTGCGAGACAACAGATAGAAATCGCGAGGAGCGTGGAAATGCCTCTTCTCTTTCGAGGGGACAGAATGAAGTAGTTTCGAAAGATTTTGTTCTTTTGTTCTTTTCTTTTTTTTTTTTTTTTTTCTCGTTCCTTTGTCCGATCGGAGGAAGATGATAAGAGCGAAATTCGCTCGTGAATAAGTCAAGCTTGCGAATCTTTGACGAATAATTCTGAATAATTTATCCTGTGTTAATACAAAGGATTGAATCTAGCTATAAAGAAGAAACGAATCCTTGGAATTTCGAATACGAATTATGATTTGAAAGAAGACTCGAATCAATATAACATCGTAACGTTAAAGAGAAAGAGTTTTCGAGTTTATTCATCCCTATTTCATATCTTATCGTAATTTTAAAAAAATCTCTCCCCATCAAAGCAAAGCTTCCTTCCGAGGGGAAACAAAGTATCGGTGTAAATCGATCGGAAGACAAAGTTGCGCCGCGCCGAGAAGGGGCTGAATCGGGCAGAAACTAGTCGGGCAAACCCGTTCGGCACGTGTTCGTTCGGGGATCGTTCGTTCGTTCGGAGCGAACGTTCCCTGCCCGCCACTCGATTCTTTTTCTCTAAACTCGATGGACGAGTCCAGGCGTGCGTTTATGTTGTTGTCGTCCTTGGAAGCGACGCAGTTCCCGCGCCGGAAGACCCCGTTGCGCATTCCATCCGTGGATCAGGATCGAAAAATTGTCGCGATTCGATTTAAATTGCGCCACTCTTATCTCGGTATTTAGAGTGGTTGTCGTCTCGGCCGCGAATTTATATCCCCGCGCGCGTTTTAAAATTAGAAATTCAAATGGAAATACAATATCACGAGGCTCGTATAAAGAAAAGTCAAAACATTTTTCTTTTACCCGATATCGTGCACGCGCCCGTTATGGCCAACGTGATTTCAGCATTGTACGATAATACCCGTTTCCATATATTGCTCTGCCCTATCAGCCTTTTCCCTCCAATGGCCGCTGTCCAATGGCCGGAACGTTGCGTGCAACGACGTTACATTGTTACCGGCGGCGTTGATCGCCAACCAGGTACCGAGCATCCTTGCATGCGATCGTGTCCGCTGCGAAAACTCACTCTTTGCAGTGGCTGCGCCCGGTTTCGCGAAGTTTTGGACCCGTTCAAACTGGAATTTTCTGGCGCATTGACACGGAAACACGTTGGAACATCTTGCATGCGTCTTCCATCCCCCTTACATACATCAGGACGCCGTGTATGGAGGACGTACACGCGAGCATCGGTACACATAGCGGAGAGGTGAACAGTGCCAACTCGGCGATCCCTGGAAAGCGTTTAGCACAGCCGATATATTAGCTATTGGTCACGACATTGTCTACCGTTACACACGCTGTCGAGATCACGTGGGGGGCCACGTATATAATCTTCCTACTTTTCCCCGACTTGTTTCTCGAGTGATTCTCACGCTGCTAACCTACAGCCGGTCGTCGCCACCGCCTCTGGCTCTGTGTACCGCGATGAAAATCAGGGACGGAGGGTGTTCCACTTTTTGAGAATACGTGTCGGGAAGACAGAGGAGCTCTCGATGATCGTTTCGAATCTTATATCCCTCTCTTTTCTGTATTTACCACGACGTGGAACATTCCTCTACTCTTACATCTTAAAATTCTCCTGTCATAATTCATCTCCCTCTGTTTCCCTTTTCTTATCCGTTTCCTCGAGTGTCAAAAAGATTATCATAGAAGAAACAAAATTCGCTAAAAACTTATTCCATTTTTGCGATTAGTAAGCGATTCTTGAATCTGGATTTGAAAGATATATGAAAATTTCCAGGTAATCCCAACGACAAAGTTCTGTTCGCAAGATGTCGATCGATGCCGGGTCGCCTGGAGAGGCGACATTCTCTGCGACTATGGGGATCCGCCAGACGTTTACACAGAAGCGGAAGTTCACGGTCTTTGCCACGAAGGCCGGAAAGAAGCGACACCTCGTCGAGCGCGGAGTACGCGAGCACGGACAGCGCGCCCCATAGCCCAACCAGTGAGTCGAGTCCGGGGAAGGGATTGTTTTTGGTGATGGATGATCGCTTAATCGGCAGACGAGTTAGCTTTCTCCACTTCAGCCTGATATGTGGATCCATCCTCTTTTACGTAAAATCGTCTCGCTTCGTATTTATATCGTGCAATGTGTAAAGAACAGAACCACTTGCTATTGCAATTTATAGTTAATGAAACTGTACTATGAAACTTTCTCTATTTTCTCGCTACAATATTTTTTATATTGTGTAAATAAGTTGTGATACAGGATGCAAATCTTATATCCTTGAATATCTTTGAAATTGTGGATTAACGTATGTAAACATTCAAAAACAAAAATCGAATTTAGAGAAAGACTACATTATGATTTATATAAAAAAATTATTAATTTAAAATTTTGTATAATGTTTGTTACATGAAAGACAACGTATTCTCTTCAATAATCTTTCGTTTCGCTTTTACTATTGTTAAACTAAAAAACCTTTAATATTGTTCAACTAATATTCATCGATAATTTCGAAGATATTCGAGTAATTGAATCGGTGATCACTCTGCGCAATGATGCTTTTTCTGCTGCTCCTCCATCTACTTCCGAAGCGAGTATCCTGGGTGGAGTGTTTTTGCGATCCCCCCAAGTTCCCACATCCGCGGCCACAGCTGAACATCCATCAGATACAGAAGCTTCTTAGACACCCTGTTAGCTGGCAAGCCCTTCCTCGATCCCCCTCAATCTCTCATTTAAGAAACGCAACATCGCTTCCTCCGCTTTTCTCAAGGTTTCTCCGGGATTTTTTCAGAGAAAATAGGTCTACTCTCGAGGCTGTTCCGACGCAGTACACGAAGAAAGGGCGCACCGTTAATGGGCACGTTCAGCGCCCAGTATCCCCCTACCGAGTGGTTTAATCCACGCGTCGTTCACCTGCACAGCGTAGCCACGCAAACGAGAGCCGCTAGCCCCTCGGTGAGTTTCAATTTGATGTGCTCACTCGTGAAAAAGGAGAAACGCATCCCCGTGTTTCGCTCTTTGATCAAAAAGGTTTCCGTCCAAAACCCGATGCAAACTTTCTTCGTTAGAAATAAATATTGGAAATAATTTTTGACGTGTAAAACGTTATGATGATACCAAATACAGATATCTTAAATCGGTGCGATGCGAAATAAATACAAATGAGAAAAGTAGTTAAAACTTTTGTACGTTGTAAAGAAGAGAAGAATGAATATTTAGATTGGCAAAAATCCTTCCAAAAATATTGCAAATACGCGAATATTATTTTTTAAATATTTCATATTTACAATTTTCTTTAATTTCTCAATCACCGATAAGAATGAATTTTAATAATATACAATAAATTATATAAGATTTCCATGCGTTTGATGTTTATACTACAATCTATCTCAAAAAATTACAATCATTTTTAACGAATTTAATATATTATTGCACTCGATCAAAGACTTTTGCCAAGGATAGCAGGTAGGAAATTGAATGCAGGAGCCAAGATTAAATTGCGCGAGTCTGAAGAGCGCACTCCGGCCGGTTAACAACGGACTAACGTTTTCAGATGATGGAGGGTCTAGATCAATCGCAGGCCAGTTTCCAAGTATGGGATGATTCGAGCTCCGTGCGATCCGCCACACTGCCCAGGCGACATCGACGCCAGGCAAGCGGCGATTCCTCTAGTTTATTGGCGAACTCGACGCCAAGGAGTTCCAGACGACATCGATCACCGTGTTCGACACTGCCCAGATCAAAGTGCTCCAGCCTGAGCAGATGTACGTCCAGAGCTTCTGTCCTTCCCCCGACCACGAACCAAGAACCGTATCAGACGCGCAATCAAACGCAAAACGGGAAAAATTCGGCCAACTCGTCGCCGAGTCGAAGCGGCGGAAGTTCCGGATCCGTAAGAACGACGAACGCGAGCCCAGCGAAAACGGCCACGTTGGGCAGATCCAGCACGAGACAATCCAACTCTAGACGACCCAGCCACGATTCCACTGGAAGCGGTACGAAATCGAACGGATCGCCTCAGCATAAGGTAAATTAAATATTATTATATTTTTCAATTTGAGAATAAAAAAAAAATACACAAGTCTTGTTTGACTGTTTGCGCTATTATATTCGTTTTAAGAATTCTGAAGAAAAATAAACGGACACATAAATCCATCGCAATTTCGTGATTTGATTAAACGTGAAAGGTTACTAATTAAAATTGACACGATACTAAAAATATATACGAAGAAAACTATTTTATTTTAAATATTAACTTAGTTTAAATTTATTAGAGAGATTGATAAATTGATAAATTGAAAAATTGATCGTATTAAAAAATTTTTTAAAAATTAAACTGCTTCTTTACATAATTATATATTTCAAAGAAAAGTTTATTTGCAAAATTCTAAATCATTTTCGAAGGAACAGTAATGTTTATTTCTCTTTATCTATTTCAAAAATCAATTTTCTCCAAACCTACTTTCTACCAATAGAAACTATCTACAGTGTAGTTTTATGTGCCAAATGGAACATCAATGACCTCAAGACGATAGAACAGATATTACGTACGTAATATTTTTCTAGGTGCTACAAAAGACATCGTCCGGCCACTCGTCCCACTCCAGTGGAAAATCGATTTCGAGCGGGAAACTCTCGTCATCGCCCTTGAAAACGTCCACGTTACCAGCGAAATCTTCCCCGCTGAAAATGGTTCAACAGGGATCCCTGACCCCTCTACAAGAGGCGCAGAATTCCATAACTCTGCAAGTATCGACGAATCTAACACCGGTCAGTCCATCCCAAGATCAGCATCGCTCGATTCAGAACAGCGTAACACTTGCCTCGAACGCCACAAGCACGACCACCATCTCCGGCTCACCTGGGACAAAGATCTACGTCCAACAAAATAACTCCCCAATGAGATCGGTGATCACGTTCGAAAACGGCACGGTGAAGACGAAATTGGCCGAAAAGGAGACTATGGACTGCAAGGAGAAACAGGATCGCGAATTGATCACCGAGAAACTCTATAAAAGCAAGATAGACGAGGAGAAATTATTCAAATCGAAACTCGACGAGGAGAAGTTGAACAAGTCGAGCAAGATCGAACGGCCTTCCTCCCTTTACGCTTCCAAAGAATCGAAACCGAGCCTCCTGTTGTCCGAGTCCGATAAAGAGAACAAACCAAAAGTGGAGGAGGAAGTGCCTAACAAATTGAAACTGACGAATCGGCTGAACAACAGCCAGGCGCATCTGATTGACGGATCCACCAACAACATTGACAAGAATTCTCTGGTCAACGAGCAATCCGGTATGAAGAACACGAACGACGCCATGAACAACTCGAGAAAATTGAGCCTATCGTTATCGAAAGACGCTTTAAGCTACAGGAACCTTCTCCGTCCGGGTTCGAAGAATAACATCGCGTCGAATCCACCCTCGCCTACGAAATCATACGATGGTTTCGGTGGATCGTTCAACAACGTCTATATAGAGAATCTCGAAGCTACGAAGCAGCAGAGGGCGCCTCAAGGCTCGGAGCCGAACTTGGAGAAAACGGTCAGTCGGGGAGATCTGTACACGTATCCAAGTTTGAGCGATATGCAGGTTCAATTCACCAGCCTGGCGGCGCAAAAGATTCTAAAAGGTTGCCCAATAAACAGCGTGGACACGTTGGTCGAAGTCAACATGGCGGCTGCCGAGAAGCCGAACAACTGCGACGTTACTGTTCACACCGACTTTGGACTCGTTTAAAATTTTCGTTCGTTTCTTTTTGATCGGGAAAAACTTGGCCTGGTTCTCTCCATACGCGTTTTTCGTACAGTGAAAGGTTGAACTTTAGCACGATGAACTTGTCGGTATCTCGTATGCTTGCGTCGTGGTAGATATGTTAAATAGCAAACGGATGAACGGATGTACTGCTTAAGCATATAGAGAGAATTGTAAACAGTTACCAATAATAAATAAACGTTTGTTATGCTCATCGAGTATATATATATATATATGTATCGCACGATCGCATGTTATCTCTTTAACCCGAACAATTTATAAGATCCGATTCATTCATGTTAAACCATCGATTATCATCCAGGTGATTCTCGAACATTGTGCTTCCATTGATATCATCTATATGCTTACGCGGATGAACGTTCGATAATATTGTATAAAATAAATCCCAGCCATTCCACAGAGAATATTCATTCATAGCTTATTCATAGTTGCTCACAGCTCAATAATCCGGCGAAATATATATTATATCCAAGCGATAACTTTTATTCGCGTGATAATTTAAGTTACGGATATCTGAATGCTCGTTGCATTGTCGTTGCTCTCATCGTTCGTTCATTGGCCATTCTCGTTTTAAAACTTATCATATCAAGAAAAATCGAAACATTTATTTGGTGTAATTTATAAAATTATAAAATTATTCGTGACTTTTATTTTTTTCATTACACGCACTTAATCGATCAATAGAACAATGCATTGCGTGCATCAGATTTCATCGTGCCTCCATTGCCTCCGTTTTTATTTTTTTCTTTTCCCTTCTTTTTTTTCCTTTTTTTTTTTTTTTTTTTAATTTAACGTAATACACGAAATGAACAATAAACGGGTACCACAGCGTCGTAACGTTAGCAGTTTTGCATCGCTTTACCGAGCTAAAGCGATTTGCTAAAGCAATACTTCACGTACGATAGCCTGACAATTTGCCTTATTCGAATGAGAGAAAAAGAGAGAAAAAAAAAGAGATAGTATTTTATGCAAATTTCAAATACTGCCAATTTTTCGTAGCGTCGATTTAGGATAACAATCAACAACCTGAGGGGAAATCGAATCTTTATAAAAAATATAAAAAAAAAAGAAACAATAATTTAACGTGCACTATTCGTTCATTTCGAGTTCAATAGTCATACAGAACGAGAGCCTGTAAGCGTTAGGCGATATTTTTTGTTTCGGTCGATATGCCAAAGTAGAGAGAAAAAGTATAGTGCAGTCAAATTTTTTTAGAATTTAGGATAACATTATTGACTACACAAACGCAAGAATATATATTACAAGTATTAAAATCGAATATGATTACCGTATTTGTAATGAATTCTCATTAAAACGGGTAAAATTTGATATAAATGAAATTCTCACGGATAATCACTGTATACGTATAAATTTTATATCTAAATTAGAGCTTTTATATACCTCTGATAAAATTGTAAGTGAAATAATTTGGAAAAAATTTTAAATCAAAATTGTCGTTTATATGAAAAAAAGAAAGAAGATATACATTTGAACTGAATTTTGCGCATGCGCAGAATATTTATATCGAATGAAATAATTATGGCGCGAAAATATAAAAAAAGTCAACTACAATGTTACGAAATTAATGACACACATACACAGATACACACACAAATACACGTATATATATATACATATATATAATGAAAAGAGGTGCATTTCCTTATTGAGAAAATAAGAAATACCATTTTATAATTAGCGCAATGATAAATCTAAGTGCCAAAATCATTAATAGTACTTAAATCGCCTTAAACCGCTTGCAGTGCGACCTCGTGGCGTCATACTGCAACGAAGTCGCGATGTAAACGAGTTCTCCGTATAAAGTTCGAATTACAATATTAATCTTAAACGTCAGACATATAGTCGTAAGACGATAGATAAGTGGGTACCGATAAATGGAACCTGCTTTGTATATTTCGTACGTTGTATTACCGATTAACCGATAGTTTTCGATACACCTCTAAGTCTTCCAGTTTTTACGAAAATGGAAGGACAGCGAGCGTTTTACGTCCTTATTTCTTATCAAAACTAACTTGTAGAGTACATGTAATCTTGCTCTATCATAATTATAACAACGAAAGCGTATGATAATAAAGAAGATAAAAAATATATGATTTTGTTATATATATCACAATCCTGAAATTATTATAAATTTAATTATTGATTCGCTTTATAATTTCAATATAAAAAATTTAACTGAAAAATCATTGGAAACTTGGCAAATAATATAAAAAAAATGATACAAATGATATGTATATTTCAATTAAATTGTTAAAAAGATTGAAAATAAATAAGAAACTAATAAAAAATATTTTTTTGCAATTATCATACACAATACACAATATAAATTACTGAATTACTACATATATTTAAATACTAGATATTTTTTTTAAAATCTTGATTGTAAAAACAAAAGTAAAAAATTAAGGAAATTTAAACAAAGAAAGTTTTCCCGCTAATACTGTCTTGATAAATAAATTTTCTCTACCATTTGTAGTTATCTACAGTTGCAAATAAGAATTCTGTAATACCTTTGAAGAAGATCAATATTCTAACGCCCTCTAGAATTCTATTAATCTAATAAATTCATTTTTAAATAAATATCTAAAAATTTCTTATTATTTAAATTATTCTATATAATAATCTAATTTTTAGATAAATATCTAAAAATATTTAAAAAGTGGATTTTGCAATCTTTGAAAACCTAATATATTTTATACATATCTTGAAGTATTATATGTTTCTTTCATTATTTGATCCTTTAAAACTATTGAAACAAATTCAGACTAATTTGATTTGAATCTTCAATTCTTTATAATTCCTATCTGTAAAAAAGCTAAATGTTTTTTTAATAGTTAATAGAAATCTAAGAATAGAAATCTAAGATACTACTTATATTTATAAATTGATTTCTTTCTTGAAAGAAATTTGAAAATATTGACTATCTATATAAAAATTTGCTTAAATACTTAAATAAAATCTAATATAATGATAAGAAGAGAAAAAAAAATCTTATATGAAATAAGTTTTCTTGAATCAATCCTATAATAATCTTTAAACGAGTCAAATTATATAACTGAAAAACCAATGAAAATATTTTCCATGCAATATAAGATCGAATAATGGAAGAACCGTAAAATATTTATTTTGTATCACAGTAATTAATATGTCTTATATATAAAATAAAAAATTTTTTAAATCAATAAAATAACTGTTTCATTTATAATGTTAATTATAATAATTTATATTACTTTATCCATTTAAATTTAAATATCTAGAATATTAATAATAAGAAAGTCAATGATAATATTTATTAATTATTTATTGCTATATAACTGATTATTTTTAATTCTAATTTTTTTATTTTTTTTGTCAATTGTAAATTAATTAACATTATAAATAAAATATTTATCTCATTGAAAAGAATTACCTTTGTATCGTCCATCAGGTGATGCAGGAACATGAATAGTATCCACAATTGTAGTGGAAATTGAATTTGGGCATTCAGTATTCGTAACACTATATGAATAAACGCGATTATTTTTTAACGCAACACTAATTGAAAAAATAATAAGAAAAATCGCGGTGGAATCGCAACACTAATTTAAAAAAAAAAAGAATTTAATTCAAAAACTATTATTTCTGTACCAAAAGCTACAATTAATTGAAAGTAAAGATTTTAATAACAAATAACGTTTAATAAATTTTAATGCTAAATTTGTAAAAAATTATAATTATATTGTAATAAAAAAAACCCGATATCTTATAATTCGCAACACTAAATCAACCCGTAAATAAATTTTCGCAACACTAATACAAAATCGCGAAATGCCCACTGGATAGGATGATAACTGGATCTAAATGGCATGCAAATTAGGCCGGCATGCATCGGCCACATAATAAAAAAAAAAATTACTACTACATATTACTAAAATGAGCACAATGACAAAGTAGTAACAAAAATGATTTCCCATTCTTTGAATTCGAAGAGAATCCAAAAAATGAGAAACCATTAGTAGTTGCCCTCTTCTATGGCAATTTGCCGGGCCTCTTCGGCTCATAGCCTCTTCTTTCTTCGGGCGCAATACCCGCTGAAACTTACATCTAGGCTCGAGATTCACTAATTGCAAACAAAAAAAAAAAGAAAAAAAAAAACCAATGATCGTTGTCTATACATATTGTATATTCTCGAGCACATCGCGAAATTCGAAAAATCGATGAAAAAAGTGAAATACAAGCCATATCGTCTCAGCTTCATCCTCGATTTTTCAAATTTTATTCCCTGAAACAGATTGTCACGCGAAAACGCGCCTACCCGATCAGAGACTGTGACAACCTGCCCGGCCCTACCTACTTATAATTAACAGACACACCAGAAGTATACTACCTATCCTACCTAGTTCTATATTTAAAAAAATGGCAAAACAAGCACACCAACACATTCATTCCACGATTCTCACGCATAATACTCGGGCGCAAAAGCCTAAACTAGGGAAACGTCCCGGGACGCCTCCGACACCCGAGCTTGGCACACTACATTCACACTCTAACTTTACGTACCATTTTCCTGAAATCAACTGACGATGGTTAGCGACCATTGCGTAAAATATGATAAAAAAATCGTATCTATATTAATTTTTCTTAATCGTAAATATTTATATTTGAAAGAATATATATATATCTTTTAAAAAAAATGAAGTTGCTATATGTAAAATATAGTGATTGATGATATTTATTTCATATCTTATCATTTCATATTTTTGTTATTATTATTAATTATTATTTTGATGATAAGATTAATAATATATAGATGTAATATTATTAATATATAAATAATATATAAATAATAAAATTATTAATATATAATTGAATTAGTAACTATAAGTAGTAGAATATTATGATTATTATTTTAAATATTTCAAATTTTAATAAATTAACGACGCAATTCCACAGCCTAACCACACACACACATAATGTGGAAAATACGTCGTGCACGATACACTAACACATCGTCAGTCGCTAAAAAAATTATTATAAACTTAAAAATTATGTTCATCGTGCCTATCGCCTTTCTCTCATTCAAGTAGCACCTGGGCACGTGAATGAGATCCTGGCAATAAACACGGAAAGGGTTAAACCTGAAAATCCTGAGCTAAAAAAATATTAGTATATTTTGTATTTAACGGACTATGATTTATTTTATTTCAAACATTAATAAATATATTATATTATAATATATTATAAATTTAAAAAAGTATTTGAAAATTTTAATAAAAAAGAAAGAAAAATATTTATAATAAAAATGAAATTTATTTATTAAAAAAGATATTGATAATAAAATTCAATAAATAAAAGTAATTGACAAAAATAATGATATATTAAATGATATATTAAAAGAAATAACCTCAGACGATCTTTTCATCAAAGCATATTTTTAAAAAAATAAAAAATTGATATTCAAAACTTATTGCTTTGATACTGAGATCTATCTGTCGCGAAATGTCTTCTTGTACTTAAAATTTATTACATTTTTAGATGAAAGAAATAAAATTTTAATATATTTATTATATTAGAATTCAAATAACTAAATTCTTAAAATATTATCATGAAATAAAATTAAAAATAATTTCATTATTTCATTATTAATAATATGTAAGTATTCTCATTTTATAATAATTGGAATAAAATCAGAAGATATGCAATTTTTCTATTATTTAATTAATATTATCTATTATTTATTATTTATTCAAATTTTTATATAGATACTTAATTTTTACAAATATATTCATACTAAATATATTGTATATACAATTTTTTAATTTTAGACATTAATTTTATTTAGAATTTATGCTAAATTATAGCAAATTTTTTCAAATACTAATATTCAAACTAATTTAATTAATATTAATATTAATATTATATTCATATTATATTATTATTAAAAAAATTATTAATATTCAAAAATACGATGTACAAGAAGACCTAGCCTGAACTAATAAATAAAATGCAAAAGATGGAAATGTTACTACTCGCGAATATAATAAATATTCGCGGTCATTGTGCTCATGAAAAAAATCTACGTAGTACAACCAATCACTCGTGTCGATTCGGATCTTTCATCCTACGACATGATTGAGTGACCAGAGGAATAAAAATACATGCGACTCACCATTCGATGCGAAGAACGTTATCATTGATTCTGTTATGGCCAAAGAAAAAGTCAAGAAAATTGGTAGAAATCTGTAACAAAATATAAAATATTATATCTATTTTAATAGAAGAATAAAAATTTTAATTTTTTGAATATCAATTGCCTTGATTAATTATAATAATTAATAATTTATTTTTTGATTAATAACTTATAATGTAATTAATAAAATAAAGGAAGTAGAAAAATATATGAAAAAAATTACCTCTTTATATAATGGATGATCATCTTGAAATTAGCACTGACTCTATTCTATACCAAAAATAAATATTTTTATATTAAAAAAAAAAAAAATAAAATAAAAAATAAACTATTAACACATCTGTTTAATAATTTACGGAAAACACTGACTCTAATTTCGCGTAAGACTATTATAATTACACTTAATTAAGAATTATTATACTTTAAAAAAATATTAAAAATATTATTACAAAGCAAACACTGATTCTATAGACCACATTGCGCGTGGCCATAAATATTTTTCATAAATTCAAAGAACTTTCAATTCAATCTTTGAATAGAAGCTATCAACAAAAAAATAATATTATATATTTAGTATATATTTATTATTATATTATATTAATATATTATTAATATATTAGTATATATTATATATTATTATATCTATTATATCTTTAAAAATAAAATATTAAATATAATTTAAAAGTACAACATTAATTATTAAAAAAATTTTTTAATTTAAAATTAAATTTTATCACCTTTTGCCAAGTCATCATGGCGTCTATATATATTGAAATTTTTGCCACTTTTTTATCATTCCATTATATCTGCAATTAATTAATAACCTACATAAAAAATCAAGATTTTCAAATAAATATATAAAAGGAATAAAATTAATCGATTATATTGAAATAAAATAATAATCAAGTATAAATTTTATCGTAAAATATCATAATATGAATTACCTTTAGCTTTAACCTGTAATTTTAAAGAATAAAAAAACTAAAAAGAAAAAGAATAATTTAATCACTAAAATATTTTTACTTATAGTAAGAAACACAACACAACATTATTAATGGAATATTATCATATAAACAATAAAATATAACCGTAAAAATACTTAAATATTACGCAACAAATAAATCACACAATTTACGAAAAATGACGCGTCTTACACTACTAACTATCGATAGTACAATGATATCTCGCGTTATAATTTCGATTATCGAATTATAAATTAGAAATATACGAAGAAATATACGATATGCTTCGATTCGATAAATCGAAATATGTCGAATGTGATACACAAATTTGCAATTTCCAGAAAAAATTATTATGATAAATATTTATATTTTCTTACATATAAATAAAAAAGATATAAATATATACAAACAAAATGCGAAATATTATTCTTAAAAATAAAATTCATTTAATAAAAAAAATATGTTATTATTGAAATTTAACTTGACAAAATAAAATTGATTATATTGAATTAACTACTGTATGTTTCAGTATTAATAAATAAACAATAAAAGCTATTCCAAATATTAAAAGAATATATATTTCTATTCTTGTAAAATGAAAAATGTTACCTGATATACCTGATATACTGCTATAAATCGTTGTATGTCAGCTATATATCATTATTCCTTCGAAGTCATCGCAACAATCAAACAATTATTTGGACATATAAAAAACAGAAACAAATGTATAAAATAACAATTATATTAAAATAAAGCAATAATCAAATTTTTACGAAAAGGCTTACAATATAAGCTACCGGTAACCTCAAATAAATGATCGAAAATAAAAGCATACAAACTTCAAAGAATTAATTAATTTTGTTATCACAATGTTTAATATATTAATAAATGAAAATAACGATAATTTATAAATTTTATAATAAAATAGGAATAGATTTACTTACTGCGTAGTTAAAATCAAACAATTAAAGTTGATACATCCTGCAACAATTATTTTCGACAAAAGAATGACGCCATAAGTTTACCTAGGACGTTTCTAATTGGCTGAAACATATAGTTCTTTATTAGTGAAGTCGCGCGAAAATTGAAGTATTTATATAACATATAATAGATTGTAGATTTTTATAATATTGAAAAATCTATGAAAATCCACTCGTAAAAATATAGAAATTAAAATATAAAGAATTAATTATCAAAATTAATTTGACATAAAAATTAAATAGAAAACACTAAAAAATAATAAAGGAATTTAAAATGAAATACTGTATATATATATATATATATATATATATATATATATATATAAATTAAATACATTAAATATAAAAATTAAGTAAATTAAATATAATTATATATTTATCATATTAAACGAATATATAAATAAGTGTATAAATAAATTTTTATTTTCAAACTATTAATACAACATAATATTTTTTTATTATTTAATCTTACTTAGAAACAGTTAAATAATAAATAAATAATTATCTTTTAATTGTATTATTAAATTAAAATTATATATTTCATAATCTAAAATTTACAAGAAAAGTATTTTGCAATTTTCTTTTATATCTTTTCAAATTTAATTAATTTTATTTTGAATAAAATTATTAAAATATTTAATTACATATTTAAGTAATTATTTAACTAATTATAATATATTATATAATTTAACTAATTATAATATATTAATAAATATTATATATTATAAATTTATAATAAAATATTTTACATTATTCTTCAATTTTCACTGAAGACTGAAAGAATAAAGCGTTGCGCCGTTCCAACCAATCAGAAAGTCGCGAAGATACAGCGACTCGACGAATTAGTGGGGACGGCGTCAGTCTATTGTCAACAATCGTAGAGAGAGTACGTATTACATCGGCACAGGTATTTATAAAACTATATAAAATTTAATATTTTGGAATAATTTATTTATTATTATTACTTTTGTTTAATAATTTAATTTATATTGAATAAATTATTTCATTAATTATATATATGTTTAATTATTTATCAAGTATTAATATACGAAGATAAATTGTCTTTTGAATTTTTTTATCATTCATTTTTTATTCGTGTATTTGACAGTTACAGTTATAAGCGTTTAAAATCAAATTTGATTTATTTTCTTTAACATTATTATTTTAATTTTATATATTGTTTTACGATTTTAATTTTTATTTTATAATTTTTTTCTTTTATTAAACCATTAGAATATTATTTAATTAAAAAAATAGCTTCGAAAGTATAATAGGTTATACACAGACTTTCATACAAATGTAATAAGACATAAGACATTTTTATATTAAAAAAAAGACAATCAATAATTATTCTAAGTTTGTTTTGTCTTTTTATTCATATGTAAAGAAAAATAATTATCAGATTATTTTAATCAATTTTATTTTATTCATATTCTTATATATATATTTTTTAAATACGTTTATTTATTTATTCAATATGTTATTTTTGTTTGATTTTATACTCAAAATATTTATTATAATTTTTCAAGAAATTGATAATATATCATTTTTGTATTTTAATAATAACAGTATTTTCTTAAACAAATGTTTGAGAAAAAAGAATGAAAATATTAAAATTATAATATTTAGTTTCTTTTTCCAGCCCATTTTCTAATAATAATATAGTTTTATTTTCAGAAAATATTTATGATTACGTGCAATGTAATCGCTAGAGTCAGTGTTTATTTCGTAATAGTATTTTCAATATTTTTTAGAGCATGATTGCTCTAATTAAATTTAGTATATTTAATACGTGAAAATAAAATAAATAAAGTCATTGTTTGTTTGACGATTGTAATTTAAACTAGTGCGGGTAATATTTTTTTATTTTATTTTTTCTTTTAAATATTTATCTCGAGTAAATATTAGAATCAGTGTTTCAACAAAATAAGGCGATCATATTATGCAAAAAAGTAATTATTTTTATATATTTTCTATCAATTTAACGTTTTTTATTTTTATTTATTTCAGTTCTTTCAAATAATTATTATATTATATATATCATATTATATATCATATTTTAAATTATGATTTAATTTTTATTATAGTTTCCACTTTCTTTAACTCCGAGCACCTTATGGATCACTACAGCAGCAAATATATAACAATGTAAATTCTTCACATCAAATGGTAAGTCCCATGCATTTTTATTTCATTTTATTTCAATTATATCATGAGATGAAAAATTCGATATGAATAATTATTTATATTCTATAGATTTTTTTCACGAATAATTGCGAATATTTATTATGAATAATAATATTTTTTTTTTACGTTTTATTTATTAATTCAGAATAAATCTTTTTGTACATAACATTTTCAAATATTAATAATCTTTCAAGTTAATTATCTAGAATTAAATAATTATAATCTATTGGAATTTATTTAATATAAATATTTAGAAATATTATAATAAATAAAAATATTCAATATATAAATTATATAAATTATACATGAAATAATTCAAATAAATAATAAATAATATTAAAATAAATTATTTTTAATTTAAGTTCATAACTTTTATTTTTTAATATTTTTAAATTTAATTTTGCTTGATTTTTAGAACTAAAAATACTAAAATTTTATTCCTTTCGAAAAAAAATATATTAAATTTTATGTACAAAAAGATATTTCGTGACAGATAGATTTTGAAATAAAAAATTATAAGTTTTAAATATATTTATTTGTTTATTAATTTAATAATATTTAATAATATTTATTATTAAAATGATTTATATAGAAAAAAGTAGTTATTAAAAATGATTATTATAGTAGAGAAAGAAAGTAAATAATATGACAGATATAAATTAAAAATTGTCAACTCAGCGTCATCTTTCGAGTATTTAAAACATCTCAGACAGGATAAAATAGAATAAGAATTAAGAATCAGCGCCATCTCGTGATACTAAAAAAATATTTTTTTTTTAAATTACTCAAAAGATGGCGCTAGACTTTATTTCTTTTTCTATTTTACCTTATCCTTGGAGAAATGATTTTGGCATTGGATCGAAAGATGGCGTTAACAATCAATTCTTAGTCTATCTCTGTCCTTTTCATTTTGTTTTTTTATTCTTTCTACGTGTTTCATTTGCGGCACTCTCAAGATGGCGTTGATTCCACAATTTTTAAGTTATGTCTATCCTTCTTCCATTATTTGTTCTCTTTGTCTACACTTATTCTTTAAAATTTACGCTGAAGGAACAATATATAATTAGCTTAGATAAAGTAGAATAAGAATTAAGAATCAGCGCCATCTCGTGATACTAAAAAAATGTATTTTTTTTAAATTACTCAAGAGATGGCGTTAGACTTTATTTCTTATTCTATTTTACCTTATCCTTGGAGAAATGATTTTGGCATTGGATCGAAAGATGGCGTTAATAATCAATTCTTAGTCTATCTCTGTCCTTTTCATTTTGTTTTTTTATTCTTTCTATGTGTTTCATTTGCGGCACTCTGAAGATGGCGCTGATTCCATAATTTTTAAGCTATCTCTATCCTTCTTCTACTATTTGCTCTCTTTGTCTACACTTGTTCTTTAAAATTTATGCTCAAGGAACAATATATGATTAGTTTTATTGTTCTTTGATGAAATTGATGAAACGACATTTTGTGCTCTGCATGAACTAACATTTATGTAGTATATTATGTATTATACATGTTATATAATATATAAATAATAATATATAAATAAATTTAATTTTATTAACATTATATTTTAAATCTATTTTTATAAAAAAATCAAATTAGTATTATTTTCACTGTATTATAACAAAAAGTACGAGTGTAATTTTTAATTCATGAATAATTCAACTCGTACATAAGTCTGTCTATTATTAATAGCAGTCAAAAGATCTATGAATATAATAATGCATACACATCAATAAGCATAATGATTACAAATATTTCAATATTCATAGATTAATATTTATTTATTTATTTATTATTTTAATTCATTCTCTAGATTAGATTCTTTCTTATATTTCGTATATTTTATATTTAATAATTGGAAATATTTTCAATTTTAATTATTACTTTTCGTTCAATTTTTATTATTGTCCCAATTTTATTCTTATATTTCTGATTTAATATCTTAAATCCTTATTCTTTGTCAATCTATTTCAGAAAATTCATTATTATATAACAAATAAATTTTATAATATCAACGATACAATATTCCATAAATAAAAATAGAATGTTATATCGAATAAGCGATAACTAAATAAGTTATTTCAGTTTTTAAATTATTCCACACAATTATTAAGTTTTTATTAGTCATACAAGTTAGATATTCAGTTCACTTTGAAGCTAAATTAATGCTAATTTTGTAACTAACTTTACATTTCCCCCTCTCCCCTTCATTCTTAATTTAAAAAAGCGAACGAAATAACAGGATATTATTGTTTCCATTTAACATTTATATTTTCATTCATCTCGTGTACCGCTAAAACTAGAAAAATTCGAATCCATTGTAGAACCGTTAACTTCATCGACAAATCCTATAAGAAGTTCAGCACGTGCGATTTCTTTCAACAGCTGGAACACTTCCGTACAAAGTAACGGCTATCCAATAAGAATCGAACGCATTGGTTAATCCCGTTTCCGCTTTCCTTCCTAATTGCTTAAATTGCCGGAAAAGTTTAAGTGAAGCTTCAACCGCGCAAGCGCATTGTAGGGCGCACGCTGCGCCAGTACCACTCGGTCAGGTAAGGTTAGATTAGATTTCATATCGTTTTCCAACCCTCTCCTCATGTTCAGTACACCCCAAGCCATCACTGCGGTCGGTAGGTTTCACTTATACATTCCCCCATCGACAAATGCACGCGCATACATACGTACACGCGCCATTCGTGTATTTGTTTATACATTCGTATGATCGTATATCCGTTTAATCGCACATCGATCAATGCGATGATTTACGTTGTTCGTCGATTAGAATGGTGGCCGGTAACTGGATGAAAACATGAAATTCTCGCATCGGCACGCAACATTTTCAACATTTTGAATTTTTACGCAATCGAGATTTTATTGAATTTTTATAATCGAGATTTTATTGAATTTTTCACGTACGATTGGTGAATCGGGATTATTAGTATATACCGATGCGAGAATGCATAAGGAAATTTGGTTGGACTAAAAAAGGCTAGCATATAGTGTTGTCGCGTCGTCGGTGGTTGTGAAAGTGACCGTGAAGATTGTTACAACGAGGCAGTCTCGACGGAACCAGTTACACAGGGTGAGCGAAATAATTCACAGTCTTTAAAAAGATTAATGTTTACTCTCGACCTACCTCAAAACTTTTTCGTGCGATCGGAAACACGAGGGTTCTCGAGCCGTGCACCTTCAACGTAATTGATTTAAGCCCCATAATTCAAGTAAACTTTGAAACTTTCGTTCCAAATAAATCTGATCGTATATTTTTATTAAAACCGAAACAACCGCCTTTTAACGTCGTTCTAATGGACAAATGCATCGCATCGTATGCTACTATCTTTACACATGAAACTACTATTATTAATTAAACACGCTATTATCACATTCACATTATCCTGTGATCACGTTTCAATCGCGCATCAATCGGACAACAACATCGAATAGAGGAAATTTTTAAAAAAAAAAAAAAAAAAAATATCCAAGAAGATCGCGCATTTAATAATATTCCAGCATGCATTCGCATTTAACGTCCATCGTGGAAATAACCAACAGCTTCCATTCACAATGCAATCGCTCCTATTAGCAAAACCGCGGTAACCAAAAGTGCTGCGTAAATGAGGCCACGAGCGTCAAAAAACGCGGTAGAAGGGCAGAGTAAAACTGTGGAGAGTAGAGAGATGTGGAGAAAATAAACAAAAAAGAAAAAAAATGTTGGCACGATCCAAGATGAATTGATATAGAGAAATTCCTCCGTCCTGGCTACGAGTGCAGCACGCGTGGGATGAATACAGCTAGGGACGGCTGTATATCCGTAATCAGGCAGGTGTGAGTGACATCTACGAATAACTAGGATTGACGCGCAGGCGCCTCCACCTGTAGATACGCTTCCATACGCGAGGCTAAATTACTAGATTTATCCGTCGGTGGAACAGAGCGGTGTCAGAGTATGCGGATCAATATAATTATCTTTTTTTTTCTTTTGCTTCTCTTCTTTCCTCCTCTTCCCTTTTTTTCCCTCCCCCTTTTCTTTTCTTTTCTTTTCTTTATCGCGAAAGAAGTACACTCCTTTTACCGAGTGTACTTTTTTACCATTTGATCCCAACGCTCACGGGATCGTGCACAGCGCTCCGTGGCGCGTACAGCTTGCGGGGAACCGACTAACGACGAGAAGATCGATAAAATTACGTATCTCATTGAAAGAGTTCGCTTCGGCAGCGGGACTCTCTCCTTTCCTTTTCTTTTACGATCCTCACACTCACGGTAAGAAAACCCGATCCCTCTATCGTAGAATCGTCTCGGAATTGTTCTTCTTTGGGAACAACTCCCTCTCCACGTTTCAACGATCCACATTGAGGGGAAAGTATCTTTCAAGAGAGGAATTCTTTTCCTCGCTATCTTCATTCCTGATGCTGGGGAAAGGGAAGAAAGGGAAAAAGAAAAAGAAGAAAAAAAAAAAAAAAGGAAATGCGATCTCTCGGAATCGTCAACCGTGAGACAAGGGAACGAAAGGACACTCGAGTAAACGATCCATTTCCGACAAGCTGGACAAGATTTATCTTCGCTGGAAAATGATATTTAGGGAAAAGGGATATTTTCAGAAGTACGAGCGTGACAAATGATTTGAATCTTTTCAAATATGTATATATATATTTTTTAACGTTCAATCGACTATTTTATTCGATTCGTATATATCGTTAATATAAAAATTGGTTTTATCGTGTATACGTAAATAACATAAAACGAAACACACAAGGGGCCAATATATCGTTTCCACTCCGTTCGCGATACACGCTTATTTAATCAAACCTGCTGACGTTTTTATTTGTTTAATACACTATATATATACATCTATACGTAGAATATATCGAGCAATAAAAGAATATACACGAAAGAGGGGAAAGAGGGGGGAGGAAATGATCGATCCCCCTCGAAAAAAAAAAAAAGAAATTTACGACGATCGCCGCGAAAATATTTCCACGTAAATAATAAAATATACATAGAAACCGTGCGTTTCGAGCAACAAGCCGCGAAAAATCCTAGTGGCTCTCGTTCAACAACGCGACCGGACACGGATGATGCATCCAGTTCCAACTGCAATACCGTCCGTTTCATCCCTCCATTTCCCTCCTATTATCTCGTGCTCATCGCAAGTTCAGTGGCAAGTTTTTTCATTATTCTTATTATTGTTTCCAACAGCACCACTCTCGTTCCACCGTTACAATATCACCACTAATGGCCTATGATCGTTAACATTACCATTTCTATTTTTATTAACCGTTCTAATAAGCGTTATTATTTATATATATATATATATATATATATATATATATATATATAGAGCGATATATACTCTTCGAAGCGAAACGCATCGCCCCCGTGTTACGAATTCTCATTACCTTTTCGAAACAGACTTTTTTTTCTATATGTTGTGCACACATACACATATACTCAGAAGCCGCACGCGGTTTAATACCACCCCCGCGGGCACGCGTAAAACTCGCGTCGCACGAGCGACGAGAAAGAAAATAGGAGGATCGGAGGAACGAACGTCTGTCTGCCGGTTGGCACAATGGTCGTCGCCGGGTCAAAAGTTCAGAACTTTTTTCATGTAGCTACACATGTAGTTGAAGGGAGTCGTATCGATCTCGGGCGAGTCCGACGAGCGAAGTTCTTGGAGATTTTGACGAGAGCCCCTTGGCGATGAGCTGCTTTCCAAACAATACTTTCCATGCACTGATACTTGGCAAGCAAGCCGAAGCGACGATCGGTTCGCGCTTAGAGCTTCCCCTCTAATCGAACGCACCTTCGAAGAATAAGAAGCCTTGCCCTTAATTCCGCCTCCTACATCGTTCACCAACTCTGGATACGATTCTTTCGCTCGCAATATAAGGGTAATCCTTTAAGAGCCTTTAACGCCGAGCTAAGTCTCCAAGCTAAGGTTCTAAAGATAGAGCTTGTGTGGATAGATTAGTTCGCCTATTATTTTATCGAACTACGGATTATTTGCGAATTATAGGTTCGATCTATCGACATCTTCTTAATCGGTGTTCACAGAGGAATTCTTTGTGAAACCTTTGTTACACACAGGGATGTAATCAGCGATGATATTCGCGAATATCAGTGTGGACGTGGCATTACTAACTTTTCTCGCTGGCCACTACTTTTTCGCTCATTTTTTTTTTTTTTCTCCTCCTCCTCCAAGCTTTGAGTCGCCTCTACTCTCCACGCCATTATCACCAGCTTTTTGGTCGCCTTCGAGCTCGATCCATATAATGCCTACGCTTTTACGACCCCTCTTTTACGACCTTACGAAACGAAACGAGCCGAAAATGTCGTAGCCGCGGTTTGTCCGCCTTCCCTTCTGTTCTCTTCTCTCTCTGTTCACCATTTTAGCGAGCAATGCAATGTCTTTGATTCTCTTTCTCTCTCGCATTTCTCTCGTTTCACTGGATCAAACATTGGATTAAACCGTCGAACTGTTGCTTCGAATTCGTCGGCCGCTTTCAATGAGGATTCTTCCTCCATCTTTGATTCCTGATTTCTGACATAAATATATATATATATACAGGAACGGGGCGGGTTTGGACGGGGAGTTTGTTTCGCGGAGAACATCTGCTCGCTTTGACCCCGACGACGGAAATGCATCGTGGCCTGGATCAGCAAGTATAATGAAAACCAACAGCCGATGGTAAACTTTATCGAGATATAGATACAGGGCTAGTTCTAGGTAGATGTGTGTCAGAAACGTGCATGCACGATTCAATCTCTGCGTGGGACAAAGTAATAACATGCATTCGTTTGTGTTTCTTGTCGAGTAAGAGGGAGGGGAAAAAATTATGCGATTATGAATTTAATAAAAATTATTATTAACGTGATAAAATTTTTTTTTTATTCTTAAATAAGAAGAATCTCGTTCACACACGTTTTATATCGTATAATCTTTAATGATAATATTCAGAATATTTTCATATCTATCAACTATTAACATAACTCTCTGACATACAACTTGCCACAAAGTCCGAAAAGTCCGGCCTTGCATAGATGTAACAGGGATTTAAACACGAATTTAAGCCACGTCGCGTAAAAGATACACGTAAATCACACCTGTACCGTGTATAAACTTGTTGGATAAGTTCGAAATAAGCCCCGTTGAATGCACATCTTGAGCTCACCCTAATAACTAGCCGGATGTATCGCCGCCGAGGCATTAAGCTTGTAATATTTATCGTACAATGTCTCCACCGATGGATACAAAATCGTAATTCTCTTTCTCAATGTGAAAAAAATATCAAGCCAAAAATCTTTCTTGATTGATTAATTAATTAGAAGAACAAAGGGAGAAACGATAGACGAAAATATAGACGGTTGCAATATATCGCGGAAAAGGAGGAATGGAAACAAAGGAAATTTGATTTTTGTTGTGCTAGCGGTATCGGAGCGGAGCGAATACTTTTCTGTATAACGTGCAACGATTCAAATTTATTCCACCGCCTCGAGGCGACGGTAAAAGACACATCAGAGCCGCGCACAGACAGAATGTGTCTTATCGATCCGTTCTATTGCGATGGTCATAACAAATTCATGGAGGAAAATACTCGGCGATGCCGCGAGGGTGAGACAGAGGTGCGCGCAGAAGTACGTGGAGGGAGCCGTAGGGTGAGAAAACGCAGACAGTGATTTCGTCTCTTATCGTTAATCGATACACGATGCTAAAATTACCGGAAAAATGTTGGAAGTGGTTCGCCGCGAAATCGGTTTTTAAGCTGGATGAGACCAGTAATTAAAAGGTGACCAGAATCGATAAATGCCAGGTTTGAGCGGGAAAAAAAAAAAAAAAGAACGTTTGGTTACACCCTTGTTCGAATATAAAACACCCTTATAGATATAGAAAGGAAATGATTCACAGCCGTCGAATACGAGTCGATTTGCATCTCGATCTCCTCCATTCCATTCGACAAAATTATTACGCGATCCCGCGTAAATTTTTATCACGCTCTCTGAAATACAACAACGTACAATCGATTACCCATCGTTCCCATTTTTACCTTGTTCTCCTTCCGAAACGATTATACACCCCTGCAGCTAATAAAAAAAAAAAAAAAAAAAAAAAAGGAAAAAAAAGGAAAAAAAAATAGTCTATAGTCGCCGTTATTATCGGCCACCTATCATTCGAGAATATCTGTCGAAGATAAAAATACATAGGTCAGTGGCCCTGCTGCGACGACAGCCGTACATACGGTGAAACAATGTCCTGTCCTGGCTATAAATATGAAATATTCGCTATAAACGCCGCCGACTTCGTATCATACTTATGGAAACTCGACGTGTATTTTTCCCTGACTTTATGATAGTTCGTGTCTCGCTTCGCATTTCTCTTTTTCTCTTTCTTTCTCTCTTTCTCTCTCTCTCTCTCTCTCTCTCTCTCTCTCTTTTCCTCGTATAAAAATAAACTAGGGATACTAGTGGCGATAATCTAGAGCATAGATGAACAATAACATGGAACGAACAATAGAGAGCATAAAACGGTAGCGATATTTATAAAGCTTGTAATCTATGCACGATATCTATCGCGTGGGATAATACAAATCTGCGAAATATTAAACGATCGCAAACACCACCACGTGTTTCCCTTTGTATAGTGAGCAGAAAGCATGTAATTACTACATCGTTAATGCTTCAGTGATCGTTGTTTCGTCGATAATTAATTTTCGCTGTTTCGTTGAATAATTCGCGCTATATATATATATACGTATGCTCATGTATGTCCGAGTGAAAGTGGTTGCCGTGTGTACGCAAAATACGCGGGACCATCATTACCGACCGGGTAATGATCGACCTGAATGAAAATTCATACGAAATTTCCGGTACCCCATACCTAGACCGAAATCAACCGGAATTGTTTCGATTTTGAGTTGAACAGCCCGTTAATCGACTTTAAACGACAAATGGAACTGGATTGGCGAACGATTAAAAACTTATTAAAAGCCGCTATTTGTCTGCTTGAAAATTTCTCGCTTATTTCGCGAGATTACCGATTTAATTTTGGATCGGTGGAAAATTATTAGTTTTCTTAATTGTAAAGAATTTAATTCCTACTCTATAAATAATAAATATTCTAGTAGCTCTAGTAATTATTAATAATTTATTTTATTACGATAATACGCGATAAAAAGCAACGCTTTAGCTAATTTATTTGAAAAAAAAAATCGATCAAGGATTAGGAAATTTTATTAAAAATTGTCGATAATTCGTAATATTTTACAATATTTTCTTTATTTCCGTCTTCGTATAATAAATTTCCTCCCGAAAATGGTCGGTTTCGAAGACAACAATGAAAAGCAGCGGAGGACCAACCGAAAATAAACCGTGTTGCACACGGGTTGACAAGTCGAATGCATAAGGTAAACACGGTTCATTACTGCAGCATTCATTACCGTACCTTCTGAAACGACAACCCTTCGCCTTTGCTTTCACCGGTTTAATGCCGGGTCGGAACAAGGCCGCTTTTGGACAACTCTTCTACGGACTTCTTGAATAAATGAACAACGCGATGCGTAACAAGCCACGTTCGAAAACGTTTCCCTTTTAAAAGCGCTTCGCACGCACTATATATATATACATACATACATACATATATCGAAATAAATAGTTCTCACGTTTCCACGCCGCACCCGTTAGAATTTGAAGCTCGCAGCAAACGCTGCGAACCATGTTTAAAGTTTGCTGTCAGCTCAACGCTGACGGTTGTGTATGCTACAACGGGGGAAATTCGTGAAGTTCCTTGGCAAAGTAAGCCTTATTTCGTTTCATTTGCAAATGTTATTTGCATTTGCGAGACAAGCTTCCATGAAAGCATCCTGTACGCTTTCTCGTTTCACTCGTTCCATCTCCGATACAGTGTAACGTGTCACTGCAAATATCCTCGCTAATTAACGCGAATCTATCCCGATTACCTTCTGTAATCGCCCTACGTATTTTAAACACGGCCATTACACGTATAATGTAACACGTATTCGTCGCTTCGATTTCACCGATCCTCGGTCTTCTTTAATAAATATACTCGAATATGAGATGGAGGAAAGTATATGTGTGTATGTGTGTGCGGACACATGTATAAACGACGAAACTGTTTATTCGTGCATTTATCGGTATTATGACGCGTACGTGCTCACGCATATTCCTGATCTAGACCGATACGCGTCAACGTGTTAAATAAACGTGGAGTGACAAGGTGAAAAGATTCGCGTGACGTCCGAAGCATACAAATCTGATGTCAAATATTCGATGTCGGTATTCGAGTAAAGAGGACTCCATCTATTTAAAAATGATATCTCTCGTTAATCTATTTTTCCTTTCTTTTAAGATACGAATGTTCGGGATGCTTGCCGGAGGGAACCTTTAGGATAAATATTTCTATAATTTGGCCTTCATCTTTTTTTTCTTTTTAGAATTTTTCTATTAACTTGATATTTAACGAATATATATATATACTTTTTATTTGGAACGAATATATCCTCGTAGACCTTTTCTATATATCCTCTTTCTCTCTCAAAATTTTACAAAATTTTTTGTTAGTTAAAAATAAAATTTCTTTTATGGAAATTCGTTCAAATTATTGAATATTCCATATTTCACTGAGCTATTCTATCATTATTTATAAGAATATCATTTTTATCCAACGAATATACCGAATATATTTTTAGGATTATTCAAAATCGAAATTTCGAAGCTTCGAAATTGTGAGATATTTTTCTCGATAACGTGATCCTTTCTCTATAATTCTAAAATTTTTTTCATATATTCAAAAACTTCTACACATATTCGTTACATATCTTCATCTTAATCCAGTCTTTTCGAAATCTTTCCTCTCAACATCTCCGGCGTCCCCATAGGCTACTCGTACCGTCACCCTTCCTCGCGATCGTACGATCGACCAACTCCTCCCTCGGTGTTTTTAAATCGTATGCCAACCCCACACGCGCCATCAACTCTATGAAACCGGTGGTTGGATTCAGGCCGTACGCGCCCAGTTCAGCAGCCTTGTAATCCCACGGGAAGGAGTGATGGTAATTATGCCAACCTTCACCCAGTGCGAAGAAAGACACTGCCGGGTTCTCCGTCGGTTTCACCCTCCTGCAGCCGGAGGAAACGGGGTTAAATCGCGCTTGAAAAACTCGCCTTGCCTCGCCTCGCCTCGCCTCGCCTCGCTCGTTTCAAAGTTTTAATTAACTTGTAAAGGAGGAAGGGAGAGATGAACAACGCGGCGAGACTTGCCTGTTGTACGGTCGATTTCCCCACATGTGGGCGAAACTGTTCACGATAAAAGTTGCGTGCAACGACCACACGTAGCGAATGAGGGCCGCGTGAACGCTTATGAACCACGTCTCGTCCCATGCAAGGATCGGCACCAATATCGGCATCGCGAAGCACAACGTGAGCATAATGACCTCGTAATACCTGGAACGGAGACAATAACTGGAGGAAACGTTAAGGAGAAATTCCTCAGGGAGGGGGGGAAGCCAGCTTTTTCAACGAGCGCAAATTGTTGCGCCTTCTGTTGGAGAATATTTCGGTTTCAACTCGATCAAAATTCAACGGGTGCGAGAAATTCATGAATCCATTGGAACAAACCGGTGTAAATACGATGGACGGTAAAAGCGCGTGCCGCGTCTCCTATGGCCGTTTCAAGGGGTAAGATGTCTTACTTGTCGAAGAATTTTATCACAGGATCGGCTGCGATGTCGCTCATATCGATTTTACTGCCGTACTCCTTCACTGCCGGGTCCCGTTTAACCATCAGCCAACCGATATGGGAGAAGAAGAATCCACGAGTCGCGTCGTGTGGATCAGCGCACGTTTCCGTGTATCTGTGGTGCGTCCTGTGGTCCCGTATCCATTTGTAAAAGTGCGTCTGATCGAATGGGAAAAAAAATATCTGTGATGTCATTCGGGATATACTTACACGACAAAACGATTGCACGTATCCTGTAATTCTCGATGTTCCAATGCTTCGTACGAAATATACTTGATGATATGGAATTTGTTTTATTGTATGAAGAATAAGAGTGATAGAAAATAAAAAGTTTCGTATTTGTTCAGGAATTGGGAAAAATTTTCTCAATCTTATTGAACTCGCTGGAAATTATTAGATAACGTGCTATCTTTTTGTCGCGTACTATAAAAGTGAATATTTTTGACAATTATTCGAGATAATTTAATTGCTTCGTAATTGGACTTTTTTATTTTTCTCTGTGAGTATGATAATGAAAATTCAAGAAGAGGATAAAAAAATCTTTTAAGCAAGATGAGAGATAATTGTGTGTTTTAAGTGATTCAATCAATTTTAGAAAGTATATTTTTAATAATTATTGAACGAAAGAAATTAGAATGGAATAATGAACGAAGGGGAGAAAAAGTTAGAGGTCCAAAAAGTACCCTGAAAAAAAATTTGATTTCGAAAAGATCTTATTAGAAGAGTTTAACTTACCTGTCCAGCCATGCAATACAAATAAGCCAAAAAGATTCGCAAAGGAGTCTTGGCGGAATAACTTTTATGCGCCCACAGTCGATGAGCCCCTGCTGTTATTCCGAAGCCGGCAACAACACCGTACACGATATCTTGATGAAAATAACGTAACGTGAAAAAGAAAAAAAAACAAACGGTTTCGGTCGAAAGAAAAGTCTCGGCCTTATTATCTCCCTATTATTGAAAAAAGAATGAATAAAACTCAACTTTCTCTTGATAAAAATATTCGAATGATCGACAAATCAATTTGAATACTGAAAAAGAGAAATTCGATAAAAAGAAAAATTCGAAAGGGAGGAAAAAAAAGAAAGAAAGAAAGTAAACCGAAACACGATATACTTACTCCAAATCCATGTCCACAGCTTGGCATCACGATAACCGTTCACGAAACCGTAAACGGCGAGGAAATGAAGCACAATGATACCAATCACATTTCGCCATATTATCCGTAACCTGGCCGGGGTTCGTTTCCCGGCGAGTGGAACTGGTTCCACGTCCTCCTCCAACTTTCGATGATTCTCGTCCTTCTTCTTCTCCTCGTGCCGAGTAGTCACCGTGGTAGTGTACATCCTCCAATCTCTCTCTCTCTCTCTCTCTCTCTCTCTCTTAATTTGAAAATTGATCGATTCCCCTGTTAAAACTTTCAGAAAAAAAAAAGAAAAAAAGTCATCCACCCTTCCCATTAAATTTTACGATCGGCCGCCTGTATAAAATTTCCGTTCATTAAATATAATACGGATACTTTAATTACCTCGCACCATAGCTGCGTTAATTAATTAACACGATTACCCATATTAAGCTTGGCGATATGATTGTCAATTATACGTACGATATAAAAGCGGGGTAATTGCATGCACTTCCGTCGCATCATCGATTCTCTTCTTGTCGCGTACACGAAGAGAAGAAGAGAAACACAGGCCGATAGGCGTAATTTCCCAGATATAAGGAAGTTAGCTCTATTACGGGCGCGGCCATTTTCAGAAAGAGAGGACCAGAGGGCGAAATGTCTCGAGCTTTTGACAAGCTTGATAAATTTATAACTTTACTGTAGAAATGCATTAAGCTATGGTGAAATAAATTACGCGATTGAAGGAGGCAATAAGCGCCCTTAATAGTCTTAATTTAATTGAGCGCTCGTTTAATGCTACCGGCGAAGGGGATTAGGGGGAATAAAGTCAACCGTGAGGTAAATCTAGGAATTTTTCATTTAAGGCGATCTAAGGTGTATTCGCTAAACGGTGGGATCGGATGCTGCGTAAATGCGATAAAATAAATAATGCTTTCCATTTCGCCCCAATTAATATCTTTCGCGGGCGATCAACGAGCCTTGGAATGGCATTATCGATGACTAACGATGTGGAATGGATCTTGGATTGGAGGGTACGATCAAACATCATCGTACAATTTTTAAGAAGATGCGAAAAGGGTGATCGTAAATGGGTGACGACATAATAGGAAAATTAAATTAGATTCTTCTAATTTCTATTTTATTCATCGTTGGAAAGAATCATTGGACGTCTATTTACGAATGATATCGATATTAATTTTTTACATTTACATTGTTTCGTTCTTTTATATCGAGCTTAATATCCCAGTTATAAATGTAACAGTAACATTGAAAATTTAACTCCGCTGCGTTTAACAAATTTAACTTGTTTAATTACCAGGTTAAAAAAATTATATACTTGTGATATTTTGCGTTATTACTTTTGATAATTTAAAAATGTATGAAAGATAACTAAATGCTGCATTGTGAGGATTACGTTTATAAAATGTTAGATGTTAAATTATGAAAACTTTTAATCTGAAACAAAAAAAATATTAATGTTAACGTTACACACGAACTGGTTGCAAATTAGATATAGTTGATTGCATAATATAGCTACGAAACAGATATGATTTCTGGAAAAATTCATTATTTTTGTGATCATAATCATCGTTCAATATATACCACGTGTAACCACTATCTTTATCATAGGACAGAAAACAGAGTTTTCGAACGATAAGATAAATTCGAAACAGATTAAATTACCCACGATGCAATTTGATTATTTACAGAGCACATCTGAATCGTGCAAATTAATCGATAGAAGAAAGAACGAAATCCAGTCGAATACCCAGAGAGATTCAATCAAAAAGTTTAATGCATTCGAAAACGATTTCGTACATCGTGAATTATTCCAGAGAGAAATTAGACGGATAGAGAAAAAGAGAGAGAGAGAGAGAGAGAGAGTGAAAGATCCTGAGAATTCTTTATCGTTCTCTATTATCGCTTCAAAATGAAACTGGCATAGAAATTTTATTAACCGGTTTGGAATCTGTTCAACCGAAATACGTTCAACCAGATGTCCGATTTTGCATTAATAAATTCGATTGGGAGATGTACGATTCTGCATCTGATCGGTGCATAAAGGCTACGACTACATCTGCGACTTCCGTGGCGCGGAAAAGATATTTCACGATGTATGGAAAGCTTCCTTTTCCTTAACCGATACGATATATGTTCGTAACAGTTTGACATCGAACGAGTTACGACTCGAGGGATCGGTATTATGTTATTTACGGAGGATTAACCTGCTTGGACAATTTCAAAGAAATATCAGCTTGTCTGAAATCGAGATCCTCGTAATAAGAAAAGAGGTCGAGTAACGTGATACATAAATTGGAGGTATATTGGCAACGTTGGCAGTTATAAATTGGTTAGTGGATTTTATAAAATAAGTGAATAAGCTGAAATGTTATTTTTATTTAAAAATTCAAACAAATGGATAATAAATTAAAGCTGATAAATCATAATAATTATGAAGATAAATTAACCTTTTGCGGGTACGTAATTATTTGATATAAATAAATGTAAAATTGCGCGAGATAAAATGCAAAAGAGTAATCGTGCTGTTACGGGCCAAATATCCAATATGCAATTTAAATATAGAGATTTAGAATAATAATAAATAAAATCGTTTCTGCAAATAGAAATCTACTAAAATAAAATATAAACGTAAGAAGAATTTTGGGAAATTTTAACTTGTATTGGTTAAAGAAGAAATAATATCAAATTTTTATATACTATACTAAAAATACTACCAAATGATACAAAAATTAAAATATAATTGAACTTAATTAATTAACATAACAAATGTTATAACAAATAGCGTAGAAATTCAATTTCTCGTAGATCGAGAATTAATTGACCTATCGTTTAAAATAAAAGGAGAGAAACGATAATTTCATCCATTTTCATATTAAACTTATAAAGAACGCGATACCATAGATATTAATAATAAACATTTTCATATTATACACAGCATAATAACAGTCAACGTTCCTCCAATCTACGATACCCGTTCGCAATAAATACACGTAATCTCGTGTCATTAATATCTACACGGTATGCACATTTTGACAGATTGAAAATAATTGCCGATATTTCATCACACACCTCTTTCTCTCTCTCTCTCTCTTTCTCTCTTTCCACGCCGTTACTCTTGCGATAATAATTAGAAATTAATTCAGTGTACGCTGGTACCGTGAAAAAATTATTAATGCATATGTATTCAACCGCTAATCTCTTCTCTCATTAACCACGGTTCCTTAAACCGTGTTCCTGTGAAATAGCCTTTCGAAATTCGGGAAACGATGATTTACGACACGTAGCGGGCATCAAACCGAGTTGCTGTCGCAACTTTCGCTCGTAAAAACCTTGTCTTTCGACACGATGGCAATTTCCTTCTCGTTTTCTATGCCGGATCATAAAAATTGGGCCCATCGATCGGCGGCGGCCACGTATCTCGTGGCCGCGACACGAATGATGAACCGTCAAGCGAACGGTATCGATGGAACTGACACGGCGAGTACACGTACGTTGAAATTATTGTCCCGTTGTTCTGCCGTGATACAGTGAAACGTTTGGCTGACAGCTCACGGTGACGCTCACGATAACGTCGCCGATAAACCGAATTGAATTTTCGGTGTTAATATCCAGGGAAGATCGGAGATAGATTTTAAGCAAGGATCGCCATCTATCGCCATCCTTCGTCGATTTATTCGCCTTCCCATTTATTCGAGAAGAATAAATTTGGAAATTTTGAATAATAGAAGATTCAATAAAGTTAACGTGGATTCGAGATTGTGATTTGTGTAGATGTTTCTACGATGGTTATTTATTTTTACTACCAAAGCTACTTTATTATAATTATTGGTGGTTATTGCTAGGTTTCAGAAGCTTCTAATTTTTTTATCTGTTATTCTAATTTTTTTTAAAAGTTATTTCATCGTTAAAATAAAATTTTTGAAGGAAAGTTTGGAAAAAAATTATCATATTTTTATTTATTTTTAACCAATTTTTATCTAGATAAAGCACTCAAGGTGTAGAATAAATGATTAGAATTACCCTCAGGTAAACATTAATCAACCAGTTACTTTTAAGTTAAATTTAATTATATTTCATTTTTATATTATCAAAAATTTTTATTATTTTTTTTTTTTTTTTTGAAAGAATTTTTCTTTGCGCTTATCAAATACACGAAAAAATTCGCTAAAAGAATATATATTCGCATATGTTTGAAATCACGTAAAAATCAAACGTAGAATTTTTCGTTATTTCGTAAAAATAAATAAAAATATGATACTTTTATCGATTGAAATCTTGTTTTAGATAAAATAAAACTTTAAAAAAAAAAAAGAGTAGAGTAATATTGTAAAATTGGAAAAAGTTAAATAAAACTAGACAGTTATTAAAACATGAAATATATTATTAAATATATTAATATTTAATCTCTCATTGATGGATCTCATCGTCGACATTCCAAATTTAAAATTTTTACAAAAGAAGCCTAAAAATATAGAAAATGATCCATTTCTTCCTTTATCATAACATTTAAAATATTTGATTCAAAAATTAAAATTCATTCTGTGTAGATGTTATTTATGAGAATTAATTATACTTCAATTTGGATTTGTTTTTTAAATAAGGACAAATTACTATTATTATTCAATCTCAATATTCCCAATATTAACAAACGCTTATATTTCTTTAAATTGGATTTGCTCCTTTCTACTTAACTAACCAAATATCTCCTCTGCTAAATTTCGAATAATAAATTGAATGAATAATTAAATCATTGATTAACAAATTTCCAATTAATCGCAAGAATATTCTAAATATAAACTGAATAAATTACCAATAAATAGAAACTTCCGCTAACCATAAATTATACCAATGCCAATTAAATATTCATTTCTTTGATCTTTTATAAAACTTGTACCTATCCATCCAAATCCGCTACTATGATTCTTATATTTCGAATTTATAATTCGAATTAAACGTTTCATTTCGAAATTTTATCTAACCGAATGAATCCTGTCGCAATCGAAATTTCTCGCCCAAGTTTTTATACCCTCCCCCCCCCCCTCTCTCAAAACCCCATTTCGCTTCGTATCACGCCTTCCGAATGGCGTGAACACGCGGTGAAACCAGCGTGACCATTCGCAGATATTAAATCCACGCTCGATTGCCCAGAAGCCCAGTGGATAGCACTGTGCAACAACGCCACGGGTACCGCTTTGTAATTATCTTCATCTGTTAATGATGCCTTTGCGATTTGTGTAACCAACAGGGCCGTAATGGGAGTAGCAGAGGAAATTGCAGTTTGAGAAATGCTCCCCGGAAACCGGGGAACCTTCGTTCGCGAGAAGAAAGGAGAAAAAAGAATAATCGAGAAAGGAAGGAGACCCGGTGGTGGATGAGAGTTAAAGCTTTCAGTGAACGCATTTAACGTTCGTTAACGTTCGTTTGGAGGGGAGGAGATCTGATAATGCGAGAAAACTGCGAATTGATGACGCGAATCTCTCTCGCGCGTGCAATCTTCTTGTTTTGTTTCGAGTCGAGTCGAGCAAGAATCGAGCTTTTTTCTGTATATAACGAGAGGTAGAAATCTTTGTATGCATTTTGTACGTACAATTATATTAGCCCGTGTAAACTCGATTGATGAGTTGTCAGGAGGAAAATTTTTATGAACTTTGTTGATGAAACTTTGCGTGTAGAGCATAATGGATTATGCACAATATGCGTTAATATTATATAGTAAAAGTTAAAGCAACACTGGTGGACGAGAAGTTTAAAAGAAATTTAAATTTGTATTAGATGAAGCAAGAGATAGAGCAAAGCTAGACAGTTTTATTTCCGGCATGTCGTTCTTCATTTAATAGACTTAAATGAAATAAACTTAATAAATAAGCCTGTGCTTTGTACGTCTATCGGCTTTTATATTTGATTTGCTTTCTAGAAAATCGATCTTTTGTTCCACGAATATATTAATATCCTATGTAAGAAAGTATAGATTTTTTTTGAAATCAACCTCTCGAGAATTGTTTTCGAGAATATTTCTCGCAATCAGGCATTAAATTAAAATTGATTATTCAGAAATAACTTTCACTTATTCACTATTGAATAATAATAATATTCTCAAATGTATCCTTACAGTTTCATTATTTTTTTTTTTTTTCGGTTTTTAAGTAGGTATAACTTTAGTTAGAACAAAATTACCTTAACGATTGATTTCACTCTTTTCAAAGTTCCATTAAGAAATGAATAGTCCATTACATTCTATATAAACTTTCATTAACATCAGAATTTTTAGGTTAGGTAAATTTGTAAGATAATGATAATAAAAACAAATATTTTTCTCGCTAAGTAAGAAAAGTATGATTAGCTTGATTGAGAAAAACAAGTCACTTAATAACAAACTCCTTTCAAAAGAAAGGAGCCGTTTGAGCAAGCGTTACGAGTCATTTGATGAGAATAACGCGTGTAATTTCGTATACGTTGAGATACTTTCGATTTTTATTTCCATATAAATATCTCATTTGAATAAAAAAATTTCGAGATATTTATCTCGAATGAGGATCGATCAAGAAAATGATTAACGTTAAAATAAAAATTGACAGATTTGAAAATGTTGAATTATAATGTTGAAAAAAATCTGTCCAGGATATTGCGTTCTATTGTAACTCGAATATTTGTCGCCACGCAGGAAATGGATTCTCCGAATAAAAGCTCTAACGCTACACGCGCAAGGACAAAAAATGAAAACACAACGCGGTGAAAATTTCATTTCCCTAGCACTCACGTTGGAACGTCGAAGGAAGGAAATTGTACATACAATTTACAGAAACTATCGAATCCATTAATAAAATTGATTGAATTTTATCGATTCTCCTCAAAATTGTCAGACCAATCGATAATATTATTAATTAATCGATTTTAAACTCGACGCGGGAAACTTTCGTTTCCAGGTATCCGCATCGTTTACCAAAATGAGATTTTCCCCTGTTCTCGTCAGCCTTCTCGTTCTAGTTGTAACGAAACAACGTGATATAAGCCTCGCCTCGTATAACGCTTCCGTTCGAGTTATAATCTTTCAAAGTTGCAAGCATCACGGAAAATGTTCCTAGTGGCTTGTTCCAGCGAGGATACAAGCTTCGCAACATCGTCTCGTAGATTGCCGAACGCGTTCGAAAATTCCCCAAATGCTTCGGATTGTTTGACAAACATCCACGATATACAGCTCCCGCGTATATATATATATATATATGTATATGAGTATAAATTAATCAAACAATTTTCCGTAAATATATAACGTTCGAATTATTTTTCGTATAGAATCGTATCAATCGGTGAATAGAGAAGAATCGCAATAGTTTCGATTAAATTTAGTTTAATATCGTTATATTAAATGGGCAAATTGTTATCCGAGTGGAGAATGTTACCCGCACGTGCGTACATTCAACGCATGAAATTCTCTGATTGGAATGGAGGTTCCATCTTCAGGATTAAATACCTCATTAGGAATTGCTTGCAATGCCATCAGCAATTCTATATATTATCATTATGCAGTCGATCGAAATACAGACACGTGTGTACATATTGCTTGGGTATCGCGTACCGACTTTGATGAGCAAATTAGGATTCTAACCGGTTTGTCGAAATACAGGCCCGCTCGCTTAACTATCCGGAATATCAGCCAACTGTATTATCATGCATAAAACGAGATACCTACCGTCATTCTCAATTATTCAAATTATTATTATATTTTTAACCAAGCGATAAATATTCTCTCAAACAATTTTATATATATATATATATCGTTTGTTCGGGTTTGAGGTCATTGATACTTGCCTCGAACTGGTTCCCGCCACGAAATTTCGTCGTTTCAATATCGCATCGCTTGTTAACTAGCTATCGAATGATTTAATACATCCTTGCGCCGTGAACATGTAGAGTGGTCTAATTTCGCCGGTTACTTGATGTTTATTCATTAGCGGCCATTGACGATTGAACCAGCGGCCGGCTAAGCCTTTAATACCGGATCATTTATCAAATGTTAATAGCTGTACACCAGCTTATCAAATAGTCGGTGGAAACTGTTATTAGCTGTCTCGAATTATCAAGCTATACACACGTGTAATTCGTTAGATACATCGTAACGGAACCATCATCTATCGATTATCGATAATTGCCAAAGACGATACCTTGTTTTCGAAACACGGCACACCTTATAATGGGGTTAGTTTAAAACGATTACACGTAGCGATATTACGTGATTAAACAATAGTTTCGTAGATATCCCGTTAAGAATTATTAACAACGTGTGTATAGAAGAAATATCTTGTAAAGAATTTTTTAAAAATTGTTCTTATAAAAATGAAACTGGATAGAAAATAAGGGTTGTTTCACGCATCGTGTGTGACACAATATCCAATAATTTCTTATCTCTATATTTCTTATCTCGCAACTATTTAATCTTCCATCATTGATCTTTTTCAGATCATAAACAGGATTAAACGTAAAACAGGATTAAAAGTAATTATAATCACAAAAACTCGTCTTCGACGCGAATATTTTTAACAATTCCATGGCATTACATGCATTCACAAGTTGTAATTACTGATGGAAGAAATTTTCGAAACAAGGTATCTCTCGATACCTTTCTTTCTTTTTTCACCCGCTACTCTAATTGCGCGTCAATCGCGGGGACTAATTACCAGCTCGCACGAAAATCGAACAGGCGAACGTTTACCCCGAGAAAATCTCGTCTCTGCTAAACGACGACGCTAGCCGTCCAACTCATCGCACACGCCGCCAATGCTTAAGTATCAGTAATCGATACATCTTGTCTGCGCCGATGTCACCGCGAACACCACCACGAGGAAGCTGGGTAACCCATCGAGGGCCCGCTATACCTTCCAGGCTACGTATATACCTTCTCTACTCACCCGTGGCGTGTCGGCCGACTACCAGCCACTTAGAAAGCCAGTTAAACACCACAGAGCACAAGCACTAACGGCGAGACGCGTGTCATCGAACTTGTCGATAACGTTTCACAGCTATTCCCCTGGTGGCCGGCCATTTATAAAGTGCCCCCTAATCTCACGGAGTGTTCGTCCATTGTTAGATGGTTCCCGTTCAACTATCAATGCGATCCAATGTGGTGGGGGATAGTGGAAACCGATAATCCATAGTTTGCAGAGGAGTTGTGGTGGTGGTGTCGATGGTGGTGGGCCCATAAAAAGAAAAAAGAGGGTAGGAAAACGAGGAAACGAGGCCTTCCCCCACTCCAGAGTTAAGAGCTAATCGACAAACATCGAGTATAGTTTAATTTACTCATATTTACTCATCGACGAATAATCACTCGACTCCACTCTTGAATGATTTCGAAATTTAAAAAATTAATATCCAGTGTAATAATTCGACGGAGTAAGGGAGTAATTTATTCTTAATTTGAACGGTTAAAAAATTTTCCCTCCCCTCTTCTTATTCCCTCCTGTAATCTCGTTGCCTCGAGTCTTCGAGTATCCTGGCCGCCTCCCCTACAGGGGGAGGGTTATGTATTATCGCCGGTTGTATACATACATGTATACATACGCACGCGTCTAGACGAGGAAAACTACGAGAGGAAACGTACACAGCACGCGTTTCGTATTTTTCCCGTTACGGCGAGGCCATTTCGCATCCTCGCTTATCCCCGGCTATTGCCCTCCTCGTATGGTGCAGCCCCCTCTCTTTTTGGATACACCCCTATTTATCTAAACGTCGCCGCTATGGAAGGATCTGTCTGCATTTCCCGACTATGATCGAGCGAGATTTCCTCGAGATTGTCGCAGTCAAACTCAAGAGACACGGCGTGGTAGGGGGAAGTGTATTAATCTTGCGGCTGTATTTTGTTGCCTCCGGAGATTTATATCCCGGAAATTCTGTATACGTCTATCATCTTGGAATTTGACGAAAGTGTATATATTTTTAGCTTCGTCTTGGTGAAATTTAGAATTATAAATTCGAAAGAATCGAAGAGAGGAACTTGAGTCGTTTGATGTTTTTTTTTTTTTTTTCATTTTTGTCAAGAAGTTGGAAAAAAGTTTGAGTTTTTATAATTTCTTTTTTGGTATATATATATATTTTTTTCAATTCAAGTTGAAGAAGAAATTGGAAGATTTCGGGATCGATCTAATATGTTATCTGAGAACTAGGAAATTTCTATTGAAATTGCAAGTTTTCGTTGATCGATTCGCTTTGCATCTGCCTTTACTTCGCGATAAATTGAAGGTGAATATACGAGAAAATCGGGTAAATTCGAAAATCCGACTAGAATCCACTCTTGGAGAGAAATTCAAGAGTAACGTATCACATCGAGCGTGGCGAACACCGAATATACAACGGTGAAACGATGATCCTTTTTCTTTCAAACGTTTGTTCCACGAGTATCGATAACGAGCATAAGTACAGAATTATAAAAAAACTATACTTTCGAAATAAGATAAATATATTATAATTCGATCCTTTTATAACAATAACAAATCTCTGTACTTTCAATTGTGAATCTCTATCGTTTTCTAAATTCTAACATTTTTTAATTTTTTTTTTAATCTAATGGAGGTAAAGTGAAATTTTAATATTTAACGATGCTCTTAAGAATTCTTCAATAGCTTCTTCAAGATAGTTAATCTTGAGTTATAAATCGCATTACAAATTTCAAGTTGAGAGTCATACTGAAGAGAGTATCGCAATATCATTTGGTGACAAAAAATTTTAGAAAATATTTAGATATATATATATATATTATAGATTACAGTTGCATTATCGGAAATCTGCGAGCAAGAAAATATGTACTTTCACTAGCTACGTGTTTTTTGTAACGTGCAATAGTATTTCAAGATTAGTTCGATCATAAAATGCTACATCATGTATCTTTTGAACGAACACAGAGATTCGATCGTTCTTCGAATTAATTTAATTCTCGCACGCAAATTAGTAAAAATAAAATAATTTCGCGAGCGCGTAAAGATTTAAAATCTTCGATGAATGTAAGATATTATTATTAAAAAGACTTGTGCACCTTTCGAGGATCGTTTTATCGTTTTATAATTATCAATTATAAATTTGATGATTGAATTTAAATAAAAAGAATACGAGTAAAAATTATTAAATATGTACGTGATTAATCAATTTTATCTCTTTCCATAAATATTTCCATTAATATTTTAACGAATATAAATCGAAATTATATTCAATATAAATACCTTTAAAAAGATTTGTGCACCATTTCATTCAAATATTATTTTAAAATTATCATCGATTCAATATTGTTGGAGCAAAGATTTACTTTAGAATATAAATATAAATTAAATATAAAATATGGATATTTTTATAAAAATTAAAGTTCTTATCTATTTTGGCAACATCCCAACGAATCTCAATTTGAAATATCTTCAAGAAGATTTGTCCATCGTTTCAAATATTGTTTTAAAACTTACTTATAAGTCGATGCAACGTTGTGAGACAAGGATTTGCAAATCCAAAATATCTTTGCAAAGATTAGTTGATAATATACATTTAAGGATCTTGTGTTTCGATAAAGTTACATGAACTTGTACTTGGAATTTCAAAGTAGGTACATTTAACTTAAACGTGACTTCAGATATTGTACTTGCCTGGTTGTCTTTAAAACTCTTCGATTAAGAAACGATGGACTTTTTATCGAAAAATTTAAAAGGATCTGAGAAATTCTTTTTAAGTACAGTCATACGCATCACTGCACAATATTACAAAATGAAAGTGAGAAGTGAAATTTCGATACATTTTCATCGAAACTTTATATTTTCTTCTATAAAGCATTGATCGTGATGAAAATGAATATAAAAATATTTTTAAAAATCGTTCAACAATTTTGAAACTTTTAATTAAATTCAATTTTTCTTTGGAAGTTTCTCCATTCCTTTCTCTTAATTAACATGTCTAAAGCAATCTAAATCATTATTTTAATATCATATTTAATATCATAAACTTTCACCGTGATTAAGATCTTCGTAATTGTTCAGAAACAAATAAATATTCCTTTTTAAAAATGATCGAAGCTCTTAAGAATAATATTAAGCATAATAAAATCATGTCAGAATAACTATAATAAAAATAATAATTGTATCTCCATTATCCAAATACTCTAATATCCAAACATTATACAAATTCTATATTCACAACTATATAACCAAGCTCCTTTTCTTATTTAAATTAGTGGAAATAGAATTTAATTTAAAATTCATATATACAATTGTACACGTTCATGTCAAAAAATTGGAAATATTTAAGAAGTTGGAAAGATGCAAAATTGGCAAAAGTATATAATACATCTATATAATATTTATAGAAATCCATTCCTCGAAATATAGAACAATTCTAAAAAGAAGTATCGATCATAAATATTATCCAAACGTCCCCCTTTTATTAATTCGGATAATGGAGTTTCTCGTCGTGGCAAATAAATGAATAACTCGTTATAAATTTTGTATAAAAAATTTTATATAAAATTGCACGTTTATTCGTTTATTCCTTAGACAGTAATCACGTATTTCAATTTAATATATGACAATCATCATCCAGAAATTTTGATAGAACGACAATCGAACGATCCATAAAGCCGAAGAAAGAGTTTCCTCGCGTATACAGTCCCAACGGGAAATTTTCCAACCAGAGGTGCCAGTTTCTCGATCAAAAAATTTACGGACCGATGAAAGGAAGCGTTCACTCCATTTTCACGTATCCACCCTCCCTTCTTCGATCGAAGATCTTCGCCCCCGCTCGAGATCCCGAATCTTTGCATAATGCCACCGATGATAAAATACTCCCCTGCTTGCAAATCGAAATCCCGGCGTGAAAACCCCACGTTATATACATATATATATATATATATATATATACATATATACGTACATACGTGCACGTACGCGGACGATCCTCTCCTCCAGAGGAGGCTGGCCAGAAGGGGTTCGGTTGGTAATCAAAATGCAAAACTCTTCGGCTTTCAATTGCATGGAATATCGGAATATCCGGGCCGCCGCGAAGTGGATATCCCGGGTTACCTCGAGAAAAACTGCACGTTCCTCCGCGTGAAATTTCTTCGAAGATGGCGTGTCTACCCTCGTGTTGCAATTTACAACGTCCCAAAGGATCATCCTGCATTTTCGTGCAAGTCGATGACTCGCAAAGGGAGAACGTATAGCACGCGACAAAGAAGATTCTTTTTTTCTTTTTTCCAACGAACGGAATAAGCAATTCGAGGAAGAGGAGTTGGAACGGACAAGTAGAACTCGATCCAAACTGCAAACGTTCGTGCAAACCCCGAACCCTCTCTCCCCCTCGCCATAAGCCATAAAATTTCGGCCGACAATTTGGGAAATCGTCCAATCGCGGGGGATGAATGGATCATAAAACACGATGGGACACGGTCGCCGTGATTACCTCCAGGAAGAGGGGGAGGGGAAGATTCTAGCTGGAACAATGGTGAAAGTTGGACGCGGCGTAAACGCCTCCCCCATTTTTTTTTTTTTTTTTTTTTAGGGACGGCTTCCACGATTCCGTCTAAATTCCCTGTGCAAATTCTCCATGATTCTCCGTATACACATATATATATATAGAGTTCATCTGCAGGAAGGCGTGCAAGGAGAGGCGAGGGAAGGCATACAGTAAACGGTCGACGGTTGACAGGGACTGGGACAAATGGATGGGAGAGTGTAAACGCAGACAGGGGTGCACACGGTCGGGCAGACAGGCGGTGGGCAAACTTTCTTCGGCACCCCGTGCGCAATGGAATCGGGACGATTTTTCCTCATCTCCTTCATCTTGGCCAACAACTCTTGGGCGCGTGCCATCTTCCCATAGAAATCGAGCTCGTCGCGCTTCCGTTTCTTCTTCTTCTTCGTTTGCGTCGCCTCCTCGACGGGCTTCTCGACCCGCTCGCAACGGCAGATCAAATTGTCCGGATGGAGGGGTGGGATGATGGTCAAGCTCCCCCAACAGAACGATTCGAGGTCCATGGTGTTCAACTCGCGGAATTGGTATCTGTAATGCTCGTCCGTCTCCTCGCGCGCGTAGAACGCTTTCTGTATGCTCGTCGGTGAGTGTATCTCTGTTATGATGCATTTGCCCAGATAACTGATGCGTATGTACAGCTCGACCGTCGCCTCGGTCTTGTCCAAATTCTCGTCGAACAGGTTGAACTTGCCTTGCGTCGATCTGAACGATTAATGGGTAATTATGTTTTTTTTTTTTTATTTCTTATTTTTTTCAACCACGTCGAAAAGGATTTTCACGAGCAACGGTCGTTGAGCCGTATTAACAAGCGTTTCTCGGATAACGGTGAAAAATTATCTCTTAATTTATGTCTCGGTAATTCGTGTATTATACTTGAAAAGGAGTTCTACCGTCTCAAATTTCGTTCACGCGCACGCTTGTAATACAATTTCCGCTCTAATCTTTTTAAACAGATTTCGGCAAATTTTATTTATAAATCGAAATAAGAAGTAAATTATTTCGAACCGTTATTTTATATTTCTGCCGAAAGAAATATCGTGGGAATAATTATTAACCGAAATAAAATTCGTATTATACATTCTATCACAAAAAGAGGAAGAGAGAGAGAGAGAGAAACAGACTTCGTTTCCATCAGAACCGCGAATCCACCAAGTGGAATATTATTTAAAATAATATTCCAAGTTATTTTAAATTATTTCCCGCGATCATTTCGGAGAATTATAATAAACGAATAACATCAATTATCCGAAATAACGTCATTTCAAATCTAGTTAGTCTGTCTAGATTTCAACGAGCGAAAAATGTTCCGACCTCCTGTTTCGAGGTGTTTTAACGAGATTAACAAGAAGCAAACACGGACAAGAGATTACCCTTTTTTTTTTCTTTTTCTTTTTTTTTTTTTTTTCACCGAAAGAGAAAGAGATTTCGGCCGATACGGGTCGGAACAAACGGACGGTTCCCGATACAAAACGAGCCAGGGAACCGAGTCCGACTGGTACAGCAGTTTTTTAAATTACGTTCAGCCGGGGACCCTAACATTTGCCGTCCGGGTAATCCGTTTCGCCGGCGGATTTGCATAAACGCCAGGTCCGCGTATTTAAATGCATTCACCTTGATATAGGTTCCCGCTCCAAATCGTTGGAAAAATAACCCTCGAGCTCCTTCCTCTCGTTGAGGTCCTTGATAATTCCGTTAAACAGGTCGTCCATCCTTATGAGAGTGAATCCGAAATTGCGGCGCGACTCGAGCTCGAAATACTTGGATATACCCTTGTACACGTAAAGCTGCAGATCCACCCCCGACATACTCTCCTCGAGCATGGATTCCGGGACGGAGAACAGGACGGATCTGCCTCCGTAGAATTTCTCGTTCTCGTAATTGGAGCCACGATAAGAATGGTAGTCGGATCGATTCGGGGACAACGTTGTCCATTCCTCGTCCAACAATCGAAACATTATCACGGTTTTCTTCATGAGGGCTGCGTCGAACACGTTGGTCCATGGCATGTAAAGCTAAACAAGCAATATATATATATATATATATATATATATATTCGAATTTATATATATTCGAGTCGAAAATATAGGTTAAATATGGATTGAGCGATTTTTTTTCTGTATTGCCGACCGAGTGTGTATATATATATATATTACAAGCAAATATCGCTTTTTGTTGAAAATTTATTTGGAAAGAGAGAGTTTTGTAGGTTTTTCAACGAGTGGTATCTATCTGGTGTAAAGTGCTGCTCTTGGTCATTCCATGTTTTAAAAATACAGATTTTCAGAGAGAAAAGTGGAAGCGAAGAGGGATGATACTTTTTAATACTATATGATGTATCTTTACGCTCTTACGTGACTGCCGGCCCGCGTATACAGGTGCCATTACGTGACTATCTCGGTGTGTGTTAAGTTTAAAAGTTTCATATCGGGTAATCGTATGTAGATACGTACAGTGAGAAACCGCGCGTTTATATACGTTTAAAGAATCTTACTGTGTTTAGTAAAACGATCTTACACGATTCGTACACTCTCATAATTATTTACGACACCTCTTTAATTGCAACGTGAAATCATTAATGAATTCCATTTAATTTTATGTATTTATTTTGCACCGCGTTCGATATTTATCTTGTTGATAATTAAATAAGAATTAAATAACTCGTTAATGATGATAAAAAATGATTAAATTTTATATTTCGCCTACATTTTTGTATATTCGATATAATTTCCAATTAATTTTTTTCGTTACTTTGTAACCAATACTTTTCTAATTTTGTTTGTAAAACTTTATACATATACGAAGACATTTTATATAATACTTTTAATTATTCAAAGGATTGACATTGTACACTAAAAAAATATGGAATTTAGCAACCATCTCTTTAAAATTGAACAATAATTTATCCCATGCGTCAATCTTTCGTTAAAAATGACGAATGTCCCAATGTTTTCAAACGTCAATATACATACTCGTGTCGCGAAATCCTACTTTTACTTATCATTAAAACCGTAAAAAAAAAAGAGAGAGAGAGAGAGAGAGAGAGAAAAAGGTAGAAAAGAAGATAACGAGGAAATAAAATATCTAAGTGAAATATGACGATATATAAATGCAATAATTGCTCACATTTTTTACAGCCATTTCCAACAACATGATCTGCGAATTGTGCATTACAATCAAAGAGGACATTGCGCTTCCGTATTATGTTATACGTGTTATCCGTTTTATATACTCCTTTCAACGAGTCCGCGTCAAGTTCTTGGAAAGTTTGATTTATCGTCGATAAAGCGTCAAGAAGATTCTGAAAAATTTTTCCTTGTTACAAACTATTTCTATATGTGAATCGCGGAGTTTGAGGTTGGAGCGTGTCGCGCTTTCCAATTCTGCGACATCGCTACCCCCTCGAACCCCCCGCCTCCCCCTTCATCGCTATGGTTCCACGGTATCGGTGCGCTTCTTTCGAGAAAATAAATTTTATTCAGTACCAACTGTCCGCCAACTTCATTTCCCTGCGCTCGGAACAATGCCACCGAACAAACTTGCAATCTATTCTAATTCGTATTCGGATATTCATATATATATTTATACGGGATATGCTGATGATACAATCAGGAGAGTGGGGAAAAAAAAACAAATCGAATAGAATTTTCTTCGAATTTTAAAATTAAGTTTGAAGATTTTTCAAATACCAGTGATATTGATTAATTTTCGATTTTATATTTGAACAAATTATCGATAAGTTTAAGTTAAGTGAAAGTAAGCAAATAACGTGGAATAAAATTGTTAATAACTCTTCTTCGTTTTTTTTTTTTTTTTTTTTAATCAAATTTTTAAATTCATCATTTTTCGAAAAAGATTTATTCTTTATTATATTTTCCATCAATGATTTACTCTAATATCTAATTTATTTTTTTCATTGAATAGAATCACTATCTATGATTATGGGTATCACCGTTACGGGACTTCGTACATTACACATACAATATAAACGTTTTAACAGATAACTTCAAGGAAGTTTTATCGACTAAAAAGGAGATCAACCGAGGAAATAAATGGATTTTGTCAAAGGACTGGTAGGGAGGGGGAGAGTTGGAAAGACTTTGAAACCTCATCGATCTTTCAATCTTTAGTTCCTTTGGGTTCCTTTTTCTTTTTTTTTTTTTTTTTTTTCTTCATCTTTATTCCCTCTCGACTTCCCTCCCATTCTTCTCCCTTCTTTCATTCGATTAAGCGGACATAAATTTACGGTATCGATAACGGCTGACAGAAACAACGTCGGATTGTTCCGCCCTTTGCGCATCGTTGCTTGCAGCACGTTCAAAGTACTCAAGAACCAGTTTTTTTTTTCTCATAGGTGAAAACGCCGTTAAAAATACGGGGGGGGGGAGGGGAGAGCATCAGGCGTGGCAGGAAATAAAACTGCGAGAACAACAACTGGGAGGGGGACAAAAAAAAAAAAAAAAAAAGGAAGAGGGGCTACGCTCGAGGGCGGAAAAATCGTATTAACAACGGAAATAGATAGCGAACAGCCGAGGTAAAAATCGGCGAAACACGAGCAATTTATAGATACGGTGAATGCGCGAAAGCGTGGAGGCGATTTATTGGCAATGTCGGGAACGATTTTACCCTAAGAGTAATATCGTAAATCAGGCCGATATTTACCGGGCCCGGGTATTCGAGGCGGGAAAAAATGTCTTAATAACGGCTTTTCAATGAGGAAAGCGTAAGTAATGACCCAAAAAAAGGAAAAAAAAGAACGCAATAACGCAGTTATTGTGGATGAATATGACGCAACGCGCGCGCGGAAAGGAAATGTTAAAATATCGTTTAATACGCATCGTTGATGGCATGTGGGAAGCTCATCGTTTAAGGCAACAATTTTCCAACATTTCGTAACATTGTTGAGTCACCGCTTTGGAGGCTTGTTTATTACTGTGACACGTTTAAAAAAAAAAAAAGAATGGAGAGAAATTAAATGTTTTTAAATATAAAATTTACATTTTCTCCGGCATACGAAATGTGTAACGTATTGTTATGTTATTTAATTTATTTAATTTATTTATTTCATTGACCGGGGCCAGCCTAATTGGGAGCAATTAAAAGAAAGTTGCACAAATTTGTTTACGATTGAAAGTTTTAAGAATAGATGCACACGTGCCTTTATTTTCCAATGAAGAATTCTTTTCATCAAGAATTTTATTTTTATAATATCATCGATATAGCGATATGAAATTATTAATAAATGATACAAAATATAAATATTTCTTTCTAATATAATACAATTGAAGATATATCTCAATTTGTTATATATACAAAATAAAAAAAGGGTTAATCCGACGAGCAATCATGTCGTGCATGCAAAATTTTGTCCAAATTGAAAATGATAAATTCAAATCTGAACATTCATTTAATTCCTTCATTTTCTTTTATCATTTCTATTATCGCCCATATCTTAGTTATCATTTCAGTCAGGATATCCACTCTATCCCTTCACGATAAAAATGATATCCACGGACGATAAGAAATTCAGTCGAGGGCGCGCCCTTCATCGGACACGATCGATTAAATAGATCCGCTAATACCCGGAGAAAAAGAGAAAAAAGAGCGACTTGTGAGCGACGCTATCTGACGCTTTTAATCGAGCCACTATAAATCGCTCTTTCAGCGAGGGGCGCCGTTTTCGCGATCGCTAATGGTGGCCGACGATGGGTGGGGTGGGGTCGAGAAGCGAAATATAAATTGCTGACACGGTTAATTCAGCCTTGACGCGGCGATCGCGAAATAAAACGCGATCCTTTCGATTGAATTCGAGCCGAATTGGAGCGCCCTGATTACGAGAATTTAGGCTAAGGTAGTCATCGGCCGTAAATGGGGCGTATTTAGCCTTGATTCTCCGTGACTGAAAGAACACGATTAAACCTGGTTGAATTAAAGAGGGGGGCGCGATCGAGCCAAATCCAAATTTTTACGCTTTTCCACTTTGAACGTGATTCGTCCACGGTGAACGTGAAAGATAAAAGTTGGAATATTTACACGAATTCAATAGCCGAATTCGTTTCGCTAGTTTTCAAATTTTCGAGCGGCGAGATAGCCGTGACGAGTGGCTCGGTCATGGTTCAATTGTTTTTTGAACTATGTTTAAACTGCTTCTCGGTATAATAGATCATGGAGGTTAAAATAAACTACTTTTTTAAGTCACGAGAATTGAAAGTAGAGAGGTGAAAAAGTCCATTTTTGTATTATACAGATTAAAATAATCCTGAAGATAAATTCAATAAAAGCATGCTCTGTAAGAGCTTACGTTTCAAGTCGTACGGAATGAATCGAAATAAAATTCGTTAGAAATTGACTCTGCTTCGTCTACTGCCTATATTTACTTTGAAACGAAAATGCAGATGAAAACAGTGTCTACACATTCCACTATGGATGATATTCGCTCGAATAACCGAAGTGTAAAGTCTATATTTGCCCTCGGCCACGATCGTGTTGATCAAATGAAATGAAAGGAGCGCCTTGAACGTTGCGACGTTAAGCGATTTCCACGCGTTACGTTCCAGTTTAACGATTCACTGTGATATTCGCCATGTTAATCGCCGCGTCTCGACATGTCGACAGATTGCACCCGCAAATCATACCATGCAGCATCCACCCTACAAATATGAGGCGGGTGTTGCTGATCATTCGAGCGAGATAGGTACATCAGCGAGCATTTGGAACGCGCGGACAAATGTTGAAATTGATAAATTGCTCAAGTTCCACCGACACGGCAAGAATCTTCTCAAAGACAATCACGATTAACGATTGAAATTTATCTTCGATTTTCTGCTATGGCTATTGAATAATCGGATTGGAGATGCACAATTTATCTTAGAAAAAAGAGAATTAAATTGTGAAGTTACACGTATGTGAATTGAAAGAAACAAGTAAAATATGGTAATTTAACGAATTATATTTTTATATTCGATAAACAGGTTTTTATTTCGATTGTCTTAATTCATACCTGTTGATTCATAGTTCGAGTTATTTTTTGTATAAAAATTTATTTTATGTAAAAAATGTTTTAAATTCGAGATTTCAATTTGTTTGAGAATCTTGAGATTATAGGAAATCTTATTAAATAATCAAATTGTGGTAGTAAAATAAATATAATAATATATAATAAATATAATAAAAATAGTTTATTAGGAAAAAGCTTCAATTTATTACGTTTATTTATAGAGGATTGCATTTTCAGTTTCTTTTCCACAAAACTGTATTATAATTAATTTTATATCAAGACGTTTAATAATCCTCTTTACCTTGCACAGAGAATAAAAATATAAACCTTTTAATTCCTTTTTTGAATTTCAGAATTATTCTCACAGGGAAATACGTTAGCATTCTTTCCAAAAATTTATTTATAAAGTAAACAACAAAATCGAGGAAAATCTAGCATAAAACATCAGGAAACCCAAAACCACATAAAGTCCGTAATCAAGTTGTTCCGATTGTACGGAATACAATCCGATTATTTAACAACCACAGTAATATAATTATAACGTTGATTAAATTTTTTAATAATTGTTTAATTTATATTATAATTCTTCATTTTGATTATTATTGCTCTTATTTCTTTTATGAAAGCTTAATTTCATTGCTGGACTGCAGATTTTCATGCAAATAGGTACCTACATATTTTTCGTATTATATGTGCTTTGCATATTTTATACAAAATAAAATTTAAATACAAGATGTTCAGCTACAGATGTCTAAAAATGTCTAAAAATTAGAATTCGTAAAAATTTGTTCTGTTTAATCAACATAATTAAACCAAAATCAGTTGATTAAATAAAAATCCAATTTATTTCAATCAAAGGACTTTTTAAATCAACGTAGAGTCTTTAATAAAACATTGTTGAACAATATTTCTTCTATAAATAAGGATATTTATCGCGTAATTTATCTTAAACTTTATTAAAATTAAAAAAAATTTAAACCGTTATAACATCTAAGATAATGATTCCCAATTAACGAATAAAAGACCATTGAAAGCGCAGAACTTTACTCTTTAAAACACTTTTTCATTTATTCCGATACCACTTCTAGTTCTCGAGATATCGTCGTATAAAGAAAAGAATAATTTTTAATCATTTACGTTAAACCTGATCGCTATTAAAATCAAAAAAAATTTAAACCGCTATAACTCCGAAGATAATAACTTTTAGTCGACGAATGAAAGATCGTTAGAAGCGCGGAACCTTGCTCTTTAAAACGCTTTTTTATTTATCTTAATACGATTTCCGGTTCCCGAGATATCGTCGTGTAAAGAAAAAGGTAATTTTTAATGGTTTACTATCTTCATCCTTGTCGCATACTCGGATCTCTCGCTCGCACTTTATCCTACTGACCTATCTCAAACTCCAGACAAGCGACAGCCGCGATTCCTGGAAAAACGTAATACGCGATTTCTAGAAATTCTTAACGTACATATTTCCAAGAAAAGATGTAGGTCACTGGGTCGCGGGCCTATTCATAATCTTTATACGACGTTAAATGTTACGGACACTTTGAGTCCTTATATCTCGACATCCAATTGAGATATCGGGATAAAACAAAAACTGACTTCAATGGCATGATTTCCTCTATTTCCTGTGGTTGGTTTGATGATAAAATTTTCAATTTTTACTCGCGTTTTTTACATAAAAATTCTTTAAAATTTTATTCGTCGCTTTATGGAAATGCATCTCATAATGTTGCATAAATGATGTAGGGACAATTTAACGTATATTTTACACGATATAATATATTTTTGTTTATTATATTCAATATTTAAATAGTTTTAATTTTAGCTACATAAAAATCCACAGTTTTTTTCATCATTAAAATATTTCAATCAAACATATCATCATTTTATTAATTTTTTAAATAAGAAGAATTAAAAAAAATCTAAGACAAATCTAATATAATATATTATGATTAAACGTAATTCGATATTAATCTAAACTTATGCAACTCGATTGCAAATCCTCAAATTGTTGTCAAATTGAGAGCGATCACTAAACTAGACTAGTTTATCGATATTTTCCCAGACATTTTTCCAGAAAATTCTCGGGAATCAATCCTATATATAAATTGAATCGCGCTTTATATCGATCGTTCAAAGATCGAGAACGCTCTCGATTCCATGCAAACGCGCCGGACCGCTTTACAGTGAAAGAATGAAATGTCAGAACACTCGTCAACCCAGCCGTCGCTTCCCATCGATTGATGCAATTAAAGCGATTGCAAGTTCGACCGGTGCTTGACCCATCTTCAATTAATGCAATCCAAACATCCGGCAGTGGATGTTTTCACAGGCTTGTAGATCCGTGAATAATGGTAATCGGCGGCCATGATAACACAGAGAAATTTCTCGCCAAGCCGAGAGAAATTCTTGAACGACGCCGAAATTCCAAACTGCTCCCGGCTTTAACGAGGGGTACTCGAGCAACAGCTGGTGCTTCAAAATATTTGCACTCACGAGTTGCGCCGCCAGACTGTATCGATATATCCAACTGGTTCGTACCATCCGTACTTCAATTATGGCAATTGCAGATTCGAATTGTGTCCGATATCTGGTTTGAAATTAATACAATTTAAACGATTGTCCCAATGGCGTGTGTGAACATTCATTCGGATCGATAATAATTGTGAGCGATCTGTCGTGACATGGGAACATGGAAATTTCAATATAATGATTGATATATGGTGTATTGTACATCTTTCTTTTTCTCTACGTTTCATTTTTATATTTTATGAAATTGTTATAATCGTATGAGAATAAAAAATGATATGAGACGTAACGTACTTGGGCTTAATTAATTGACACGTAAATGTAATATTATGAAGTTGTTGTAATCCTATGAAAATATTATTAAATGATATTAAATGTACTTAATTAATATGTAAATGTTATGATAAATAGAAATGATATGAAAATATCTTATGTACATATAATGCATGTAAGTATGTACTCGTGACTTGAATCTAATCTTTAATCTTTTCGCTATTAAAGAGATATCTCGGTATGTATGATGTCGTACATGCAATTTCATAAATAAAATATCTTGCTTATCTATGATACATTCTACTATATTTAAAACACGAAATATTCCATCTGAAAGCTTGCGATAAATAATTCATTGTAAACATTTCGTTGTTGGTAAAGAGGAATCAAGGATACCCTATATTTTTATAAATTATTTTTTTTTTTTGTTATTTTCATTTTTATTTCGTACGAAGTGCTTTGAAACATCGTTCGAAACAATACGTAATGAAACATTCTTGTTGTTTCCCACGTAAAATTCCATTCACAGAAAAATATTTTTGTCTCGCCCGATAAAAAAATACGTAATTTTCAAAAAACAACGAAAAGAACTTAGATATTTTTCTTTTTATCGTTTCAATTATGTATCAAATAAAAGTTACGCGAGTTATGTCCTCCTCAACATGGCAAAAATTACAACGCCAAATATTTCGCATCGTAGAATTCAAATATCTCTACACAATAATCCACACAATTGCGAAAAGAAATTTAATCATAATTTCAAAAAAATATATATTTCCCTTTCGATAAAAGATAAAAATACAAATGAAAAATCGAGAAAACTATTCAAAGGATTGGTATAATGAAGAAGAAAAAGAAAAGATGGATTATCCTGTCATAAATATTTGATAAGCAAACATCGAAGGAATCGGTTAAAAACATGGAACATGGTTAATCCGGTAAAACATCGATTGAACGAGTCGCAGGTGCACAAGAGGTCGAGCAACAACGTCCACAGTTTGGTGGAATATTTTTTCGGCCGCGATTAATAAAAAGGACTGGAGTAGCAATTTAAAACCGCAAGAATAAAACTCACTTGGCCTCTCCCTATTCTACTCCTAGCTGCTCCCAGGCCAGGAATAAATAGCGGCCTCTGTATATTCAAATAATACGTAATTACTCGTTAAGGTCAAATTGCTTTTACCAAGTGGAAGTTTAATGGAAAAGAAATTCATGTTTATTCGGGGGGAACAAAACGTAGACGATCAATAAAGAGATCGATGAATTTTGCTATAACCCGAGATAAAACGATAGTCAAACGATTATCAATGTTTCTCAAAAAACGTTTTCAATGTTTCATTTAACTTGTAAGAAAAATATTCGAATTATTTTCTTGAATATATAAAAAAAAACGATATTTTTATTTATCCATTCACTTCCTTAATTTAACACAGCAATAATAATTTTTATGAATTTTTGTCGATTGTTTCATCGTATCCGCGATATCATTCTGTTAATCGTTTAATTTTCACACGGACAAGTGAAAGTTATAAAAAAAAGAAATAGGTCTCTTCGTACACGTAAAATTGACAAGCATCTCATTAGCTTTAATATTAAAAAGCATAAGGAATTATTTTGTTACGTTTAAATTAAAATGACGATGTTGAAACAATTCCATTGATAAACCAGGGGACCGAATGCACGGATTCTTGGAAGACAAAAAACACGAGCGAAACCCGCATCGTCCCATTATCTCCACACGCAATAAACCATTCCAGCCAGCTTCTCCGTCTCCGGTCGTCTCCGCCCACCAGGTAGCGTTTCCTCTTCTACGTTCGTTCCGTTGAAAAAAATATCAGCCCCGTTCCCTCCCTCGTTGTGCTTGCCCGACCTCCCCGCGTGACCCCCACCGTCTCTCTTTCTTCGAATAATTACAGAGTCGTGCAATTCGTCTTCCGGCGGCCGAGCTTTTTTTTAACGGGACAAAGATACGGGGATGTAAATTAGAGACACCGCGGGCTCTCGTGATTAAGCCGGCGGATGAGAAAAGGATTCCTTCGATTCATGGAAAACGAAGGAAGTTCGTGAAAAACATGTTTGAGTAGGTTTGAGTGGTGGTGGTATAGCGATGAATTGAACCGTTTCTTCGTCGAGAGGATGAAAGATGCTTCGTTAAGAATCGTATATACAAGCGATTAACAAGCGATACATTATTCAACCCGGTGGTTTTAGATATCTTTGCAAATTTAACCTAGTTTTTCTCTCTTCGTTTTTATTAGGTTATTCCATAAGTAATTTATGCTTTTAAGAACGTGTTTTTTTAATGAAAGGATTATTTATGCTTGTGATATATTATTATTATTATTATTCATCTTTTTATGATGAAAAATTGATAAAATACATTTATACGGATTAATGAAATACAAGTGCAATGCATTTCACTTGCAGATGTCTGATGATATATAAAGGATGGCGATAGTACTCGGAGGGTATTATATATTCTATTCAATTTTAGAATTTTTATGTTTAGGTTAATTTAAAATTAAAGACACTTTAAAATAAAATGAAACGAAACAATTTCTTTTGTAATTTCAAATAAGTGTGTATCGTAACTATATTGCTCGAGGTAGAAACTATTATTTATTTATTCGATTGTATATGTAACTAACTATTAATTAATTAATTGATAATCAATTAGCAACAATTTATTGGTAGAATGACTGCTATAATAATGTCAACTCGTGAAATGTTGTAACATGCAATTATGTTTATAAATCTTCATTACACTTGCGCAAAATTTATAAATCATTATTTATCATTTGATAAAGAAATTTAAGGAATCAAAGGAATTTCAAGTAAGACGAATTAAATTAAAAATTAAAAAATTGATCTATTGAAATAATTCATTTCATGAAATATTTGCTCTCAATTTCTTAAAATAATCCGCTCGTCCTGCGAATTCCTTTTAAGTTTTGCGTCATAATATTAAATAATATTAGATTAATGACACTAGAGGACGCAGGTGATGCAGAGTTAACAACGATTAGAGTACAGCACATATGCGGATCAGCGGCCAAAATCAATAACAACTTTAATATCACGCGTATACGTATATATATGTACCCTCATTAAAGAATGGTCGAGTACCGTGAAGTGTTGGATGGATGGTAAAGTGCCATATCCAGATAGGTTAAGCATCATTTTCAAGACGGGGATGAATTATATCTTTTTTTCTTCACTCTGCAAATAATTCTCCCTTCTTTCCACTTCCACTTGGGGATTTTGGAGTGTCTGAATCTACTGTCCCACTCCATCCCTTCCATCGACTAAGGTCAACAACTCGCCATGGCCGACCATTCTGTGACCAAATCAGTGATCACTGTAGTGGACGCTAGTGGCCACTTTCACCAAAATCGATCCTTGCGTCCGATTCACCATTGTCATTATTTCTAAGGATTTTCCACTTGTGCCTATCCGGAATTAGCAGTGGAAAATAATCTATCATCCCCAAGGGTGTCCTCTCGTCGGTAAATATCTTCTTCTGGGGCGCACTTTATCCCGATGAAATTGGAACATGGAAAAATTTCCACATTTCACGGAAATGAACGTTATTCCACCGTTGAGACGGGGAGGGATTGTAGCGAGTAAATTGTAGCGACAAGAGAATTATAAAATTAGAAGTGCGAGAAACGACAAGAGGATGTTAAAAAAAAAAGAAGAAAAAAAAAAAAAGTAATTTCGACAATAAAGGCAATAAAGTAGAATTAGCGTTTGAGAACATCAAAAAAGAAGGAGGGAAAGAAAGAAACGAGTAATGAAAAAAAAGTAGCGACATGAGGATATCAAAAAGAAAACAAAAAAAAAATCCCACGATAAGGAAAGAAGTCCAAAGATGCCAGAAGGGAATACTCCTACCGGAAGCAACAAGCAATGCTTTGAGAAAGAAGAAAGAATAATATTAGACCGTAGAGGGAAAAGTGAGATTTTCACAAGTAGAAAATGTAATATACATATACATATTGGTACAGATTTCAAGATATTTGAATTTCTACTCGAAAAATTCGATATAATCAATTACTTTCACCTTCTTTTCAGTCAGTTTTTATTAATACATGCATTATAGTAAAATATACAATAGAATATCGATTATTGGAAAATCGATTATTCAAATATACGGATTATTCGGGCATACGATATAAATTACATTTTTGAACGCGTATCCTAAAATTCATATTTGAAAATTCGAAACTTCCATAACTCAAAGATTTTCCCTTAATGTCAACCCTCCTAATTCCTCCTCCCGAAGATCACCATGCTCGAGGCTGCATTAATTAAGCAGAAAAGACGCGGTAGATAGAATGAAGCGGTAACGCACAATCCCTCCTCCCTCCTCCGACCAACTTTTTCAATCGCGTTTCAATTTCAATAAAAAACGAAGTTCGAAGCTGGAAAGTTCATAAACCTTGGTCGGAAATCAGAATGCTAAACGGAGCGAAAAGGACTTACTTAAGCGATCTGAAAGCGGAGGATTCCGAGGAGAGCTTTAAAGATAAGACCCTGTCTGAACATCGGATCCCTCGGTCGACCCTCGGTCCCCTCGTCCCCCGAAACGATAACTTCGAAATCGTCTCGACACGCGAAAGGGCAAACGCGGGCGACGCGGTGGAAAACAACGGGGAGCGTGCTTCGAATCGATTCTCGATTCGTCTCTTTCCCAGACCCGGAAGAAAGCGGTGGCAAGAATCTCGGCCGGATTTTTCAGCGAGTCGATCATTTATATAAACGAATATATAAACGATGTTTCTCGAGTACATCGGCCCCTGGCTTGGGGATCTATATACAACAATATGACCCCCCTTCGTCAACGCTATTTCTCTTCGAATTGAAAAGGCCGGGATGAATTCAAAAAGGGCGGTACTCGAGGCTTGGGATAGGGGAAGGACCGAACTCTCTTCTCTGGCCAAGAGACGCCGCCTCGATTTACGACTCGTAGCGGTGAGACGTCCTCCAACCAACCGGATTTATCTTCCGGTTCACGCGCGCGGATTAAACAGGCTAAATAAAGCATCCTCCCCCTGTATAACGCGGGAATACGGTTAAGGGAAATTCATTTTTCACCGTACGTTATATGGCGTGTACGTGAGAAAAATTTGGTATCTTGCGGGTTGAAAGGCTCAATCTCCGGATTGGCGGAGAGGAGGTGGGAGGGGCGCGATCCGTCTTGGAGACACTTTAGCCCGCGGTACATCCGGATAAATGGTCTCTCGTCTCGTATATGTATATAATTCTTGGATGAAATTTTATTTTAATCGCCGCCAGAGTTTTTTTCGGGGATTTTCAACCTCCCTTTTTTAATCGATCAAATCGGATTACGATTTGAAACGGTATACCTCGGTCGTGGAAGGGAAAAAAGAGATAAAAAAAAAAAAAAAGGAAACGAGAGACGATGGAAACGATTCGAGAAGTTCGCGAGGATAATTGGGTTAAATTATCGAGGGGAGGGAAGGAGGGAAGTTCAAAGAGAAAAGTGGATGAAAAAAAGGAAAATGTTAAAATCATTTAATTTTCTAAATTTGAAATTGTTCTCGATTAAATCTCGAAGATTTATTTAATCCTCAACTTTCTATACATTAAACTGATTGCGCTGGGTTCTGCGTTTTAATTGATATTTACGACTCCGTATAAACGGAACGGGCTCGTTGAAACGATATTCCACCAAGGGAAAATTATTTTCTATAATTTTATACGTATCTCCGTGCTTCTCTAACTACCGATTTACGATACAATATCGAGACAGGATTATTCTCGTCGCGTGATATTTTTCGTTGAAAATATTTCCGACGTTTCGACGTTGGATCGAGCGGATTGAAAAAGAAAAAAAAAAAAAAGAGAGAAGAGAAGAGAAGAGAAGAGAAGAAGGGAGGAAAAAGGAAAGGGGGAAAAAATTTTTCGACGAAAATCGCGCGCGCGCTGCTCACCGCCCCCAGAAGCGAGCAGGCTTTCGCTTCGAATGAAAACTGACTGGTTCAAAGGAGAAACAGCGAGCTGGCACTTTTAATTAATACACGCGGTGCGCTCGCTGGCGTCTTCATTTTCCCCGCGTGATATTTGCCCGGCCACGTTAAACAGGTCGCACGGATTCGTGCATGGACGAGAATCGCCTTTGCCGATAAGGCGATTAGAAACAAAATATTCCCGTATATAAGTTCTCTATAACCGTGTCACGGTGTTTATCGAATATACGCGCGGCAATCCATCCAATTCCTGCCAATATTTCCACGTCCTCCCCCGTCCACGTGGAAAAAGACGACTCTAAAATGGTTGAAACCAGCCAAACCCCTCGACGCTCGTTTCCGCGATTTATAAAAACGACGTGCAACTGGTGATGAGATCGATATTTATTTATACGTTTGAATTAAATTCAATGCAAATTTGTTTCATTTCGATTTCAAAGATGGTTCGTTTCAAGTATTTTCAAGATGGTTCTTGAGACTTTGTATATAAATAAAGTGTGGAAATTGTGGAAATTCTTGTTATGAATATGCATTTTCGAGATTTAGATTGAATTGAATCTTCTCTAACTGTTTAGTATTTTTAGTATTTAGTGTAATCGAATTGTGATGGAAAGAAATTCATTTCGTTGAATTTTTTAAGGAAAATTTTTTTTGAAAAAAAAAATGTAATTGTTGCTTGATATTACGAGGTACAAGTTCTCTAATAATTTTTGTCAGAGGTCACGGTATTAATTAATCCCATTATTTGGATTTTGGCGATAATGTAAAGTCTAATGATGTTAAACAATGGAATGGAAGTTTAATACACGTATAAATCAAAACCAATTTGAATATTAAGATGTGATAATTTATTCCGATATTTGTGAAGCCACTTCAAATCTTATAATAAATACTTGCAAATTGTGAAAATCTGCTTATAAATATGAATTTCAAAACTTGGACTGAATCGAAATACTCTTTTAAATATTTAACATAATCGAATTATCATAATCGAAAAATCTGAAACGTAAATTTCATTGATTTCTTATAATATATAAATTTAGAAAAATTATAAATAATAATAATTAACAAATAATTTTATTTTAATTCTTTTACTTATCATTGATCAAAAATATATACGGAAAAATGTTTCTAAAAAATCCAACAAAGAAAATGATATTATTAAAATGATATAATCATTCGTTATTGCATATGATTAGATATAAAAATTGCAAGAATTGATTTTGAAATCAATAAAGAATTTCAAATCAATAAGATACCCTCTTAACATCTTCATTTCAAAATAATATTCATAGAAAATTCCTGCTTTCAAAAAATATACTTCCTTCTTCCTCTAAAAATAAAAAGAATTCGAATCCATTCAACTCTGCTTGCGACGTTGCGTCCCATCGTTACACACTTCACAGACAAATGGATTCCGCGGAGGAGCAGCGATTAAATATCGCACGAACAATTAAGTTTCAGCGAGGAAATGAAAGGGTGGAAAATATCTCGATGGTGGATTGTCGCAGAGGCAAGGAAGCGTTTAAATTTCTAGAAACTCGGCTTCGTGCCGAGGATTCTTCTTAAGGGATTCTGATCAAACAAACGATTCTTGTTCACCGGCTAATTGAAAATTGGCCACAATCCGGCCTAAATAAATATTTATTTCTCGACCGCGCTATTAAATTAAACGAATTCTTCGGCCGAATATTTTATAACAGGCTGAGTTATTGACCCGATGATTTATCGGTGCAACGAAAATGGATTAAATCGGCAAAACGTAGACGCCAATCTTTCTCCATCCGATTCGTTTCATTTCTGCGAGCGTAGTACAACTATAAAATATCAACTTGCCCGCGAACGCTTCGCGTGCATTCGACCAATATTTCGCGACGTAAATGTTGCGATTTTCATGTCGCTATATATCACCGATGGATCATTTAAACGGGTTTTTTTTTTTTTTTTTTTGTGAAGTGACGAACCGAGTCGCCATTTAATCATTAGAAATCGTTGGAAAGTTGTTATTGGAATGCGCGAAATTTTAACGATATTATGATTTATTTTTCGTTAATGTGAAGAGATTTTTATCAATAATAATAAAATATAATAATAATAAAATAAAATATCAATAATAAAAAATAAATCAATAATAAAAATAATAAAAATCAATAATAATAAAATATAAAATTATCTCGAATAATCAGATATTTATTTAAATAAGATTAAAGGGCATGTTGAATATTTTGAAAATAAATTTCTTTTGATATATGTAAATATAATAAGAAATTAGATGAAAAAAAATCGAAAAGATTATTTGAATGGTATATTACAATAAATATGTTAAATATATCCTTAACTTTATATTAGAATAGTAAAGAAAAAATGTAAGGTACAGTAGAATCTCCATTATCTGAACGTTTTACTAATCGAAAATTCTATTATCTGAACTATACACTACCTATAATTCCAACAATGTAAGTAGACGCTTTTCCTTACCAGCAGTGATGATAAAATTTAATTAAAAATTGACATTTATATCTATACATACAATATCAAAACCTAAATATATAATTTTAATAATTTTTTAACTTTTTAATTAATATAAATATTTTTTATATTAAAAAATTTTTAATAAATTAATAAATAATTTAATTTTAATAATTTTTTAACACTAAAGTGAAATCGAAATTACTTAAGAAATTTATATCATTGTATCAATTTATTATTGCAAATAAGCATATTATTTTTCTCAAATATAATTATTGTTCCATTATCCGAATCTTCTATTAATTCGTATAATTCTGCTATAAATTTGTGTTTCCATTTCAATCATAGGATGACTCCATACTACTAAAATGAACGAACTAACGAAATAAACGAACTAATATATCTAATTGAAATCGATCGACTCCACTTTCGAGCGGAAGAATTTCTATTGACACACGTTGAATTTATTTCCAGATGAGGTGTATGTTCGAAATCGCGGCCCTTTACTTCCTGTTGCTGTCGATCGCATCCACCTACGTGGTCTCCGTGGCCGGTTACAAGGTGAGTATCGAAACCTCTATCTCTGCGTTATATCGTTTAACATAATTATCGTGTCCTCGACACGGAACCATTTATCACGAGAGTAAAGAACAACACGGGAAAAAGGGGAGAAAGATGGAAGAAACCATTTCCGTTTCACGCTAACTTCCCTGCCCTCCAACACACCCATCCCTTCCAGAAAACAATATTCCCTTGAAACGAATTTATAGTTCGATCTGGTTGCTGCACCCCTCGAAATTCTTTTTTCCGCATCGTCGCCCTTTTGCTATTGGCCGAGCATCGACGAGTTATCGACGAGGAGGGTGCAGAGGAGGAAACAAGAAATTACCAAGAGCAAATGCTCGAAGGAGTTAAAAAAAAAAAAAAAGAAAGAAGAAGAGAAGCGAGTGGATTTGTTTCGAGAAATTCGAGAAACAACAGCGGTGATTCCTGGTTTCTTTCGTTTAATCCAACGTTCGATTGCTCTGCACCCGAATGAAGAAGGAAAGAGAGAGAAAGACAAGAATAGTATAGCATAAGAAAAAAGTACACGAGTATAGAAATGTGTTTGCACTTGCACGTTGCGATCTCGTGGTCGGTGACAATGGGGGGATGTAACAAAGGATAGGCAAAGAATCGTTCGGGACATTGACAAAGCCTACCCTCGCTGGAGTGCATCGGTGTATTTCAACGTCATTCGCCTGACAACCCCTGCTCGAAGCAAGAAATGGCATAACCGGCTCTTCCTTCCAATAGATTCCAGCGCACCATTGACCCACTTACCGTAATGGTAATAATCGATCAAACTCAAATACGATTCATCGAAATAGCTCGCGTTTTCTATTAAAAGAAAACGTTATTTAGAACGTGACCCAAAACGTGTGGATAAACGCGTGCATACATGAAATATACATGCATTTGTATTATATCGTTATACAATATTCGGGAATTATTTATACGTGTGTTCGCACGCGCCCGCGTCGAAATTGCGGTTATATTCGTACAATATGTATATATACACGGCCGTAATAATATTTGAATGCAATTAGTGCGGAAATAAACGAATTTGGTATTTGAAGAGTGAATAAAACGTATATGTGTGTGTGTGTGCACAAAATTTTAATCAAAAAAATTTTTTAAATTCGTAAAAAAATAGAAAGACAACACCGCTTCCCGTCTCTCAAATCATTGAACTGAATTAGAATTTAGCACGGAACGTTGTACAGCCCCGTATAAAATTCTTCGCGTTAAACTTAACTAACGAGTTATAGCATAAAGAAACTTTTGTTTTCTAATAAAACTTTGTAATTAATCCATTATCCTCTACTTGCAAACTTTCGTCAGAATTTTTAAATTAAGAAGAATTTCCTTTTCTACCAAGAATTTCGCGTCTGACTGTACAGTAATCCCAATCAGACTCCAGGCCATTTCATTTTTGGACCATTTCGCGATATTAAAACTCATCTTCGGCCATCTAAAAAAGTGTGATATCGAGTTGAAATGGCTAAGAATAGAGTAACACCAAGATCGTGGAATATTTCTAAAATATTGAAAACGTCTACAAGTAGTAGATATTAAGTCGACCAATTCAAATTTGAGAACTCGTTACCGAACTTTCGTCGAGATTGATGATAATAAGGGTCTCTATCACGGGCCATTTCGAAGTTGAAGGGGATCACTTTATTGTCAAGCCACCCTATAATCTAAGATTTCGTGATCAAACTAAGGTCTCAATGTGTTGAATCTAAAATGACCGAGGAGGATTGTTCCTCAACCTTTGTTGAAAGTAGGCAGAGAGCTGGAGGCTCTCCCAGAAAGGCTCTTTCAACATCCAGGTCGTCCTTGACTCTCAGGTTAGTTCGTAAATCCCTCGTTTCTGGAAATGGTTCATGGCGAATCCGCCTCGATTTTTATGCCATCTGTGGTAAATCTCTCAACCTTAGGCTTATCCAATTTGAATCTTTTGACTCTGTGACAATGTTATCTACCTCTATACAATCGAATCTATATATTACAATAAACATGTGTCCTACTTCACCTTCTTTCATCTTCAAAATGAGCGAAATAATATTTCTTCTCTCATTCTTTATAGAGTTTAGTTCGTGTTGCGCTGCTTCATTTTTCAAGTTGAAAGAGTTTCTAACAATAAAAAGATAGTTCCACATTTTTTTGTTATATATATCCTTTTATTAAGGAGTAAAAAAGAATCCAACATGATACGATAATGAATACGATAATGGATACCATTGCATACGTTACAATGCAAAATTGAACAGGAAATAGTAAAGGAAAAGGGAAATATCTCATTAAATACAAAATACAAACCGTTTCTGTAACGAGAACTATCCGATTCATAAAGAAACTGATTCATAAATTCAATGCAATAAGAATTTATCGCAAGCTTTACCAATTAGAAATCGAAATAATATTATAATGAATCTTGAACTAGCTTACAAGAACTTCTATTAGTAAGCTGCAAAAATACAATGTATTATTAAAAATATCATCTTTATCTATCTTCAAAGTTACATATGTTAATAAATTTCATCATTTGAAGAGTATATATTTATCATTTGAATAAAATCAATATTTATCGAAAAATTCAAGAAAATATACGTTCAAGTACAAAAGTATTTATCGAGTCGAATATTAGCAACACAAATTTTTCAATTCCTTCTCTACTTCTTGTACAAAATCGCAGCAATGTGAACATCTGACTTGTCGTTGCTCGAGCTGGCCCGTGCTGGCCATTCCGCTAATGTTGACCGGAAGTGTTTGTTCTGATGCATGTGCAGCACCATACCGGACACTACTCGTCCCGTGGATCGTGTAACGGTGTAGTCCAACATAATTGTTGGCGTGCCAGAATTTACCCAGCGCGCGTGGGTGGTTGGATCGGTGCCGGCATTTGTCCTCCCACATGCGGCCAGGATAATTCTCGGCGCGGCCTGAAGCGGATTTGATTGCACGACACCCATGATAAATGTAAATGCAAACAACGTCTGACAACTGAATTCGAGCCTGTGCAAACTGACTAATTTCCATCGCTGTTGTTCTTCTCATTTCGAATCCTCCCTTCCTATACACCCCCACCAATCCTCCCCCAACCCCTATCCCTCCTCGTATCCGCTCGACCGTTTTATCAATTAATTACCGTCGTCGTTCAAGGAATTGCGCCATGGCAAAACGGCCCCCAACCCGCAACATTTAATTATCTCGGAAGGAAAATAATAGCAACCCGTGATCCCGTGCGCGAGGGGGCGTACTTACGAGCGTTAAATTTCGCGGCGAGCAACGTTCTGCTCTCCGTGAACTCCGTTACCCCTTCCTTCCTTATCTTCTAATGAACGTCTAAACATGTACCACCTTTCCCTGTATTTACCTCCAACCAAGTTTGCGCCGCCCCCTTCGCGCCGAGGATCTATATCTATCATTTGACGAAGCATTTCTCGTGCTTTTGGGATTTTGGAGAACGAGAACGAGCGGATACGTCCGGTTTTCGCGCGATTCTCTCGTATTGTTAAAATCCCGCACGGTGTAATCAATGGGATCGGGCCCCGCCGACAGCGTTAATCGATAAACCAAAATAACACGCGTTAATACGAGGCAAGTCGAGGAACCGGCGAAATAGGTGGCCGTAATTGGAACGGGCGGCAACGGTGTCCAACGGTGTGAATGTATCCCTGCCTCTGAATCGCAATTTTTCCCCGGGAAAAAAACGGATTGGCTATTTGCGCCGGTGATCGATTTAATAAAAACGTGGGGCGAAGAAGAGCGAAGAGTATGAGATACACATCCGCGAAGGAAAAGTGTTCGTCGTTCCTCTGGTTTGTAATTTATGCATTGTTAAATTTCATGATCCAGTGATTATCCTCTTTCAGATAATTGCACGGTGAAAGTTCTGATATCGTTTACGATCCGTGTTCTCGTGCTTGTAAATCGTTCTTGATATTAAATCGTGAATTTATTTTCCTTTTTTTTTTTTTTTTTTTTAATATGATAGAATTGTACGTTTCTAAGTTTACCTATTTTTCTTTTAATACTAAATTGAAAATTGTACGATGTTATAAAATTTGATAGAAAGTATTTATAGAGAGTATTTGTAGAGAGATAAATTATATATTTTTTTTTTCTTAATAATGTTGCGCGTTATTGGTTGTTGCTACTTGATGCTTAATGAGTTAGATTTATTATTTAAAGTTATTAAAATATAATATTTCTTTAGGATAGGAATAATTAATTATTGTCAATATCATATTGTAATCATAATGTTCATTTTTTAAAACGTATTGACAAGTGTCTGCCGAGTTTTGAATTGAGATGTATTATCGAAATCAAAAATATCTCGAAATTGTTAACATATTAAATAAATAATAAAAAGATATAAAAAGATAGGAATATGAAATAGAATAGCAATATATATGTCTCTGATATTTCATCAAGATTTTCTATGTATAATAATAAAATTTTTTACCATGATTAAAACTTAAATAAAATAAAAAATGCAATGATTTTTCACAATAGTCGCTCTGGCTCATTAATGTTCTTTTGTTTAATGGACAATTTTTATTCCCGCTGCAACAGAAAGTTTTTGAGTGTGAATATTTCAATGGAATTTATGCTGTAATTTGCCAACAATGAATTTGAAGAACTGGATACTTATTATGAATCCATAGTATATTATACAGAGCGGAATTTGCGTATGTGATTATTAAAAAAGTGATTGTGTTGTTATATTTTAAAATGTATTGTATTTATTTATTAATTGTATTTATTAACTTTATTATTTTTTTTAAAAAATTACGCTATCTCATATTATCATCATTCTTAATTATTATTAACGAGAATTATTTCTTGGGATCAAAGATTTCGACAAAAATTCTGACTGATAACTCGTCGTTTCACAAATTTACAACAAGATTTTTTGCAATTGCAATTAGACTTTCAAAACGATATTATTTATTTATTTCCTGCACTATCCAAATTTCTTTAAGAAATGATACAATACGTTCAACACTTTTTGTTATAAAATTTCCTAAAATTATTCTTTTAATAATTTCTTCTATCCGCTCATCCACTATTAGAACAAGTATCTAGATACTCGCAGAAGAATATATTCAAAAAGTATCTGGGATCGATCACAAAAGTAACGAAACCACGGACAATTCCAACGGAATCCGCGTGAACGAGGAGGGGAACTGCTTGAAGTTTAATGATTCTTAAAGACGAGTTTCCATGCTATCTAAATTAATTCTTAAAGTTCCCTCTCAAAGAGTTGTTCTCCCTCGCGGCCGGTAATTTCAGGGAGTAATTGAAAACACCCGTTCCGTGAATGAACAATTTTAGGCGACGCTAATGGAGATACGGAACGCCGCTGCGTCCTCATAAATTTCTCTGTGAAATAACGCGGCCGCGGAGGATGAATGGTCTCTAAAACTACTCATATTTTCCAATGTCACTCTGATATTTCAACTTCGTATATTAACCACCGGAGCCAAGTAGTGTGTCCAAATCGCTTTGAAATCCAATTCTTGTTTTCCACTCCTTTTTTTTCTTCTTCTTCACAAAGAAATTGTATCCCATTACGTTCCAAATGAAAAAGAACGAGAAAGCTAAATGATCCTTCAAACGTGTTTATCTCCTGATATTGATACTTTATCATCTTTCGTTCCTTCGACAAGAATTCAAGAGAATTGAAAAGATCGAAGAGGATCCTTTAAACTATTTTAAGAAATTCTGGATGAGAAATGATGTATGATGATTTTCATTCATAAGTTATCACGCTTCGGGATATAGACGAATGAATATCGTGATTGTAACGCGATATTGACGTTAATTACATAGTTATATCGTCGAAATATTATATTTTTATAGTTTCGTCGAAACATGAAGCAATAATAATAACATTTAACATTTATTGGGAAATGAAAATAGGATGTATTATGTATTATTACGTCAAAATATAATATTAAAGTGATGGATCCAGTCCAAATTTAAATCTATAATGTAACTTTACTTTAATAACATTAGTGCAAAAATTATAAAAAAAACAAAAATAGAGTATCATCATTGTTATATCAAGATAATATGTAAGAAATATATTAAGAAATTCGTCAGTTTAAAAAAAAATATAAATCTTTGATACATCGAGCAACGATAATGATAAAACAGGTATGTAACATTTATTAGAAAAGATATATAATATTTATTATACGTATTTTTATATATAAAAAAGATATATTATAATAATTGATAATAAAATAAAATTTATCACAAATCCACGTCTTTTCAAATTTTACACGATTGTGTATACGATTTATAATTAGATGGAAAAATTCTTACTTAAAAAACAAAAAAAAAAAAGATATTAAACAAATATTTATCCATTTATAATAGCAATATTTATAAAAGTTTACAAATTAATCCGTTAATAACTAATAGTTGATAATTTTACGTTTGACAAATTAACAAGTAGCCAGTGATTCGCTGTAGAATGGGAGAGAGGGCTGTACACATAGATAGACAAGAGGAAAGGGATCGTCTTGGGACAATTTGTTTATATGTTTATTTTATTTCGAAATGGTTCGTCGAACAAAGGATAAAATTAAAGATGAAAAGGCAGATGGAAAAAAGGAGGGAGGAAATCGTTTGATGCGAGGGAGAAGCAATCTCCTTCTTCGAAGCATCTTCCCGCCGGCTTTTTTAAGAAGATTAATTTTCATAGTGGATGATGTTTCGTATCAACAACGGGTCGGGCACAAAAGAAATTACTTGGGTAACAAAGTTTGCTAATAACGCTTCTCTCCTTCCTTCTCTCCGCGCCGGCGTTCGACGTTTTAATAAAAATGGAAAAGAGGCACCATCGGTCGGCGGCTCTGGTCAAACGTGAGCGAAATTCCGTGAGTTCTTGGAGAAGAATGGGGCCGCGTCACGATATACACGATATCCCCCGTATCCACGACGATGGGCAAAAGTGGCCCGCTCTAATTTTCGGTTAACGATGCCGGCCCTCTTTCCTTCAACCCCGATCGTGCCTAATCTGCACGGTCGATCGTGCCTTCTGCCCATCATCGATTCCATCCCCGCGAACACCGCACGAGACTCTCTTTTCTTGACCCTCTCGCGGCTTTAACCCAGTTTCCTCTGCGGTTCTTACGTATGCATTTTTCATTCCTTTCAGCACTCAAGGCGACACCGAGACTTCACTGTGGCCGAGAGTTACGATGCGTCATCCTCCAACAGTGACAGCCTCTCGATGACGATACCACCGTCGATCGATCGATCCTCGATTCCCGAAGAATCGTATCTCGCTGAAAGTAAGTGGTGGCGGTTTTAATCCGAAACTCGATTAAAAAGAAAAAAAAGAAAAAAAGAAAAGCTCGTTCGCCATCCTGTTTCTGGAAAATTTATTTCATTTTCGTTCGCCTCCGCGGGGAAAGGGAAAGGGAAGGGGGATCGGTTAAAAAATATTTTCGCGCGGATGGGGATGGGGAAGGAGTGAAGATGCGTCTGGAAAGTCGAGGCTTCGCGAAATTAACGTGGAACCGCCTCTTTCTTCTTCGACGCGAGAGAAATGAAAATTGAAAGACTAACAAACTGGTTGGCATGCCGGAAGAAATTAATGAACGCGTTTATACGCGGTGTGCATTTGATACCTGACAAGAATAATAAAAAAAAAAAAAAAATTCTCGCCATTCTAGTGATATGTACCGTGAACGCTTTATTCGTAGTCACGAATTTTCTAAAGCGAATTTCGCCTTATTCTTTCGATGGCGCAAAAACTTCCCCGGCTGAGCATTTGTTAATTAAGTGATTACACAGTGATGAATGTATAATTTGCGACGTATAATAAACTGCTATTCAGATTTTCGCGGTTCACTTCAAACATGCTCGTTTCAAAAATGAAGAAAATGATGCAAAAGGGAAACGTACTCTCGCTTACACCGTTAGTACTCGTCCATTACTGACAATGAAGATTGTCAAGTAATATATTTTAAGGATGAAACACACCACGCCGGTGATAATCAGGGCACCAACGATCTGGATTGCTAGTAAGATCTTCGTCTTGTTCCCACTTTCTATTCTTCTCGTTTTATTAAATCGTTTTATTGCTTGTAACGCGAGGGATAATTCTTCCTTATTTTCTTCCTCTCCTTCAGACTAAATGATACGAGGCAAGAATAGCGTAGAGAATTAGGGCAAGCATTAATATTATCGCGATCACGTAGAATATCGCGCACATCGCCCGTCAAACTTCGTGTTTCTTATTTAAAAAAAATAATTCGATTCGCGTGCAACTTCGCAGATAAATAAATACATAAATACAATGGAAATACGTACATCGATTTTTGCCCATGATTACATTGGACGTGTCCATAGAAATTGAAACACAGATGAAAAAAACGTTGCAATTATCAACGATATCACGAATATATATATATATATATATTTCAAAAAACGATTGAAAAAAACGATTTGTAGTAGACAATGAAGACACGCGTTGTTGTTATTGATTTGCTCGGAACTTTGTCGTGAATTTTACAAATTTTTGCGTATTAATTAGCCTCGATCATGATTCTTCTTTGTTCCCTTTTTTTTTTCGAGTTAAAGATTAAAATATATTGCGAAAGCCAGAAAGAGAAGCAGCATGATTATTATTGTTATTACGATTATATAGTACATCACGCACATCACAATTTTGTTTGGTTAAAAAGTAATTTGATTACGCGGTCCACTCGCGTACAACTTCTCTTTTCAAATGAATAAATGATATGCATGTACGAAAATACGTGATTCTTTTGCTATGATCACTTTGAACATTGTCCAATGAAAATCGATGTAATAATCGATGATATTAAATATCAGAAAGGAATTGAATTTATACATGCACGAAGGTATTGTTGTTACGATCGTTCGAAGTTTTGCCGTGATTTTTACGAATTTGCGTATTAATTAGCGACAATCACGGCTGACCCTCGTATTGATTGCAACAAATACGCGTATGTTTATTCTGTAACATTGGATATGACACGATGAAAATCGAGAAAAACAAATTTATCTGTCGTCGGTAACCAAGAATTCAATATAATAATACGCATACAGTGATTTATGAAAATATTTGATTTATGAATAATATTTTACAGAGGACAATTCATTTAAACCAAAAATTCTGATTATAATTTGCATGTATAAAAAGCGTAATAGCAATTTTTTTTTGTTGATAAAAGTATCTCTTTGAAGAAGTGAAATATCAACTCCTAAAATTTCGACATCTTTTCATCTTTTGAATGCAATTCAATTTTGCCTGAGAATTTTTTTTTTTTTACAATAAAATGAGCATTAAATTCTGAACATTTTGTAGTTCAAAATCAACTCCTAAAATTTCGACATCTTTTCATCTTTTGAATGCAATTCAATTTTGCCTGAGAATTTTTTTTTTTTTACAATAAAATGAGCATTAAATTCTGAACATTTTGTAGTTCAAAATTTTATTTCATTGCATCATTGCAATATTATAAGAAATGAAAATATATTGAAAATTTTGATTTTATTAAAAAATAAAAAAGAAATATTTTCGTGAATCACTATATATACAAAAATATTAGATTTGTCAAATAACAAAGATATATTTGTTAAACTTAAACTTAGATCGAGATAAAAATCTCGATCTAAGTTGGATAATATTTATAAAATTTGCGAAACATTCATTGTGAAAATATATTGCAAAGGGATCACAAAAAATATTTAAACATCTGTGATATTCCAATAATGAATTTGTTACGTGACTTTTACAGACAGTTCTTCTATCCATTTCAGATTTTAAATATTCATAGAATAATTAAATATTCATAAGAATAATATCTAGACTTTTATGATAGAAAGCTTACATCTTAATTGATTGAATTTCTAATAATTAATGAATAAATTTAATTATATAATAATTAAATTATATAATAATTTTCATTGATATGATTTTTATCGTTCAACATTTATACATATCGAGCATTCGTACAATTTCGTACATATGTGTATATGCAAAATTCGAAAAAAAAAGAAAAAAACAAACAACAGAAATAGCTCCAATACAATATTCTTTGTTCAATACGCGTTTCCTTTCCAAACCTATAATAAAAGGGATAAAATAATAAAAGCGACTCGAAATTTAAACGAAGTCCTTCTTCTTAATAAAATATTCGAGAGTCTCTTTGATGAATAAACGAACTCCGACCAGGGACAAGGAGATCACGAATTCACGAAGGAGATGGAATGAAAAGATATCTGTGTCTCGAGATTTAAATAATTTCACTTATTCAATACGTGGACGAATTCAATTCAATTCAACCGAGTCTCGTGTACGAACGCGCAACGATCGGAAAAACAAATCGCACGTGTATTTGCGGAATCAATCGCTCGAGGACAGCTTTCGATGTTGTTCGAAGCCAACGGCGAAATCGTGACGTCTCTCCTCTCTTATTTCTCTTTTCAGGCTCCCATTCGATCGATCCCTGCGCCTCAAAATATTGCGGGATCGGCAAAGAATGCGAACTTTCACCGAACAACACAATCGCGGTGTGCGTATGCATGCGAAAGTGCCCACGGAGGCATCGACCTGTTTGCGCGAGCAATGGCAAGATCTATGCAAATCATTGCGAGCTTCACAGGGCCGCCTGCCATTCCGGTTCGTCGTTGACCAAAAGTAGACTCATGCGATGTCTGCATCACGGTAAAAATTGTTAATTATTGTTGTTATTATTAGATTGTTGCGTGTGATATTTCACAAATTTGTTATTTTTTTTTAATAAAATTTTTTTTATCAATCCTATTAAAATTTATTAATTAAAATATTAGAAGGGTAACGAGTTAGATATAAGATTGATTAGATTATATACTATTCGTTGTATAATTATATCTTAAAAAAAATGAATCATGATGATTTGATGATTCTGCATTTAAAGGAGTTCTTTAAATGATAATTAAATTCGAAGTTATTTTGAAAAAATTGAATAATAAAAAGTTGTAGAAAAATGAAACGCCAAAGTGTATAAAATTTCATAAATGATAAATTATGATTTTGATTATTATTTTACAAAAAAGAAAATCATGAAAATTTTAAATGATGAAGATCTAAAAACTCTCTGTAAACTAGCAAAAATAACTACTAATTTCATCGACACCATTCTATTGAAGTCACGTTTAAATTATGTAGAAATTGGTGAATGATTAATATAATTAAATTAAAATAACCATCTCGTTTTTTCCAAATTAATCACAGATATCGAGAATGCTCACATTCGAAGAACCTTACACATGAACAGAACATCCCTCAAAACGAGCAAGATTGTATCTTATCCAAAATCTAGGAATCGAAAGAAGGGTGGTTTGAAAGACAACTTGATACCAGACAAGAACGACTCCGACTCGAAGGAATGTTCGAATCAAGAATACGAAATTATGAAGGTAAAATAATAATAAAATAAAGCTTAAATCTTCGTCATATCTTCATCATCATTGATACTTATTCTTCCATTGCAGGATAATTTGTTGCTTTACAATCACGCGAGATTAATGTCGCAAGACAATCATAGCAAAGAATATCTCGTCAGTATAATGTTTTCTCATTACGATCGAAACAATAATGGCAATTTGGAACGCGAAGAGTTGGAACAGGTAATTTTTCTTTACTTTAACCTCTTCGTGATTAATCTATTCGATGATTGTAGATATTTTTTATTATATTTATATAGTTCGCGGAGAACGAAGATTTAGAAGAGTTGTGCAGAGGCTGCAATCTCGGACATATGATTAGTTATGATGATACGGATGGCGATGGAAAATTGAACGTGAATGAATTTTACATGGCGTTCAGCAAACTCTACAGTAAGTAATTGTCTTTTGAATTATTCAATTCTTTAATTATCATAGTAGAAACGAAAATAAAAAACTTTGCAAATATTTTTTTTTTATTCAGTGACGTTCTTTATAAGTAATAATTAAGGGATCCAATGAAAAATAACTTTATGCCATGTGTATTTTTTGTATCATTATTTTGTTCATTCATTCAATTCGGTAATTTTTTAATACAACATCATATGTATTTCATTGAGCAAAATCATGTAATTTAAAACAGATATAATTTCTCATTATGTTATGAATATAAAGCTTTTTTTCAATTTCCTTTTATAAAATTATGTTCACAATTTATGATAATTTGGCATATTCTTATTTTTATTTGAGCCCCTCGATTTTTAGCAAAAATTTAAATTATTAAAATTTAAATATAAATTTTATATTTATACATATATATTTATATAAATTATGTACACAAAATGAAGAATATTATCGTATACTTAAAGTATTTTTTAAACTAGCGCAATCGTTCATAGGTGTCTCAGTGGTGTCTCTAGACAAGTCTCTCGAAGTGAATCATATTTCTGCAAGAGTGGGTGATAATGTGGAGATCAAATGCGATGTTACGGGTACACCACCACCACCTTTAGTATGGCAACGAAATGGAGCCGATTTAGAAACACTGAATGAGCCTGAGGTATGATAAACAATTTCTTAAAAAATCGCTAAATATACTTGTTAAATAAACCATATATTTCACATATAATCAATAATCAATCAACAATAACTTTTTTCATTTGATAGATCCGAGTATTCAACGATGGCAGTCTTTATCTAACAAAAGTACAACTGATACATGCTGGAAATTATACTTGTCACGCAGTTAGAAATCAGGATGTCGTTCAAACACACGTGTTGACTATTCATAGTAAGTTTTAGAAAATACTACATGATTTATCGATATTTTTCTTTTTTGCAAAGAACGATCATTTTTAAAAAGTTTTCGACTCTTAGCTATTCCCGAGGTAAAAGTGACACCGCGATTTCAAGCGAAACGTTTGAAAGAGGAGGCAAATATAAGATGTCACGTGGCTGGTGAACCCCTTCCGCGAGTTCAATGGTTAAAAAACGACGAAGCGCTGAACCATGATCAACCGGACAAATATAATCTTATTGGAAACGGTACTAAACTTATCATTAAGAACGTTGATTACGCCGATACGGGGGCTTATATGTGTCAAGCTACCAGCATTGGTGGTATTACCAGAGACATCAGTAGTTTAGTGGTTCAAGAACAACCTACTCCAAGTAAGTTATTTACAAGCATATGATACAGATCTATTTTTTTTTCTATTTCATACAATTAATAGAAAACAAATTAAGAAAAGTTCTTTATCATATAATACATAAATCAGATTGATGTGTACAATTATTGCAAATGTGAATAAATATAAATTTATTATTTATCTAGATAAATTGATGATAAATGATAATTATACTTTTATCTAGCGACTGAGAGTGAGGAGCGAAGATTTTTCTCATTTCACCAATGGGGAATTTTGGTATACGAGCCATCTGCTTGTCGACCGCGGCATGAAATTCGATCTACGGATGTTATACCAGGTACACAGGTAAAATCAAATGTGTTATTACATAATTATTTATCGCATTATTTGATTTTAAGCCTTCATAATCCAGATCGTTGTGATTGTTCAAGGCTTTCAAATGTATTTCTCAAATCAAACTGTATTTCTCAAATTATTTTATTATATTATTATTTATTATAACATAAATAATTTTTTAAAATATTTAATTATTATACTCTAGCTGCTAATCTCTAGACAATAAAATCGGTTTTATATTTTTATATATTTCCTTCAATTTCATAATTTAGGAGCATGTGTGTGGAGTTAAAGGTATCCCTTGCTCATGGGGACGTGCAATCAATGTCGCAAATCGATATGTATATGTCAGCCAACCGGATAAAGATCGCGTACTTGTTATTAGTGAAATACAAATGGTTATAGTCGACGTGAGTAAACTTTTATTTGTTAATATTATGTTAATTGATTAATCATAATATATTATGAAAATAAATCTTGTCTTTTTTCTCGTTAGGTAATACCAACAGATAAAAATCCTGTTCAACTTTGGTACGTTCCTTCTCTTGATCAAGTATGGATATTGAATTGGCGAAATCAGAAAGATATCGATGTGAAAACTGTTCAAGTAATCGAAGATGCTGCTCAAAAGAAAAAGCATCGCGCTATCCGACCAGAACCCATTGATGCGCAATTCGATATAATCCAAAATATTTATATCCCTGAACCACAAGTAAATATAATTATTGAAAATTATTATTTATTTTGAAGATACATAAATGAAATACTACTGTACATTTTTTAATCCATTTAGGATATTGAAAACATCTTCAAGTACGGTTATGTGAGTCACGCAAATCAACGTAACATGTACAAATTGGATTTGAAGAATATGAAATATACACGTAGCGCTGATTTAAGTTCTTATAATTGTGTTCCAGTTAATGTTCAATTTTCGGTTCTATGTACGTAATTCAATACTTTGTGAATTTAACAAATATATGTTATAAATCTATAAATATTTCTTATATTATTCTATTTTTTATTTCAGATGGGTTTGTAGTAATTGAATGCCAAGAACCAGTCACTAATCGACCAACGGGTCAATTATTATTGGATTATTTAACTGATACCGTTCTTGCATATAAGCCAAAAATTTTAGGAAAACCAACAATTTCACCTGATTCTCGACATCTTGTCACATTAGATAAGCAAGAAACAGGCGTAACTTTAGTCGTACAAGAAATATCATGTAATTAGAATTTATTTTTTTCTTATCAGTTTCTTAAGTATTTCATTCACAATTATTTTTTTTTTCAGCCGATGGTTTGAAATTCGCATTTGATGTGAAAACGACATTAAATATCAGCGATATCGCACTCTATCCATCACAAACGACACATGGTTACGATATTTATGCGTCATCTATTGACAAGGAAAATATTCTTTTCCTCGATCTATCAACTGGTATGAAAATTTCTTAATGATGCTTTTTGTATTAAAAAAGTTAAAAATTTATTTTTTATCATAGGCAAAGTAGAAATGATAACAGGTGTTGGTAAAGCAACATCGCCTAATTTAACAAAGTGGGGAAACCCGAATAGACCAATTGTACAAAGTGGCATATTTGGTAAATACATGGTTAGCCCTTCGAATGATGCACTCTTCGTTTTAAATGGCGAAACTCGAACAATAAATTGTGAAATTGGAGGTCTACAACATCCTGGAGCGGTGGTATGGTTTACAGTGTCTTTACATTAAGCAATCGAAATTTTGACAACGATATATGGCGCGTATAGATAAAGAAAAATATTCAAGCACAGAAAAAACAGTGATATTAAATCAATATCATGTACATCACTATTTGAACAAAAGAATAGAATAATTGTAGTTTTGTTAGGTTAGAAGAAGGAATGGTTGAAACAAATTTTGAGAAATATATTCTAACACCAACATACCATTATCCATGGTTATCGTTAAAATATCTAAAAAGTTTCCGAGTATCGCTCTTCAATAATTAATGGCGTATTTTTGACACCATCGTGCGAATAAACGTTTTTGATCGTTATAATGCAAATATTTATCGCGAAATATTTATCGATAAGATTTTTAATGTACATACCAAAGATCGTCTTTTACATATATATTTAACGTACCTAATCGTTACCCTATCGGTGGCCTTAGTTTCTCTCGATTTTGCATATCTCAATCTTTGTACTCGTATATTTCTCTTTCGAATAAATTTTCAATGGCTATAAAGATATAGATAGAATTCTTCCAAATAGCGATTAGAACAAAGTTATTTCTTATCCAATATTTATTATTAAAACTTGTTATTTTTGAACTCGATATATCGAAATATTTAAAAATTTGGCATTTTTTATTTTTAACGACATTTAAAAGTTATTTTCTTAAATATTAAGAATTAATATTATAATTAAGAATTCATAATGATTTTTTTATGTTATCCAATCAATTAATTAAAAAACAAGAACAGTTACAAAATTACCAAATGAACACAAATATAATATAATGTAATCACTTTCTAGTTAATAGGTTTTCAAAAAATTGGAACAGTTTCTTTTATGGTAATTTTTACAATAACTTATACGACAAAGACGTATATAATACAGTCATCGGGCCACAAATAGCATACTAACAACAGATATGATGATTATGTATTATAACGCATGCGTGTGTCGATTGTACGCGTGAGGATACGAGCGCATATAACAAATAAAATGAATATCTTGTAATAAAATTACAACAAAACTAATTTAATAAATAATCTGCAAGTACAAATTTTTTTCTCTATACATGCAGATTATGAACATTTTAGCAGTCTTGTATCCATTCAAATAAAAAGGAAATAATGATACAGTGAATGGTTACACTCCATCATTAAGGATCGTACTTTTAAGTGTGTTCTAGTCGTAACATTCGCCTTTATTCACTAATAAATTACGTCTGTTCAAAACCTCAAAGTCTACGTTTAATCACCTACTGTACAAATTCAACGTATATTTACGCACTAATCTTGTATAAATACATTTAGTTCTTTTCAAATTATTAATTCTTCCTTACAACTGCTGTTTTCACATTAAACGCCATTAATGAATCTAGCAAATACACAATACCCTTCAACTGAATAAATGATCACTGATAAAACGCACAATATTCAACGAATTTCGATGTATGTGCTGTATCATTTTATATAAGATGTTTGCTAGAAATTTAACAGCAAGAAATTGGATAATGTAAGGAAGGAAAAGAGACAAAGAGGCAGACCATGAGCGAATTATTAGGAAAAATAGATCAAGAGATTTGTGAGCAGTTTTCCATTCAAGATGATGTAGTTTGATCAACATATAAACGTAACACCTTGTAAACTCTTCTCTTGATTCCTTGTATCCTATTTTGTTCCTCACTCTTTGTATCTCACTGACTATTTGCCAGTTTCGTCGTTCCAGCACTGGTTATATATTGCACGATTTTAAATTGGTCCCTTGCCGACTGTAAAAAAGTATATATGCGTTGCTAAAATCTTCCTCTTGAGGTTTCTGTCTGCTTGTAATTTCATCATTGTAATAGTACCACGTATCAGTGCGAGGATTCTTCGCGTATGCTGTATAATGTCCTGCCGAAACCCCTATAACAATATATAACATACATAATATCATATTATACTAAACTAATATAAATAAAATAAAAATACATACCTCCAAAATGACAAACGCAAGCATAAAGATCATATAGATGTTGTCCAACGCTTAAACCAACCAATGGAAATGTAACTTTATCATCTAATTTCATACTAGTACACTCATAAAATACGAATCTGTAAAAAAATACAAGTTATATAAAAAACAAAATATAATTTATATAAAATTATATATATTAGAAAATAAATCTTATTATTAAATTAAACACTTATTACTAAATCTAAACTATTAAATATAAAACTATAAAAATATACCGTTTCAAATATACTATGAGGAACTTTGGATATCTGTGGACTGTAAGAGTTTTTGTAGCGCACCGATTTCGTTCGCATTTTGGACAAAACCAAGGATTGTGTTCATCTAATGTTTCGCTATAGAACGTGTAAGTCTGAATATTATTTACAAGTTGCTTGAAAACTTTCAAAACAAAAAATTTTAATCATTAGTAATAATTCCTACCTTTGACTAAATGCTTGAAGACAATCATATAAAGATAAAGGATGATGAGGCCTTTGTTTGCTGATGCTAACATGATCAATTGGAGATGCGATTTTAGGAACCTGCTCCGTATAACGCACTGCTAAAGTATCACCATTACATAAGATTACCATACCCGTTTCAGATACACTGCATCCTGTACAATGTGTAGTATACATACAACGAGAACAATGATGACCCTATAAAAAAATATATCTATTAATGTATCTTATTTTGAAATTTCGTAACGCAATTTTATCTATTAAAAAATAATATTTATAATTGTTTTGTATAAAGTAATAGAAAACCATATATAAATAATCATATTTATCTATTAAAAATTAATCACTTATCTTTGACAAAAGATTTTACGTTGACAAAAAGAAAAGTTATTAAATAATTATATTCTAACCTGTCCTGTAACAAAATGAAGTGTATAATTTCCTTCTTGTGGTACATTTTTTCTTACAATATCGTACAAGTCTTTAGCATTCACTCTTGAAGGTAATCTTACTAAATGAGGATAACCAAAAAGTTTTGTTCCTTTACGGTTGTTTGATGTTTCGTTTGTTGTATCATGTCGCAAGACTAGCGGTACATTTAAGATCCTAATTGCAGGTCTCGGTCTGCCTGTTTGATCTATTTTAATAAAAGACGACGCAGTCATATAAGTTGAACACATTGGGCACATTTGCGGTTCCGTTTGATTTTTGAAGTAATTCTGTTAAACGTAAATAATAATTAAAACAATAATTTATAACATATTCATTATAATATATGAACACTTGAATATATATTCGAACTTCAATTTTTATTTTACAATTTTAATTTAATTTAATTATTAAGAAATAAAAAAAAAAGACATCAACATATAATATAATACCCTCAGAACGGCAACCTCAGATTAGTCTGAATTGAGTTCCAGAAAATAAACTTTCTGGCTTGCGGATTGTACTCAAACAGCGAACCATACGGGTTTCCATCTTTTCGTTTCCAAATACCTCTACTTCAAATGAAGTTTCCTGGGCTAATTGGCAACGTAAAGCTATTTCTGGTTCCCGTACATACCCTTATGGTATCATCCGTCTAGAACGTTTATTGGTTTAATCTCAGACCTTCCCGAGGTGAAATTGTGGTAACTATGTACCTTGCTTGTATACCCCTTCCGCTAGATTGAAGCTGCCGTTTTCATCATCGGGTTTTCATTATATTTATACAAATAAAATACCTTTATATCAGTTTCAAAAATAATTTGAAAAAAAAAAAATTAAAAACTATATAATAAAACTTACCTCAATACAAGTATCACACATAACAAAGTTGCAACTGTTCCCACTGTGCCTTTTCAAATCTCCATCCAATTCTTCGAGACAAATTGTACATGGTATTTCCTCTCCCGTAACTGTACATTTCTGACAGGAATCGGCCTCGGTTACACGATCTCCACCACCATCTGGTACTGAAGTGTATGCATCAGGAGGTTCCGTAAGTTCAAAGGCATATATAGATCGATTCGTATCATTGATGTGTCTCAAGAGTGTATTGTCATCCTTAAATGTAAAACCTTGATGTACAATCCAACAATGACAATTCCGTCTAGTGCGATAAGTTACAGCAAGCAAGATACATAATTCTCGATACCTACGGTGCAAGGGTAAAATAATATAATCGAGGAATGATGGCCACATTGGGCCAATTACAAAAAAATAAATAGCGAAAACCAGATTATATAAGAGAATATAGGAGCAAAAAAATTGAATCTGTGTGATGGAATGTAGCCTCGTAACCAAACTTTACGCTACGAGAATGTTCTTCCACAACATTTATTCTTGGAGAGCAGTATCAACGATTATCGAGACTACTCGATAAGCCGCCTTCTTCACCCTCCATGATTGTTCTTGTACTAACATATAGACCCACGCACCGTTTTTTATATGATATAAAATTAAACTTTATTCCTAGCAACTATAAATATCTTGAAACGTCCTTAAAAAACATATTAAGATGTTAAAAATTTATTCAAATAACTGGTTATCATATTTATCAATCTGTAGATTTTTTTCAAAATATTATGAAATCATAATGAGTTGACTAATAAAATGAAAATTTCTTGAAATATATGTACATGCTATATATAAATAAATAAATAAACTAAAAAGCCAACTCTCACAGATACAATAAATTTTATATGCTTACCAAAATCTTTGATATATGATTTTCTAAAACTTCAGCAAGTGCAATATTTGTTACTGCAATATTTTCTTTGCCAAGTGTTTTTAATAGCTCCTCCTTCAATTTTCCAATGCGTGATTGTTTGTTTAATGAAACAACGCACCTTATAGGTTGATCACCATTTGCAGGAACGTATGTAACATTTAGTTGTCTCTCCATTGCATGAGGTAGTGGCACTGACAAATACATGAAAGGTTCATACGTAACAGAAACATGATTACATACTGCACAAACAACCTACAATAGAAAGAGAGTATAAAAATATAAATTATTTTAAATATATATATATATATATATATATACTATATGTACTATGTATTTACAAATATGCCATATAATTTAAATATTTGTATCAGCAGAATGAGACATGCTTTTTATGCTTCTTAAAGCAAGAAGGTATGGCTGTTGAATTTTAATATAGGAAACATTTTACGGTAAAAGCCAAATATATAAACTAGTTACCCCAACGTATAGTTTCCACAACACAAATTTTTATATATGATATAATTAAATTTACCTTGCTTTTAAATTGTCCTTGGAAAGTATCAACAATAATACTTCTATTAGATTTTAAATGCTTTGCCCAATGTTTATCAGCCTCAATTTCATCTTGTGTCTCTACAGTACCATTTCCATAACTTTGTGAAATTCGTATGCATTGAGAACTAATACTTCCTTGACCATCACGTTTATGATTCTTTTCTTGATCATCTAACCTCATACGTTTTACATTACATTTCTCTAAACCATTGTCATACTCTATATCAGAACCACTTGATCCATAATCTATACCACAATTGACTTTTTGAACATTAACTTCTTTTATCCTTTTGATACTAACACTCTTATTATCAAAATCATGATTTTCCATTAGATTTGAATTATCTAAAGGCATTCTACGAATATTTTCTTTCGGAAATTTTTGTGAATCATAATGAATCTCATTATTACATTCCTGCTGCATTACTAAGAAGTTTGCATTACTAGTTTTTGCTTCTTTATGAATATCATAAAGACCGTGGTATTTCGGAACATTTTTTGAAAATTCAATTAATGTTTCTAGCCTTAGTGAAGGTGTGACTTCATTTTTCTTTCCATCGACTTCATTATGAATAAACGTATTTGATTTTGCTTCAACAGTTTCATCAGAATCAAGTGTTTCTTCGTCATCCTCACCATCGTTTAAAGGTGATCCTCGCGGCGAATTTACAATACTATCTAATTCTCCTATAGGTGATCCTAAGTCTGAAATTAAGTAATTTTTAATATAAATTAATTTAAAATAATTTTTAATAAAAATTATATATTATTTTTATAATATATAATTTTTATTTATTATAGATATTTATAATAAGATATATTTTTACCTCTTGGTGAACCAGCCATTGTTACATTGGGGCTATTTGGACATTCTGGTGATGGTAAACAATCATACATTTCCAATAAATCTGTATTACAATTGGAATTACTAGTGGCAGTGACTGAAGACATGATTTTTCCATTTGAATTTTCAATTGAATTATTCGTGTTGGCAGTGGTTGTAGATGAAGGAGTTTGACAATTTTTTGTACATTTTGCAGTATTCATTTGTTCATGTAAAGAATCCAATAGAAGTGCAAGAAATTCCTGACAATCATGCTGTTAATCATTATTTTTATTAATTATTCAAATTCTTCACTAATAATTAAGTAATATATAAAAATATTTCAAAGTTACCTGTCTATAGTCTTTAAATTGTGAATGATATGCCCCCAATGTTTGTTTAAATTCAGTAGGCCTAAGAACGCTATATTTGCCAGACCACATTTTACCAAGAAGTGCACTAAAATGTGCCATCAATGATCCAGGAGGAGGAAGTTTTTCTCCCCTTTGTTGTAAATCCAAAAAATGTCGCAGTACGGGAGGTGTTGCAGTTAAACACTGCAAGCCAGCAGCCATAAAGCAAGTATTACCGAGATTGCGAAGACCACATACTCCCGCGCGTAAAACTACATCTTCTATATAACATAAATATAAATAAAACATTAATCAATTATCTTAATAAATAAATTTTTTTTAAAAATCAGATAGCTTTATATATATAAATATAATAGTATTTATATATACCCATTTGTGAATCATCTTGAGAATCTCCACCTTCTGAAAACAAATTGTTTAGAGCTGGAGTATCAGGAGGTAAAAATGGACCATATTCTATACCAGTTCCATTATCACCAATAGGATCTGCACCAACATCTGTAAAATCATTTAAACCAGGTGGTGGTGGAAGTGGAATAGCATAGTCTGATGTAGAACTATTTGCTTCAGTCCTATGTAACAAATATTATGTTAATAATTTATATAATTTATTACATATTAATAATTATTTAAATGAATAATATTAATCATACCATGTATCTTCTATACCCATATTAACTTCTGATGAAAGCAATTTATCCTCTTGAAGAGTTAAAGTGTGGTCTAAAGAAGAGGTTAATGGACTAAGACCAGTAGAATCTAATACCTCTGATATCTCTGCGACTTCAGGCAGATAATAAATTTCAGAAGATCCAATCATTGAAATATTTTCTACTTCTGAGACATCCACCTTATTGTCCATTCAGATAATGAAATACCAAATATTACCTAAAAGTATAATTATTACAAAAGAAAGAATCAATGTACATTTGTTAAAATCAAAATATCTTATACTTTCTTAAAATAAAAAATTTTTTTCATATTTATATCTTTTAAAGATTTATATCTGATAAGAAATTATATTTAACTTTATAAAACTTATTTAAATTAATAAATTACAAATATAAGAAATATAAATCTAATATATTTAAAAACATTAAATCTCTAGTGAAATGCATCACAAAAAATATTTTTTCCATAAAAGCAAAAAAACTTTAAAACTTTATTTATTGTTCTGTTTTCCCTCTAATTTTGTTAAGATCTAACATGCATCGTTTAAATTTCATTTAGTATAATATTAATAACAAATAAATGAATATAAAAAATATACAGGAAACAAATATGATAATAAAATATAAATATCATTTCCAAAGGCCAAAATTTTGCAAATTACATTGAATTACTTGAAATCATCAAACAATACTTAAATCATCCTAACCTAAGACGTCGGGAACGATTACCGCGAATTCTTTGGCGTCCTATTGTTGTAAGTTGATAAACTCCTCAAGGAACAATTATTATCGATAACTGGATTTTTTTGTTTTTTAGAAGTAAGATTATATTATATTGGCTATTACACTGATCAATATGGAAGAAACTGAATTCTGTAGTCTATAAAAGTACAACTAGACCTTGCCCACACAAATCGTAATCATCCTGTAATATCGTAATAGCACAAATTTGATATCAATATACACAGAAAAACATACAATTTTATATTTAATATGGGTATATAAAAAAAATAAAACCAATATTCACTTACATTGCAGAAAATCCACTTTCTTCTTCATGAAATATCTATACCGCCATTGCAGTAAACGGCATGGTCAATGGATGCGCTAGAAAAGGAAGATTTACCTACGATCATAGATCTGCTTACAACGCTTCAGGAAGTTGGCATAGCTATTTTTTAATTTTCAATGTAGGTACTATTTTCTATTTACTAGGGAAATTCTATTTGCGCGCTTAAAATTGCATTTTATCTTCAATAAAATGTTTTATTTGTACAAAAAACTAATTATTCTATAAAATATATAAATATGTATTAAAAACAATATCTTTTTTTCTTATTTAAACAAAATTCTTATTTAAATTTAATTATATTAATTATATTATAAGATATTAACATTTTAATAATATTTTATTTCATAAAAAATAAATAAAAATATTTAATCGACTTATATCAAATTTAATAGAAACTTTTTTTATTTTTCTCATTTCATGAAAATGCTTCATTTTCATGTACATTTTTATTGAGTAATATATATATATATACACATTAAAAAAAAAAGCTACAAACTATCTACTGATTTCTTTGACACACACGAGGGATACAAATTTAATCATGTCTAATGTCAATTACTTTACTTTGTCATTCTTATTCATTCAGTGATAAATTAAAGTATATAATATAAGTTACTTAATAGTAACATTGGAATATATTTTAGAAAGAAATAATAACTTATATCGAAAAAATGCAGTGATACTCGATATTCAATACAAATAAGATAAGGTAATGTTTCGTTTAAAAGGAAAAAATATTTTATGATGAAAATTTATTAATAGAAAATAATTATTTTATCTAGTTTTAAAAGTTATATTATATGTATTATTATAATTATTTCTTTATTATTATTAATATAAAAAAAATAAGAATATATTCTATTCTCATTACACATGTTAAATATATTTAATACATAAATATATTTAATATAATAAATATATTTCAATAATGAATATTAATATTTTATATTTATATTTATATTAGTCCTCATATACATACATCATATCAGAATTATATTAAAAATTTTGGAAAATAACATTTTATTGATAAGCATGTCATCATCAGAACAATCAATGATTGTACAATCAAAATTTGTCTCAGGAGAGACTGTAATAATTGTATCCTTTTAATTGAAAACAAAAATTACTTTCTCTATTTTTAAAAAGTATATATAAAATATAAATCTATAAATCTTTAATCATATAAGAAGGCAATGGAAGCATCATTGATACAAGGTTGGGTTAAAGCTGCACGGATTATAGCACTTCTTAACAAAGGAACTACTCATGCATTAGTTATTTTAATTACTTCAAGAACACCCCCTCAAGTTTATAGTGATCTTACCATAGAAAGAGTATTGCCTATTGATCAAGATTTTAAATGTAATATAAGTATGTAATTTTATTTATTATTTATATATTTAATATTCAATTGTATGGTTACAAATTAATATTAAAATATTTTTATATATTAATAATAAATATTATTTATTAGATACTGATGACAAACAACAAGATAGTTTAGATGTTTATCTTAATGTAACATCAAGAAAATTACAATTAATATTTGAGATGAGACCTGGAGTAGTAACTAGCTCCTTAGTATCTGAGATATTTAGAGCTATAGAAGGTAAAAATATGTTATTTAATTACTTATCTAATTACTTATATGATAATATAAGTATATAAACATATATTTTTTTAATCATTACAGTATATCAAAAAACTAAGAATTCAGCATCAGAATTTTTATGGGTTCAAAAATTAACAGGAAATACACGTAACTTAAATTCCAATACCAATGAAGAAGTACAAGATAATACTGATCCTGTTAGTAGATTTTATATTGTAATTTTTACATTTATTTAAAAATTAATAATGAAAATTTAAAAATATCTTGTATAGTTGGTAGATCTAGAAAGTCCAGTTCTAGTTGTAACAAGACGTAGTATTGCTTCTGGCAAATCACCAGTAGCTGCTAGGGAGTCAGCAGTACGATATCAAATGGCATGCAAAGAGGATGATTATACATACAGTAAAACATTTCGGTTTGTTTTATTTTTTTCATACATTCTGTAAAATACTATTATATAATTTTATTTTATAGTATTATATAATATATAATTTTATTATAAGTTTTTAAGTAATTTATTATAGAATTTGTTATAATATATTTATAGTGTTATATATATTTATAATTTATTATAGTATATTTATTGGTACATGGAATGTAAATGGCCAACCACCAAATGGTATTAAATTGCATAGATGGTTAAGTTATGATAAAACACCTCCTGATGTATATGCAATTGGATTTCAAGAACTAGATTTAACTAAAGAAGCATTTCTTTTTAATGATACTCCAAGAGAAGAAGAATGGAGGTAAAACAATTATATTTGTATATAAATATTAAATAATATTTTAATATTATTTTTTTATATTTTTATATTATGTGTTTATAGACAAGTTGTAGCAAAATCTCTTCATCCAAATGGTGTTTATGAGCAAGTAGCTATTGTAAGATTAGTGGGTATGATGTTGCTTATATATGCTTTGCATAATCATGTACCATACATAAAAGATGTATCAGTTGATACAGTAGGTACTGGCATCATGGGTAAAATGGTAATATTTATTTTTATTGTAATTATTTATATTTATAATGTTTTACAAAATACAAAAGAATTTAAAATTCGGTATTAAATTATTTTAACAAATTTAATCTTATCAGGGTAATAAAGGAGGTGTAGCAGTAAGTTGTTCTATTCATAATACATCTATTTGTTTTGTTAATGCTCATTTAGCAGCACATTGTGAAGAATACGAAAGACGAAATCAAGATTATGCAGATATATGTGCGCGATTATCTTTTACAAAATATGTTCCGCCTAAAAATTTTAAAGATCATGAGTAAGTATCCTATTCATATATTATATTTCAAAGTATATAGTGTAAAATTGTGTAATTAAAAATATAAAAATTTTATAAATAGCCAGATCTATTGGTTAGGAGATCTGAACTATCGAATAACTGAAATGGATGTCATGGTCGCTAAACAACATATAGATGAAGAAAACTATTCTGCTGTCTTAGCTTTAGATCAATTAGGTCAACAACGACGATTAGGTCGTGTTTTACAAGGATTTCAAGAAGCAGAAATTACATTTAAACCAACATATAAATATGATCCAGGCACTGATAATTGGGATTCAAGGTTTTATAATTATATTTTGAATTTTTCTTTGTGTATTTAAATATACATATATTATATCATTTATTAAATATAAATATCAATTATAGTGAAAAAGGTAGAGCACCAGCATGGTGTGATCGTATATTATGGAAAGGCGAAGCAATTACATCAATAGATTATAGAAGTCATTCTGAATTAAAAATTTCAGATCATAAACCAGTTAGTGCAATTTTTGATTCTCAGGTAAATATAAATATTTTTGAATAGTACAAAAAATTAATAAAATAAAACAAAATTTTATTTATTTTTAAATTTTTATTTATTTTAAATTTTTTTTAATTTATTTAAATTTTATTTAATTTATTAAAATTTTATTTAAATTTTTTTTTAATTTATCATATTTTTCAACTTATAGATTAGAATCATAGATATGGCAAAATATCGTAAAATCCACGAAGAAGTTATGAAAAAACTTGATAAATTAGAAAACGAATTTTTACCACAAGTGATGGTTGATACAACAGAAATTATATTTGATACATTAAAATTTCTTGAACCTAGTAGCAAAGAACTTATTATTGCTAATACTGGCCAGGTAAATAAATTTTTAAGATATATATAGATAATCCTCATATAATTCGCTATTTAACGATATTATAATATAATATAGTTTAAAATAACAATTCTTATATAATGCAATATTTATACAATATGATTTAATATATATAATAAATTCATATCAAATTATCCGTTTACATGCAACAAAAGATTATTATTTTATTACTTTTATAAAATCTAATTATTGTGTTACATGAAGTATTTTTCTTTTTTTTTATTAATTATGCTATTTATAGGTACCAGTTCAATTTGAATTTATAAAAAAATTAGGTGACACTAGTTATTGTAAAGAATGGTTGGATATAGAACCATTTAAAGGTTTCATAAAACCAGGTATAATTTTTTCTTTTTTTTTTTAATCAAATTGGATATTTTATAAATTTATTTATTTATCATGTTTAGGAGAAAAATGTGATACTAGATTTGAAATATATGTTGATAAAAGATCAGCATGTAAATTAAATTCAGGAGAAGATAAATTATATGATATTTTAATTTTACATTTGGAAGGAGGAAAAGATATATTTATAACAGTTACAGGTTTGCAATATTTTAACATTACATTGCTTTTAAAGAATAAAGAAATGAGATTATATTATTTTCTTAGGTACCTATGAAAGAAGCTGTTTCGGATCTTCAATGGAAGCTTTAGTTCATATTCCAGTACCAATTAGAGAAATTCCTATTGGTAGATTAATGGAACTTGTAAGCATATTATATAAGTATATATATGTATAAAAAAAAATAAAATTAAAATCCTACAATTAACTTAATATTACTATTTCATCAAATCATAGGAAAATAATAAAAATCTTTCTCAAGAACCATATGCTATACCTAAAGAAATATGGCTCTTAGTTGATAGGTTGTATCGACATGGTATAAAAACGACGGGACTTTTTGAAACACCGGGCCTTCCCAGTGAAATTATAGCTATAAGAGATTGGTTAGACAATTGGAGTCAAGATCCAATGCGTATCCTAATCAAAATATTCAACTTATACATCAATATCTTATACATTATTATAAATAATTTTGATTCCTTAATAACTACAAAGCTGGTAGTGTTCACTCTGTTGCAGAAGCATTACTTTTACTTCTAGAGTCTACAGCTGAACCTTTAATTCCATACAACCTCCATAGTGTATGCTTATCTGCTGCAACAAATTATTTACAATGCAAACAAGTGTGTGGATTTATAATTTTTAAAAAAATTTTCATGTTATTATGAAACATACATAATATTTAATATTTTAAATTAATATTTAAATTTTTTTATAGATTGTAATGCAACTTCCAGAAATAAGGAGAACAGTTTTTGTTTATATTTGTTATTTTTTACAAGAATTATTAAATCATACTCAAGATAATGAACTAGATGCTAAAACTCTTGGTAAATTTTTATTTATTTATTACTATAAAAAAAATAATAAACTTGTTATAAATTTATTAATTATTTGTTTTATAGCAACAATATTTGGATCAATTTTTTTAAGAGATCCACCAAGAAGTAGAGGTGATAAAAATCAGAGAAGTCGTACTCAAGTTGTTCAAGCAACAATTGATCGGAAAAAAGCTGCATTTGTTTATCATTTTTTAATAAATGATCAAAGCGATTTTATTCTTGGTCGATAATAGTATTTTTAAAATTAAAAACAAGTATTTATTAAATGCAAATTCAGCTAATGAAAGCTTCAAAAGAAATAAAACATTTCAAGTGTTCTGTTTAGGTGAAAATAATCATATAAGTACTAACATTAAATAAATATTTTGCCACATTAATATTTATGTAATAGTACTTAATTATGCGAACAAAATTATAAAATGAAATAATGCACGTAAATACCTTGCCAATTCAAAAATATTTTTTAAGTAAGAATATTGTATGATATAAAATAATGAATACTCGTAATAAGTAAGAAATTTGTTACAATTTCATCTAGTCTTTGTTTAGTTTGAAGTGACTAAATATGTATTATATAAACTTATTATAATAAGAAGAAATTGTTATTTGACTTATCTTAAATTAATTTTATGATAACTTATAGTTATTAAATATTTAAAATTATAATACTCTAAATATATAAGATAACCGAAAACCCCATTCTTGTTCAATTGCTTATAATTGTATTATATTATATAAAATTATTGAAATTACTATTATCAATACATGTTACCTTTTGTATCAAAGTTTTATTAAAAAATACATATAAATTGTAATAAGAAATGTAGCTTATAGTATTTTATAGACACATAATTTAACAAATCACAAGACAATTACATGTATAATAAAAAGAAAAAAATGAAAATAATTGGTACATAAAATTTTAACGGTGATCAAATCTAAAGATAAATGTTTATGTATTATAAATTCAAAAAAATGCAAAACATGATATTAAATGACTAACATAAAATGATATTAAAAATGACTCTTAGAATATCGCAAAATACATATTTCAGTACAGAACAAAAATTCTGAAATTAATAATATCAGAAATGAAAGATATATATAAACAAATAAATTGCAATTTTAAAGCTATATATAAAAAGGAACATTAAATGGAAATTGATGTCATGGAACACACAAAATATCAATAAAGCATTATGAAAGGGACAAAAAATTCTTCTTTAATGTTCATTTGCAACGACGAAAAAATGTAAACCTATTTACAAAAAGAACTGAAACACACACTAGTATATTAATTAAATAACGTAAAACTGATTATGGAATCTAAAAATTGAAACCCTTTTGTGCCGTTTCAGCTGGTTTAAATTCCAATTGACCATCAGCCGCTGTAGGTGTTGTTAATGTTGATTCTTCGGCTTCCTATAAAAAAATGTTCATAACATTCGAATATTTTTTATTTTATTACTAAAATATATATTATTATTTAAATGTATAAATTTTTATAAATTCTCTTACTGGTTCTGAGAAGAAGTTATCAATCATTGCAGTAGCTTTTTGATATACTTGTTCTACATCATGATGCTGAAGAGCTTCTAATTTATCCAAACCTCCAACTTCTTCTATCATAATAGCTACTCGTTCAATTTCTCCCATTTTTTCCGCAGCATTGAAAATATTAGTTAAACCATCAAGAACAACAATTATTGTTTTCCAATCCTTGGCTTCTAGAAGATTGCAAAATGGTGCAAGCACTCCTAATTGTACTAGTTGGGCTAATTGTTGTACTGATCCACCTGAAGTTAAATTTGTTACTGCCCATGCTGCCTCTTTTTGAGATTTAAAATCTCCCTATAAATAAAATATAATTTTATATAAATAATTAAATAATTTTTTTGATAATTACAATTAATAAAAGATATATAATTTACTAACAGATTCCAGAACATGTATTAAAAGTGGCAATAAACCAGCATTTATAACATGTTGAATTTGTTCTATGTTCCCTGCAGTAATATTACTGATAGTCCATGCAGCTTCTTTAACAATATTGATACGATGATGTTGTAATAATAATCCTAAATGTTGCAAACCACCTGCTGATATTATTGCATCTGTTTGCATATCATTTCCTGTAACTATATTTCCAACAGCACGAAGTGCAGGTGTTAAAACTGTCACTTCAGTTGAAGTAAGTAATTGTACAAGTTTTGGTATAACTCCAGATTCAACAACTGCTTGTATTTTATCATTAGAACCATCAGTAAGATATGAAAGAGCCCAACAAGCATCAGCTACAATAAAAAAATTTATTTATAATTATTTTAAAATATAAATTATCACATATGGAATATTCTAATTAAATATCATAATTTTACCTAGTATATCTTTGTCATTATTACTAAGTAAACGATTTAACACTGGAAGAGCAGTTCTTACAATTTCAAATGGAGGTGGAGGATTTTTATTACGACATAAATTTGATAATGTCCAAACAATATTACGTGTAAATGTTACCTATAATAATAAATTTAATAGTAATTTAATAATAGTATTATTATATCTATATTGAAATAAATATATATTATACATACAGAAGTATCAGGCTTAATTAATTCTAATAAAAGTGGCATAGCATCATATCCAAGAACAAGATCTCGAGCTGCTGGACCATCTCCAGCAATATTACCAAGTGCCCATACAGCTTGTTCAGCAACATTAGGTGATGCAGATTTAAGTAATGCAACTAATTTTGGTATAGCACCATGTTTAACAACAACATGAGTTTGCTCTGATGTACCAGATGCTACATTTGTTAGAGCCCATGCTGCTTCAAACTGCAATGCAGCACTAGAAATATTTAATGTAAATAACAAAAAAATTTATGAAATAAAAATAAAATAAAATTATTATTATTATATCCATACTTATGATGATAATCTAAAAATTCAACACATCGTGGAACAATTCCACGTTGAATCATAATATCTATAGGTGGATTCTTTTCTCGGCTCAACATTTTTCTACATGCTTGTGTTGCTTGTAATTGAATTGTTTGATCTGAAGATTTCATGCCATTGACAATTTCTTCTATAGATACAGAAATGGGTGAAAGATTACTTTCACTCACAGGATTTTGTGATTCTTTGCCTACATTCAAATTTCGTCGTTTTAATAATTGTTCATCTTTTCTAGCTTTACGTAATTCTACTGATATTTCACTCCTTCTTCTACGTGCTTCCTATAACAAATTATTTATATATAATATTATATATAAAAATAATTTTTACAAATAAAGAAAATAAAGTATAATAAGAAATTAACTATATATTTTATATCACACATTTTACAACACAATGATTAATTTACCTCATGTTTATTATTAAATTTAAAATTAGCTTTACGACTATGACAATCAGCTTCTGGTGCAGGCATTTTTATACCTTAAAAAAATTGGATATAAATTTTTCTCTGTAAAAATATAAACAGTACAAATCATTAATACATAATTATAAAATTAAAATTGTAGTAAAAGTTATAATAATTTTAACAAAGTTATACAATTTATAATTTAAAAAGAAAGTTGCTCTTATCTATATATTAATTAAACATTTAACAATTATAATATAATATATATTTATATATTTATATATTATATATTTTTTGATTGATACCTTATTAAAAAATCAGTATAAATCCATATATGATACTACAAATCGTATTAAAAATTAAGTTATTTTAAATCTATATTTTCTAACGGTTATTTACTCATTTTTCTCAGTTCTTTTCAATATTATATGACATTTATTTATGGAGTAATTTTAAATATATATTAAAGATAACAAATTTTTCTTACTTACTGTGCAAGTGTGTTAATAAATATTAATATGTGCAGAATATAACGTAGCCCATCGAACACTTAACGAACCGATCGCGACCCGCGCGTTAAAGGTACAATGGCTGCTGAAGAATTTTCTTTGTACTTAGAACCTGTTGCTGTTGATCGAAGGACGTAAAAGAAATTATTGTTTATATCTTCATCCAATTAGAACTTTCATTTGTATATGACGCAATAACATATTGAATTATGATTGGTGGTTGCAATTATGATGATATATGATTGGTCATTCAACATTCAACGTTCAATTTTTAAATTAGAATCAACTAATAAGAAAATACTATTTATAATTATAAATAAATAATATTTCATATATTCCTTAAAATAATCTATTTAATTTATTATTTTTTGAAATCACTATACTTTTAAAAAATTAAATTTTCTTAATACAGATATTAATATTCAGGAATTTTTGAAAAAAATCAGATTTTTCATTTTATATCTTTACAATAATAATGTATTTCATAAATTGTTGTTTAAATTCTTTATTCTAATCATAATTTTGAATATTTAAAGATGTTATATAAATTTTTTCAAAATTTTTCAAAGATTTATCTAATAATGTAGAAAACATATCAGAAAATGACTTCCATTATGGTTTAAGGTAATCATAAAAACTCGCACAAGTTTACAAAATGATTAATTTTAATTATAATACTTTTAAAAACTTCAATTTAATAAATTAATATAAACTAGCAATAAATAATAAATAATAAATAATAAATAATAAATAATAAATAAATAAATATTTCAGTTTTATGTAATAATCACTTATATTTATATTAAATTTATATTATTTAATTTTATAATTCTTTATTAATTACATTCTAAAAAATAAATTAAAAAATCAAAAAATCAAAGTGTTATTATCAATGTAATATTATTGTTAATTATATTAATAATTAATATGATCATACATATATCTATATAAAATATAAATATAAAATACATATAATAGAAAATAGAAATTTATCACAAACAAATAATTTGATATCTATTTAATGTACAAAATTATTCATACTGTACAAAAAACATATAATAAATATTAAAAAAGAAGTAATATTATAAGAATATAATATATTTCATATAAACTTAGTATTTATAATATTAAAAAAAATATTACAATATTAAATATATATTTGTAAAAATATCTTATTATATATATGAGGTATATTTATGTACTTATAATTGTTAGAATTTCTATTCAATAAATATTACATTGTGCTTTAAATTAGTTTCATATTTTACTTCATATTTTGCATAATATAAAATAACAGTATATAAATTTCAACATATTTATTAAGTGAGACATTTTATTAAACATATTGTAAGTGTTTTCATGTAATACATGTCTCCAGAGTTTTTTTAACAGCATCACGTGCGTAAGGAATATAAGACAAAGAATACCAAGTCATTGCCAATGATTGAATAATTATAAATAAAAGAGCCAATCCAGCATTCTTTAGCTAAAAATATGCATGTTAATTGGGTTAAATTTTGTTATATTTAAAAAAAATATTTATATATTATAAATATTATTATATGTATTATACTTACATGTAAAGCTGCAAATAAAGTTATTGCAATTGATACAAATACTAAAATAGTTGCAATCACTCTTGTTGGTGCAAACATCTTTTTAAATTGATTGAATGGACCCATTAAAAAGCATGTGCTATGAATAAAATAAAAAATATTTTTTATTCAAAAATATTATTGTTTGTTTACAATAAAATAAAGGATTATTGGGAAAATGATTACACTTTGAATAATTATATTAAAATAATTTTTATGATTTTTATTATATTTTATTAATGAATTTATTAAGTTACTTAATATTATGATATTTTTGATAATTAAACAGATTTGTGAAAAAAATGTGTAGTCGTACCTAGTTAAAGTATAAGAATATTTAATTTCAATTATTCTACCTTGCTAATGAGATGATATTTCCTAGAGTGTAAAATACAGCAAAGACTGTAAGTCCTTTATGTAAAAATAAAGCAAAAGATCCAAGAAAAGAGCAGAGAATACCAACAATAAAACAAATAGCAAAACCTTTTATTCGAGTAGACCAACTTAATGTAGTTTGATCCATAACCTATAAAAGAAAAAAAAACAGTTTATTTTAATGTTAAAAATTTAAGTGAATTAAAATATATTATTATCAAAAACATATATAATTTTATTTTTTTTTTAATTTATAAGCTTACCATAAAATCCACATCAGTCTTCCATTAAAAATTGTATGCATCAAAATAATAATTTTATATAAATCAAATTAAATTATATGCATTTTAAAAAATTTATATTACTAAAAATTATAATTAATTTTAATATTAATTACCTGAGTGATAATACCACTTTCTTCATCACATTGATCATTGCCACTTAAAGCTCTTTTTAATTTATCCATTTTCTGTTTCCAACTAACTAATTATTATTTTTTAGAAATAATACTTTTATCTTAATATTTCAAAACAACACAATATTTTTTCACAAACTTAAAAATGATCCACCTTCCGTTAATATGTAACTCATATTAATATTTAAATTTAATAATTATAATATAAATTATATTTATACTTAAAATTGGAAGAAAAATGTAATAAAATATAAACAAAATAAATGTCAACAATCTTTTTGTATAGATATAAATAATATACTACGCGTAACAGCTGTTCTGTATTAATTTCTCAATTCACACTTTATTTATAAAAAAAATTTTCTATTCTGAATATAAATACATAAATATATGTATTTAGGATATTTTCAAAAGACATACAGTGATGCAACATAACAAATTTTTGAAGATCTATAAAATTTGAATTTTTAAACTATAAAAATAATGTGATATGATATGAAATGATGTGTTAGAATGATAACAAGTACATAATTTTTTGGTTAAGTAAATCGTACATATATATTATGTTATATGACAACAATAAATCACACTAATTACTATAATTCTAAATCTCTATAAATTATTTTAATAAAAAAACTTGGTTGAATTATAATGGGAAAAACATATAATTAAATATTTAAATATTTTATATTTGTGTATTCATTAAAAATTTTTATTTTATTTTTTTTTTTTATTTTTTTTCATATATATTTTAGATAATACTGATTAAAAATATAATATATTATAGAAATATATTTAAAAACAGATTTATTTTATGAATACATTGATACAATTTCATTTATATATTCTACTGCTTCTTCTTCTCCAATTTTTCTTAATATTACTTGTATCTCTTTCACTGATAAAGATGCTTCCACCTAATAAATTTTTATTTTTTTTTATATAAAACTTCATAATAGTTCGTAATAGTATAATATTATTATTAACTACTTACATCAATATAATTTAAAAGAAATAATGATGGACTTGTTGAACTATATTGGAATGTTTTTAACAAATATTCAACATTTAAATGTTTTGCAAGTTTCCGCCAACCTTGTGTTTTATCTAAAAGTATAGATAATTTTTCTTTATGTTCATTATTTAACCAATTTATCTCTGAATCTTCATCCTTTAATTCTAATTTTGTAGTAACTGAGCACATTTCATTTGTTGTTTCTTCATATTGTTTATTAAAAAGTTGCAAAATCTATAAAAAAAAATATTTGATTAAAATTATATATTGTATATATTTTAATCAATTTATTTAATTTAATATTTTCATTGACTAATTTTATTTGAGTTTATTTATTGTAAAATAATATATATGAATATAATAATAATTACATCTGGTTTATTTTTAGCCAAATCAAATGATGATTGTCCAATAACTTCATCTGCTTTTTCATCTTCTGCATCTACTTCAACTTTTACTTTGATATGAGATTCTTTCTTTTTATCTAGCTATTAAAGAAATTTCATAAAAAATATAATTTGGATCAATAATTAAAGAAAGTAAAAGAAATATAAAAAAAATAAAAAAAATTAAAAAAAAATAATGTACATTATTTGATTCTCGATTATGATTTTGAATATATGGATCTGCACCATGTTGTATTAACAATGCACATAATTCTTTTGCTCGAACTCCCGTATGTACAACTGCAGTATGCAAAGCAGTATTTCCACTAAAGTTTCTTTTATTTACAGATATATTTGTCTGTAAATAATAATATATTTATATTAAAAACAGATAGCCATAATTGTATAATTGGATAATTTTATTAAAATATTAAATAATGTACCTTTTTAAGTAAATATTCAACTATATTCGTATATCCACCTTCAACAGCTATATGTAATGCTGTTCGACCATAAGATTTATCAGTATTATTTACATTTACACCTGCATGAATAAGTGAACATACTGCATTATATGACCCTGCTTTTGCTGCAAGATGTAATGGCATCCATCCAGCATCATTGTATGCTTCAATGTCAGTTCTTTTTTCAGATAATAGCACATCAACACATGCACCAGCTTCAGGAACTAAAATGAATTATATTAAAATAATTAAATGTGTATTTGAAAAATTTTTTGAGAAAAATTTTTTCCTAAATCGTGTATATTCTTTCTTATATTTCTTTTTTTATTTATTATTATTTTATTTTATTTACTAAAATTTATCTTAGTACTGTGTTTTTAATTAAATTTATATTTTATTTTTTAATAATTTAATTTACTTTTTACAGCTGTATGTAATGCAGAAAATCCATTATCATCTGTTCGATTTGGATCAGCTCCAAGCATAAGTAATGCTTTTGTTATTTCTGGTTGGTTTTGTAAAATAGCATAATGTAATGGAGTCTAAACAAGAAATTATCTATACATTAAAATATATTAAATATGTAATAAAAATATTCTTATATATAAAATAATTTAAAATGAATATAAAATATTTAATAAATAAATTAAATAAAAATTGAAGTAAATAAAAAGAAAATAAATAAATTTTTAGAAAATATTTACTTTTCCAGAATTATTTTGTCCATTAACGAGTGCTTTAGAATCCTTATTAGAACTTATTATCATTAAAAAATACTTCACGATATCTCGTTGACCATATCGAAGTGCTGCATGCAATGGAGAATCTCCATATGTCGATCGATCTTTAAATAATTTTTGAATATATTCTTCTACATTTTTTAAATCCATTTTCATATATTGTACAACTTTAGTAAGTACATTTTTAGCAAACATAATATCATCTTGATTCTAATAAAAGGATTTATTCATTCAATATTATTTATTTATATATTATTAAAAATTTTAAAATATAACATAAATGATATTTGCAAGAATATATATAAATCAATTAATATATAAATTAAAAATAAAAAAAAATATTTACTTGTATAGTTGAAGGACCATCAGTAATTAGCATATTTTCTTCATTATCAAAGAATTTTAAATAATCTACAAAAAAAATATAAATCAAATTTTTCAAAATAAATTTTATCTTTGAGATGTAATAAATTGTAAACTTGTAATTGACTTACTGTCGACATCCATATTTTTAAGAAATTCTTTGCATTTTGGTGATGTAATACCTTCGGATAATATTTTTTTCATTTCTGTAGAATTATTTAAAATATCTGATATATTTTCATTTTCACTATAATTAGAAATTGGTAATATAAATGATAATTCTGAGCTTCCAGAATGAGATATTCGTTGTCGTTTCCTATCTATAAACATATTTATAAGATTTATTTAAGCTTTAATTTCCTTTAAATTTATTAAAACTTATTAAAATTTATATATATAATTTACTTATAATTCTATCACTTGGTTTATAAGTAAACTTTATTGGTTCAGAACAATCTCCATCAGATGGTCGTTCTAATTGTATAAAAACCTCTTTTGGTGTAGTAATATTAAGATCTCTATATGGTGGAGTTCTATAAAAAAAAAATTTTAAAATTATTAATTAAAATAATTATATCAATATATTTTGAAAACTTAGTAATAGTTATTAAAATTTCTTTTATAAAAATCATATCCAAATGAATATAAAAAATTTAATAATAACATTATGTTATAACAATCTAAGTCTAAGTAATACTGAATTGTATAAATTGAAATAATTGTATAATTTCAATAATTGGAAAAATAAATATCAAGTTAAATGATAATATTTGTTTCTATTCTTAACTATTATTATAGAAATCATAAAAAAAAATATAATTGATAGTATTACGGAAAATCCTTTGCAACATTATATTTATTTTTTGTAATCATTGAAAAAATATAAAGATTATCTATTTCTAATATATTACTATACCGAAATACAATAGCATATTGATGATGAACATCTAATTCTGAAAAGCGTCCATAATCACACCAAATTTCATAATCGTCCTCATTTAATTCGAAAAATTTTATCTTAATATTCTCTATAATAAAAAATATTAAATTAATTATTGTATAAATAAAAGTATTGAATAATAATAACTGTTTTTTATATTTTGAATATATACATTAATAAATTGTTAATAAATTACTTTTTCCAACTTTCTCTACAAGTATAAATACTTCTTCAGCTCCTTCAACACTGCTAGTATGTTTATCAATTCTGCATATTTTAAGTTCTCCTGTTAATGCACTTTCTGTAAAATTATATTACATATTTAAAATTTTTTTTTTATTTATTTTCTTGAAATTATAAATCATTTTATATTAAATCAATCACTTTTACACTTACTTGATGTCTATGATTTTATTTAAATTTAAATATGTTTTAATCTATTTAAAATAAAAATAATAATAAAATAGAAAAATTGTAAATTATCATTTCAATGATTTTAGAAAATTAATAGTATTAAATTAATAGAAAATTAATAGTAAAAAATAGTCTTATAATTTTATTAGTTTTTGTTGATTTTTACAAAAAATTTCTTAAGAATTTTTATCTTATCAATTATTAAATAGAAACTTTTTTCTTTTTTTGATTTTAATCATAGAAAATTTTTTAGTTTTTGTTTATTCTAATAATATTAAATATTTTTATCTTCTCTGATAGAAGAAAATTTTATGAATCAACCAATCAATCAATCAATCATATAATGATTTCAATCTCTTATTTATATATATCTCTATATATATATATATATAGATTATAACAAATTTGAATTAAATCTCATTAAATATATATATACATATATACATATATATATAGATTATTTTACAACAAATCATGAAATCATCTACATCTAAATAAATTTATTTTTTTACTTACTGAGATTATTAATAGGATGTGAATATATAGGATTTGTTATTGGTCTCATAATTTCATTTTGATCCAAAATAAATGCTTGAAAGCATAATGCAACACTATTCAAATTCACATATTTTTGGTAGCGATCTACATCAGATTTAATCTTTAAAATAAAATGATTATTTGATTTAAGACTTAATTACAATATAATTATTAATGTAAATGATAAAATAATATACATGTGCTTCTTCTATAGTACTAAGGATAGCATTTATATTTTCGCGTTTCTTCATTTCCAAAGTATTCTTTTTAATCTTTTTTATAAGTTCATCTCTAATATATTTTTTTGCTGTATGTATAATTGCCATTCCATGAAATCTAAATAACATATTAATGATAAGTAAATAAAATAAAATAGAAAATAAGGATAAAATAATAAATATAATTAATAATTTAATTTTAATAAATCTAAATTTTATGAAATTAATGAATAAATATTATAGCATACGTTGCAATATATTCATTTTCTGCAGATACTTTAACATCATGTGGATCATCACAATCCAGACCATCTCTATGGACTAATTTATGTGGATGAGGAATTCTTTGATGTTCATCGGATGTAACTAATGTACATCGTATTATTGCATTATCTGGATATTTATGTAACTATATAAAATATTGAAGTTATTTATTTATTATTTGTATAACTTTTAAAAGTTCAAAATTATATATTTTTATTCTTAATATTAAATAATTATTAATAAATTATATATTATAATATTAAATAATGTCAAATAACTATTATTATAATTATATATATACTTTTACTGTTGGTGCATTTTTACGACGATTATTATTACTACTTGATCCCATTAAACTTCCATGTGTTCCTACCATTTCTGATTTATATCGAAATCTAAATTTATCTACTGGTTGTTCCAAAATTGTTATATATGGTGTTTCAATAACTTAAAGAAAAATAATAAAATATATTTTATAATATTTTAATATAAAAAAATTAAATATTACAAAATATACTTATTGCATCTTTTAATGATAAAAATTCAGTATCCGATAATGATGATAATACAGTAGACATAGGTGAATTAATACTTGCTGTTCCTTGAGATCCATAGAGTGGACTACAAATATCTTGATTGTTCATTGCTTAAAAAGAATAATATATATTTTTTTTATTCACTATTGCAAAATTTCACTACTTTGAAAAATATTTGTTTAAAATAAAATTAATTATAAAAATTAAAAACAAATTGACAATTACCATATCCATAAGAAAAATTTTGGTTTTCAGAGATAGATTCTAAAGTTGTATAATTCTCGTAAATTTCAGGCATTATGTTATTAGAAAATTATTACACAATTAAATAAATATTTAATTCAAATATTTAGAAATAATTAACATATTAGACATTAAAAAATATAAAAATAAAACAAACTTTAAATTGAGTACAACTCTTACGTATCAATTCTATACGACGTTCATGTACTCACCGAACATTAAAATTATTTATCCTAAAAATGCGTCAGCATATATAACCTTGATCAGATATGGTAGGTTTTTCCCCGTATAAAAACTAATCATTCTTAAAAATTAATTTTCCGCGAGAATATTAATATTAACAATCTGTTGAATCCTCAAATTCAACTCTAATGTTGAGTTCAATATATTTTATATAAATTCTTAATTTTGTATGAATAATTGTATGAATTTCTATAAATAATTAGATAATAAATAATTAAATATCGACTATTTAATTTACAAATAAAATAAATGAATATCTTTTGATTAAAATTTAGATTATGAGAATATTTATTTTTTATGTATTTTTTTATCAATTACTTAGATTTTGATGAGTTTTAAAAAATATTAATTTTAAGAATTTAATTTTAAAAATTTATATTGTTAAAAATTATAAATTATAAATATAACCCAATATTGATATAAATTTTCATATTTCATAAAACTATAATTCTAAATGAAACATAAACAAATTTATTTTCAATAAATAAAAATTTAATTAGAAATTAATGTTTTCTTTGGAATATTTCTATACAAGATTAAAAATATATATTATCTATAATTTTACGAATGATATACTTTATTTATATAATCGCTGATTAGATTCAATAAACAATTCAATAAATATATGCGTAAATAATACTTATTTTTAAAAATATGTAATTTTTAATATTATGAATTCCAATTTTAAAATTTATATCTTTGGATTTTATTCAATAAGAAATAAATAATTAAATTTTAATCTATTTTTTTCATTCAATTTTCTATACATAATTAATTATATAATAATATATTTTATATATATATATATATATATATATATATATATATATAAAATTTCCAGATGATTAATAGCTATCAAACATAATCGAATTTAATTATAATCATATTTTACAAAATCGATGATGGAATTATCTTATGAGCACACGTACATACACATATATATATTTATATATATATACGTATATTATGAGATAAGAATGCAAGTTACATACTAAATATATAGTGACGAATAACATACAATTATTAACACTTTAAGTACGAACTTCATGCAGTAAACTTTCGATATTGTAAAGTGATATTCAGACAGCCAACGATGTCTTTTAAGAATGAAAAAATTGGTATAATTGGCAGGTAATAAAATTTAATTAAATATAAAATAATTAAAAATATTAACTAGTTTTTATTTAAAGATGATTTAGTGATTTATACATATTTATATCATTTCATATTATTATAATAAAATTATTTTTAACAAACAATAATTATTCAATTAACTTATTTTATAAAGTTATTAAACATTTTTATATATTTTATAATTTTACATTTAATATCATGTATAATATATTAATTATATAATATATACATGTAATATAATAAGTATTTTTTAATAAACATATACAATTATAAATTTAAAAAGAAAGTTATTTATAAAAAAAAAAGAATTATATTTATCTAAAAATTATTTTGAAATTATAATTCGTTAAAAAATTCTATTACTGATACCCTTAAATTGATAAGATAATAACAGAAAAGTTAAATAGTAAACAACAGAGAATTATAAAAAATTTTCTCTTCTTTTAATAATATATCGAACATAATATAATGCTATATGTTTATATATGAAATCCCAAGTTTAAGTTTATCTAACTTAAATAATACAATTTATAATAACAAATTAACATAAAATATATATATAATAATAATTGAAAATATTAATTCAATTTAATATATAAATTGATATAACGTAATAAAATAATAACATAAAATAATAACAATAAAACATAATAACAATATAATTTATTTTAGTGGTTTAATTGGTCGCAGTTGGTCAATGCTTTTTGCTAGTGTAGGATATGAAGTAATTATTTATGACATTGTAAAAGAACAAATCACTCGAGCTCTTGAAGATATTCATCAGCAATTAAAGCATCTTGAAAATAGCGGTCTTTTGAGAGGTGCACTTACCGCGGAGCAACAATTTAAATTGATTAAAGGTTCATATACATGTATAATTATACATAAAATTTATATTATATAATATAATTCAAAAACAATATTAAACAATTCAAAATATATATTATTAATTAATTTAATCAATTATCAACAGGATCAACGAATTTAGTCGAAGTTGTAAAAGGGGTTAAGCTAATACAAGAATGTGTGCCTGAAAATTTACCATTAAAACTTAAACTTTATAATGAACTCGATAACTTAGTTGATGATAAAGTTATTTTATCTTCTTCAACATCTACTTTTCGTCCCTCTTTATTAAGCGAAAATTTAAAACATCGTGAACAAGTTATTGTATCACACCCGGTATGTATGCATATTACTAAATTATATGTATATATAAGTATATATAATAGTGATAAGTATAATATAACTATGTATAATCAATATTCGTATATATCATAAATATTCATATATAGTCAAGTCAAATCATAATTTTAAATTAATTAGAAAATATTAATTAGAAAATAAATTAATTAGAAAATAAATCAAAGTTTCATGAAATAAAATAGTTTCAAGTAATGCATATGCATCTTTTAATGCATTATTCGAAACTATTTAATTTTGTCTATAATGAAATTTTTTTTACATTCATGTTTCCCATTTTAAATTATAATATTTATGATTTATTAATTATAAAATGTATAAACAATCTGTATAAATCTTTATACAGATCTTTAAACAAATTCTTTCAACTTAAAAATTTTGTAAAAATAAATAACTAATTATATTATTTTAAATATAGGTAAATCCTCCGTATTACGTACCACTTGTAGAAATTGTGCCAGCTCCTTGGACTCGTGCTGAAATACCATTGCAAGTGAAAGCTATTATGACTGAAATAGGTCAAACACCTGTTGTACTAACTAGGGAAATTGATGGTTTTGTGCTTAATCGAATACAGTAATGTAACATTTTTACAATATGAACTTTTTAAATTTTTTTAAATTTATAATCTTTTTCTTTTTTATATATTTTTTATATATTTATCAAAAATATTATATAATATATAGTATATAAATAATATATAAAAATATTGTTTACTTTAGATATGCAATTTTAAATGAAGCATGGAGATTAGTTGCTGACGGAATATTAAATGCGAAAGATGTAGACGCAGTTATGAGTGAAGGTCTTGGGATGCGATATGCATTTCTTGGTGCATTTGAAGCAGCACATTTAAATGCAGAAGGTATATGTAAATTCTTAAAAAGCAAAATAATTTATTAAATCATTTAATTGCATTTTTCTCAGGAATGAAAAAATATTGTGAAACGTATAAAAATTCAATTTATGATGTAAGTATGACATTTGGTCCAGTTCCTAAATTTGAGGGAGAAATGGCAGAAAAAATTAGCAATGAATTAAATGAGATGTGTCCACTAGAAAAATTAAAAGAAAGACGTATATGGAGAGATGATGCTTTGACAAAATTATCTCTATTAAAAAAAGAATTGAATAAGAAAAAATAAAAAAATTGTTATTATATTAAAATGTTGAAATTGTTTATTAACTAAAATTGTAACAAATATAATGTGTTTAAAAGTTATTTTGTATGAAATTTTTATTGAATCTCGTTAACAATTTGATTTTTAGATTCACGAAATTTTTATCCGAATTTTCATCAAGTTTCGAAACTATCTTTTTTTTTTTTAATATTTATTTATTAAAAAATAAAATCTTAATAAGTTTTGATTTTTAAGTTTTTCAAATTTAGAATTCGATTATTATTAATTAAATAAAAATAAATTTATCATTATAATATTTTCGTTTTATTTAAGTTTTTAATACAAATTATTTTTTGAATTTCGAATTATAAAAATAATAAAAAGTTTTAAGAATCAAAATTTTTTAAATTGCAAAAAATTTTGTTAAGTTTCAAATAATCTTTGTTTTTGAATATTTTTAAAACAAAAATTAAAATATCTTAGTATTTAGTATTTTAATTGATGAAAATATTGTTTGGAAATTGAAATAAAAAATAAATTACTTAAATATAAAGTATATTTTTATTTATACAATGCTAAAATTTAACGTTTTCCTCCAACACGTGGAGCTGATTTTTGTGTTATTTTTGCAGCTTTATGTTTTGGAATAGCCTTTGTTTTAGGAGGTACAACTGCTTTCTTTGTTGCTTTTGCAGCTTTCTTTTGTTCCTTTGCAGCTCTAAAATAGAATTTATTTTACATACATATATTTTGATAAATATAAGATGTATACGTATAAATATTATATTTTATATAACAATTATATTATATTATATATAATAATATTTATATGTATAAGATTTGTATGAACCCGCAAAAGCCAGACAGTGTAATGAATATAACAATTCTGGGTGAAGCAATTCATTTATTCTAAGACATTCTGAAATCAAACATGAAATGATATATCATATCTAAGGAACAGATGTCTATAAATTTTTAATTTTTTAATTTTTTTCATTGTGTAATTAATCTTTGTGATTAAATTGAATGATATAATTGTGATATAAATTGAGACAAAAGTTTAAGTTTTGGAACAATACTTACTTAATTGCTTGTTCTCTCTGTGCTTTACGAATTTCTGGTTTCATATTACGTTTTGCTAAAATATCTGTAAGAGATGCACCTACAATAGCACGTTGAAATTTTTGAGTACGTCTTGTTCTTTTTTTTGCTTGTTCTTCTTCTTGTCCTTTTTTATGTTTTCGTCTATAATATTAAATTATACTTTATAAGATGAGTCTAGCTTTTATCATTGAAACTTAAAAACTTAAAAAATTAAAAATAAATATACCTATATAATACAGTCCACGTGACTTTTCTTGGATTACGCCTCATTAAATGTGCGGATTCACATTTTGAATTCAAGAAAGTGAATGTCTAAAAAAATATAGAGGTTATAGATATCAAATAAATGTAAGAAAATAAAAATTAATAAATATAATAGTAATAATGAGAATTTAAGAAAAAATAAGAAAAATATTAATAATAATTTAAGAAAAAATAATTAATTATTAAACATACTTTTCCATCCACTTTTACCATGGTTTTACCATGACCGGGATATATTTTATATCCACTGTATGCACAAAGCCCGATCCTGAAAAGATTAATATCATATTTATTATAAATATTTTAATAATATATTCTTGCAATATGTTGAAATAATTTTTTATGATTGCATTTAATTTAATAGATATACTTCTCAAAAACTTCCACTTACTTCATGTTCAATTATCAAGAAAAGACGGATTCCACAAAAATGGCTGACTTTATCATATATACAATATGGTGGAATATATATTAAATAGTACCAATTCTTTAAAATTAAATTTTATATTTAATGATATTAAATATATTAGTAAATGAGTTAAATGCATTTAATATAAATATTTTAAATAGAAATATCTATAAATTTTTATAATACAGATAGTTTTATGAAATTAAAGATATTAGCTATAAATTCCTTTTAATACATATAACAAAGATGACAATTATTTTTTGATAATAATTATAAAATGAATTTTTATCTAACAATATACAATAAAAGTTTTTATAATAATTATTAAATTGAAAATATTTATAGTTTAAAATTATTATAGTTATAAAAAAAGTAAAAAATTACATACTTACTTTTATATTTTTAAGGTTAATATTTACATGTGTATTGTTATCAAAGCAAATTGTAAATCTCGAAAATGAAAAATATAAATATTGTGGGATTTGCTGATCCAAAAGAAATAAGTGATAATGATGAAGAAAATGAAATTAATGATATTAAGAAGAAAGTATATAAAAAATCAGGAGGATTTCAATCTATGGCTCTTAGTTTTCCTATATTAAAAGGAATATTGAAGCGTGGATATAAAATACCAACACCTATACAAAGAAAGGTAAACTGATTTTAATCAAAATAAATGAATAATATTTATAATTATTATAATTACAAATGAATATTATTTTAATAAATAATATTATTTATAACTGGCATATGATAATGTAATAGATTATTTTTTATTTTATTATGTTTCATTATTGTATGATTATTATGATATAAAATATGTAATGTTTTTATAGACAATTCCATTAGCTTTAGAAGGCCGTGATATAGTAGCCATGGCTAGAACAGGTAGTGGAAAGACTGCTTGTTTTTTAATTCCTTTATTTGAAAAACTTAAAACAAGACAAGCAAAAGCTGGTGCAAGAGCTTTAATTTTATCACCTACTAGAGAACTAGCATTACAGACATTGAAGTTCATAAAAGAATTAGGCAGATTTACAGGATTAAAAGCAACTATAATTTTGGGTGGTGATAATATGGAAAATCAATTTAGTGCAATTCATGGAAATCCTGATATATTAATAGCAACACCAGGAAGATTTTTACATATATGCATAGAAATGGATTTACAATTAAATAATATAGAGTATGTAGTCTTTGATGAAGCTGATAGGTGAATATTTATATATATATATTTTTCTTTAAATTATAATTTTTTTTTATTAAATTAATTTATAAATTATATTATACAGATTATTTGAAATGGGTTTTGGTGAACAAATTAATGAAATTATAAATAGATTACCAGAATCAAGACAAACATTATTATTTTCTGCAACATTACCTAAACTTTTAGTAGATTTTGCAAAGATTGGTTTAAATGATCCTGTTTTATTACGTTTAGATGTAGAAAATAAAATACCAGAACAATTAACACTTTCATTTATAATATGTCGACCAGAACAAAAATTAGCAATATTGTTATGTTTATTAAAAAATGTTATTAAAAATAATACTCAAACAGTAATATTTGCTGCAACAATGCATCATGTTGAATATATTCATCAGGTATGAAATTGATGTTTGTAATTAATATTAATTATTGTAATTTAATATTAATATACTATTTCATATATAATAATCATATTTCATTAATAGATATTAGAAAAAGCAGGAATTTCTAATACATATATTTATTCAAATTTGGATGCATCAGCTCGAAAAATAAATGCAGCTAAATTTCAAACTAATAAAGTCCATGTTTTAATAGTAACAGATGTTGCAGCACGAGGTTTAGATATTCCACATTTAGATAATGTAATTAATTTTAATTTTCCTGCAAAGTCAAAACTTTTTGTACATAGAGTAGGTAAGTAAATATTTTAAATTAGATGTTAATTTATAAGCTAAAACATATAATTAAATATTTCAATTATTTTATAAGTAATGATTTTGAAAAATATTTGAGATAAAAATTGATTAGTTTCAAACAAAAACATTTGTGTTATTATCAAAACATAATTTGACATGATGATTTTTTATAACAATGCAACTGACATGAAAACGAAAATTGTAAATGATTATATTGTACTGATTATAGATTTTTAAATGAAATTATATATTTTTTAATACATTAATTAATATTATTACTTTATTAAAAAATTATTAAATTTATAATAAAAAATTAATAGTTAAAAAGATATTTTAATTTGAATTATAAAACTTATTATTATATGTAAAAAAAGCAAAAAAGGGAAGAACTTGCATATTTCTTATTTCTCTTATAAAAAATTTTGCAAAAATCAAATTAAAATATCTTTTAATGGTTTCTTTTATATTCTTTTATGAGTTAAAACATTTTCTTAGTATATTTTCAGCATAGATTATCAATTAAAATAAATGACAGAATAAAAAATATATATTTTTGTTTAGAAAAATAAACTTAATCTTCATATATTCTCTATGTAATTATAAAAAAATATTTACATTAAATTATATAAAATTATATCTCTCATTTATTTTTATTAAAATTATTATTTATAGAGTAATGAACTGGCTCCATATCTTCTCTCATATAATATAATTAATATATATAATAATATATATAATAATAATTATATATTATAATATAATGAAATATATATCTTATATAGTATTCATATTATCTAGGTCGTTGTGCACGAGCAGGTCGTACTGGTACTGCATATAATATTGTTAGTCCAGATGAATATGCTTATTTGCTAGATTTACACCTTTTTCTTGGACGTTCATTACATATTGTACCATCTTCTGGATCCATACAAAATACAGATGGTATTATTGGTAAAATGCCACAAGCAATGATAGAAGAAGAACTTGCAGAGTTAATAAATTGGCATAATTGTTCCACGGATCTTGTATGTATTTTAATGTAATTATTTAAAAAAATATTATTAATGATTTTAAATTTCTATTTTATTAAATTTATACATAGAAAAATATGGAAAAAGTTTGCAGTAATGCATATAAACAATATATTCGATCACGACCTGCAGCATCATCAGAAAGTATTAAAAGAGTAAAGGACTTACATATAAGTGAAGCAGGAGTTATACCAGAATATTCTGATGTTTCTTCAAATACTATGAATTTATTATCAAAAATAGTAAATTACAGACCACAAGGAGTATGTATATTATAAAATTTGTATCAATTACATCATAATTACATAGTTACATAATATTTAACTTTTAAATATAAATATTTCAGACAATATTTGAAATTGGAGCAAAGACATCCTCTATTGATTATCAGGTTATGAAAAAAAAACGTACATTACACAAAGAAAATATTATAAATTTTCACAGAAAAGCAGATGAATTAAAAATTAAAAAAAAATCGGAAGGTAAATACAAATTTTAATAAACAAATTATTTAATACAAATTTCATTAATATAGATTTGTAATCTAATAATTGAAAGTATATATTATAGATTTATCAAGAACAGTGGATCTTCCATCAAGTACAACTGATGAAATCAATACAGCATTTAATACAATTGTGCTTCCAAAGAAAAGAAATCTCGATGATTTGTATAAACGTAAAAAGAAAAAACGATCAATAATACGAGATGAAGAATTTTTCATTCCATATTACGCTCCCGATAAACATACAGAAGAAGGGTAAGTTTTTAATAATAAAATAAATATTTTTATTGCATATATATTATATTTAATTATATTCTTACAGTTTAGCAGTTAATTCTTTTAATACGGAAGCAGAAAAAGTGCAAATGGATTTAACTGCTGATAATGAAGAATCTCAACGATTACAAACACAAATTAAAAAATGGGATCGTAAAAAAAAGAAAATAATTACTATTAACAATGTACGTAATTTGAAATTATTAATAAATTTATAGAAAATAAAATACTTGAAAGAAAAATTTTTTTCAGGAACAAAATGTTCGTAAAATACGAACAGAGTCTGGAGTTTGGATACCTGCTAGTTATAAATCAAATCGTTATTCAACTTGGAAAGAAAAAAGCAAAGTTGATGTTACAAATGACGATAACAGTGAAGAAGAATCTTCACAAATACAGAAATGTATGTATAGATGTCATTTGGATTATTTAGTAGTATATATTAGCATATGTATGATATATATATATAAATATAAATTTTCTATATATTTTAGTGAAAACAATAGCTAATACACATTGGGCGCGACACAATCAAAAGATAAAAGAAAAAATTAAAAGAAATAATGAATTGAAGCGGCCAGAACAAATTCTAAAAGCACGTAAATTGCTTGATCAAAGACGTAAAAGAAACGGTCGAAAAAATAAAAGAAATCAGAGAAATAATAGAAAGAAATATTAGAAACAATTTAACATATTTATATATATGTTTCAAATATTGAGAATATGTTTTGCAATATAAGAAATAAAATTTCATTGTGTATATCTCTTTTTTCTTTATTTTTATATAATTTTAAAAAATATAAAAATAATATTTGCTTTTTAACAAAATTTTGAACTTCAGGAAAAAAAGATTAAATTATTCAAAATTAAAAATAATATTGTAATAACTTTTCATCATAAAATGATTATGAAGTATATACAATTTGAGATTTCTATTGCATCATTGTCAATTTTCTTGCGTAATTGTTGGTTTCTTCGTCGGAAGCTTATTACTTGGAATTAGAGGTAGTTTTCTGCGAAATGATGGAAGTCTCAGAAAATTATACAGACTAAGAAGAATGTCGTTTTATGGAAAAAATAATAAATCTTAAAATGGTATTCTTATATATATATATGTATATATAAAATTATATAATAATTATATATAAATAATTATTATATAAAATATGTATATATAAAATCTTATATATATATGTATATGTAAAATTATCTTATTTTATATTAAATAATTTATAAAAATTCTAAAATACAATTATTTTTGAAATGAAAGTTTTATTATTCATATAATTACTTAAATTGCTGTTTAATTTTTTAATTTTGTTATAAGATCAAATAAAATTTTGATAAAAATAAAATGACAATTTTATTATATTACAAATGAATTTAATTTAATCATAATTTAATCATAAATATAATATGATATATATAAGTTTGATAATTGGTACTTTTGCATTGTTTTGCAAATACTGAATTTCAAGTACTTTCAAGCAAAATATATGATATATCAATATTAAATATTATAATATGATACATATAATGATGATACATACATGAATTAAATACATAATTTTTATAAACGATGAAAAGTATATCCTATCTTTAAATTTATTTATTATTTTACATAATAAATTGATATTATTTTCCAATCTAACAATATTAGATGAAGTTAAAAAAAAAAAACATAATATTATATGAATTCATGAGTTAGATTCATAAGATGATAATTAGTTTGATAATTTTAATGAGAAATATGAATAATAATAATATGAATATTATTATGAATTAATATGAATAATAAAATATTAATATTAGAACATTATGAATCATATATTAATGTTAAGCATTTCTCATTATTTTTATAGATATTTTTTTATTTTATTTATTAAAAATATACAGAAATACATTATATATATTTTTAATTATTTTATATGTATATATTTTTTTTCAAGTTTGATTTAAGTTATGATTTAAGTAAGTATCATTAAAAATAATTATAATTGGTATGCTCAAAAAATATTGGATATATACATGTATTATATTAATTAATTTGTACTTATTTTTTATATTAAACCAATTAATATTTTTATTTGGTATTAGAAACAATATAAGTTTATTACATAATTTTTATTAATAATATTGTTATCTAAGTTATATTTTTTTATTAAATTTGTTAATCATTGATAAGATTGTAAGAATATAAATATAAACATACATAAAAACAAGATTATTTTAACAATTATTCACTGAAATATTGATCGATACAAATTATGCAGTTCAGATATTCATCTGAGCAGGACAAGATCGCAAATCATTTGCACAATCACTTTAAGAATTTACTCTAAATGTTTATTAATTTACTTCAAATTAGTTCTTTAAATTTCTTTTATATAATTTTAATTGAAATGAAAAAATATAATTTGAATAAAATAATGATATCAATTAAATGAGAGAAAATATAAAAAATGTAATACAAGTTTCAATAAAATCCTATGATTCTTATTTAATGATCGAATAAAAATCTTTAAAAATTTAATTTTTTAAAGAATTCAGCATCGAGAAATATTTCCTTTATTTGTTGATTATCAAAATATTAAGATTTTTCATCAAAAACTAACAAATTTTTATAGGAATATTAATAAATTTATTAGTTGCTTCTCAATCGAGAATTCGTGCCAAGATAGTCACAGCGGTTGTTTGACCACAATTTCGATGACATCAATTGTGAAAATAAGTGTATTCGTAATCAGATGGTCACGTCTACAATTTACCGTTTAGTACTCATACTATTACTGACTATTTCTTATCTACGTCATATGATTAAAAATAAAAGTTACTACTCAATTCATCTAATTACTCAATTCGTAATATATAATTATCCAGCCAATAATTTTATGGAAATAATGTCATATTTGATATTACGCATATTGTTACAAAAAGCAATTTTGCAATACATTTTGTATTCTTTGTCTGATGACAATTATGTTCAAAGGTCTTCAGATATTACACTAATAGATAAATACATTTCATATATCTTAACTTATTTTTTCGATAATTTCGATGATTCATTGTTATGTTGTCAGAATTTAACATTAGATATGTTAGAATATTTTAATATTAATAAGTAATGAAACTCATTCACTTATAGAAAGCGTATTCAGGAAATAAATGTAAATATTCCATGGCGGAAAAATATATCCTTTTTATATGTTATTTTTATGCATAATGTATGTCCAAAAAATCGATCGTCGATTCAATCGTAGAATTGTAATAATATTTGAAAATTGCATTCTTATTTGTAAACAACTCTCACTTACAATACAATATATTTATTGCATAATGTTTCTAATTTCGATTATTTTAAACTTCTATAATGTGATTGTACGAAAAAAAAATTATTATATGCTATTGAATGAATATTCGAATTTCAATTAAACAATGAATTCCATTTATTTGAATCATATAATTCATGAAATCATGTACAAATAATGTAATGTACAAATGATGTTACTTTATTGTTTATCGTAAATGACGATAAAAAGTGATAGATAATTATTTAGCTTATCAATTTGTTGCAGTAAATTACTTAATATTATCATTTTTTTTTTCTCAAATGATAATTTTCAGAATTTTGGAGAATTTTTTTGAAATATTTATATAATGTGTATATTTTTTTTAATATTATTTTGGCTATTTCTAATACCGGAAAATTAACCAACTATTTAAAATATGTAAAATTGACCAATTATTTTTTATAACAAATGAAAACTCAAGGAAATCGTGGAAAATTATTGTTGCATTTCGATATAATAAAAATATTGTCTACGAACGTTGCTTCAACTTGCTTCCAATTTCGTACCTGAGAATAGACAAAAAATTATTTCTTATATTGATTTTATATTTTTTGTGAGATAAACAATGAAATTTCTGAAATACAGAAAATGTATATTAATAATAAAAAATATTGTTAAAAATGAAAATATAAATTCCTTATCTTTGTAATATTTTATTCGATTATGTGTTATTCATAATTAAATATATACATATGTATATATGGATTTTAAATGCTATATATTTCTTGTGTGTATCCTCAGAATAACCTTGTGATATAGATTGTATTTCATAATCCGCAAATATTTTTTTTCATTTCAATAACGATATGTTCTGAATCTTTGTCAATTCTTAATTTTCTATATTCTAGTTTAATAAAATTTTAGAATAAAAATTTTCCTAAAACATAAAATATAAAAAAAATTAATGTAAGCATGCATTAATAAAATTTTAATGTGAAATAAAATCAATTATTTTACAGATATTAAAGCCATTTCTACTCGTATATATACATATAAGAGTAAATGGGATGTCAGTCAAACAATTGACAATATGATACGGTCATGAGTATGACCGTATGCTATGTATACGTGTCATTCATTTATAGGCTGCCACTCATGGTGTCCGCGTCTTGATTACGACTAAACCGTACACGGTACTCTGAAACTACGTTAGCGTTCTATGAATGAACGCACGTGCATTGTATTATTGGTCGAGGCACGTTCTTAGATACATAAAAAGCCAAAAAGAGACAACGAGATGTAACATATTGAAAAGAACAAACGGAAGAAACGGCAACTGAAAAAACATACTACCGGTTACTATTTGACCATACAAATCAATATTTATGAATATGAGTTAGATCTATACGAATTATTTTTATTTTTTCTGTTCCTTCTTATTCCTAAAAAGAAAAAGAAAAATAATGAAAAAATAAAAAATAAATAAATAAAAAAAAAATCTGATCTGAATGATCATTCATTGAACATTTTCTTAATTGATTAAATGAATTGTTTTGAAATCCTGCCATTAACAATCATCAAACTATTGTAAAATAAAATACAGAATAATTAAAGATGCGAAGGTTTAATTATATGGGTTTCTAAATGCTTATTGTGATAGACAATTCTATATTCAAACAAACAAAGATTATTAATGATTGAATATGGAAAATTATATAGTTGCATAATGATATTTTGATATAAATTAAATTTATAAAAATCGATATTTTGATATAAATTATAAATATTTGATGACAGATAATTAAATTTTTTAATATTTTTTTATAAATGTGACAATAAATGTGTTTTTGTGACAATAAAAATTATGATATATAAAATTATTAGTAATAATAAGTATAGAAATTTTTTGAATAATTATTTATTTTATAAAATATTTCAGAAAAAAAATATATATATATATATAATAATATGATTTCAAATAAATTGTTATTGTGACGTACATTTAAGTACTTTAAAATTTTGAAGTATCATGATTTTTTTATCAGATTTATTCTTATATTACATTGTGTACTTTTGTTAATAATTACATAAATTTATCTCAGTAATATAACGAGAGTCTCAATTATTAAATTTAAATTTAACAATGATCAAAAATTGAATTAATTTTGTTTTAATTTTAATTTATAACAATTATCAGTGCATTTATTATAATTTGAAAAAACAATTGCAAATATGAACTCAATACCTAATTTCATAAGAAACGATGTCTGTGGGAATGAATTGGAAATTTGATATTAACATATATAGTGTTGTAACTTTATGCTCATTATTCTGTTTATATACATTCATTGCAAAGAAATACATATATCGGTATATAATTTAAGATTTAATAGAAAAATTATATGAAAAATTTATTATAATTTTCAGTTTTATTTATTAAAATTGCATATCAAATAATATTTATATTAGAAAATAAAATATATAAATGTAGATCTAAATTCATATATGAAATTTTATTTGATAATATATTAGAAAATACTGAATCAAATGCTATAAAATGATATATGAGATAATTTATTGAATAAAAGCGAAGTCTAAGATATCTTTTTTACATGATTGCTTGAATATATAATAATGAGAAGTTAGTATTCATATGAATTAAATGATAAATCTTTTTTTTAAAATATACTTCGTTAAATAAACTTGCAATTTATTCGTTTTTTAGAAATATTGATATTTTTTTAATAAATTATTTAATGTATTAAAAATTTGATAATTTTCAAAGTATATGATAACTTCAAAGTATATGATAAAATATTCTTTATATATTCCTTTATTTTTGAAATAAAATTTGATAAAAATTATATCTATTAAATCACATTAAAACTTTAAATGAAAGATAGATAAATAACAATTATAATTTAAAATTGTATAAGAAAAATTTCATCTCAATTGTGTTTGTGTAAAATATCATAATACTTTAATCTTATCATGTGTCTATAGTTGAGTCTTTTATTGCGTTAGCAAACAGAGTATTCGAGTACACTTTGAAGGCCGTCCTTTACCAACGTCGCTACATTTCATTCATTTTTTTTTCTATGCTTACTACTATATTTCATTTATTCGTTGAATGTCTTCATAATATCTTTTGTATTTTCATCACGACTTCAATTTATATCTTCGTTCTACAATACCGTTAGCGAGAAACTTTAATAGTACATATATTAAATATATATAAAAAATAAATATATATAAAATATATAAAAACAAATATTTTTTTTTGTCAATTCCAATTCATAATTTATGCTTCATTATTTTTATAAACGATTTTACTTTATAATTTTTAGACATGTTTTTCATTGAAAACTAGATTCAATTCATCGATTTGCCTATTAATCTCTTGAAAATACGTAGGACCAAATTTGACTTTCTTCCCCAAATGTTTTTAGCAGTGAACATCTGTACCTATGTGTAGCCAACCCTCCAACCGAAAATAGAAACTATTATGATGAAGCATCTGTACTGAAAGTAGAACAAGGAGAAGAAATCTTAGTGAAATATGGGATCAAGCATATGTCGCTTATCAACACAAAAAGAACTTTAACAAATTATTCACAATATCCAGAAAAGTGTATATATAATATTGGACTTTTTAGAATTTTGAGCAAGTTATTTATAGTTATAGTTATTTATAAGAAAAGAAAATCATTATTTATAACTGTATGCAAAATATCTCGAATCAAATGCATCAGTATATATATATAGAGAGATATATATCTGCGAACAGGAAGATAAATGAAATATAAGATAAAATGATACATTTGCAAGTCACTTATATAGTCATAACATACGGAAATAATGCTCATGATAAGAACTAAGAAGAAAATGTGCGTCAAGGTTTGCGATACATATAAGTACGAAAAATGCTGGTATAATCGATACATAATCGACGCTAATAGAAAATGGAAAAAACGATGAATCACTTATAATTTGCAGTTATAAAAAAAATAATAAAATAAAAAAATTATTGAATTTCCTGAAAATATTGCAATTATCTAAACGAGTTAAGGAAAAATCATATTTGATATGCAAAACTTTATGTAATCAGTATCTAAATATGCATACGTTATTTAATTTATTTATAAAATTATAAAATTTATAAGATGAAAATGTTTCTTAAAATGTTTTGAAACTCGTTCGAATAGTTCGATAGTAGTTTTTCAAATAAGAGAATTTTTTGAATCTAATTGGTATTATAGTAGAAGGTCAAGGTTTCGGTGACATGACGCGATAGCATTTTGCAAGTTCAGCGAGCCATCGTAACATATGGTTCTTTTCATTTCTTACGTTATACTTTGAATTTAGTTTCTCCAGATAACTGAATGTTTATAAAACATATTCGGAAACAAAAATGTTCATATATAGATTGATCGTTTTCATGAATTGTAACTTTCATTATTTATGTTTTCGAACTTCTTTAATAAAAATGTAATAAAAATTAAAGTTATTATTATTTGAAATTCAATATTTCATTAGTGAAAGTTATTAGAAATAATTTTAAACTTAAACATAAAAAAATTAAGAATATAATACTTATAATATTGTTATTAAAATTTTATTGCTAATAAAATCTTTAAATCAAAAGATTGTAAATCTTTTTATATTTTACAAATTTGTTTGTTTTTTTATATTATATATATATATATATGTATATATATATATATATATATATATAACATTTTTTATATTTGAAAAAAGTTTATATAGTATGCATAAAAATTTGCGCGATATTGATAAATGTAATGATAGCACGCGAACTTGAGATCATGAGCACCGCTGTTGAAAAGTGATTGTGTATCACATTGGGTGTGGGTACGTACCGTATGCCGTATGGTCACTATACGTTATACGCTGGTCGGATGAATGTCGTCGACATCGTGAGATGCTAGAGTAAGAAAAGTTCTTTGTTGGTCTCTGTTTTGTAACATGGCAGAGTTACCATCTGAATATCCTATTCCCAATAATTTCCAATATACAAGCACATCATACAAGCAGTGGATCAAGAAACGTTTCATCCAATCTAATCAATAAAGAAATTAATTAATTATAACAAAAAGCTGAATGATTTTTTTTAAAGTTATAATTATCAAAATTAATTTTTTTATATAAATATATTTTTTAAAATTTTCTTGATTGTTAATACATCGTATAAATCAAAAATTAACATGGCGAATCTGAAGAACATACTAAACTGCAAAACATAGTAGTAGCATGGCTATTTTGTTTACATTAGGAGATCGCATAAAACGTCCTTTCGTGTTACTTAACGATTATTCCGCTTCTAGTGACTAATTCTTCAGGGAAGACCCGCAGGTGCAAATGTACTGAGCTTCAGTAGCACGCTTAACTATTTTCTTGTTTATTTGATTGACTGTTTTATGGAATAGACATTTCATAAAATAATCATTGTTTTAAATAGATTTTAGATTTTGTAATTAAGATTCAAATTGTGAATGATAATAACGCGAAAAAGTAAAGAAATATTTGTAAAAATAATTACATGATAAAATTTTCTTGCAATGTTTATAGATTCAATATCAATATCTCACACAAGATTATTGTCAATACTAACAATAATTAATAATTTTCGTTTTTCGTAGAATATTCTTCTTTTTTGAACATATAAAAATCATGAATTTCGTTCTCTTCTTGTAATAGTTTCATATTTATTTTATATTATAAATATTACATATTTAAAATACATATAAATGTTACAATAAATTTAGAAATTCATTTTTTTATATTAAAATAAACAAGAAAAATATCTATGTTACTATTTGTGTTGCGATAGCTAATAAAAATAAATATGATTTATTACTTAATTATAAATTATAAATAAATAATGGAAAATTGAATGAATGATATTTAATGAAAAGTGAAATCACCATATATAATATATATAGAATAATTTGACGATTGTCAAACAATCGATGATAGGTCTATGTATTCTCTTCACTTTTATGTACGATTAGAAAGCGTATAAAATTACAGGAAGCATTAACTATTCACTTTTACTATAAAGATTCGCAGATATTCGCTTCATTGCAAAGATTGTTGTAAATATTATAAATATTTTACACTTGTAATAAAAAATTTATATCATTTATGATGTTTACGATTGTATGAACAAGTTTATAATGTTTCAAAATTAAAAATTATATACATTGATTTTTTGTTAAAAAAGTTTTCAAAAAAAAAATAACTATTTTATTTAAAATAAATATATACAAACAATATGAAATTATCAAATATTATTTACTTTGTTCATATGATATTATTTACATTTAACACGAATATGTTCTATAAACAACAAAAATTAATAAACAAATAATAATAATTAAATAATTATTTCCTATATACATACATACATACATATATATATATATATATATATTTAGTTTTCATACCTTAGTTATTGTTCGCGTAAAAAACAATCTATAAGTAACTCAAACAAAAGATTTAACAATTGTTTACGTTTATACTATATAGATACATCTTGAGCATAAATTCCTAATGATTTCAATGCCGGAAGCTGCACTTACGGTTGTACGACCTTTCCTATTCTAGCTGTCAAGTAACCATTGCCAACTTAAATCTAGTTGTTCATTAAATCCTATGTGAAATACAATTAATATTAATTTATTATATATTAATAAAATTTATTTCGAATTATTAGGAAGATAGATAATTAGATAACTAGTTTTTGATAAAGATACAAAATAATTTTATATAATATACAAATATGTTTATTGCCATACCAATTTGCACTTGTCTATTATCTTAATTTCTTTTTTTACTGATTACACATCATATTATTATCATAACTACAAGTGTGTGATGTAAATAGAAACATACTGATATCATCAGTCTGACTGTATCAAAATATGTATACTTATCTAGTATATATTCATCATACTTGCATATGTATATGACACGTGCGTTCAGAGATGAATAGTTCCGGAACTTCAAAACTTTTTGATTAATTTATATTTATTCAAAACTTAAAACGATTACGATTTTAGTTTAAAATTTGAAATATTTATAATTAATTCATATCTGAAAAAATTTTTATTTTATTTTCTACAATAACTTTTATATAGTAACAAATTAATTTTTTAATTTGTATTAATTTGTATAATTTATATAGTAACAAATTAATTTAATAAAATTTTTGAAGAAATATTAATATTAAAATCATTAAGTTCAATTAGAACATAATAATTTTAGATCAAATTAAATTTTGAATATATCATTATTAATTTATAATCAAATTTTTTTACATTTGTTATTAAGTACATGGTTCTCTTGTAACATAAGACGTTACTGTTTAATAGCTGTTCGAACTTTATGTTTCTTCTGTTGGCAGTAATGTGCAGAGTAGTATTCAGTGCGTCGTGCGAAAAGTAGTCGAGCTTGGCGAGGTCGCCTTTTGCGTTGGCACGGAGATTCGGTTCGTGCATGTTTTTAGTTACAATTTCGAATCGAAAAAACCGCGTACATTTTTATCTGTATGCTCGTTATAATTCGGTGGAATAAGAACGAAAGTGATGAAGTGTAATTCTGTACTTGAACATATAGGGCGTAGCCAGGCATTGTGCAAAATCGGCTGAAAACGAATGACGATAAGGCGGTGCGTGACAGTCTGAGTCTGCCATTGGAAAGGATATCTTGTTGTCTTTTTCGCACCTAGTGGTATTTTGTGTACTCGCGGGGTTCGCTGCATCATCATCATCCTTTCTCTCTCTCTCTCTCTCTCTCTCTCTCTCTCTCTCTCTCTCTCCTACCTTTTTCTCTACTAGCTTCTTGTACCGTATATTGTTCAATCGTACTCGTATACGTGCTAACAGACAAAATTGAAGACGTCCACGCATGGTGCAGATTCAATTGCAACAGAATTCCGAATTTAAGTACAAAGTAAGTTATATTGACATTCTCTATTTATTTTTCGTTTCGATATTTTCAATATAAAGAAGATTTATTATATTTGATTGATTGAATCGGATAGAAGTACAAATAAAAATATAATATTTATGGGGTGTGAATTCATTGACTGTCAGTGAACAAATAATGTTTAGTTTCTATACTTCTGGCACACCCATCGCTGCGTTACTGCGTTGGCCAGCGTGTGAATATGAACCAAACGGAAGGACGAGTCCCTGAGTAAAAGAGGGAGAGTAAAAAGCCGGCATACCGCAACTTAGACTTCGTTCCATTTTCCTCCTTATTGAATTATTTCTCTCCCAGAGATTTCACTCCATTGCTCTGTTGATTAATCTTGCGGGAAAGGAACACGGTTTTATATGATTTCAATTATGATAATGCAAAATTCTCGCATAGAAAATGATTTTTAAATTTATCCTCTTTTTATTTCTTTTTTTTATTAAAAAAAATATTTTCGTTTCTTCAAAATCAGAAAAAAAAGAAAAAAAATATATAATAAAAAAATTCATAGAAATAATATATACATGAAAATGTGTCGTGGAGTAGAAAACAAAATTCTGACATACGCTTTGTTCTAACTGGTATTCGACTTTCTCGTACCTAGCACGAGTTTCACGCTCCTGTCACGGTGCCGCCTTGCGTGGTTAATCATTGTTGTGCATTTCTAAAAGATGATTCTTCTTTTTTTTTTTAAGAAATTTCAAATTTATTTTTTTTTTATGAAATCATCGGAAATATATGTTTATCATTCGAATTTCGCCATAAGATATAATTAGATTGTTTCGATAATTTATAAGTATGATTTGAATAAATTTGATTTAAACTTTTAAATTTTGATTTATAACTGAGATAATAAATAAGTCGCGATTTTTTAAATATCAAGATAAATACATTATATATATATATATATATATATATATATATATATATATGCATTTGAGTTATACAATTTTATCATTATGATTAAAGTTTTAACAGATAATTAAATATAAAATACAATCGTAAGATAATTATAAATTGGTACGATTGATATTTTATGGAAGCATTTATGTTTTTTTATTTATTTTTTTTTCCTTTATTGCTTGTTTATTTTATATATATATATAATAAGTTCTTTCATTATTATGTATATGTATATAAGTATTTATGTACATGATATTTGATACATTATTCATTATTCATCCATTTAAAGCTCTAAGATATGAATTTCTTTATCATAATTCGTATGATATTGATGGATATTGTAAAATTCAATTTTAAATTCGTCTTAACAATATGATCTTATAATCACACATCTATACGAGAATGTTTTGCATATTAACATGATTTTGATTTATTATCATTAAATAATACAACTAAAAAATAATATGTAATTTTTGATCATGATTTATTTGCAAATCAAAAAAAATTTATGCTTTATTTAAATTATGCATAAGTTATAATATAGTATTATATAGTTTTAATATAATATTTAATATATACATTTTCTTTTCAACAATTCGCTTGAACAATTAGATCGTATCATTTTTTTGTCGTAGGTGGATGATCAACATGAGCAGCAGATGACTGTTAGCCGAGCTGATGCTCGTTCAATTTTAATATGAGTGAAGTAGTGGCTGTAACACCTAGTGGTGGATCAACACGCCAGGAAAGCGTGGTACACATCAAAAGACATAAATTAACAAACTGTAATGTTCCTCTCGTACACGGACGTTCAAATCCACCGATTAACAGCCGTAATAGGCTGACCACGCATCAACGAAATCACAGTTTGGATTTTAGGTATGTAAATGAAGCTATCGTGTAAATGCTTCCGGAGAATATTTATAGTTAGTGATAATATGATTTTTTAGATTCTATCTGCAATATAGTTCATTCTCGAATTATTTATAAAAATGTTTGAAATGTATATATATATATATATATATATATATATATATAGGAAAATAAAAAATAAAGCAAATCTAAATTTCGAATTATTAATCTCTTAAAAAAAATAGAATTATGATATATAATATCAATAAGATAAATATTAATTAAAATTAGAGAAATTAATTTTTATATAAATAAATAATTTATTTTAAAAAAAATTTTCACATTAATGTTAAATTTTGCATTTGAATTATTTTTATAACATCTTATATATTGTACTTTGTGTTATGATGTGACGAATGCAAAAAGCAATTTATATCGCTATAAATTTTAATCGGTTTAAGTTATAAAATTAGATCGGCCGATAGTTATTCAAAATTTATTTCTTGGTATTGCGTGTTTGCAGATCAATGGGTATTTTGTTACCGCCAGTCCCACAGGCAAGCGCGACCACGCTGACGCACCATCACAGAAATCGAAGTCTTGATTCCGCACTTCAACGTATTCCGGAAGTGGATGTGACACCAAGTCCAGAATGCGAGACGACACCTGCTCCGGTAACTAAAGTGGTCGTAGTACCGGCGTGCAAAGCGCGCAGCCGGGAACGCGAAGATCTTGCCAGTCTCGGGTCCGACGACTCGGGTATACTTTGCGGTTCCGATAGCGGTTCTAGCGACGCAACAAACGTTGCCACTAGAGAATCGAGCGTTGATCATCTGCATAGCCGCGAAAGTCTCGACTCCTCGTTATCCCAACCAGGTGACATGGATAGCGTGGATACAGTGGATGGCGAAGAAACTAGTGTTTTGGATTCAGTGACGGTGTCGGTGCAAGTGTCACCTGTGGAACTGGTACACTTGAGTGAACCTTCGTCGAAAAAGGGTGGTGATAGTAGTGAGCCACATAAACACGAAAACAGTGGTAATCACGATTCGCAAGAAACGTGCTCCAATAACGTCTGTACAGTCAACGAATTCGAGAGCCATGAGTATACGCAGGACGAACAACGATGCACCGATGTGGGCGTAACAGTTGGTACGCGAGATTTCCAAAATTCCATGGAAGTCTTGCCAGTGAACGATAAACAGAGTGAACTGGCCGGCGCGGCTATGACTTTGTGTTGCGGGACTGCAGTGCAATCCGAAACTAATGAGGCAGCTGTAAAAAAGCAAACTGGTGTTGTTTGCCGAAGGCAAGAGACGGTACAACCAAAACCATCTGAAGGATGTTTGCTTAGATTGTTTGAAAGCCAGATTTTTGATATGTCTATGGCAATTTCTTATCTTTTTAATTCTAAAGAGCCTGGCGTTCAAAGCTATCTTGGTAAGCATTTATATTAGTTTTATATATATATATATATTTAATATAATTTTAAATATGATTTACATTTATTAATCATTTTGAAGTATTAAGTTATTCAATATTAAGTTAGATTTGCTCTAAATAAATATCTCATAAATAAAATGTATATAATATTAAAAAATATTTTGAAAGTAGTTTCAAAAATGCATTATAAAGTGCATGTAAAATTTTCTAGGAAACAAGATGTTTAGTTTCCCAGATAATGATGTGGACTTTTATTTACCACAACTAGTTGTGATGTATATACAACTTCATGATGTTACAGAAGTTCTTTACCCATATCTTGTTCATAGGTAAGTAAGAAAAAGGTAAAGGTACTTGAATAAAATAAATTTTATAAATAATTAAAATATAATTATTTGTTCATAAGGTGTAGGCAGTCGGCTGATTTTTCATTAAAATGTGCCTGGCTATTAGATGCATATAGTTCAGATGCTCATTTGCCATCAAAAAAAAAGTCTCATGGGACCAAATTAAAAAATCTTATTCTCTCAGATGAACTCAGGTAAAAAACATATATAACTTGGAGAAAAAACATTATAAACAAATTGTTTTTATATTTCTTTTTTTTTATGCAAACATTAGGCCAAAAGGAAATGAGAATAAAAAACGTGTAACTGGATTACAAACTCCCGCACCGCTATCATTAACTCCGATGCAAAATATTACATCTCCTAATAAAAAGACACACCAAAGATCTCAATCTGATGCCAGTGGATTATTTCAAACTCTACGTCGTAGCCATTCCGGTGAATTATGCAAAATTGATTTGTTATTTTATTATAAAATAATAAGAGTAGAAATTTATATATGTATTCGCACATATACAAATTATAATTATCATCTTTTACAATTTATTTTAAGGTACAATAAATAAAGTAAGTCTTGGGGACCTGAGCTCTGGTCGAGCATTTGATAATGGTTGTACCTGTTTTTATTCCTGCCAAGGTGTGGTAAATGATTTACGAGGACAAAAAACCGACTGCTTTTGCAATGTAATTTAACAATTTTATTTAAATATGTAAATTTTATTATCTTATTCATTTCATTATCTTATGTTAATTTATACACAATTTCATATTTATAGGCGCCACGTCTTGCTCCAGAACTTGAATTTATACAAGCATTAATATCAATTGGTAAATTACTTGGAACTATTCCAACAAAAGAAAGTAAAACTGTTCAATTAATAGCGGAACTTAATACTCTCAATTTGAATCTCCCTGCAAGGGTGTGGCTTCCTTTGCACAGTTCAATACCACATCATATCGTACGAGTGCCACCACAATATGCTGCTGTCCTTAATAGCAAGGATAAGGTGAAAAATATAAAACATCTAATAATTTGTTATAACAAAAATAATTTCTTTTCGAGAATATATATTAATATATCTTAACACATGTAGGCACCATACATAATTTATGTTGAAGTGTTAGAAGTAGAAGATATTTATACGTCACCTGTACCGACAAAAATAGTGGGATGTTCATTGAGGCATACTAAATCTGAAGAAAATTTAACTGGAGGTGAACAATCTAATGTAATGGGTTCATCAAACATATCCGCTTCAGAAACGCAACAGAATATGCTGCCGATTAGACAAACTCCAATTAAAAATATTTCTCCATATTCGGTTAGAAATACAGAAGTCGCATTTAATTTTCCCGATGATGATCCTAGTGATTGTTGGAGTCAAGAAGATGATGAAATCACACAACAGGTATTTGTTTATATGATGATTTCTTTTATTTCTTTTTTAGTTTTGAAAATATAAATTATTAATTTTTTTTTCTATGCAGTATTTACAATTACGTAAGCCAAAAGATAGAGATACAATATCTCAATTAAGTCAAGAATCATCAGATAGTAAAGAACCAATATTTGTACCTGGTGATATAAAGAGGCGATTAAGTGAAATGGCTGCTGCACCTAGTGCAACGTTTAATCATGATCCAGAAGATCCATCAGCAGCTGTTCTCAAGGAACCATGGGAATTAAAACAACGTCGTATAAGGTCATCCAGTCCATATGGTCATTTGGCATCTTGGAGACTTCTTGCTGTTATTGTAAAATGTGGTGATGATCTTCGACAAGAACTTCTTGCTTCACAATTACTTTCAATGTTACAAAAAATATGGCAAGATGAACATGTACCTCTCTGGGTGCGGCCATATAAGTATGAAACATTTCATTATTATATATGTTTTAATATTTTATTATAAATATAATTTATTAAATATGAAATATTATTTTACAGAATTTTATGCTTATCGAATGATAGTGGGTTAATAGAGCCAATTTTAAATACTGTATCACTTCATCAAGTAAAAAAACAGTGCCAATTAACGCTTTATCAATATTTTGAAAGAGAATTTGGCCCATCTATATCAGAAGCATTTATTATTGCGCAAAGAAACTTTATTCAAAGTTGTGCGGCTTATTGTCTTGTCTGTTATCTTATTCAAGTTAAAGATCGTCATAACGGAAATATTTTACTTCATAGTGATGGTCATTTAATACACATAGATTTTGGATTTATTCTTTCAACTTCGCCAAGAAACTTAGGATTTGAGACTAGTCCCTTTAAATTAACTCCAGAATTTGTGGAGGTAATGGGTGGAAGTCAATCTAAACAATTTCAAGAATTCAAAACTTTAATTCTCCAAGGATTAATTGCAGCACGGAAACATATGGAAAAAATTGTCAATTTAGTGGAAATAATGTTATCAGGTAAAAATTTCCTAATTCCTATTATGAAAATTTTATATTAACTTTTAAAAATTTATTTAAAAATTGTTATCTTTTACTGTTATATAGGATCACAACTTCCGTGTTTCCGTAGTGGTGGAGCAGCAACAGTTCAAGGGTTGAAAAATAGATTCCATCTTACATTAACAGAAGATCAATTACGTCGACATGTGGAAGATTTAGTTGAAGCTAGTATTCATTCATGGTCTACTAAATTATATGACCGGTATCAATATTTCGCAAATGGCACCCTTTAATAATAATATCAATTTCTATCTATATGGCGAAGATAATGATTTTTATAAGAAAGTGAAAAAACTTAAGTTGATAATATGGTACTTCTTCCAGAATTTCTAAACTTTATAGCATTCCGTATGCACAAATTATCTTTGAATCTGATTATTTGATCACATACAAGTATGATCGATACATAGGAAATGCTAAAAAATAGATTTATTCCAAGTAGTATAAGCTGATTTCAGTAGATTAATTTTATTTGTTCCTGAATTATTCCTTAGTTTCTTAAAATATTATAACAATTATCTTTCAAAACTTGTACAAATATCATATTTGTTAATAAGTAAGAATGATTTGTGAAAAACATTGTTTATAAAAATTTTATGCTTCTTATTTGTAAAAAATGATAAATGAAACAGGGAATAATTTATGAAATTTTAATTGTTACATTAAGTAATATTAAATATATGTAATTGATTTTATTTTATATGCTAAAATGACTATGTATGCCTTATTTGGCATTTACAAGTTAATTATCGTCGGTGCAGATTTTGTGACATTGACTGAATGTTGGACTGCTAGATCGTTATAGCCTATAACAGCGTAATTTGTTAAAGGTGCCTTATTTGTAGAAAATGACGGAACGATCAAATCTGAACACAGTGAAGTGACTACGTGTGTTGATCTACTAACAAAACTGATCTATTAAAAAAGGACAATCTATAATTTGTACATAAATACATTGCGTAAACTTCTGTCGAATTTCTTTCATAATTAATTTTTGCAATAAGTAATCCCACCATAATGATGTGAAGAAATAATATGGTGTTTAAGATTCATACGAATCTTTGAATAAAAGAAGCGTGTATACAAGCCCAGATATTAGCAGGAGATGAATACTCAAAATATTTCCTACTTTATAAAATACTATTACTATAAATACATTTAATTGTAATGATATGCTAAGAATAACTACATAGTGAAATTTAAGGATCACATTTGAAAGTTTTTACATGTTCTTATTACACACATACATTGATAGTGACAATGCGAAATACTTAGTTGTGTGAAGATAGTTATTTAATAGTATTTCTGCGTTACATATGTTCATTTAAGTAAGTAAATTATAAAGTAAAGAAATATTGTACATATATAAAGTAACAGATTTTATCACTTATCAGTTAAAATTAATTGAGAATGAATGTTTGAAGTAAAATCAAAGTCATAGCGAGCCAGCCCATGTATGAAATTTGGGCTCTCTGACTTCCAAGTGTCTTAACTCTCTTTTTTCTGTCATAACCGTCTCACGATAGGAAGGCGGATCAGAGATTAAGAATAATTGATATTGCATAATGCTCAATATATTTTGCATTTGAATATTGTTAATATCATTACGCTAATTTTTGTTAAGTATTTAGTTTCTGCTATTTCCTAATTATGAAAGTTATAAAAAATTTTTCTTGATTTCATAGAATAAATAATAAATTCTACAGTTTTTATATAATTGAAAATATTGATATCTCTGATTTGCCTTATTTTTTCGCTATCAATTATGAGCTACTGATAATATCAATTATTAAATAAATATGAAATCTAATCAAATATATTGTTGATTGATATACCCAAATACATATTTTAGATTAAGTAAAAAATTTTAAATAATATATATGAAAATAAGATCGAAGAAATACAAATTGATTCAAAGATATTCAAACTTTTATTAATTGTACATTACTACACACTGTTTTTAGCTATCAACGTTAACTAAATAATTAATTCTATAAATACATAGATATTAAAAGATATCAGTCATAAGAAATTCGGGAAGTACAATGGATGTACTTAATTGATGTATGACAATGAAAGCATAAGTATCATAAATATCACAATGAGTTAAGATTACTAGACTGCGGATGTTTATGCTGGTATAATATATCAAAATATACATATACATATATGCAAAATACAGGGTGAGAGATGCGATTAAAATTATAACAAAGTAATAATATATATATATACAGTTAAATATGCATTGAATATGCAAAAAATATGCATATAAAATGCAAAATAAATATATTTTTTAAATCCTCTAATAAAACAACAAATTTTTGTTTATTCTATTTGTTATCCTATTATTCTATTTATTTCTTATAAAGATATACGTTTATATAAACATTTGCAGTCTAATAATCAGAGATTTTAGATTGTTTTATATTCTAGAAAGCTGTTGTAATAAATTAGAAGGTAAAATTGCTTCTAATTTGTCTAAAATGTAATAAAATGGATGAGAAAACCAGGCAAGCATCGATCGTGCAACTACACCCATAGTATCAGGATATTGATGCGTTAAGAGAGCTAAGAGTGCTGTAAAGGAGCATAAACCCGCTGTAAACAAAATAAAAAACGGTAACTCCTTTTTAGGGTAAACACTAACATCGTGAAATGATGGTAGCAATTCACGATCTGCACATTCTGTGCAAGTTGGATATGGATAAAACAAATGTCCTCGTTCTAAAGGATAAGGCAACATTCTAAAAGTACCTTCCCATGTACAATGTAATAAATTAAGAGCACCCTCCATTTGCTTCCAATGAGCAAGATGAAAAAATGCATATGCAATTGCTTCTGAATCTCCTCTTTTTAATACATGTTCTGGGGGTAAAATTAATGGTTTCATTTCTAATAAATATTTAGGTACATGAGGATTAAATTCAACTGCCCTATGAATAGCTTCAACTGCAATCATTTCTGGAGTAGTTAAACCTCTTTTGCTAGCAATATCTGTTGAAAATTTATCAGCAACTACTCGCGCTTTTAATAATGCAGCTGTATAACAAATAGTTGCAGATTTTGGTAAACTAATATCATCATATTTTGCTAATACTGCTTGAACATCTGCATATGCTTGCATTTCTAATAAAGCTTCAATTAAATTTTCATGAATGTTTAGCACATTCATAATTGGTGGAACTTCCTTTGTCAAATCTCTAAACATTTTTACTGCTTCTTTTAATTTTCCCAATTTTCTTGCACACATAGCTAATCTTCGTTTAACATATATTAATACATTTGTATCTCTTCTATGTATTGCCTCTGCAATGGCTCCTTGATGTTGAGTACTTTGAGATTTTCTATAATTATTTTCTGCTACTTTTAAGGCTTGTTTTAAAATTTTTTCTGCTTCTACAATAGTGGTAGCTTCTTCTTCGGCAAGTAAAATATATGCAGGTGCACAATCAGGATTACGTTCAAGAGCACTATGTGCAGCTTTTATTCGAACTACTGGATTACGTTCTCTCCATGCAGTTTGCATGATTTCATATTCAGCTTTACCTATTAAAAGTAAACTATTAATATTTAATTTTTCAAAACTTCTTAATATTTTTTATATAAGATTTACCTGTGTCACCTTCACAGGTAAAAAATGTTTGGTGATCTTGAGCAGATAAGTTCATATCATAATATGTTAATGGCTCTTTATTTGTAGCCCAATAAAATCTTTGATATTCTGCCCCTCTAAATAAATTTATTGGATTCCGCCAAACTTTACATTCTGGAACATTTTGTTGATTTGAATTTGAACCATTTAAACTTGAATTATTTCCATCTGATCCACTGTCACCTCCACCAATCCATGGTGAAATATGATTTAAAGATACTTGTTCAATAAAAGATGTACCATATTTTCTAAAATACCACCATTCAAAAATTAGAATTAATCCAGAAATTAAGGATGACGTTCCAGTGAGTGCAACATAAAATTTTGGGGTTAAGGTGCTCAAAAACATTGTTGAATCCCACATGCTTGTGAATAATAGGGCCATTTATAATATAACACCAAATATATTATTTTTGGATTGTTCCTAATTGCACTATTATAATACTGCTGTATGAACAATTTTAATTAATAAACATTGTATCACCGTTAACTTTTTAACTACATTCTTTTTACTATATTCATATATTACCACAAATTACAGAAAATATTATTTCCTTTATTTTATTTTAATTAATAAGATTAAAAGAAAATAATCTTAACGTTTACACATGTTTTTTCTAAATTTAAATATATTTTCATTGTAACGTTAAATGTAGTTTAGCATTTATTTTGCCTGAAGTTGCTGAAAACAGAATCCTATATTGCAACGAGATTCTTCGAGATTTCCAGCGCTTATTATATGTTGCGATTCTTTCTCAAAATTCTTTAAATTTTATATTTTTTGAAAACGAATAAATAAAATACAAGCAATATTTTATTAAACTAAATAATTTATTATTATTTTATTTTTACTCGATAAGTTATCGAATAATAATAAAGCTATCGAATAATAATTTATTAAAATGAACATTAAAAAATATATGTTACATATATATATATATATATTATTTGAATGTTCATTATTGTATATATATATATACAAATATATAATATTTTATATACTATAATAGATGAGAGATAATTGTGCAGAATAGATAGAATGCAAAACAAATCTATTATTTTATCTATATATGAGACTTTGTGCTCATATTGTGAGCGCAAAAAATTAGAATATTTGTTATGCCCTTTAAAACGGTAGTAATTATATTTAATTCAATCACAAAAATTAATTAACTTAACAAAGATTTTAGAAATAATTTTTTTTTAAATATTTTTTTATATTTATTACATTATATATATTAATTGCATTTATAGATCTTTTGATTAATATGAATAGGAGATGGATGTACGCATTAAATTATTCATGAATTAAAAATTTCTCATATTTTTTATTATAACACAATGAAAACAATATCGAATTATCAAATTTTTTTTATGAAAATGGATTTAAATACAGAATTATTAAGATGAAATTTATTTATATGTATTATTAAAATGCAATTGTAAATGTTAATGCAATATAAATAAAATATCGACGATGTCATAAAAAAAAATGATAAAATTAATCAGTTATCGAAGCTGTCTCTTAAGTATATAAATTTTGCAAAATAAATATAGCAAAGAAAAAAAATAATGAGAGAAGGATAGAGATAGTTTAAAAATTATGACATCAGCGCCATCTCCTGAATGGTGCAAATGAAACATATAAAGAAAGGATAACAAATAAAAAGAAAAAGACAGAGATAAGATAGGAATTGACAGGTAACGTTATCTCTTTAAGTAAAATATTTCTTCAAAAGTAAGATAAGATAGAGTAAGAATTCAAAGTGAACGCCATCTGTTGAGCTTCAAATTTTTTCTGTAAGTAATCTTTTCTGAAAATAATCAAGAGATGGCGCTATTAGTCCATTCCTACGTTATCTCGGTCCTTCTCTTTTTTTTTTACTATCTTTTCTTTATATGTTTCATTTGCGTCACTCAGGAGATGGCGCTGATGTCATAATTTTTAGACTATCTCTATCCTTCTCTTATTATTTTTTTCCTTGTCTATTTACTTAGCACGACACAAACGTACGCGTAAACATACAGGATATCAATTGAACGCTTTTATCATTTCTATTTCAAAATTACAATATGTTTAAATCTTTAATGCCAAAAATTTAGATATTTTCAAATGATATATAATATATACCTTTAAGATGACTATGCCAATGTAATTGATCAATAATTCTATTTATATAATTTTTTTATTTTTATTGTTAATTTACGTCTAACAATTTACTGCTATTTAATATGATTTATCATTTTAAAATATAATTCTTTGATTTATATATTAAAATTTTTTATCTATCATTACATTCATTTTGAAGATATTAGTTAAATACATTATTATTAAGAAATAAATTATAAATATAATTATAATATTATAAAATAATTTGAAATAGATAATAATAATTTGGAATTGATATTAATAATTAATATTACAATTATTAAATATAATAATATTAATATTATTTATAGAATTATATAGAAAAAATTAATAATAAATAATAAAATTATTTATAGAATTAATATTATATAATTTAAAATTTTAATTTTTATTAAAAATTGTTATAATTCAAGTTTTATAATTCGATTTCTTTCTTGCATGTATATTTAAAAATCTCTTATATCAAAAAACATATAATAATATATTGATATTTTTATACTTAATCTATGTTTGCGTAGCAATTTTTTATTCATTTATAATACTAATGAAATTGATTTGTAAATATGAAAATATTACAATTAATAATTTCAATTTATAAATTTTTATCTTATTTAATTAATTTATTTAATGCATAATAGCAATCAATGTATTTTAATTTATTTAAAATCTATTCTATAATTCTTTGCGCTATTTATTTTGTGGTACCATCTATTTAAAAAAAAATTTAATTATATGATAGTTTAATTGATTAAGTGAAAATTTATATTTACTAGATGGTATTAGGATATATAAATTTTGATATAAAATTATAATTCGAATAATTAATGTAACATATTTTCAATTATATTATATATTAAATATATTATAAAAATATTCATATACTTGGAATATTATTTGATAGTTATTTAAACAATAGAAACTTAACTAAAATTAATTCAATATAATTAGTTCAATAATTAAAATTTCATTCATTCCTTCATATATAAATCAAATTCTATTATATATAAAATTTCACATATTATGTTATTATGTTATTATTATTTTTAATTTTTTAATTTTTTTTATTAAATATATTCTCTTATGTTATTTTTTGCAATAAATTTTCTTTTATAAATTGTTTTAAAATACTACTAATAAAATAAATAATAAATTACATATAATGTATTTAAATGTACATGTGTATATCATTTCATTACAATAAAAGAAAGCTTTCTGAAGCATCTGAAAGTAACAACTAACAGAGAAAGAAGTGAATAGAAGTTTACGACAGTTTTGATTGATCGCTCATCCAAGTGCTATTTATGACACTCATATGATACTTCATATGACATTTGCATGAAAATAATACGTGTACTTACGAATAATGCGTAGAACACGTTCATTAAAAGTTTGTTACCTTGTTATTGCGACGAAAACTGTCACCTCATATGCTTGAAATGCGATTCTAGAGAAATATATGTGAATGTATCTAGATACGGGTAAACACGTTTATATACAAAGAGATACAGATCGCGCATTGCATGATTCAAAGCCTCATCTTTAATTATAAGAAATGGCGATTCTTTATATTAAATTATAGTATATAATATAAATTGTATTTTTATTTTTAAAAACAAAAACAAATATATTGAACTGAATTTATTACTTAAAAAATAACATACTTTAAATATACCCAATCATATCTTAAAATTAATAAATTATGTTTAAATATTTTTTGTGAATGTGTCATTTTATTATTTCTTTTTATATAAATATATTTTTTTTATTGTTCATAAAAGATCATTTATAGATTTTGATTATACGTATATATCATTCGTACATCAAGAAATTCCTATAATCATATAAAGGTACAAATATAACGTGCGATTAGTAAATGCAGGTATAACAGATATGTCTAACACGTACGAATAGGCATACGTACATTACGTACACAAGCAGGTTAAAACATGAACAGAAACCTGCACGGAGAACACGATTATATGCTTATGACAGACAATTAGATGCTACATAGCGACGCGGGCAATATCGATTTGCATATCTACGCGAACACGTGCGTTTACCAATGGTGGGAACAAAGTATGCTCGTGATTCTCCCGGAATACGAATGAAGCATAATCGAAAGAAAAAATGCGATTCATTTCGAAAGTAAATCGATGAACGAATTAATAATTTTAAATTAAAATAAAACCAATAAATCTCGTGCAAATATAGAGAAATAAAATAATATATATATATACACCTATTGAATAAGAAATAAGTTTCTCAACTGTAAATTCGGGATAATCAAATGAATTCTTGATCAATGAATTCTAAAATTATAATTTCGAAAAAAAAAATCCAAGAATAAATATCCTTTTATAAATAAATAAATTTTTTGTCTCAATTGTCATTTAATGTTAAAGTATATGAATTACATTCGTCACAGGAAACGGATAAATAATAAAAATTCGATCACTATATTGGTTAATCCAAATAAATTTATTAAATGTAAATAATTCGTAAACACATTGATATTAACTATATATAATTTCATTACATATATCGAAACGACACACATAGATGGAAAGCACTACGATATCGATTCGAAATGATCGACGATATTTATTCTCGAATTCCGTACGCGTCAATTTAGCAGCTTTTTCGTACGAGAGCGTGTCGACGTTGCGAGGTTAGTGGAACGGCGACGGTATAAATCGGGCGCTCGTTAAAACGTGACTTACGGCACTTTCACGACCGAAGTTACTAGCGTGCTTGCAGCATTCTCACTATCCCCACTTCTTTTGATTCACACTCTATCCACTAACTCCTCGTTCCCTCTGCTGACAGCTTCTCATAGCTCGGTTTTCTTTGGCGCGTTAGCGATAAAGTCGCGAGAGCGATGCAAGTGCTAGCGACACCTTGTTAGAAGAATCTTACTGTATAAATTCCATTTTCTTTCTTTTTATATACTATTTATATATATATCAAAATATAAATACAAGAAATTGTTGATTTTTATTCATCTTTATTTTTGGAGTACAATAGAATCTTTATTAATCGAATATCTTAATATCCGAACTATATATTTTCTATTATTTATTATCTTTATGTACAATAATGTAAATAAGATGCTTTTCTTATCACAGCAATGGAAATAGAATTTAATTTAGAATTGATATTGGATACGTTCATATATATATAGATATATATATGTATACAATAACATCGAAACTTGTATTTACGTATTAATTATTGAAACGAAATTAGAAATACTTAAGAAATTAGAAAGCGATGAGAATATTACAAATTTGGCAATAGTACTTATATAATATTTGGAAATCCACAATTGGCATTAAAAAGCAAAAGAATTGAAAAATTGAAAATTATTTGCACATTTCTTTGTATATTAAAAAATTTATGCAATTTGACAGCTTCTTAAAATCTTCTTAAAATAACGAACGAATCTTTATCTTTTTTAATTTTTATAATAAAAATTTATTTTTCTCAAAATATAGTTCTCAAAATATAGTTCTGCTGTATAGTTCTAGTAGAGTAATTATTGAATTATTGAATTATTATTAAATTTAATAAATTTTGATATTTTTGTTTACATTTTACTTTGAAATAAGAAATGGAATCGGTATTTTAGTGTCAAGTTTTTCTCTTTCACACGAAAAAAGTTATGTATCATAGGCATTTATAAGGATTCATCCGATAGTCTTGGACAACCGATAGTCTCGTCTTAAATGAGCCGGCGCAATATTCCATTATGTAAGACAACGATAGAACTCTCGATGGTCGAGAGCCCGATGATCCCAGGTTTCTCTATTAATAGACTGACCTTCCTTTGCGCTCTTCAAGTAGGTGTTAGTAAGATATCGTGCTTTGCGTCCGCGATGAGATTCGTTTCCTTTTCAAAAAGGAAATAGTCAGTTGAACAACGAAAAAGGGTTGAACAATTCTTTATTATATAAATTATTGGAATAAAAGAGAGATACATATAAAAATACAAAGAGATACAAAGAGAGATACAAATACTAATCAATCTTGTTCGAAAAGGATCGTTTAATTAAAAATTGGATTTTTAAACTTTCTCATCATCCATTTCACTGAAACACAAGAAGTTGAAAGTGAAACAGACTCGTTCGTTATCAGACTTCCGAGCGCTCAATAAGGTATTGATTATCAATTTATTTTTCTAATGTTATCGTAACTCATGGAAACATTAGCAAGTTATGATAACATTTTCTTATAAATAATATTATGAATAATACTTATAATACAAAAGTTAAAATATTTACATTCGCTTTAATTAAATTTTCTTCATTACAATACAAAATGTAAATATGTAAAAAATGAAAATATAAAAAATCAACTAATATTATTTAATAGCAGCTAATTATATTTTATAACTAGGACAATAACAGTACATCATACACAATTAACAGCATTAGATGGCATTAACAATTAAAATTGTATCAACCTAGAGTTATGCTATTTTTGATTGTGAACAATTAATTTCTTTTTAAATTAATGTAATTTGTGTAATTTAAAATACAAAATGATTATTATTTATACCTTGCTCCGTGCCCATTATATTATCTAATATTGCCAATGTTCTTTCACATTTTTCACATTCTTACATTAAAATAATTATCATTCAACAGTTGTGTACAAAAAAGAATTGTACAAACTAAAATCATTAAAAAAAAGAAAAAAAGCAAATAAAACATTCGAACAACAAACGAAAGAGATCCGATTTCGATGGATCTCGGCGCGAACACGTCGTTTGTCGTTTCTATTTGCCTCATGGATCTCCCCAGAGAACGAAACACAATGCTCGAGAAGGAGGAAACATTGGAAGAGGACCGGGAGGAAGGGGAGGAGAGCAGGCGATATAATAGTAGGAGCGGGAACAAGAAGGGAAATTGTGTAATTTATTCAGCCGAGCAAGGGGCTAGCGTTAGTTCGGTGTGCACGCATAGGTGAATCGGCTGATGCAAGAGGGAGGGATGGCGCCAACGTTTTGTATCGTGGAGAGAAGTTTTGTGTCCTTGCGAAAATTGCGACGAAACAACGAAATCGAATGCAATCCCGATCGCTAAGTAATGATTTAGACGAGAAAATCTTCGAGGTTTTCAGATTTCTAACGATACCTTCTCTTCTCCGCTTGCATCATTGAAATGTATCGAGTCATCGTTGCAATATCTCGTTGATTAATATCGATATTGGTCGTGTTGGGTCACGTATTGATGCGCATGTAGAATTATTCAGATAAATAATTAAAAGAATCGACAATGATGTACGATGTACTCACATTTTTTTATGTATCTTTATTTAAGTATCTTTCAAGAAGTTTTGCACTGGAGAGATATCTATTATTAATAGGAATTCGAATGTAGATTCAAAGATAAAATTAATGGATGAATTATATGGTAAGTGATACTTTTTTTCTCAACCATGGTTTTCTTAAAAGTCATATTTTTTTTTCTTTTTTTTTTTTAGGAATTGAGAAACTAATTTTCTCATTCTTTCTTTTCTTAATTACTTATAAATTGGAATTTTCAATAATGCATATAATTCTTTATATCTCTCAAAGTATTCCCTTCTTCGTAGAATCGAAACACATATAATTCCACTCGTATAATAAATTCTTATATCGAGATTTATATAATGAAATAAAAGCGATATGTTCGTTAATATAAAACATGAAATGTATTTTTATATTAATTTTAAAAGCTTTCATTAACTTTGTAGGAAAAATACTTTGAATTACTAAATTCTTTAGAATGGAAAATTCTCCACGTGCAAAGAATAAATCGAAGAGTTCATATCAAAAACCTTGCCAATTTTCCTCTTTTTCCGCAGGAACAGAAAAATATGTTAAAATCTTCAATCTTCTTTAATAGATTTAAAATTTATTCAACAAAATACGCTATTATAATTATAAACAATTGAAAATCTTGGTGCAGAAATCAGACAAGTATATCCTTTTAAAGATTACACTAATCAAAGTATACTTATTAATTAAAATATACACATACTTACAATTATACTTATCAAAATTTCACATATTTTCATACATCGCTGATTGATATTTGAGAATCGGACTTACTCAATTTTCGTATCAAGATCTTCGATTATAATCTAATCAAATCACTAATAAATAAACTCTCGCGATAAACAACTTAACCGATCGAAATTCTACTCACATTTATTCACCAAACTTTCCAATTTTCGTTCCTTCTTAACATGAAAAATCCAGTTCCCTGCGTGATGAAAAGTATCGCGAAAGCTTGTGTCCGTGAACGATGCGAGGGATCTTGTCGGCGTTAATCTACGATAGTAGCGGCGTCCCTCCTCTTTGTCATCGGCGCGTCCTCCTGGTGCAAACGATATCCGCTTAAGAATCGAGTTACGAGACCGCAAGTAGCGAGACGAGTACCACTTCTGAAACAAAGTATCCGGGGAACCCTTCTGTGTCTCTCGTTGTCCCTCCTCCTTTTTCGCCTTGCTCTTTCTCCAGACGTGGTACAGTCGATCGGTCCGTCGGTCGGTCACTGAACCGCCCGCGCCGCCTTGTAACTCCACGCCATTCCATCCCATCCTGCCCCGCGGATCGAGCCTCGGTACCGTTACAATCTTGTCCCAGTCTACCTGAAAACTAATTCGACGACGCAAGCGGACCAACGTCGTCTGCCACGTCGTCGTCCACGCCCGCGGACATACCGAAAGAAAAAGAATTTATCTATGCTGTTACACGCCAGACAACCTTGAAATTACGGCGAAGAAAGTAGCCTCGGTGTTTCACGCTTCATTCTCGGCGAAAAAAAACAAAAAACGCGTTCCTACTCTGTTCTGTGGAATTGTACCGATAATGAAAAGATTCTTTCTTTCTTTTTTTTTCTTTTTTTTTTTTTTGGCAATTGATTCGTAAACGAATTTAATTCAAAGAATTTTGTTAATTATACCGAATGAGTTGAATATTGGTAAGTTGAAGTTAATAAGGAAAAAGGTATAGAGCTTTCGAATTATCGAAATTTTCGAGTGAAAGGGATATTTACGGAAAATAAATCTTAAATATTAATAATTCTTGAGAGTAACTTGCGAGTGTTTTATAGAAATATTTTTTATTTGTAGATATCTATATAATTATTTTATATAAATTTGAATTAAAGTGAGTTTTATTTTCGTAACGAAACGAAAAGAGAATGAATGAAATTGTATAAATAGTCTTGTAGAAATATTCCAATTATAGATTTGATTGTACTATAATTTGTTAGAGAAATGAGATTAAAAATAAATAAAAGAGGATTGCGTTAAATTGAGAAGAATTTGAGAAGAAACACGGTTGGGAAGAATCGTTCGGTACATTTGAGAACGTGATCGCCTGAAACTGTAACTGGAAGGAAATAGCCACGGTAATCAGCGCTCCAATTACAAATTCGTTTCTCGATTCTGGAATTAAATTTCGTTCGTTCGTTGCCGTTGCGTTCGTAATTATGCGTCGAAAGTTCCGTGTAAACTTTCTTCCTCACATCCTTCTCCCTCTTTTTGTTTCCTCCAGTCAACTTCTTATTAACTGGCCTGGTTAGTTCGGTCTTACTCGTGGCGGATACAAAGTTTGCCGAGTCTAACGAGCAAATCTCTTGAAAATTCTAATCTGGGGAAAATTACGCGATCACGTTAAGATACGTTTTACCCTTTAAATAATAAAATACGACGAAGATACACGTATTATAATTTATAAGCCCAATAAGTGAAAATGAATTATCAAGAGCATATGTCGTAAAGGAATGGAAAGAATCGGCGGGAAAATTTGAAATTTTACAAATCTGGCTCGCGATACGTGCGATAAATTGCGAGATTTTCAAGATCGTCATCAATTATAATTCTTATTCGTTTAATCGATATGAAACCTATTCAACTCGAGATTCGAGTATCCAAATAAATCTGAATAGATGATACTTGAATGCTTATTTAATTTAGATTCGAATATTCGAATGCTTATTCAATTTAGATCCGAATGCTCGACGAGCTCTTACCATCCAAATATCCGATAGTTGATGACCCATAAATTGGATAATCGAGAGCCGGATAATCAAGATCTCGATTAATGGAGGTTCCACTGTATTAACAAATTTACTTCGATTTAGTTTCCTTAATTCGAATTAATAAACAATAGAAAGAAATGTTTCATAATTTTCAAGAAAGAAAATTGAAATTTAATTTCGAATACTCGGGTGTGCACAATTCGAATCCGGATATCGATTGTAATGAATACTCAAGAATAATAAAAATATCCATTGTATACATCTGCAAATAAAGTTATCAATTACGAACAAATAACAGCAAAGTGATACTAGGGACGATAACATCAATTGACACAGGTCTCGAACGTTGTCTTCGTATAGCAAGGACATGGAGCAGTGAAAAAATGAAAAAAAGATCTTTGAAGAAGGAAGGGGTGGCAAACACGAAGGAGGGATAGGGGATGGACATTGGTGGTGGGTGGTTGGTGGTAGTGGTGGTGGTGCTGATGGCGGTAGTGTGGGCGTCGGCAGAGCAAGGGGTGGAAAATGGGCTACGGAGGGTTGTACGAGGCAAGTAGGAAGAGGGGGATGGACGCGGTCACCATGGCAACCATGGCTGGGTTTCAGGGCCCCGGCCGATGGTTTGGGTAATGTTCCGCGCCTTGGAATGGATTTCTCTCGCTTCGCTACCAAATGGGGTTAGTCAATGCTAAGCACACGCTTGTTCTTTCTTTTCTCCCTGTTCCTATTTCCTCTCCTTTATTAGTTCCTCCACTACAATTCCCTCCTTTTCAACTATGCATGTTTTCAACGCGCCTGAAACAATCATCGTTAATCAAATCGAATTTCGACCTCCTCTTCGACTATATGTTAGGTTAATTCGAATCAATCATATCGTTTTGGATAAAAAATTATACATTTCTCGCGAATCACGCGTGAAAATGTTCAACGAAACGATAATTAACAAAATCGTGCGAAGGATTGGATAATTTATCGTTGATTAGCATTGATGAAATTCATGGATTTCTTGGTAAAAGATGAGATCGAGATTACTTACGATAGAACTCGGTGAAAGTCGTTGATTAATTCTCACGGGAACGATCTAAAGATCCTTTTGATTCGACAACGACAAAAATAGCGTTAGATCCCGATTAACCACTCCGTTGAACGAGTTGGAAAGTATCCGTAAAGATCCGTAGAACGTAGAAATATGACGGTCTGTTTATTTTTCCATGAGTTCGAGCCCTTTCAAACGGATGATCGTTGTTCGCGTTCTGTCGCCTCTCTGTTAAGCTTCTTCGTGTTAAAAGAAATACACAACTTCCCGTAATTATTTAACCAACAATCTGTTTTTTCCTGTTTTCCTTTTTCTTTTTTTTTTTTTTTCTTCTTCTTCTTCCTTCAAGTTTTTGTTCAAGGAACGGAGGAGAGCGGTGGCGAGAAACTGGTTGCAATTATTATTTACAGAGAGATCGTTACGGGCAACAATGTTGAAAAGTTTCCCCCAAGTTTCTTCTCGCCCGTTTCACGGGAAACCACGTAAGTTTTCATCGTGGAACAGTTTTATAAAAATCTATCTCCACACGCTTTATTGGATAATTACTCTTAGGTAATAACAATAACAAGGTGCTTAAGTATAGGTCATTGAGGCCGCAGCCGGGAAAGGGTTGCATTGTTAATTCCGTGTAGAGGATTGCGGCAGCACGTTTCAACGGCATAACGAAATCAGCCCGCGGTGTAGTGTGGCTGATATACCGGCGTAGTCATGTACTTGATGGGCTTTCCGCTAACGAGAGTTAATTGCAGCATAAATATGCCTGTTATGAACGGGTGAAATGATTACGATAAACTAGAGAGTTGTACGGAACGAAGGAAACACACGTAAAATTACGAGGGCAAATAATGAACGTACAACGAATCGATCCCGGTTCGAGAATCTATAAGGCAGCAAAACAAAATTTGTTTGTTTCCCATTGAATTTACAGGTTATTCGTTGTGCAAAACATTGGAATCATTTCTTTCTTTTTCTAATTTTGATATTAACTTATGAAATAACGTGTACGTATAAATTTATTTGAGATTAAAAACTATCGCGATGGGATGACAGTAATTGCACGATGATAACTTTCACTCTCAATATCCATCAATGAAGAATAGAAAACTTTGCCATTAGATACCTTTTTTTTTTTCTAAAAATACATTTGAAAATACTTTCGAGAATTGTATAGCGAGAGTTCAAGAGTAACTCTGAGCAGATTATGTATTAACAAAAATTGTTATATAAATAATTTTATTTAATTCGATAGATTTTTTAAAGAATCTTAATCTAAGATAACGAAATTCTAATCTATTTTTTCATCACCTTAGCGATTCCATATGAAATCTTTGATCAGAAATTTATATATATAAGACGGATACACCGTAATCTATGTTTCTGTTTTGCTTTCAATCGATTCTTTCCTCTTTTCTTCTTTTTCAATCAATATTCTAGCGTTACTATGTTTCGTGAGAGATTTAAAAATCATTATTCACGGTACGTAGATACGTGGGTAACACATAACTTTACATTCATCGTGTATAGACTATCAGGCAATTGATAAGTAAACGTGAAAGAAATACTCACACGCTTTGTAGGCCGTTTGACCTGAATATCTATAATCCGTTTCTATCTTATGGTCATATGCTTTTCTTCTCTTTTTTTAATAATTCTTGTACTTTTCCCGACATCGTTGTTTTTCTTCACCTTCTCGTATTGTATATACGAGACTTTTTTTCTTCCGTAGACCATGAACACGAGGCTCTTCTAAGTACTTTATGTAAATAACAGGGCTCATTACATCGTATGAGGCATTATCATCGGTTTTAGTACGTACGAGTACTAAAATTACTCAGTTTAGATTTATGCATACAATATAATTTTTATTTTAAAAAAAGAACAGATAAAACATGCCAATGTAATAATTAATTTTCTTTGAAGATTTTACTTTGAAAATTTAATAATTAAACACTTTTTGTTTGTTGGTGTTACAAATTTAATATTACAAATAGTAACGTGATTAATTACAAATTGGCCAATCATTAAAACGATTTTTCATTTCTTCTCTTTAAATATAGAATAAATATGTAATAAAATTTATATATATTTACACGTAGGGAATGTAATAGAAACACAAGGTAAGAAATATATTTTCTTCTTCAGAAAGCTTTTCACAATAATAATAATTTGGTTAAATGGTATGTATTTTACAATTTTGTTTTTTTTCAATGCTTGTATTGGATCATTTATCATTTGAACTATATTATAAAAAAACGTATTTTCACTTTTGTTTTTATATTTATCAATTAGAATTGGACATTGATTTCATATTAAAGTTGGAATGAATCTTCAAATTAAAATATTTACTTATTCTTTTTATTGTTCAATATTTACTTTTGATTTTTATCTTTGATTAGATATAACTCTTTAAACGTTTTATAAGTCTTCTGATTCAGACTTTCGTAAAACAAGTTGTAAGTATTCGATGCATGTTAGTTTCTTTCGTCGAGGCAAATATCGTTAAAGCGAGAACGAATGGGAAACAGAGATGTGGCGCATGGAAAGGCGAGTGTGCCAGAAAACAGTCAGGAATACCGGAGCAATCCATATTTTCTATTTCGATAAAGTCACGGTCGTGTTCATGGTTCAAGGCCATGGTATATGGCCTTCACGAGTCAATCTGATCTGCTCCCTGGATTGCAATCACGATCAGAGTGTCAAGTTTAGACATGACTTGACCTGCCTTGACCAAGACTTGCTCGTCTCACAGATTTGATGACGTGTTACAATCTCCTCTTTTTCTCATTCCTATTTCGAGTTTTCGTGTCACTGTGATGCAATATCTTCTACTTGAAATATTACACTTGGATATTTTTCTGACCATATTTCTTTATTATGATTTTAATAAATATTATTATTTATTAGTATTATATATTTAGAATTATTTATATTGAATCTTATAGATCAAAGTGAAATCATTTCTATTAGGTTGTTTCTTTTGGTTAAAATATTATAATATTTAATATTTCGTTATATTTTAACTTTTAAGAAAAATTAAAAATCTTTATATGTTTCTTAGAAATATAGAATTAAGTCTTATTCTTTTATTTTATATGTATCAGATAGGATATTTTATTATATTTAATTAATTTTATTAAATTTTATTCAATCTGAAATGTCTTCTTTTGAATCCTATAAATTTGAGATTGATTGGGTCGATGTCTTGATTGTTTAGAATCATCTTTATCATTATCTCGTAGATTCAGAATTATTTTTACTCAGTTTGTTTAACAATAGATATAGTTTAGTGTGTCATAGAAAATTATATATTTTTAAGATTTTTGTATCTACCATGCTATGTATTTAGATATATATATTTTGGTGAAAACAGAAGTTTCTCAACAACTTTGACAGTCGTATAAATCGAGGTCATCCAAAGGTTAAAATAATCCGAAATAACTAGTGATAATTTTCTCAATGCCTTACCATTCGTTCAAAAAGTAAACAAACACTTGCACGTACGTAAATTGCGATAAGTTATCGCTAAGCTTAAGAATTCTAGGATTTTATCATTACCTTAATATATGTTGCGGAATATTTGTATTTTTAAATTCTACAAAGATTCTTTCGTATACTTTTTTATCAATTAATAAATCATAAAATAAATATACGTGGAATTAAATATATTTTATATTATAATTAAAAATAATAATTTAGCATCTTTCACAAATACGTAATTAAAAATGTACGTGGTAAATTAAGCACAAAATATAATCAAATTGATTATTTATTCCCTTCTCCATTACAAAGTAAATGTATTACCTGTATCGTTTGCAAGCCGGGCTATGTAATTAAGATCGTATGACGTGTTCAGAAAGATGGGAGAGTGTGTGCGTTTCCTCTTACCCAACGCACTGACCTACCCTTGCTTGGTCCTTGAAGTTGTTTCGAGACCCATGACGGCATTTCATTACCCATAAAATTTCCATTTAAAAAACGATCTGATAAGGGAATTCCGAAAATTTTTACGATTTATGATTCCCGAATCGTTATTTCTGTCTGCGATCTATCCACGTTACGAGTCACGGCAACAATTTCGCCAAATTTATCGAATTAAGATTGTCTGATGATTATTTGTCAAAGCCAACCACTTTATTACTCTTCGTACGAAATTCTCGATTTAATCCCGATGTCATTTAACAACCTATTATATCAGTGGTCTTTCACCGCTGTAAAACGTTTATACCAACTCGAAACTACGTAATTTCAGCATGAAATGGAATACGAAATATGTACACGGGGAAGAATAGCCGAGCGAAAGAAACAAATTGGAATACACTGTTACGAAAGTTATTAGAGTTACACGTATATTTAGCACGGTTGAGTGCCGCAACCGTGGCCCTCGACGGTAGACGCGTACTGGCATTCAGCCACTATTCCCATGCACCGTCACCACACCAAACTATTATATATTATCCAATATATCCATCTATTTTATTGTTACCTTTCGATTAACGTATTTCTGTTAATTCAACAAAGAATCATAGCTAAACAAGACATTATTCTCTGAATCATATTAAATTTTGATTCAATTATAACTGAAGAGTGAATCACACGTGTTGATTTAGTGTTAAAATTATACGAAGATTTAATAAAGTAGAAAATGTGAACAATTGACGGAGAAACTGTTAAGATTTTTTAATAATAATGTCCAATATAATAAAAAAAATAATTTTTCCAAATAATTTCATCAATTAATTGATATATTATGTGTTTTAATTGAATTACAAAATATGTGGAATATATAGATTTTTTTATAGAAAACCGATATGTAATTTCATATTTATTATAACAATACTTTATATGTTATTTTAATTTAAATTTTTCTGTTTCAATTATTCCAACGATATTTCCCATATTTTACACAGATTTTGTGTAACCACTACTCACAATCACGATACTTTATTTAATCATCCGTTTCCTTTGTTGTATTATAATCTTTTGTACAGCGGTATTCATTCCAAGATTCGTTATTATTATTTCCGTTTGTTATAGATCGGCTCCTTATATGTTTTTAATTTAAAAATAGTTGCTCAATTAACTTCTTCTCACCTGGTTGAATTATCCTATCATAAGGCTTAAATAGATCAGTCTGAATATTCAACAAATTTCCAATTAACTTCAATTCCTTCAATTTTCATTACAAATGTTTTAAATTGATATATTATGAAGAAAAACTTAAAAGAATATATTTACATATCATAAAAATAAAATTATAAACAAAATATTCTTACACAGAATTTTTGAATTCAAATAGAAAACACGAAATCGTATCACACTTGACTTACTTCGATTTACCGTGATACTGTTTCTTCGTAAAACGCTATGCTTTCGAGAACGAATCCGGATCAAATCGAATGGAATACATATAATCCCGTTAAAGTGGCAATGTACAAGGAATAAAAAGATCGAACGACGTACTTAACGAGCAAGAGAAAATTCGAAATGCGATCCGTTCGATGGTTCGCAGAGTCGCGAAGTTCGAAGGCTGAGAGCGCGCACTCGCATGGTTCTATGGGAATGCCGGTTAATCCGATGGCTTGGCAACAACGCGTACGATACAGCGCGGCACGTCAGGCAACGTTGCAATCGTCTAATGCACGGCACTGGCGTGTGCACGCGTGGATCGTTGCTGGCTGCATATACGCGTGTGCGTATAAACGTGGCTGACGTCGAGAAATCGAAAGAGCGACCGAGCCGAACGAATGACGGAACGTCTCTGAACACGCGCCACGAGTATCCGGAGCTTTCTCGCGCGTGTTGCCTTGTGCGTTTACGAGGCACGCGCTCGCGAATCAAGTGCACTTTCAAGGCCGACGGCAGAAATTTCCTCTGACCTCATTTGAAAAACAGTCGGGGACACGTGTTTCCGCTCCGATCGGTCCCGTTTAAGAATACGTTTCCCTGATCGTGCTAGTTTAAACGAAAATTGGTGAATTATTTTCTTTGAATAGTTTCTTTCGATTGGTTATAATGTAACGTTTAGTCTAAAATTAATGTTCATCTTTATATCAAGATGTTTAGAAATTTGTATTTCTTTTAATTTAAAGATAAGCTAAATTTGTTCAGCTTTCTATGAATTCATTATATATACAATAAAATTTCAACATGCAGTAATTTATGGTATATTTAATAATCCGACATACATAATTCTAATCATAATCATGTTTTATGAATATTATTCTCTAATTACGATTTCTATTTCGTATGAATATATTTACATATTATTTGCATATGTATATATTATATGCATTATTCTTTTTTGTTAATAAACTGCATTATTATGTTAATATTTATATTATTACTTTTTGTATTAGAAGTACAGTTTTATAATCCGCCATATTTGATAACATTGTACTGCTAAAGTCCCTAGGATGTCCTATTATCATTTTACTGTACAAACGTTTTTAATATAAATTCAACTCATACAAATGTTTTTTTATGAAAATTAATATTGTTTCACATATATTAAGAAATTTTCAGTCGATCAAAGCAAATAAGAATATTTCAAAATATAAATTATAAATTTTCTATAATTTTAATGTAAATAAAAATAATTTTAATTTTAATTTTCATTCATTCTTAGTTATTTTCTCAATTTTTTATAAAAATGGACTCACACAACTTTCGTAATCCAATTGCTAATAAATCGAATATAATATTTTATTAGATAATCATCATTTTGCACTTATTTTGGAATATTATGGAAATATGATGACGTGTATTCAGTTTAATGGAACGAAATAGTAAAGTGGATAAGATATTGAGAATGTAAGAAGCGTTGTACGGCATTGCGAGGATATGAAGAACATTCCATGCGGTACATGAAATATCTACGGTTAAGCTCCTACAAGGAATATATCTAATGCATGTCTAGTACATGATGCGGTTTTATTCGAGCCTTGCTCGAGATTCAATTGGAGAAAACGAGGAAAGCTCATAGCGAAACAGCGTGTACTCAGTAGAGTGGGGGGCTTTCGAAACGCTTTGGGCACTTTCATGCATTGCGAAAGATTCAAACGGAGGCCGGAGGAGAATGATTTGGGTCGTGACCTAGATTTCGTATTCTCTGTTCGCTCTTTCTCCGTCTTTTCTTTGATTTTTCCCCCTTCTTCGATGTATGTCGCTTATTCACGTTGCTACATCGTCGAACACCGTAATTGGCTTCGGTTGATCGCCGTTCTGTTCGAAGTTACCGATAACTTTGCAACTTTGCCAAGTTCAACGTTCCGGTAGATATATTAATATATAATGTACGAACATTAACTACTTGTTAATTGTAATACGATGAAGACATAGATTAAAGATGTAAATGCATCGTTAAGATAATTTTTCCAACATGTCTATTTTTATCTTTTCCTCTTTTATCTCATTATTTACAGCTTGATCAAACAATTGATGTCTGCAATGTTTTTCGCTTTATTTGCAAAACTAAGATGAACTCGTAAGCGTTTAAACTGAAATGACTCATTTGTAAGCGACATTATATACAAGCGATATGGCGTATCCATCGATAATTTGCATTTTGCAAAATTATTCGTACATCTTTAGACAAACATTTCTCAAAATTAACGATAACTTTTTCCTAGGATCGAGGATGACACCACACTGATGACGAATGATCTCAGTGATTAATGCTGTGCATTCTCTATTGGTGGTTCTCTGTTTACTAGCTCGATGTCGGCAACTTGTTGGACACCGGTATAAGGTTGGATTCACATTGCTGTTCTCGAACAGTTCTCAAACTATGTTCGTTGGCAGTGTGAACACTTTTGCAAGCAGAGAAACGTGCAGCGAATTGGTCAGTGAATGCTATTTAAGAACAATGTTCGCAAATTCTTTGCATACATACCTTAAGTTGCGACTAAACATGTATAAGAACTATTCAATGGTAAATTATAAAAAAATTCACATATTCACATAAGTTCATATTTTGGATTTTCATGATAGCGGAAGAAAAATTGCATTATATGTAACGTATCAATCTCGATGCGATTATCACGCGCGAAAATAAATGAAACGCGATGAGATCGTATGTAAATTTGAATTCTGCATAATTCGAAGCATTGCGTTTAGTAGTGTAGCATCAAGCTTTTTTTCTACAAAGATAAATATGATAAAATATGAACGCGGTAATGTTTTTAATTGCTCGTTATTGCGTACAAGTGAACAACTTGTATACTGACGAAGCCACAGAATGGTGTTAATTTTATTTGCCTGTTTTTAAAAAGAGACTTTTGATGATATTACACGAAAAGGTAACGCCATATATCTTCTGGATAGTTTCCAGAAGCAAGTAGGAGCTACCGTAAAGTAATGATCTCTTTTTTTGGAAAGTTTCCAATATTTCTCGAATCGATAATTTTTATACTTCGCATTGTTCACATTTTGCATATGAATATTTATGCGTAGACATGCATTGTGTTCCAATTAAAAAATTCTTGCAATATTGTGTTTATAATATTATATAATTTACGTTTATATGCATATCTTTATTTTAAGAAAAAACAATTTTAAAAAATATTGATTATCAGAAGCTGTTGCATATTTTTCCTCGAAGTTAGATAAACTTTATACAACATTTCGTAAAAAATGACATCTATTTCTACGAATAACCTACAAAATACTCATCTATTTTTACAATTACATTTTATAGAAAAGTTTTGTTATATTTATATAATTTAATTTACACTTTAATATAATAATACTAATATATGTTAATCTTTTGTCAGTATTGTTATTTACTTCTCTTCTTTGTTTATATCTACATTTCTAATATATTCGTATAATAACCTATCTCAGTCTTGTATCATTTATCGTATTATTTTAAAGCAAACATAAAACATAAATGTGTAATCGATATAAAATTAATATTTGTGAGCAAATTTTTTTGCAGATTTCCTTTATATAACAATTTTTTCATTGTAATTGTTATAAAATTAGCAATCATTATAATTTGTCGATTAGTGATCAATGATTTTGACAGGTTAGAGGTTATGGTTTCAGAATATTATATGTAAATATATACATGTATACTTTAAAAAAAAAATCATTATCTGAATAAATATTCTAAAAAACTTATTTTCATGAATAAATGATAAATATAAAAATAGCTAAATATTCAATAATTAATTATGTAGTATCGCATTCGTTTTCTCGGTCAATAATTAATTGTATCGCACAATCGATTACGCTTCGAGAATCGAAAGTGATGTTTACTTACCGATTATTCGTTGACATTGTCAGTGCTTTCTCAAATTGCGCTACTGCATACTATTCCACATCTATCGTATTCTTGTGCACGGTATTATCGTGGAGCACGCGGTCGTTCACGAATTCAGAATAACGAGTAAATTCCGATAAGTTACCGGTGTGTCGGAAACTTTGGTGAGACGCGGCGGGAGGGAGCGGTGAGGCACGACGTCGAGCTTGTTTGAGAGGGGAAAGAGCGGGAACGCGAGACCAAACGTGCGGACTAGAGAGGAGAGGCGCGGCGAGGAAGGAGGGCCAGTGAGTTTGTGAGAGGGAAGAGCAAGAGGCAAGAGGGTGGCGGCTGTGAAGCTAGGACGAGGAGTGATGGGCGGCGGGAGGGATTCGGTATAGGAGGGATAGGGAGGGAGGGAGGGAAGGAGCGCGCTATCGGCGAGCGCCTCGGTTCGGCCGAGTCGGCCGACGTCGGCCTCGATCAGCCGCTCGGCGCTCAGTTCGAGTCGGACCTCCGTCGTAGTCGGATTGTGTCGTTCTGCCGCGCTGTCTCTCTCTCTTTCTCTCTTTCTCCTTCTCTTTTTCTCTCATTCCCTCCCGTGGGCACGCGCGCGCGCGCCACTGTGTGTATGTGTGTCCCTCGTTCTCCCTCTGTGTCCCCCTTTTCCCCCGCAACGACGAGTTCCGCCCAGTGAAAAAGAGTCGAGCTTTCCTGCAAACAAGACGCGTCCTCGACGGCAGTTGTTTGTTTTCTGGTTTCGTGGTGTCGCGGTGACACAAACAGCGAAGTCGAAGAAGCGAGGGACCGCGCGTGCGGAGGAGAGGAGAGACAACGAGCCGCGTGTACCGTGCCACCCGTGTGGGTCTCGACGTTGTCGTGTCGTCGTCATCGTTGTTGGTGCGAAGAGTTTCAGTCAACGGAAGGAGAAGTAGGTTAGCACACGGTGCCTTTCGCGTCCGCGGTAAAATATACCTGGTTCTCCGACTACTTCTCTCTATACCTTTTACACGAAGCCGCGTAGTGTGTACCATCCTGATGTGGTGACGTTTAACCAACGCGCACTTCTTTTACGTAACGAAAGCGCGTTAGAACGTGCGCGTGCGCTCTATACGTAATCCGTCTTCGGTTTCTGTCCTTCTCGTTTGTCGGTTGCAAGCGAGAATCTTCGATCATCGGTAGTCGCGTTCTCGTGTGTGCTCGTGTTCCATCGGATCGGCCGATCGGTCATTTTCGTCTCGTTAGCAGTGCCTCTGTGTGAATTTCGTGCCGCATTGCTTTCCCGTCTTTCATGTGCGATACACCGATTTCGGAGTGTGGTTCGCGCGATTTTCGCGCTTTCGACGCAATTTGTTTCGATAATACCAAACGACTCGATTCGATACGATTCGATTCGTTACAAGAGTCGATTTCTTTCGTCTTGACCAAGTTCACGGAGCAAAACGCGCGCCTGTTCCGCGAACACGTCAGTTCTCTTTCAACTATCTTAGCAGTGTGATCGAAAATAACGTTCGTGCTTTTACAGTAAGGAGTTTTCTTCGTTTGGATACATAACCAGGCGATTATATACGTACGCACAAACATTGGAAACCGGTGCTATTCAACCAGCAATTTCTGCATCGAGTACTCTTCATTGATTCAATTTCGTATTGTTTTGTGGTGTTTCGTGAGGTGTGTGTTCAAACCTACAAGTGGTGCGACTGTTTTAAGTGTGATTTAAATCAGTGATTTGAAAGAAAAGCCGATTATTTGGCAAATAAAAGAAAAAGAAAAGCATAAAGTGAAAGTTTTATCAGTGCAGTATTACGCTATTCTTTGTGGATTATTGGATATACTATACACTACTCTGCGACTTGCCGACGGAGCGCAACATTGCGGCTCACAATTTATGTAAGTACTAAAATATTATATTAAATATTATTTTCGTGATTACAATCGATATGTGTCCCAATTCTGTCAATATCGCGAGTGGTATCTGCTTTTCATTCGATAATTATTTCGTTATTTTTTCTCATTATTCTCGATTTTCTATTTAGTTTATTTCAATTCGTTTTCATGAAAATTTCGATAATTTGTCGATATCCAAGATTCATAGTGATGTAATTACAAATCAAAAAAACTCCCGGATAACTGCATAATCGATAAACTTGCGTTTCGTTCGTGTTTCGTTGCGATATAAATCTTCGAAAAACATCGAGCAAGCATTTGAAGTTAGCGTTAAAACGTTTTCTTTACGTTTCGATAATGTTCGATCGATTCAAAATCATTATTAACCGTTTATAGGATATAATCAATATCTCAGATAATAATTATGAAATTAAGTATCTGTTTTGAAGTGTAGATAGATTAAATTGGTTTCAACGCAATTCTTGGCAGTTATTATATTTCAAGTCTCGAATATTTGGCGACTGTTAGAAATTCCACGCCGATGACTTTTCTTTTGTGAGTTCTGATAAAGTAATTGTTTGCAAACAAATTTTCCTCAAGTATTTTGGCAAGTTATCGTTTCGAAGAATTTCAATCTTGTTTTGTTTTTCTTTAGACTCCAATTGATGACGCTTTTAGTTATTCATTTTATTAGTATTTCAAACTTATTCAATAGAAATTTGAATGACTAAAACTTTTTCGAAAACGGTGACAAAATGAAATCTTGAATTGTTTCTAGATATAATATTTTAATATCATTATACTATAAATACAATAGATTAAATTGCAAATGAATTTTTAACAAAGATAAATATTAAAGATAAGAGTTGATCTACAACAATACGAATATAGCATTATCGTATTATTAATCATATAAATACATAGATAAAAAAAGGGTAATGATTGCAAAATCTGTCGAAAATTTAATTCGCTAATGAATCTATTTGGATTTTTCATTATCGTTTCACAATTAACGAGTAGTTTTAATCTGATCGTGCAATGCGAAGTGACGACGAAAGGCGTCAATTCCCGTTCGACGAGCTATTTAAAATTCTTCGCGCGGAAATATTATCTTATCGGGGAAAGAATGTTCCGCTGAGAAAGCGAAACTTCGAAAAGTCGTTGCTGCCGTCTCAGCCGCTTTTCTTCGTTGTTATATTTACGTCTTACATCATTCCTTTATCAAAAGAATTATTAGTGACAAGTACAATGCCACCGATGGCGATTGAATTGAAGACCTTGTAAAGAGAATAAATTAAGAAGGAATTAAAGAAAAATTGCTTAAAATTATAAAATTATTGCTTTGATTTAACATTAAAAAATATATATTTTCACATATTACATCACAATTATTAATTATTGAGTTGATAAATCATTTATGAATTTTATTAATAAATGATTTTTAAAACGTTAAAAATATACATTTACATTTTACAATTTATTGTTTTGTTAATAAAATCTTACTACACATCGCATTTATACTTAAATTACACAATATCGAATTTTGATTTACACTAAATATATTATGTGTAAATCAAAAACTACTAACAAAAATAGAAATTATAATAATATAAATTTTTTTAGTTACTCGTAATAATTGAACAATTGTCAAAAATGAATAGTTTTCTTTTTTCTGCAAGGTTCTCAATTGTCAATACGTTCGGAATTCTCTTATATATTTAATCAATCTCATTAAAATTCTATCGATATTACCTGTTTAGAAGTATAGAATACAATGAAAATAAAATTAAAAGTGATTCATGAAATATACATATCGTTGGTTCGTTGGAACAATTATCGTAAAAGTGTATCGTTAAATCGAATATCTGGAGAAAATTTCGGCACAGTAGAAAATTTTCATTAAAACATAAAGCGTGCAAAAAGATAAGGGCGCCCAGTGTTCCGATGAATAAGGCCGGGTTCGCGTGGATGTTTGAAAAGCTTGCATAGAAATGAGATGAAATTGAAGGGTCCCGCGATACGCGGACCGGAATTCTGGAATATGTAATTAAATATAAAAGGAACTTTTAATACGTAACTACTTTAAATACAGAGAATTGCGCGGAAACCATGTCGCGGATGGTACTCGCTTCTCCTTTTTTTTTTTCTTTTTTTTTTTCACTTTTATCGCGACGTTTCGTGCGATCGAGCAAGTTTTAACGACGAGCGGGACACGATCGTTAGACGCAGTTAAACTATTAAAACCGACGACGATACTTTCTTTTTAATTGTATTTTAATGAAGCCCGCGTGCTCTTTAATCGACATCGATTAACTTTCGAGCCTGTCGAATGTGAAGCGTCGCGGAGCATTGTTATTCGACTTTCGTTGAAGGGAAAAAGTGTTCGTTCGCTCGTTCGTTCTTTCTCGAGTACAATTCTCGAAATATAATTTTAACGAGTGTAATAAAATATACATACAAGTATAAAATAAAATATTAATAATTTATATATCGGAAAATATTATCGATGTACAAATTTTGAAAACGTATTAAACGCATAAATCGAAATTTGTTCTTTTTTTAAAAATATTTATCAAACGTGATAATATATTAATAGATTCATTATTATCGATGTATAAATTTTGAGAACGTATTATCGAACTAATTAAAATTTGTTCCGTTTAGAATTTAATCGAACGATATGAATTAATTTTTAATTATTGAGAACGTTTTTCGTCAGACGATTGCTAAGGTTGATTAAAACGTGGTCTCGGGCTATCTTTTACATTTTAACGTTATCGTCGATGAATCGTTCAACCCTTTAAGTAGTTGCACTTTGCACAAGCAGAAGCTAGGACTTTGAATAATTATTCGCAGAGCGTAACCGTTTGCAAGCAAATTAATTGTGGGACGTTCCGGTAACCTCGTTATTTGTTCCTCGTGTTCTGCCTTCTTCCTCTCCCGCGCATCCAAGGATCTTCACGTGCAAGCCAGCAAAGAGCCATAAAATGTTGTAACCGAGAGTCTGCGAAATTATTGAATTATTAACCGTATCGTTTCTGCGTTCGAAGGTCGTAGTTTTAACATTTATCGCGTTATGCGTGACGTAGCGGATCCAATGGCCTTATTCGACTTTTCATCTTTCGTCATGGTACAATATTTTTTTATTAATCTCTTCGTATTCGGAATTCAATCGCGAATATTTTTTTTTAAATTCTACTTGATTTCGTTAGTATTTAAGTTTGCTTGATATTAGTTCGAATTTTTATTTACGATTTAAATATGATATTTTTATTAACTTTTACGTTAAAGTTTTGGATATTTAAACATTACGTATTTTATTTAAGATAAAAATGTAATTAAAACTAATTATTACTATTATTTGCGTGAAAAGATTTTTCAAATCGAGATTGATCCTCGTTGTTTGGCACACTTATATCTATCTTATATTTCAAATATAGAATTTATTCATTGAAAATTATTGAAATAATTAACATAAAGATTAATCTTTTCGCAAATACACATCCTCGAGACTTAATCGCGAACGTTTCACAACTTCAAAATCGTATTTATAATTATATTTTTCAACTTTCCGTCTTTTTATTATTTCTCTTCGAAATTCAATCGTACACATTTCACAATTCCTCTCGCTAATCGTATTAGTTAAAATATTAGTTAAAATTACTTAGGGGCTTATCAAATTAGAAATAAAATACGTGACCCAAATGACAAATGTAATAAGAAGAAGAACGTACGTCACGACTCGATCTGGTCGTGCTGTTACGGACGTAATTAAAGATAGTTTCTAGGCGGCGTTTGTATGCGTGCGATTGAAACGAGCCGCGTGTTCCTTATCTATTCCACACAATGATGTTAACCTTGCATTTTTATCGCGTATACCCCGTGATTAATTCTTCAATGGGGGGATAGAAGAGGAAAAGAGCGGTCGCGTTCATTTGGATCTGGAATTCTTTCGTTGGAAATAATTGGGGATTTACGTCGTTCCAAATTTCTTTGTCGGAATTTCTTCCGCGGAAAAAAATATCTTTTTGCGCGCACTCCATTGCTTTGACAAAAATATCGTCGTATTAACTCCTCTTCTCGGCAGGATGCGAACGATTCTAACACGGACAGGGGAGGAGGGGAGGAGGAGGAGGGGCGGGGGGAGGCGGGAGGGGGGCGCATACACACGTGTGCATGCAGCACTAGGTTGCATCGAAGCGTTCGTTCGTTCGAAAGCGCAGGTCCCATTCTCAACACCTGCTTGCAGATTGTTGAGAACATTTTTCTGGCGTCTGGAAAATTTTTCTCTCCTATCTCTCTTTCCCTCGCTCGGCCACTCTCTCGTTGATTCTTTCATTCACAAAGGGAGCCGAGTTTCTCGAATGTATACGCTGACCTTTGCAACCTTTTTATTATACGTACACGTTTACACAATGAAACGGTTCCTTGCTCGGCTTAGTGTGTCCTCGTAAAGTTCCACAAAGAAAAAATCGTGACCGAAATGGCAAATGTTAATGGTGCTCCCTTTCTCGACGTAGATCTTTTTTTTCTTTTTTTTCCCCCCTTCCACTGAGAATGTTTGCTGCTTTTTTCAGGGAGAATTTTCGTCTCGAATCGAATTCAATGAGAAGATCATATGATCATATTTTATATTACGTAATAAAATGTTTATGCAAATTGAAATTCCTTTAAATGTCATGTATACTTTTTTTTATTTCGTCGCGTGTAGCTTGTATATTATTGTAATAGTAATTTTTTTTTCCTTTTCTTTTTTTCTTTTTTTTTACTTTATCGAGTGAATTTTACGAAAAATAAAGGGGGAGAAACGAGTGTCGGACGATCGAATCAATTTCGAGGATAAGATGGAGAAAAATAAAAACAGGTGTGCGAATACACGGAGGAAAATATTATATCGATTTCGTTGTAAGGATGAGCTCTCCTCTGACGAAGTCATCTTGTAGCTTATGGCATAAATCTCGTCGGCTTAGCCCAAGTAATGCTGAACACGCGACCAAGGATTCTTTTTCCACATGTATACACGCTCATACCGGAACGTATATCTCCATTTTTCTATCTATTTTTTTTCTCTCTTTCTCTCTCTCTCTCATAAGAGAGCATGCGCGCCGCATTTCAGATGCTTGATAAATTCACGAACGAGGGAAGAAAGTAGGCGGCTTTCGTATTTATTTTCTACGAAAAGATAAAAAACGCAGAAAGAGGATGTTTCTCGATTTAATTCGCGGTGATATTTATTCGAACAATGATCGAAAATAAAACGAAATTTCTTCTTCTTCTTTTCTTCTATTTAATATCAACGCTAATGGTGATGCAATTTCTATCCTTCCCTCTCTAAATTATAAAATTATAAAGAGAAAAAAATATCACGATCAACGAGAAGAATTGTAAGAGTAAATCGGAGAGAGGAACGATTGGATGTCCTTGCGCGTATCAAAAGTTCGATCGAAGGAGCGGTCCGTAGATATATTGGATAATACGTGTTACAGTCATAAGCGGTTCGAAGAAGATCGAACCGTGAAGCGGCTCTTCTTTCTCGTTGTATCCACTAACCTTGAGTACCTGTCGGGTTTGTCGAAGGTTACCTGATCGGTTCGGCGTAAATGAATAGCTAATCCGCCTGGAGCCAACCGCTTCAACCGTGCACATTCTCTCTCTCTCTCTCTCTCTCTCTCTCTCTCTCTCTCTCTCTCTCTCTCTCTCCGTGCAAGTAAAAATGTCTAGACACGAGATTGATACTACTACGAGATTCTGGAATATCTCTTTATCACGAGACAGTCTTCTTTCGTTTATTTTATTATTTTTTTTTTTTTTTTAATAAAACACACGATGTACACATGGGTACACGTCTCTCGTATAAAATTCTCGTATAATGGGGAATACGTACAGAATATGTGCGCTACGAATTCTCTTGGTTGGCATTTTTCATATTTCCAACGTTAAAAAATCGTCGAGTGTCGCGCGTTTATCGTTGCCGTTCTTTCGGAATTCTTCTGGGGACGAAGCATTCGAGCGGCGCGTTTTTCGAGACGGGTCGGGTCCCTTGCATTCGGTTTGAAAAATAGCCACGACTTTTCGGGTGATTCACGAGGCAAGTTGAACGGTGTGTAACGGGCGACACGATATTCTTCAAAATTTCCAGGAGATCTTTTTCCGACCGTTTCCACGGTTCTTCATTCATTTGTGTGGACGCACAAGTTGAGATGAAAATGTGAAAATGGACCGGGAATGGAAGCGATATCGATGATCTTACTCGAGATAAAACGTAAAGAAACGTGTATATACATATATTCCACGCGTAGAATGGTTGGTTCTTTGTGGATTTACGATATACGTTTATCGATTCCAACGCCTACGATTTTAAACGTTCACCTATGCACTTTCCCATTCGGAAACGAGAGGTTACAGATCGTTTCCTTTAACTCGTAACGTTCGAAATGTCTCGTAAGAAGGCGAGGTTATAAATAGAATATTCTTGCAAAAATCGTTCGAAGAAAGATACGCGCGTTATGCGGTATTAATAGTTTTTACGTGGGTGGAGGCATCTGAAGATCGCATGCAGAAGACACGATCTCTTCTTTAAGCGGAATTACACGTTGTTATATTTCGATGCATTCATAATTCATATTATTACGCGTATTATATCGTAAATTTTACGAGTGATAAAGATTCCCGATCTTCGATATGATAAAATTTATTTTCCCTATTCTAGAAGTGAAAAAAAGAAACGAATTGCCTCGATTTTAAACATTTTGAATATTATATCCGATTGCGCCGCGAAATATGATCGTCTCGAAGAGCGATATCGGGGGAACAATGTAGATACAATTGGAACGTGTAGACATTGCGAACAAAAGGGAGAAGTGTTGAAAATACAGCGAGCTGCTCATTTTTTAAAATCCTTATATAGGGGATAGTAGACAGATTATCATAATGGTAGCCAGTTCCGCGAAAACTTCTTTTGATCGTACTTACTTGGGGAGACGAAGCCACTCCATTGTTGAGCGAGGAGCAGATTTATGATGCGATCCACTTTGCCCTCGCTTCTCGCTTCCGGTTATTACGCGAAAGTCGGGCAAGAAAAGCTCAACTAGGATACCGCCGCCACGGCACAGCCGGCGTGGGTGGGGACGAGTTTCTTAAAAGAAGGAACTCGAGTGAACGGATCCAATCTGGGAAGATTCGTTTCGTGTTTTTCGTGGAAAACGAGGCGTGGGAAGGGTGCCGAGGGCGAATTTATCGACTCCTTCGATCCTATCGATTGCTCGATCCTATCATTCGGTGGTAACGTTGTTTCGTCCTCGAGTTATTATTACTCGTTATTATGTCGCTTTAGGACAACGGATTTTTCTCCAGTTTTCTCGACACTATTTTCGACCATATTATCAATCCGATTATTATTACTTTGAAACGATCGTCTAATAAGTGTAATTGAATTTCCTTTTCGATCTTGACGCGTGATAAAACTGATATTGAAATTGTTACGAAAATCAAACTATTTTTTCCTTTTACTTTTCATCAAGAACTTGATATAACGCTAAAGAACTTTAAGTAAACTTATAATATATTCGCATTGTAATTTTGCGTTACAATTTTTTCCTTAAGAATTTCGAGAAAAAAAGAAATAAGTCACAGATAATCCCATAATATAACCAATACACAACAAAATAATTATCTTTATAACAAATTTATATTTCAATTACTATCAAATTGAAATTAATACGATACGAAAAAGTCCAACCTTTGATTCGTCACCTTTACCCCGTTTTTAATCCCTTTTCTTCTTTTGCAACAAAGAACCACCCGTCCAGAGATAACCGTTAATGCGCAGCTTATTCCAGATAACGTTAATCTCAGATCGAGAATTTCTCTCGTTGAAAGGCTTACGCGTCGATCCTCATTAACAACATTTCGTGCACCGATATTTACAAAATATCGTAATATTCGAGCCGGGAGAAATAATCGGTTCGGGAATCGCGTTCAACCGTTAACTTAATTACAATCCACCGTATCAATCCATTAACCGCTTCCATCTCCTCCCTCCCTCCGTTTCTCTCCTCGCCATCCATGCAAATTTGTGCTCGAACACCGTAACAGACGTCTTTCCCTCGTCTGCGAAATCGTCGTCTCACGTACGCTCGCGAACGTTTCCACGGGTATAAGCCCGCGTCTTCCTATCAGTTTCGAAGGATAGCGCATAATGGTGAAATAAAACGAGCACGGGACGAAATGGAACGTCGCAGGAACGGAGGAGGCATCGAACTAGCAGATTTATCGTCGCTACGGAGCTCTACATACCTAAGGCTCTCTTCTCTCGCGTGTGCACGTGCATTGTTGCGCGTGGCGCAGGTATACGGGATATACGGTTGTGCACAGGGTGGCTGCCTTTCTCCCGACACACGAACCTTCACGGTGGTATCTGCGTTTTATATATATGTATATATATATATATATATGTAGGAGGGCGATATCGAGGAGGGAAAATTGTTTACTCGCACAAAGAACGAGTATTGTGCGGGAAATGTTTCTTCGGGGTCATGGATCTTGGTTGTATCGAAGTCATTTATGCGTCATTGCCTCGCTTTGAATAGAAAGACGCGGTGGAGTGAGAACTTGCGTTAACGTATGATATTACATCATTCCATGAGAACAAAGTCTGAGGCGCGGTAAAACGCGTGCTGGGAGGAATATTGGAAGATATTTCGATAGTATTCTCATATTTTCCGACTCGCAAAGATTAAATTGTTCGTAATGCGAGCAATAGAAAATGTATTTATTACAATTTATCGATTTCTCATCTCTCTCATTACTCACTCTATATCGAAGCGTTCTTTAATTAAAATCGTCCACGTATAACGTGAGTATAGTAAGAAATTGTTGGGATAGATTAGAAAGAATGTTTCTACGTTCTTCTTTTTGCAAGGATTGAAATTTTCTATCCACTTTTATTTTAAATAAAAATCGAAAAACATTTCAATTTCATACGCTCTAATTTCCACCTAACAAGCGATGGCTCTCCTTACAAATTCATCAAAACAGGTAGCGAGCCTCGTTGCATCGCCGTTAGAGATGCTCGACGTTGAACGATGCTTGCTTAGCCGGTTATCCGATGCATTCATAGTCTATCGTTGGATAGAATGCCCGTGAAAAATCGTTTCGTGAGCGTGTTTCGCCTCACGCGACGAGCAACCGTGACGTGGCTGGACGTGGAGAACGAACGGGAAACGAGGTCTCTCGCTTCTTTCCCTCCCTTCGATATATATATATATATATATATATGTATACATATATACGTATTTACAGTGTAGCGTAAGCGTTTATCGAGCGAATTGGAAAGAGTTTGCGTAGAGGTTCGTCGGTGCGGACGATTAGATAGCGACACGAAATAGATAGCCGGGTGTCGATGATGCGGGTGGAGAAATGGAGCTATGCAAAAGGCGAATTCTGACCGAGGTATTTCGAGAATTGTATTTGGAGAAAGTTTTCCGCAACTCTCCTCTTGGCGAAGAGATGCGATAAAGAGGATTCGAAACTCTTTTTTTCTTTCTTTCTTTCTTTTTTCTTTTTTCACGGATACATGGAAGGAACGAAGAAACCTTTTTGAACTGGTTTGGGCAGCTTCAGAATGAACCTAGGTTCATAACGAGGCACCTTATCTGATTGGACGCGCGTATTTTCTACCTGAAACCTCGTGTATTTTGTAACAGATATTTAACTGTTTTTCTTTGAAGTGAATTCCCTTTACCGTAAACTGTGCGAGAAGTTGGCGGGGTAGGGTGAGGAGGATGACTCACGCCGCTTCTTCGGGCCATTGCTCTAATTAATCATGAATCTCGGAGGTTCGCGTGTGCTACGTATATTTTCAAGCCTAGCCTTGAACTTATCATGCGGAATTCTCGCAATTTCTTTCGGTCGGATTAAAAAAAGATCCTCGAAAAATTCTATTATCAATCGAAAGAAAAAAACCTACTCCATTTTCAAAAATCGTAAAAAAAGATCCTAGAATTAATATTTATTAATGAAAACTTGACATTTTCGAAATAATAATTGTCGCACTTTGAAACCCAATCCATCAACGAAGTCGTTTCTCTCCACGATTTCAAGAATTCGTAACGAATATAATATCCTTGGTCGAGATCTTTGTCTTTCTAAAAAAAAAAAAAAAAAGGAAAAGAAAAGAGAAAGAGAGAGAAGGGGGAAGAGAAGTACAGGTACAAAGGATAAAGGAGAGACCATTGATATTTCCGGCGCTATAATCTTGCTTGTCGGACGATTCCAAGGGCGGTGGAGAGAAGGGTCGACAGTTTGGGTAGGACAAACCATAGCAATAAAGGATTCGTCGACCGTGGAAAATCTTCCCGGTGGAGCAAACCCGGAAAAACCGAGTCGAGCTTCTCTCTCTCTCTCTCTCTCTCTCCCTCTCTCCGCAGAGGGGTGGGAAATTATACTCCTGCAAACTAATTTCAATTTATGATTTCGTTGTCTGCCTGACTATGAACGTGCGTTACGATCGGTTTTACTTCGTTTTTTACAATAATTGGAAAAACTGCGTTTCTCGCCCGACTTCGCGGCCACTTTTTCCCGCATACATTACATCCGATATCGGATTCTCTTTTCTCCCTTTTTTTTTTTTTTTTTTTTTCGTTCGTGTATCGCGTTATCGATCCCCTCCCCTTGAGCGGCGTTATTACTTTCGTTAAAAATAAAAATATCAAACGCTATTTTAAACGGGATATTATATCGACTTTAAACTCCCTTTGAGTCGTATTTACAGGGTGTAATATAGAACGAAGTAGGCGGAAAGTTTGAGAGATGGTCGTGGGGATTAAAACAATCGTGAAATGTTGAGAGTTTGTTACAAGTAATCTCTAATTTTTTAGCGAAAAATGGGCGAAGATAGAGCACGATGAAAACTGTCAATTGTCATTTTGTACAAAGTTAATAATCCAATTTTTCAATTTTTATCCCTTTTTCTTTTGAAAATGGGTAATTAATAGCTAGGACAAATGCGTATTTAGATTTAGATGATTATTTGGATTATCACATAGTCGATGAGTACGTTAACCGTAAATTGAAACGTGTCTAAAAATGTTTACTATTCTGAAAGTGACTTATTATACACAAATCTTCCAATCAGATCGAATAATCGACATTCAACTTTCCCAACATTTTTCTGTTTATTCTGCCTTTTAGAATCTTAGATCCTTAAATTTTCTATTTACCTCGTCCAAATAATGTCTCGATACGGAGAGAGAGAGAGAGAGAGAGAGAGAAACTTTTATCGTTACCTCGAACCATAAACTCGGGGTCATTTATGTCCTTTTTCTTCGCGAGTAAAAGTTTTTCAAAAAAAAAGAACCTTCTGGTCAATCAACTCGCTCTTCCTATATCGATTCTCGATATCACAATTACATATCGTAATCGCATGAAACTCTTGCGTTTCTCTTCCGTCGCTCGATGGATCGATGGATAATGGGCGATCGGTTCACGAATTTCACGAAGGAAAGCGAGAAATAAAGCAGAAAGGGGGAGAGGAAGTGGGCGCGGGCGGAAGAGAGACGGAGAAAGCGGCAAGATTTGTTTATACGCGCTTGATACCGGCACGATTTATCACTACGCTTAAGGGAGAGAGGAGGAGGCGAAAGAGGGGTATAATCGTGGGTCCTTCGGTAAATAAGGTTATTCCTCCGCCGAGTCGGCACCCATTCCATTCTGTCCCACGCTATCTCGACCCATCTTGCCCCGGCTTGGTCGCTCTCCCTTTTCGTTTTCTCGTCCATATTCACACTCGGCTCTCCGTGGAGGAACGATTTGTTGGAATTAAGCGGTATTTCAGCGCGCCGCCACGGCTCGTCGCGACTTTCCGCCCGTGAAATTCTAATAATCGCGCAAATAAACCAGTGTCGCGGTAATTCGAACGCGATAGTCTTGTTTTAAACATTGCCGGGGACTTTGAATGGCTTGCTTCGAGTCGCTTTAACGAGTCTTGTTAACGGTCGGTCTTTTTCTTAATCGTGTTGCCGGCCGGCCAAGAATGGTCCCCCGTGAAAATTCCTTTTATTCTTTTATTCTTTTACGAGATGAAAATATCGAGATGAAATGCAGGATCATTTATGAAAATTGTGCAACCCTGTTTTATAGATGACGGTTGAAAACGATCCGAACACGAGATTTAGATAGATGACACGCGTGATCTTGCGATTGTAGTGAATTCAACAAACCATTTCTCTCGTGTTACATTTTTATATTTCCTCAGATTTTCTTTCTTTCTTTTTTTTTTTAAATAAAAAGTTCATCAGTTTGGATTCGCTATTGAAACGAAAAAACGTCGAAAACTCGAAAACCTTCGTTACAAATTTTCGTACAAGAGAGATCCCGTTTATCAAATAATTCGACTTAAAAATAACTTTGTTTATCGTGCGAAGCAAGAATATTTATTTATTTTTCCGTATAACATCGCAACTTCTTTAAATCAAATCCCTCCATTCTGATTGAACGCAGAAAAAATTTACGCGAAACGTATCGATATCGCATAGCGAAAGGTAAAATAAAATCGTACTCGAGTTTTTCCATACTTCGTCCTGGCCGATCCTCTCTAGTTTGTTTTCCACGTTTGTTTTAACGAGCAGTCCTTGCCGCACACGATCGGCTCCTTTGAACGGCTGTTCTCTTTTCTCTTTCATTTCATTTTTTTTTTTTTTTTTTTTTTTTTTACCTACTTTCCACCTCCCTCCTTCATTCGCTTCCGTTTTTTCGACCCCTTTCCCTTGGCCCGGTCCATTCTTTTTCTATCCGCGCGCAATTGGCTTAACGGACTGTTATTCGCTCTATTACCGTGTTTTCTATTATTCCGCCTAGCATTCTCGCAATCCCGAAATGAATCACAAATCGTTCTCACGGAAATTAGCGAATTGTCGGACGGCTGGGCGGCGGATTCGGTTTTCGAAGATCGATCGGAAACAGGGTTTGCGGGATTTGAATGCGATTGATGTTACGGCACGGTTATTGGCGAAAGATCATACGTAACGGTGACTTTGTTGATCAATGAAGCGGCCTCCATTACTACGCAGATTTCAATGCGAATTGTACGCGAAATGTGAGATTGGCTTCGCTATTCCGATATTCGATTATTATTCTTCTTCGATTATCTTTGAATATTTTTTCTTGTTTAATGACTCGAGAGAGGGGGGTCAAAGGGAAGGATTACTTTTTTTTGGATGAATAAATAACGAAACACGTACTTGCGTATATTATCCTTCAGAATTTCCTAGTTTTTTTTTCTGAGAAACTGAGGTGAAATAATACGATTTTCTTCGAATCAGTAAAACATTGACGCTTAGTTTGGAAATATACAGTTCTTGGCAAGTTCGTAAAAGCGATAATTTCCCCGATTCGACTCGCAACTCGCTATCTTTCAAATATTCTCGCCTCGACTAATACCACTACTTGTATTAATTAGTTTCGTTTTCGAATCCCGGAAGTTTATTCATTCCACGCGGCACAGAGGAAACAGAGTTTATTAATCGAGCGTGAATTCTCTCATTAACGTTTATCTCTCTTTCACACGACGATTCGTGAATCACGATTCCCTTGCTCGTATATACCGATAGATATCGATATGCATGTACGTTTATGGAAGCATTTAGACATATAGTTTCGGATATAAACGAATGATATTACACGACAGTTACGGTTAATCTCAGTTTTCGATCGTTCAATAATTATATATTATAAATATGATTTTACATACACGAATTGAAGAGATTCGTACGAGTTTTCGATTATTTTTAGTCTAATCCTTGAGTTTCTTCGAAAAGAAAGATGGTCGATGAAACAAAACTTTCTCCCATCTTCTGTCACAGTGTTGTACAATATCTATTAAATTCCTCGATATGATAGAATCCAGATAAATTCGCTTTTCGACGATATTCGGATTCGAAGAAGCGAAATTAAATATCGGATGAATATCTTAGCGATTGGATCACGATCGCGATCCACAAATTGCCACTTGTGAAAGTAGTGGTCGAGCGAGTGTGGAACATGCAAATTCCTCGCGAAAGAGAGTTTATGAAAGCAAAGTACACAAAGACACGACGGCTCGGAATTACGATTCCGATTTCGCTATCCTCGCTCGATTTATCGCCGACGATTTTTCTTCCGAGAGACTTGTTGACGAAACATTAGTTACATCGAATCATTTCGATTCGCAGTGAGTGGATTGAAACGGAGGAAGATATTACGAAATTAAAATACGTTAAATCCAAATATTTTTTTCGGCAAGAAAATGTTTCGATATTCATTAAGTTCGCACATTCCGATATTCTCTGCTTAAAATTTTCTCTACTCCTCGTTCAAGGCTGATAATTATCGAAGGAATTGAATTTTTACGATCCGTTTATTCGGAAACATTAATATTAATCATCGAATATTTCGTAGAGAGATTCCACTAAATGTGAATCAAAAATGGTAAAATATTTGCGAATTTGAGAAAGAAGAATCGGTCGTGGAATCAGGTGTAATAAGGAAAGGGAGAAGAGACGGGCGTTGAGCGAAGACGAGCTGATAACGACAGAATTATCAGCGATTCGTACCGCGTGACAGGCGAAGATAATCGTATCGGCCATTGTATTCGTCTCGATTCAGTAGGAAGTTGAAGCGCAGCTAATCTCGCTTCGTGTGTAAAGAGAAGGTAGAGAGACACATACAGAGACAGAAAGAAAGAGAGAGAGAGAGATAGAGAGGTTGTTAAGTCAGTTATATACTTAAACGTTTCGCTGACCGTCGTGTTTTAAACGTGTTATCTAACTTTTATCGTTCTTTCTCGGTTAATGAGATATAAACGCTGGCTGAATTGTATCGTCGCGTGATAATGGGATGGAAAAACCGTGGATCGATTGCTACAGATTTTCCTGAAAGTAAGACAAAATGTATACGCTTTTTTAGAAAATGGAATTTTAGAAATTCCTAAAAGACTGTTCCCTTGAGTTATTGTATACTCAAGTTAGACAACAAGTTTCTTTCCAGTGAAATACGTCTCAAATTTTAATACATTAATAAATTTTATTCACCTGTCACTTGGAAATCTTAAGAAATATTCCCTCGATCGATAAAAGATTCTCAATTATCGGAAAGGGTGAAACACAACAAACAAAGATTTATCGATCTCCCCTCGGTAGCCGTGAAAAGTAAATTGCCCGAATGAAAAAAAGTCTCGAATCGAATTCAATTTTCGATGCCTGTGTCCGAAACTCGTTTAACCAGCCGTGCACGACCAATTAAATCGATTTACTCGATTAACCGCTTAACCGTGTCGTTGCTCGGCAAAAGATAAACACTTAACGGTTAACGACCGATAGTGGCCCACCTGAAACGTGGACGTGGCCTGGACCGAAGATGGAACGGGTGAAACGCGTTTCAATTTCCGCTTTCGCTTTTAATTTCACCACTGGTCGCTTTTCCGCCCTCTTCTCGCACCCTTTAACCCCCTGCAATCTCTCTCTCTCTCTCTCTTCACCCTCGCAACTTGGCCGGATCCCCTCTTTGTCTCCGTGTTTCCGTAACAGCTCCTCCTCCTCCTCGCCTTCTCCATCTTGGCCCTTCCTTCTCCAGGCAAACTCTTCGTAATAACGGCGAGAGTTACCGTGCAGCAAAGGCTTTGGAGGAAAGCGTTTTGTCGGTTTCTAAACGCGTTCCTCCACTTCGCTTTTTTTTTTTTTTTTACATCGCTTCACTTTGCAATATCAACTGTCTCTGAAACGACGTTTCTAAAAATCTCGAGCCACGTGTCTCGATATTTTGTTCGGAGCCGCTTTCAAAATAAGATGGCCGTGTTTCTTAAGAAATTTATTTAGATAGCGAAATACGGGGAAACGTGGTTCATCCAGAGGAAAAATTTATCTCGATTTGTCGAATTTTCTTTTTTTCGAAAATCTCTCGATAGCTTTTCGGCCTCAAAGTGGTAAGCGCAATGACGAGATAAATCGAATTTTGTACGAAGAAACAGTTGCGTAATTAACTATTATTCCACTATGAGTTGAAAAAATGATAAAATGATAGCTCATCGTCAGTTTAATCATTTTGCGCAAGGAATCGAATTATTCCTTGGCGAAAAATTTGGATGCGAAGAGCTATAGAGTTACACGCAAAAAAAAAAAAAAAAAAAAAAAAAACTCGAACCAACTCTCTCCTACTTTTATTCGGTACTCAAAGATACGATAATAGGGGATACGGATAATTCCGTTGTATCGCGGTATAAATTCGAGGAAGGGGAAAAAAACGCCGGTATAAAAATCGATTTCACGGCGTGATAAAGTTCTTCCCCTCCCCCCCTCCCTTCCCCCTCCCCCAGTACCTGCTCGCTTCCTTTATTCGACTCTCTCTTCTTTCCGACGATTTGAGCGCGCCAATGTAAATGCAAATACGTTTTCTCTCTAGCCCGTCGTCGTCTCGTCGTCGTCGTCGTCGTCGTCGTCGTCGTCGTCGTTGTCTCCGCCCGGTCCTCTTTAAATTCCTCCGTGCTGAAGGACCGTCTGTCTTTTCTTCCAGCCTCGTGCCTCCCTTTGGGAATTATTACCAAGCCCGACACTCCGTTGACTGATTGCGAAACGAAAAAGTAACGCGTTCATCGTGCCAATGATTCCACAAATCCCCGATATTTTTATTTCATAGTGATGGATATTTAATCTCTCTCTCTCTCTCTCTCTCTCGTGAAGTATTTATTCGAAGATTTACGATGTATTGAAAAGAGAAAGTTAGAAACTTGGAATCGATACACGATCTCGACAACTTTGGAACCTGGATCAAATTAAAAGAAAAATTAAACGTTAATCCATTACGTTCGAGGAAACAAAAATCTTTATGGTATACGATTTAAGATCTTATCGAGGATACAACAAATTTCGTTAAACATTTTTCTCTTAATCTCTTTCATATGATAATCTTTTCTAAAGTTTCAATGATATTTGAAAATACTCTGAACTTATATAAATATAACTCGTGAAGATACGAATAATCGTATCGTTTTTACGATTCGATTTCCTTTCGCTCTTGGTGAGAATCGTTGCTAAGAATCGATACCGCTTGAAAAGTGGTATCGCTAATCTTTCCATCCCTCTTCAATCATTTTTTATTTCCTTCCTCCTCGTCGCCTTCTTTTTCCTTTCGTTTCCGTCCGCGTTTCTTTGTTCTCTCGATGGTAATGCACGCGTGCTACGTACGATCGATATATTCCAGCCGACGTATCGCTTTAATAAATAAAAGTTGAGTGTAAAAGGTAATCCGAAACACGGGAATCGATTGGAGGAGGAGGAGAAAGCGAGAGAGAAAAAGAGAGAAAGAAAAAAAAAAGGAAATAAATAAATACGGCGCGAAAGGGTGGAAACGATCGAACAAAACGAAAAATTCGTGCGAGAATCGACGAATGCGCGCCGGTGAAACGAAATCGATGAAAGGGGTGGGGGAGTAAAATTTGAAGCACGTATATCGAATTTACGGAAGCTCTTATTAAAACATGTTACATACGTCCTGTCCTTCTTTTTTTTTCCCCTCTCTACTTTTTTCCCCCGCCTTCCTCCATTTTTCGTTTCATCGTTCGCTTCGTTCATTGGCGTGACAACATGTGTATGCACGTTTAAACGTGCGAATTTGTTGAAATATATTGTCAAAATAATTTACGCTCGATTAATGGTAAGGTAAAACGTTAAAACCTTTTAACTCGTTTTAACAATCGATGCGAGCTTTTTTTTTTTAATTTTTCGAAATTGCCCCGATTTCCCAATGGATACAAATCCTTCTATCCATCGCTGTCGCGCTATTTATATATTATGTGTATATATATATATATATTCATTATACAACGATACGATTTGTATTTACGTTTTGAATTTACTTCGCGATAATAGAATAGAAACAATTGTTGTCGGCGAGGCACGAATACTCTTATCAGATAGATCGATTCTCGAACCGATACACTTTTATTTATTTATTTTATTAGAATGTTGGGGGAACGTACGATATTCCATTACGAATATTAAACTCTATTTCGTTCAACGAATCATAACTCGCGTATAACTTCAATCTTATCAATCGTGTTATCGCCTTAATTTTTAAGCCCTCGGTTGCGAAATTAATTTTCCGAGAGAGGCGGTTTATAAGAACCGTGACGTTTTCGCCGAACGATTTTCCAATTATTCCGAACGATGTATTTCCTTTCTCGATTCCTGGAAGAAGTTTGCCTTGCACGGAAACTCTCGGACAGGATATATGAATTATATAGGTGAGAAGGTATCGTGGTGATTAACGTAACAGCAGGGTTGGCCGGCTCGTCCGTTACCGTGGACCAACCTCTCTCTAAAACTCTCTCTCCTCCCTCTCCCTCTCCCTCTCTGTTTCTCTCCTCCGTCCAAGTTCGCAAACTATCCGCAAACTGCTCACGGATAGAGAACGTGTTCCTTTAACGCTCAGAAGAGTCAACTGCTTCAAAGGAAGGCTCACGTACGGAGAAATACGAGTTGTTTCTTCCGCGAAATTTCGCCCCGCTTCTCGCGAAATCTTTGTCTTCTCTTGGGGAATCTTAATCCTGTAACTAACCGTTTCGTCAAAAATTGTTGATATCGTCCATTCACTTTAATTACTCTTTGGCTATAATGAAATTAATTACGGTTACGTAATTGGATTATTTGAAAATTTTTGTTTCAGGATCGAAAGATGGGAGATTTTTCTTAGATTCTTAGGATGAAAAGAGTATTATAATGATGATAATGATAATACGTTAGTAGTTGAACAGTTAATTATTCTGGCAATTCGATTGGATTTAAAAATTGTTTTTAACGAGGAGATATGAAATTTTAAAGGTTTAATCTGAAACGAAAAGGGGTAAGCCAGTTATTATTCAAGCATCGTTTAGGGTTAAACATTCGCGTATAATTAACCATTCCAATAATAAAATAATAAGCTTGGGAAGAATTTAAATTAATGAAACGACAGCGATTTCAGTTGGATTTAAAAATCTTTTAATGAGAGGATATAAAATTTTATGCTCAATTGCGAGTGGCGATTCGAATATTCCGGAATATTGACGTTAAAGATTAAACGTTCGTGATTCCGGAATAGAAAAATTTCGTGAGAAATGTACGGTAAATGAGACAAGCGTATCTCGGAGCCAGGTTTTGCATAATTTTCAAGACCGTCGTGCGCGAGATATATAAATTAGCGGTTTCAAGGCAAAACCTTGGTATTCTTATCGCGTGTGTTTATAGCGTGCGACTCGTGCAGCTCGTTTCTTAACCGTATATAACGTTCAATTTCGCGTTCCTTATGCGGAGCGTGCAATTATCGGAATGACAAAACGAAGGAGAAGGACTTAACGCTTGCGAAATCCGATTCGATTCTATTAAATCTTCATTCTTCCATCCAGTATTCTTCGATTTAATTATTCGAAAGAGGGGAATAAGGGGGCGAGGGGATGAAATAATACGTCGGTTTTTAAACTCCAACTCTTTATAAAGTTCCGAATTTTTAAACTTGGGAATGAAAAGTGAAATTTAATTATCTCGAAGGGATAATGTTAGCCTGTTTTTAAACTTTGACAACTTTTACAACCACTTTTCTCTACAACAACGAGAACCATATATTGCTTTATGCACAAAATATTCTAAAACATTAGAAACTTTTCCATCGTTCGATCTTCTCTGTTAAACGCATTATAATATCATTGGTATACAAATTTTGCAAAATTTGCGCAAAAGGAACATCCATTTTCGATGATTAAAAATTAAAATTTTTGTTCAATTGACAACAAACGAAAAGATTCGATTTAGCAAATTCACGATTATTCCAACAATAGATCGATTCCTCGAGTTCTTCGTGGCGAAGGAGATGGAGATTTTCCACGAAAGCGGAGAGATCCACGAAATTGGTCTCGAGGATAGACGAACGCATCCTTCGATCGCCTTGTGGATACACTGTTGAGACAACTCGGCCCACCTATCGAGATCGAAATATCCTTTCCCTCTAGATATATGACGTTTAGAACGTCACTCTTGGCACGCAGTCCCCTGTTTCTCCTCTCGCTTCGTCTCTCTTCACGAAACGGGTGAAACGGGTTTCGCTTCCAACCGTAACTCCGTGTTTTCTCTACGTGCTCCTCGTGGCTAATATACCCCCTCTCCTTCCCTCTTTCTCCTCTTGTTGGAATGTTTGACGCCAACAGGGACGTTAATCCAACGATACGAAAATCTTGGATAAACCGAGTTTGGAAGAAAAATCGGCTTGCGTAACCAATCGATATATTCGGGAAGAGAATTTAACGTAGAAAGAATTAACGTAGAATTAATTAATAATTGTTATATAGGTAAATAGGAATTTTTATATTTTTAATCTCGTAAATGTATACACCTTGTTTTTCGTGATATATTAATTAATTGAATATCAAGGGAAGAGGAATTTTACAACGTCGTTGCGTTTCTTTTCCGAAAAAAAAAAAATTTCTATTCGATCACACGCGTAATTTTCCGCACAACGCCCCCTGTGTAAACAGGCAAAAAAGCGATTAATATCGATCGTGGCGTTACAGAGAGGCGCGAGAACGGTAAAGGGAGCAACGAATCGTAGAAATTACAGGAAAACAGCGATGGAACGCGGTCGTCGCCGCCGGTAGACACCGTTACGCCGTTACTCGTCCCACTTACAGTCCCAGAACTCGATCCGCGCACGTCAACGGAATCAAGCCACCGGTAAATTTCATTATCTCGAAACCGCGAGAATCGAAACGACTTTCTCTCCAACTCTTCGCGATTCCCGTTCTCTTTTTTTTTTTTCTCTCCGACGCAAGGTTTTTTTTTCCCTCTCCACGTACATTTAATCTCTCGTCACTATCTAAAAACGCGTTAAATTTGTACACGCGTTTATATTTATATCTTCATTCCTAGGCGAGACAACGAGTTTCGAAGGAAATTCAAACGTTCTTCTGCCGTTTTCTTTCTTGTCTCCCTTACATTTCTATTCTCTCCGTGTTCACCGCGCTTCTATCTATAAACGTGAAATTGCTTACAACTCAATAGATAAGTTTCGTATACGTATAAACATATATATATATATATACACGAATATAGGAATAATGTACACGTACAAAATAATAATTTATAATATTTATCGTTATTTATACGTATGTACATATTTATGTACAGTTTTTTTTTTTTTGTTTCATTTACAATCTATATTTACGTGTTATTTATTGTGCAATTAACCTATCACCTCTATACCATCAGAATCCCCATACAGATTAGTCGAAGAGAGAGTCACCTCAACTTCATCGAAACCACCTCGCGTGTTGTATATACGTGTATAGAAGTCGAGTCGCAATTTTCATGTCGTCTCTGACGCACGTAAACCGAGTTACATAATTCGTAATTAAAACGCGGCGGATGAATAGAACCGTTGGATCGTAAATTCCAGCGTGAAATTTGCATACTGGAGAAAAAGGACAATTCGCGGGATCGTTCTTTTCGAATTTTCGAAAAAATAGAGAATTCCGCCAAGTATATCGCGCGGATCGATAACCGGTCGTCCGATGGGAAGTCGTACCGTGCTACACCTTAAAACGTGTACTCGTAAAACACCGGAATGGACGTGTACCATCGGTGCACCATCTCGTGCTTAAAATACAAACTCGTTCCACCGCTCGCCTCCCGTCCCCCCCCCCCTCCCCCTTTTTTTTCACCTCATCCTCCATGCAACGACCCACGACGACAACGAAACGAAACTTTAATCGAGGATCGTTTCGATATTTTGCCCGCCGCGAATTCATATCGCGAATTTATTCCGGGAATATCGCTCCTACTGAAATTCGAACCGTATACCACTTCTCGTGTACTTTGTATACGAGTCGTCGAGTTTTTCGTTCGTAATTTCGTTTTTTTTTTTTCTTTTTGAAGGAGGAAGGAGAGCGTTTCGTTTGTTCGCGTATCGTGCGATTACACGGAATAGTTAAAACAATGGAAATAAAAGTTGAAGGTTTGGTTTTAGTGATGATGATTATTTATAATTTTATGGAAGTTTAGGTAAAAAGTTTGAATCAATTAAATTGTTTAAATTAATTTTTATTAATATTCTCGCACGTTTTAATCGAAGTTAACCGTATACCGTGTAACGTTTACGACGATGGTATTCCATATTTCGATTCTTCATTTTCTTCGTTTAATAACGATTCGTTATTTGACTTGTAATTATTTTATCTTCTTTCTTTCAAACCGTAAATATTCAATAGTTAATTAACGTTACCTCAGGAGCTCAACGTGCGCAGAGAGAAGGAACGTGATGCGAATAAAAAATAAAAAAAAAAAGAAAAAAAGGAAAAAGAAAGAATTGTACGTAAAATTCTAAACGCATTGTTATTCCATTTACAATAACTAAACGAATACTTTTGTTCAATCTTATCACGCTTAAATTCTCATTTCAAAATGAGATTTCCTATTTTCTCCGTTGCAAAATTTGCACAAACATCCGTAACTTCTTCTTCTTTTTCTTTTTTATTCTTTCAACGTAACATTCGAATTTCACAATTTCCATTAATTGTCTTAATTTCGCGAAAGAAACGTTTAATCTTATCGCTCTTTCGTTTCGAGTTCCATCTCGAAACGTGAAATCTTGTGGTGAAAACGAAGGATGCTCGTGACTCGATCGCGAAAATTGGCTTAATTAGAAAAACGCTTCCTAGGTTGATCGACGTGTGTCTGCACGTGCGAGTTGGCGCGCTCCCGCTGCCTCGAAAGAGAACGTTTCCGCTCTATTTACATACGATTCCATCCGCCGTCCGTGTACGATGGTTATTGCTCGTCGATTCATTCTTCGCGTAATTAACGCGGATATTCCAGGACAGGAGACCCCGTTGATTGATCGAGCCAGGCTCCCGTTCGACACAAATTTCACACAGAGTGTGAATCGTGCAGTCTATGTCGTAGAAAGCATCGAGTCTGTAATTCCGTGAAGGAATCGTAGTGATGAAAAATCTTAAATAGAATAATTTTTCAGTAGCTTGTACGGGATCGAAGTTTCTTGAAATGTTTATAAAAGTTTATAAGTAAATTGCAATTGTTTAACAGTGAGAAAGATACACAGTAGAAAGTGTCGAATTAAGGTATGACGATGATTTTCATTAAATTTCCAAGTTTTTTTTTTTTTCTTTCCCTGTAAACGTACGATTCTAATTAAGATACCAGTTATTCCTTTATTTCTAATAACTACGCGTATATTTCCGTATGCTAAATACTTCGTTCCATTATGCGAAAATTTTTTTTATCTGATTTTTGCCTGCACAATTCAAAAGGATGGAATACAACGGCTCGTCAAGGTAATAATTACGCACATCTGCCGCAAAAGTAATTTTCAATACCAATTTCCTACTGACTCATTTCGAATAAATATATTCAAATAAATATCCTCTTATCCAGAGGAAATAAACTCAATGCGCGTGTATCTATATATATATATATATACACGTAAAAACACTTCTAACGGAAAAATATTTTTCAAATAACAGAATATAATCAGATAAGAGAATGGTCAGATAATAAAACTGTTCGAGCAACAGATGTTTCGATAAATCGATAATAAATGTTGCACAGTAATTGCAAATTTTAATAGTTAATCGAGCGTGGTCGAAATTTCTTTCAACTTGCCACTTTTTTTTTCACTTCATCGGCGGGACAAACAAGCAAAATTTTTCATCGATTTTCGATCCTCGCGCTCCGGTCTCTTCGTTCCGCTCGGATAGACCGTTTCGAATAATACGAGGCAAACACGAGCGTTGTCTCATTGTTGTTTCCTCTCCCGTATTTCCATGCAAAAGCAGTGGAAACACCAAAGCTTGGATGGAACAATCTATAACACGCGGTAATTTTCGATTGTCCCACCGTACGGTTCTCACGTACGATCGTAATTGTACCGTTAGCGTTGTCTCGCCGCGTTTCAAACACCGCGTTCCTTTCACGGCATCCTGCTTTCAAGGACGTAGCTCCGGAATTAAGGAAATCGCCAGAAAAATTGAACGCGATACGCATCTCCACGTACGATACGCTTCCGCTCGTTCTTAATTACTCCTCGTTAACAAGGTGCTCGCCAATGCTCCTGGATATCAAAACCTGGCTTTCAACCGTGAATTTGAAAGAAAATAAAAAAAAAAAAAAAAGAGGAATATCAATCGTGAATTTTGAACGCAGATTTTTATCTCTCTTTTCCTCCCCATAATATCGATATTCCCAACAATTTATAATTAACTTCCATTATTAACGTAGCAATATTCCCCTCCTCCTCTATCCCCACAATCGTTGACTCCGTCCTCGATTATCAAAATCCTCTTTCGTGTCGCCATTCACTCCGCGCGAGCTCGATTCCCGAAAGATTGGGAAGATTCTCGCAAAGATACGTGGCTCTGACGATCGTACGAAGTGTTGTAAAGGAGTTTAAACGGGAGAGAGAACGGGGCAACGGCGAAAACGGGGTAGATGGAGCAGGAAGGGCGGGGCGCGCGTGTCTGTGACAGTAATAACTGGTCCCCCGCGTTGCAGTTGCTCCAGTCCACGAGGGCACTTGTCACCGAGGCTCGAGCTAGTTCGAGTTTAGTTGGCATGCGCTAATGCATACAGTCGTGGCGCGCCTCATACAATTATAAATGCGTTTATATCCGGGGATGTCTGGCCGGGTACGCGCGAACGTCCACTTTCTCCGCCTATCCATCTCCGTCCGCCTTTTCTCTCTCTCTCTCTCTCTCTCTCTCTCTTCATTTTTATGCGATGAATTTAATTGTTTCTCTTCTCGTTTCGTGAGCTTATCTTTCTTTTTGGATTATTTGGATCCATTCGAGGAAGCTGCGCTCCACTTTTTTTTAGGTACGTTTGATCGATTTTTTTCTTTGAATTTATTGTTTAAATAAATGCAAGCGATATCTATAATGTTAATGAAACGATCGATATACTTTGATAGGAGGAGTAAATTTTATGTTTATCAATCTTCGATAAATATGTTTTCCGAATTTAACAGCGGTGATAATTTATCTAAAGAAAGAGAGATATATTTATCTTTCAAATTCCACCGTTTTGCAATATTTTCGTTCCATTTCTGTACACGACAATGTACAATTTCTCGTTGATCGGGCTTATCATCAATTTTGCAAAACCGAAGTCGAATCGTTCGTTGGAAATATCGCGTACGAAATATCCCCCTACCGTGATGATAAAACTTTGCTTTGACTTTGTTTCGAATTTCGAGGGCGGCCACGTTTCGTTCCCGAATGGAACGAGATCCTCCTCGTAGCAAAGATGAGAAAAACGAAGATAGACAATAGGAGAAGACAGGTCGAAGGGTTTCCTCCTCGAACCATCCTCTCTTCTCTGTCTGTCTCTTCCTCCTCCTCCTCCTCCTCCTCTTTTTTTTCCCTCCCTCTCCTCCCTCCCTTCCACTGCACGATCCCTTGTCTTCCTCCCATCTCCCGTGGTCGATGCACACGCGTGTGTCGTTCGCAGAACTTAGGTCGAGCACAATGCTCCTCGTTTATGAGAGGGATCCTGGCCAGGGGTTGGGTAGGTTTACGACTCGAAGACCGGATCGTAGACCCAGCAGGGCCGATCTTATACACAGATGGAAACGGTGGAATGGAGGAGAAGGGAAGAGAAATTTCCTCGTTCGATATTCCTCTCCCCCCTCCCTCCGACCGATATATTCTTCCAAAAATCCTGCGGCTTAATTGCCATTCGAGTGGTCGATCCTTTTCTCTTTTCTTCTGCCTCGCCTTTCCGCCTTCTCGTCGCCGAGAAAGGGAGGAACAGGTTGATCGATGAAGTTTCTCCGGGTTGTAAATTGATCGGCCGTGAACAGGAAGGATTTCATAAGTTTGCCTTTCGGGGAATAATAATAATCACGGTGGCGTATCGATCGATCGTTAATCGCCGCGCATTAACCATCCTTCCCTTTTCTTTCTTTGCCGAGGGAAAGCTGGGATTTCGAGGTTTACCGAGGCTTGGCCACGTTTTATTCGGAAACGAGTTAAATGATAATTTCGAATAATCGTTTCAAGTTAATTATTTATCTTTATTTAGTGTTATTTTTAGTCTTTATAATTCTATCGTATTTGTTCTTACTTTAAATATAATACTTTAAAGATCGTTGAATCTATTTGTTATTGATTTAATTATTTATTTGAATTCTCGTCATTCGGGAATAACATATCGAAAAAATTAATTTAAATCGAAGATAATGTATTTGCAATTAATTTGAATTAGAAGGGTGAATGCTCGGCGAGCAATTTCAAATAACGAATGAGACGTGTCTAAAGGGACTTTTTATTCTTCTTAACTTACTTTATTTTAATAATATCCAAGTTTGGAAGGAATGAAGAACTGTTGGAGCCAAGAGAGTCTGAAATAAAATTGTCCTTTATCAAGCCCTAACTCAACTTCTTTCTCAACTCCGCGCTTTCCTTATCCCGAATATTTCGTGAAGGCTCGATTATCTCGTGCTCTCTTCGATTCGATCGAGTTTGCTACGTTTTCACGAACGATCCTCGTACGCTTATACCCGATTATTATCGCGGAGATTATATAAGCGGCGCTGTTAATTATCCGTTGCCGAGCTTCACCGAGCCCCATTACGACAAACGCATACAATTATCGTAGAAATCGAGACATCAAATGCTCACGATAGAATTGGTACGATACAATCGTATTGTTGTATAATATTATCTTTTCTTTTTTTCAATTGTACAATTTATTTTCCATAGAAATGAATAAATTTTCCTTATCTTCCTCGAGTTACAATACATTTTATAAACCGATCGATTTTTAAATAGATTACCTTAACAATCTATCTATTTAATTGGAACTTTAACACAATTATTCCTACGAAATTCTATTCTATTCTACTTTATAATATATTTCACACCCCATTTGATTCCCATTCGACTCCCTTTCTTTTTGCATTTCGCGTTTTTTAATAGGAAGGGGGGAAAATATGCAGGCATATACATTTTAAGTATATTTTAAGTAGGCGCGAACGAATTAGAAATACGAGAGGTTAATGCGTTCCCTCGCTTGTACACCCGCTTTCCATATTATATTCTTAGGGAAAGGAATATATCGTCCTTCGGGGACGCATCTGTTGCGGGGCCATAAATTTCCACCCCCGTACTCGGGGTGCCACCTTTCATTCCCTCTTGCGCGTTTCCTCCCTCACTCGGCCCCGCGACTCGTAAATCATCCGGATCACAATTTTTCTAATTTGATCCGGCCACCCCGCGCGAATTATCGGTCCACGTCACGAGCCAACGCCCGTATAAACGTTGGCGGCCCGCCGCCAAAATTCTCCGCGAGATATCTTTCCACGAGTATGCAAATGGGGTGTATCCGGGAAGGAAATATCCTTTAACATTGACACGAATTCGAGACCGATACGTTTAACATCGATTTTTCAAAGGTTTGTTTCGTGAAAATATATCTATACAAGGATCGATCGATGAATCTTGATCGAGAGAATTTTTGATGGATGGTTTAATCCTTTTTTTTTTTTTTTTTTGGATGTAAAAAGTGGAAGGTAAATAGAAATCTATTTCTCTCTTTGACAGGTTTGCGCATGAGTTTGTTGCATGAGATCACTTCTTATGCGGCGGTGTTATTTTTCCTTAGAACTCTTGAATCATCTCTGACGCGACTTTTTATGCAGTCAGTTTAATGGGGAGGGAAAAAGAAAAAAAAAAAAAAAAAAAAAAAAAGGAATGAAATTAGAGTTGGAATAAACTTGAGGAAGGAGGAAAATTAAAATGCAAAAGGGGGTTGAATATATCATAATGCGCGCTCTATCTTGGATGTTTCGTACATTGTGTGCACATTTTGCGCATTTTTATATAATATTTAAATTGTTCGTAAAATGCATATAAATATCCGCAGTCCTGGTCCTTATTTTTATTCATTATATAATCGTTATTGAAATAATAGATATACAAATTTTATTTATTTATTATATGCGCGTAATCTTTCGCATAATTATGCGATAAATTAATTAACAATAAAATTAAATAACCCAACAGTTAGTTGTTCGCTGTTCATAAAATTAACGTGCATAAAATTTATACAACTTGCTCGCTCAATTTTTTTTTTCTTTCTTTCTTTCTTTCTTTCTTTTTTTTTTTTTTTTTTGCCGCGTTAATTCTCTCGACATTATTTAATTTATCCTTTATTATGCAAATACGTACATTAACTCGTACTTAATCATCACATCCATATTATAACATGATTTCACGATCCGTGTTATAATATCGATATATCGAGTGAAATTAACATCAAATGAAGTAATACGGTTTAAAGATAAAACGAGTTGGTTACGACTAGTTTATTCTAATACAAATTTAAAAAGAAAAGAAAGAAAAAAAAAAAGCAATCAATTCAATAATACTATTACAAACGTATAAAGAGCAATAATCTTCGCGTATCACGATATCTGAATATTAATGCCAATCATATGCATGTCACGTTGAGGACGAGTGAGACGGCACCATCTTCATCGCGCTCTCTCTCTCTTTCTCTCTCTATCTCGCTTCGTCCAACGCACAATTAAATCCCACATAATTCAACGCAGACATCTCACGATCGATATACATACATATATATATATATATATATATTTTTCCATCTATTATTCCTTTCGATTAAATATATTACATCAACACCTCGTACAACAACAACAACAATAACAATAAAAATACAATTCAAATATTAGAAAACACTTCACACACAAGCTTACGTACGAACCAAGTATCGAACAAATTCTTCGCGTACGTAATACTTCGCAATTCTTCGATACTCGTTTCGTTACTCGACTCGACGTTGAAAAACTTTTCCAAGACGCGTTTCGCAACGCGTTTCGAACGGAATTAACACGAGCGGAAGATTGGCCGCATTTTTTTTCTTTTTCCTTTTTTCAATCGGCGAGAGATTGGAGATGCAGAATGGCGGTGGAATAAAAATTAAGAATAATGTTAGCGAGCCTCTTGTATCCTTGGAAAGGTCTGATCTTCGGGGTCTGGTCTCCTCTTCGGATGCTACGACGGTCGTGCCGTTGGCGATAGTAATATCGATTTAGCAAAGGTTCCTCCCCGCCCCCTCACTGCCTCCTTACCTCTTGTATATACTACGTGCTCCGTAACCGAGATAAACTCCCACCGTATTCCTCCTCCTCCTCCTCCTCCTCCTCCTACTCATCTTTGCCTCGGCTTCCTACCTCTTTTATCTCGTTATTTATTTCTCGTTGCTGGCCTCTCTTTACCCGTTTACGCGTTTCCCAAGCTCCCCCCCTCCCCTCGATCCACGTCGCCGTGACGGGAAGAGCATGAGAACGTTGTCGGGAGATACGATAATTACGGTCTGTCAAGCTGTGTTTTTTTTGGCTCGATTCGAAAAATCGAGAAGTGTTTTATTAAGGCGGTTTTCACAAAAGGCCAGGTTTTTAATCTAAGGCCATTTTGAAATCTACGTATCGTTGTTATTATCATCGATTTTGCGCGCGAGGTTTTTGAACGATCGAAATTGGATTCGAAATCGAAGATTTCATTCCGAGAATTTTGCGAAGGTTTGTTAAGGGTTTACGTTTAAAATTTAAAGGTTAAAATTCTCCTTGATATTTAGTTAGATTTGATATTTAATTGTTAGCGTGAGAGACGCTTTAAGAGATCGTCGCCCTGAAAGATCGTAATGAGTTTGTGAGCGCCATTTTCATGATGCGTTAGTTGGACGAGGTTAAAATTTCATTGTGAAACGGTTATGAAACATTGATTTTTGTATCGTTAATTGAAAAGAAAAATCGTTTTTTTAAAGCAAGGTGCAACAGTAAAGATTAACTGGATCGATTAAGAATCTTAATTAATTTAAGGTTTTGAATCACGAATAATCGCGTGACAAAGCATTTATAAGCGAAAAATTAAGAAATAATTTTATATATCAAGGAAATTCTAACTGTATTACTTTTATGATAAAATAAATAAATGTCTGTGTATACAAAATATGTGTAATAATTTAATATATCATAACAAATTTTTTTTGAAAAAAAAGAAAAAAAAAGAAACGATAAAATATCTTTTTTAATTGCTTATACAATAAACAAGAAACGCATCTTTCATACGTAAGAAAGAGCTTATTTTTATCACAAAATACTTTTCCAATAACTACTTTTCAAATCTCGATTCGTCCAAGCTACTTGTCTTCCAATTAAGCGAATTATTAATTACATTATAAAAGCTATCGCAAATTGCGTTTCTTAATACTTTTCTTTCATTTCCTCGCCTATTCCTCAAAGTCGGTAAAAAAAAAAAATTAAATACGCGAATCGAATTGATTAAAAAAAAAAAAAAAAAAAACAATTGAAAAATAAAATTAGCAACTTTTTTTAATCGTCTTTTGATTCATCCTCTCGTACACTAATTAAAATCTTACTTTAATTACGTTATAAAAAAATAATCATCTTTTTTTTTAATACGTACTTGCTTTCCTGATGATTATTCAAAGCCACAAAGTGATTATCGCGTTTCGTTATTACACGATTCATTCATTTCCTTGTTCGTGTCAGGATTAAAAGAAGGAAAAAAAAAAAAAAAAAAAAAAANAAAAAAAAAGAAAAAAGGGGAAAAAGAATCCGCGATGTTCATCGTAGACAAACATTCGTTCAAATTCATTCAAGAGACAATTGGCTTAGTAATAAAATATTTTCAAGATTATTTTCAATCTTGTCTTTCGTCTCGACTCTTCGCGTACGAGTCTTCACTTTATCCCATTATCCACGATTTTGTGCCGCGTGTTGCTGGATCGCCGATCGAATCAACATTTACCTTGGCTGATGGTGTATGCGTATCGAACGTCTGGCAAACACCGGGATTTCTCGTACACCTTGATGAATTATTTAACGAGTTCTCCAGGTGCATCGTGAAAATTGATCGTCATTCTTTAAACCGCGCGCGCGCGCTCTTGGCCACGATTTCGCAACGCTCGATGCCCGAAAAATAAAATTTCATTATCTCTTAATCGCGTTGGATCGTGTAATAACGAAATGAAAGCGTTCCCGCTGCCGCGGATACAGATTCTACAAATTTTCTCCCGCGAGAAAAAATTCCTCTCGATCTCTCGAATTTCTCTTCAACTTCATTAGAGTTTGCGCGAAACGATCTCGATTCAACACACTCTCTCCCTCGATATTCCACTCGATATGTATTCGCTATTCGAAACATCCGCGGATATTTTCGTATATTTCGCCGAATAATCTGTTTAAAAAGTCGGGAAAAATTTTGTCCCAAATTAATAATAATTGGATAATCAACAAAGATCTCACTTAGAATATTTCTTTTGGATACTTCGAAATTTCGATTCGAGGGGAAAAAATATCGATAAGATTGCGAGTTTATCGACATTTCATTCATCTCTTCGATATTTATATTTTTTTTTTCCTTTCCGATCGTAATTTTTTTACGAAAACTAGGGGGAAAAAGAAAGCATATTCTTCGTTTCCACGCTTGTCGAATCCAAACCGTGAATTATGAATGCGTTTTTCGCGTGTAGCCGCGTGAGCGATCCGCGGCAGCTCCACTTTTGCGGAGAAAGCAATCGCATTCCTGCGAGCCGAAAGAAGTTTGATTCACTTCCACTCTACCGCAACCTTTATCTCGATCGAGACTGGCATCCGCTCGAGCACCTTCGAATTTCGTTACGTGGGAGGAATCCGGTATTGCATATCCGCGGGAGAATATACGTTTCGAATTGCCTCGAAAGTTCAATTACAAGCCGATACCTTGGCTTGAAGACCAAGCGAAATGGAAGAGCGCGAGGGATTATATAACGAGCAGTGCAATGCATTTCAAGGATCTTTCTTCTTTTTTATTTTATAATTACATGAAAAGAGAAAATAGAGATAGAAAAATTGCACGTATTTTATCACAATATTTTCAATATCTTTCGTAGATAATTATACTAAATCTAAACTATACTAAATTATACTAAAATAATAATTTTAAATCTAATTTTTGAATAATTTATCCAATATATCGCTGATTCCAAACTTTTCTTTTTTCCTAAATTCGCTCTGAAAATTATAGAATAATTACGTTTATTGACACACGTTCAAGATAAAATTGTCACTCGTACGACGGATCTCCAAAAATTTTATTTATCTCAGCTGTGAGGATAGAGAGCCATCGGTCGAGATTCAGAAATAAGATGTACACGTCCCGTTGGAACGTAGCGAGTCGTACAACAATTTGCTTAGGATTGGGGACGGGAGTGGGAAGGAGAGAAGGCGGAGGAGTTAAATGGAAAAGAGAAAATTACGTCTGGTGAAGCTCTCGTGAGCAGCAAGAAACAAGGGAGAGAGATGCCTGCAAGATCACGATCTTTCCTTTTCTTTCACCCGCCATTGTCCTCCTCGCGAATCTCTCTGTTCGGCAAAATCGTAGCAGCAACGAGGAGGAAGCACAACTCCTCCTCCGTCTCTGGAATTAGAATCTTTCCCCTCCCTCCTCCGCGGCCTTTTGTTCTCCCAGCCCATGAAAACGATAACGCTTTGTTGGTTTCGAAGTTGCGTTACCATTTACCGTTTCCCCTTGGACGGATTTTTCCCATTCCTTTCCCCTTCCCCCGTTCTCCATTTCGTTTAATTCATTCAGTGTTTCACCTATCTTCCTTCCTTTCTTTCTTTTCGTTTCATATTTTGATCGAATCGTGACAGATTCTTTTCTTCTCTACTTCTGCATTCCAGCGTGTTATAGTTCAATCGCTTTCCGCGATAAAGCAGAAAACGAGAGACAATCTAAACAATTTTAAACGAAAATAAATAACGATTACGCCCGTGCCAATTATTCTACTCCAGTTATTGTGTCCTGGTAAATATATTTTATACGCTTGTTTGCTCGAAGCATGCTTTTGTTCCACCAAAAGGGAGAATCTTGACTGAGAGAAAGACTTGAGAAGATTTGAGAGAGCATAATAAATTTATAGAAAGATCGTATCGAGTATTAAAAAGGAACAAACATGTTAAATTAAATTTTTTAATTGGAATAAATACATGGAGTACACGTTATCTTTGATAACGATTAAACGAACGAGGACAGAATAATCGATGTGTCGTTATCGTTTACAAAAAAAAAAAAAAAAAAAATATTCAACATTCCTTATTAATCTTTAAAGATTCGAACGATCGGGAAGATTTTTCATCCAAGTTGAAAGTTTATCGGCTGATTCTCTCTTATTGACCTTGCAGTTTCGCAAGTTGGTAAGAAGTTTGTTGGTGGTTATATTCCATTCGCATTTCCCTCGAGAATCGAGTTCGATTCTTACTAAAAGATTCTTGCTAAAAATAACGAGTTACCTACGAGCAACTAAAAATAGCCGACAGCTCTGTTTAACGTTTCTGCTACGTAAATATGATAATTGGAAAGAGTAACGAAACGAGTCGGGAAGAGAGAGGGGGAAAAAAAAAAAAAAAAAGAAAGAAAAAGAAAAAGAAAGATTCGGTCGCGGAAACGAGGGCGTAGGAGTAAAATGGATTAAATGTTACGGTCGCGAGATTTTCGAATCCTTGTTACTTGGAGCTTTCATTACAGATTCTTTCATTGTCGCTTTCACTTTGAAATTCGAAAGAATGTTTCGAGTCAAGTCAAATTATGAATGTATGAACGAGTTCGTGGATCAAGAGATTTTACAAGATTTCCTCGTTAACTTGTACCATTATTAAATTATTCTAAATTTTCTGATGATCAAGTTTAAAATATAGATCGATAAATAAAAATTAACTGGATTTCTTTTTGATATATCATCACTTACGAAAATTTTATTCAATCCCTCTGTAGCAGAGTTGGAACTTCCATTCTGATTTATTTGCAAAAATTTCTATAATAATGATAATATCGGTTAAACAAAAGAAATTTCGGATTAAATCGTGAAACAAGGCTAAGTGTTTTTCTGAGAAATAACCGAGAAGAAAGGAAAAAAGATATTTAATTCAGTGTCGCTATAAAATATAATCGTTTAGCGTGTAAATAAAAAAAAAAAAAAAAAAAAGAAGAAGAGAAGGAAAATTTACTTCTTCGCTCGATTGATCAACATTTCCATCGTTTAATCCCTTTCAAGACCTCTCTTAAACGCTCCACGAATTCTACGGCGATTCTCTGTATAGACGATGACTTTTAACTATCGTTTTCCGATAGCCTTTCCATTTAAAAACTGTTCGCATTAATGCTAATCGTCGGACCGATACAGATCGATCAATCGTTATGCCCTCTTCGTTATCCGACGCCGCAATAGTTTCCCTCCCAATCTTTTCCCCCGTTAACTATTCGATATTCAATAATTAATTCTTTCTCCCTTCGAGGATGATCGATAATGACTGATCGTGAAAACGGAACACTCTCCTCCCGTGCGTCAAAAATTCATTTCAACTTTTTCCTTTTTACTTATCTGATCTGAAAAACAGATCAGATGTTACGTATTTAAAATAAATAATAATAATTTACGCGCGTATATTCTTCTTATTCTCTATAATACAATATATAACTTGTTTCCAATATTGTTTTGCAATGCCATTTTCGATCAACATTTTTCCATTTCATTGTATTTGATTAAAATATCGATTGAGTACCACAGAAGAATACTTGGCAATTGACGATCAATCTTTGTCATAAATCGTACGTTATTTCGAATTTTTACAATATCTTTCAACACGTAATAATAACACCAAAAAATTACTTATTTCTTGAACTCTTTTTCTTACAATTGGCATAAAATGACTTTCAAAATTGCGCGATCTCTCGCCAAAAGAAGAAAAAAAAAAAACCACGCATCTCAAAGACAAGACCTCTCCTCCTTTCAACCTCCATTGATACGAAACGACGGAAGCGTGTATACCATCATCATCGTGGCTCGATACGTATCGTGATACGTGTCGTCACTGCTATTTTGCGCGAGCTGTGTAATCTGGTCACGGTAGCACAAAGGAACTGTGGCAAAGTCGTCGATACGTTTCGAAAGGTCGTTCGGTGTATTAATACCGGGGATATCACGGCACTCGAGCATGAAACGTGATAATCTGCCGATAACGAACGGCATGATTGCGCGTGTGACGCGATTGGATCGGTTTCGAAGCGCGAGGTTCGATTGGAGGAGGGGGAGGGGAAAAAAAAAAAAAAAAAAGAGAGGAGAAAAAAAGGAGAAAAAAAAAAAAAAGAAAAAACGCAACGAAGGGAGAGCAGCTCGATTTTTTGGCAGCTACGAAAATAATAAAAATAGTTTTTCCACCGCGGTAATGGAATCTGATGCTGGCAACGGGGGATCCCGTATTAATAGCCCTTCGTATTTTTAGTTAACGAAAAATACGGCATACAAATCTGTCGGTTATTGTTTCGAGCGTGTTCGCGCGGAAAAATTCGACTTGTCGTTGTGGAACGATGATAGAAACGCGAATATTTAGGAGATGGATACGTCGATGAGAACAACGGGGGATTGTTTCACTGTTGTAATTATTAGTAAATATTGAAAATCGTGTAACTTTCTTTTCTTTTAATTGCTAAAATTTGTATAAGTTTATTTATTTTCGTAAATTTGAAACAAATGTATCATCGTAGATATCAATGAACATAGATTTGAACATCGATGATTTTAGCCAATTTACATCGGATACGTAACTTAAGTATCCTTAAAGAATATAAGATAATTCGATCTTTTGCATATATTATCGAATCGATTAATCTTAACTCCCTCTTCAATCTTCGGGCCAATACGTATTTAAATGTTCGATAATTAATGCAACAACATTGATTTCTTTACACTTTATTATAAATTTAAATCAGCATAAATATTTCGTTCAATTATCTTTCTTTCTAATCTTTTATTCCATCATCAGAATATAAAGAGTATCGAAGAAACGTTTTTCGATGCTTCGGTTAATTGCCTTCTTACTTTTTTTTTATTATTTATTGAGATTAACGAACGAAAATTTGTGAACGAATCGAAAAGAATGAGAGAAACGAAAGAGAGAAACAAGAGAGAGGCAATTTGACAAGAGTAAGAATAACTTTCAGCCGGACAATTATTCCCTTTATTCCATCCTTTCACACACCTGCTCGAGCAGAAAAGAGAAAAGAAAGGAACGAGTGATAAGCTCGTCTTACACTGGCAACGACTCTCTCCACGGGTCAACATTCTCGCGAGCGAAAAGCGTGGAATCCCCGGTGCCTCTCGTTCCGCGCTATTCTCGTTTCACAACGCGCGCGTTTCAGGACGTCTGGTTTCCACGATTTCTGCTCCATTCGCTGGTTCACCGCTTGTGCTCGGCCAGGATTAGTCACGTTATTTGCATTCGAATCGTTGCACTTAAATTATTAACCGTCGTGTCTTTGATTAATTCCAAGTGTCTCCTCGAGTTTTCCCATTCCTTCTCCTCCTCCTCTTCTTCTTATCAATCGAATCGTTTCACGACGGAATTATTTTATGGAAAAATATTTTTAGAAAATTCAATCCTCCTGGAAATAGCGAAGAAACGTCGATATTCGACATATAATTCGACATATCGATCGAAACTTCTAAAGGATCTACTCGTTTTTACCTATCCAACGTTTTAAACTTGTTCAATCTTAAATACCACGTATCGTTACTTTGATCTCGAATAAAAAAAAGAAAAAAAAAAATAAAGAATTATTCTCTCGTTCCTTGGAACAACCAACGTATTCGGATGACGAGATACACAAAGTTACGATATAATCTTGCATTTAAAATTCACAATTGTATCCGTAATACGACGAACACAAAAATTTTTTAACGGAACAACTGTAAAAGAAAAAAAAGAAAAAGAAAAAACAAACAAACCACAATACACACGCGATCTCTCGAGCTGAATCGATCAAGGGGAATAATTAGTTATTAATAGAACGGTCAGTCAATCATGGTCACATGATAATTACGCATAGCAACAACAAACGTACTTCATAACCAGCCTCGCTGGTTGCCACGCTCTCGATATCGATCGTTCGCTTCGAATTACCCGTTAATCGCAATATCACCGATCGATCGCTCGATTTACTCGCTCGATTCTGATTTATATTAGCGTGCCTCGATCGTCTTTATCCACGCTCTTTAATTTTAATTACCCGAGGACTCGTGACTCGTTGCTCGATCGTGCGCGCTCCCATCGATCGCGTCGACCGCTCTTTTTTTCTTTCTCTCGCCCCAGCGCATTCCCCTCCCTCCTGCGGTGCACGTGTCGTCGTTCGATGAATGCGAAACCTGGATGCCACCATTCGCGATCATTTCGAGGCTATTTACGAGCCGGTGGGTAATTAGTCTCAAGGTCACGCTAGTCGTGCATGCACAAATCCGATCGGGTATCGCGGCGCACTTATCGCGACGAATCAGCTGAGAGATACAGCTCTGCTTGGCGGATAAGAAATGTCCGAATGTTGGAGGATTCGTTCTCGATTTTATTATTCGTGGAAGAAGTAAACGAAGGAATCGAATTTCAATTGTAAATCAGAAATGTTTATGAATTGAATTAATTATGAATTTTATTATAACTATGGGATATGTATTATTTTACGGTGATGAAAATAATATTTTAAAGAACGTCTGGCCGCGATTTTAATCGATAGAGATCGAGAGAAGGGGAAAGGAAGAAGATTTGAATGGATTTTTTTTCGAAAATTCCTTGCTTGGAAAGAAAGAACCTTAAACGGTTCGGAGATAAACCGTTTCTTTACGCAACGAGGCAAAGGTACACGCGCCGACTCTTATCGGTTACGCGTCCCGTAAAGATCCGGGAATTTGTTTATTAGCTCGCAGCCGCGCTGAGAATAGTATCCGAGAGCATCTCGCCACTCGAGAAATCTACTAAACCCGGGATAAAGGTACCTGGCGACTGTTCAGATTGGGGATCTTTACGCGTGGTGTTAAATCGATACGAGGCCCGCTCATTGTCAGACTCTGTCTCTTATCTCGACGACTCGGCTCACGTGAAAGTATCCGAGTGTACGCCGGCTGTAGAAATGTTAAACAATAAAAATACACGCGTTAAATTTTCGAAGATAATTTTATAATTACCGTGGTATGGATACGTAATATACATCCTAAGCACTCCGTCATAAACTCTTCTCGTAGAAACGCTTACCCTTTGCACTCCTAAGGCCAGCAAGTATTGTCCAGCCATTTACAAGCGTTTTATTCTTACGGCTAGTGTTATTACCTACAGTTTATCATTGGCAGTTGACTGCGAGCGTGTGGTCAAATTGCCTCAAGTGCAAAGGGTTAAACAGTAAAAAATACGTGTGTACAAACTTCAAGTTTCGAAGATAATTTTATAATTATTGTACAGGATAGGTATAGGTACATAAAATATATCTTAAGTGCTCCATCACCGAGCACTCCATCCGCGTTAATTCTATAATAGAGTATTCATTGAAATAGGTGAAGGATCGAATAATTTGATAAATAAACGAAACGTGTGGAAAGTTTCTTTCGGAAAATAATATTTGCGGAAAATTAAGGGTCAAAGGGTCCATCGGTCTGTTTCAACCGATCATTCGTACCAATCAAACTTAATTAATAAGTTGACGCGATTATCACGATTTGTTGGTCGAGATTGAGGAATTGGAATACGCATCTTGACGAGCAACGCACGGTGAATGAAGACCGCCCGTTTTGTCGTAATTACTCGTGTTGCCCACCCACCACCTGTACACTTGGAGCTGTACACACGCTCATTCACACCGGTCATTGTTACACCGTGTGTACACGGCCGGTTGTGCAAAGTTGGTTCGCGGCGTGAATCTGCGTGGGCCGCGAAGGACGCAGCCGGAGCCAACGACTTCATTTGTTATCGACCTCGTAGGAAAGGTCCGCGAAGGAAGGTTTCCCTCCACCTCCTCCTTCCCTCCCTCACGGTGCTTTCACCGTAAAAATATCGAGTCCTTTTTCGGTCTTGCGTACACGGCTCTCTAATATTTCAAGGGGAACTGGTTCTCAGCCCGGGGGAAGGTAGAGGAGGAATTTTTCCCTCCTCGTTGATAGAGAAGAAGTGAAAAATCGGCGAACAGAAGGGAGAAGATGGTAGAATATCGTTCCGTTTAGAGTGAGTATTCAATCTCGGGAAAATATCTAAGGAAAAATGGCGTCCTTGTTAAATTTTATATTTGTAAAAAGTTTAATATTATTCTTGAAAGTTATATTATAGAAATTGAGATACTTTATGCAAAATATTCGTACGAAATAAAGAAATAATTTCAAATGTATAATTCGATAATAGGGAGAATATGAAACTCGACTTTGTCAATGAAAACATCCATACGCGGATCGATGCAGTTAGCCACGCGTGAATTCATTTGTAAAAAAAAAGAAAAAGAGAGAGAGAAAATTTTATTGCGTGGTAAAAAAGAAGAAAAACGCGTAATAATCGAGTTTAATTGGCAAAGTCCATGATGGGAAATTTGTCGGGGCGGACAATTTTGATGCGATCCACGCCGATGTATTGTACTTTGTACTTTTTATTTTTTTCTTTTTTTTTTTTTTTTTTTTTTTTTTATCATCGAATTTTTTCTGTGTATTCTGAATGTTCAATTTACGGAGAAACAATGGTCGATAGTTATCGGAATATTCGCGGAATATTGTAGATGGTTCGAAGGGAAAAATAAAACCCGTATATACGATGTAAACGAATTTTAATTTCCCCATGGGCTGTAACTTTATTCAATCGCGTTGTTTCGGCTATTTTCGCGTAACGCCAAAGCAAACGCAAGTATCGACGTTTTTCAATGCTGCCTATATGGAAGTTGTTACACAACCCCCTCCCTTCCCCGGCTCGAGGTAATAATATCGAAGCTCGAAATATCTGCGATACATATTCGATGATACGAGAAAAAGAGGGGGGGAAAAAAAAGAAAGAAAAAAAAAAAAACACGAAAGATTTATAAGCTCGATATTTTAACGTATTTAATTCCGTATTTTATCCGGTCAGAGTTAATTAATAAACATACACACATATACAAAAGAAAGAAAAAAAAAGGAGAAAGAAAATCGGGTATAAATTTTATATGAAAATACGATCGGTGAGCTCTCTCTCTCTCACCGATAAAAGCGAAAATTCCTGATATTAAATTCTACCATTAACTTACTCACCTAATTACTTTCATGGAAACAACAAAACGCGATCAACATATTAATCCTCTCTCACGATTATACAATTCTCCATGATTATTCGCGTTTTGATACATTTCCCTCGAGAGTTTCCAATGCAATGCATGTTCGATTTTAACGCGGCATTAAAAAAAAAAAAAAAATCGAAAGGGGTTCCCCTCCTCGGCGGATATCAACTTTCCGAGAGAAGTGTGCGAGAAAGTATTTATCAAGCGAAAATATCCTCTTTACGCTTATTCTTGGAAAGGATTCGTGACGTGATCGCGTATGCGTCATTCGCCTATAACAGAATCGCGGCCATAAATATCGATAAGTATCGATGATATCGTTAAAATATCAGTGATAAAAAAAAAATTTTAATTTATCGCGTGTTAATAACAAACTTTTTGAATAAGAAAAAAAAAAAAAGAAAAGAAACTATCGCTTCTTTTATCCGATATTAACGATATCTTAACGATATTATCAATCGATAATCGATACGTCGTTATGCGTCATATATGCCAAATGATGGAATACATCGAAATTTGGCACGGATAAGGGATGGGATGGGCGAGGAGTCGGTCGAGGGTGGTGGTGATACACGCGTGCGGTCAGGAAACGAGCGGCGATACTTTGGTAATGCGTTTCGTTCCCGCCACGGTTATCTCGAACGTGTAATCTTATCCCCGATCTGTAAACACCGAGAGATAAGTACCGGTGGATAAGCGGTTACAGGTGGTTCTCCTCGTTCTTCCTCTCTTCCTATCTTCTTCTTTCTCTCTTGGCTTACCCCCTCCTCTTCTCCTTCCCTCCTTCTCGCTCTGGTTAGCCTCTTCCCCTCCTCCTTCTCCTCGCCGTCTTCATTCGGTACACAACTACGCCGCTATACACCACTCTTCTTGATTTCTAGCTAGATGTATAGCAGGTATAGCTTGTTCCGGCGAACGAACGGCGTACTCCGATTCAGAGTGGATAACGGGAAGCCTGTTAGGTTGTATGCGCATCGGGTAGATGAAACTGGTTCTAGTCGCTGGTGTTCCTTCGATTTTAAACGCAGATCTTTTTCCTCCCCCTTCATATTTGAAATTCGAATCGGGGATGATGATGATGATGATGATGATGATGATCTTCGTTTCGTTCGAGGGAGAACGAAAATCGAGGGATAGCGATAATTCTTTCCTCGAGATCCAAGGAATTGGAGGAATATAAAATCTGACTTTTTCGATTCACGGATGATTAAATATTGTTATTAGATCGAATTATATTCGTAATTGTTGCGTAATCGCAACGCTTGTCGAAGAATCAAAACTTTCTCGGGAATTGAAGTGAATTGAAGAGACAGGGAAGGACAATCGAGTTTGTTATTCCTCGGCCGATTATTCCACGAAATACGAGCGCGGGTCGGTAGACGCACGTGGAAAACACGGGTATTTTCGTTGGTGTATACCGCAACGCATCGCTATCCTAATCTTAGAATATCGTTCGGCGCGTGGCCTCGTCTTTGCGAAGAGCGGCTGCAACCGCGGCGACCGCGGTATTTCAAAAAGAGCAAAATTCAAATTGGCGGCTATTTCGTGGCGTTTTTCTCTCCTTTCCCCCCGTCATATCCACGCTCCCTCCTCGCACGAGTGCACGCGTTCCTTCTTCGCGTGCATATACGCGGACGGCTATTGGCTACCCAAAATGCCAAATACGATAGAAATACGCAGGTTTTAAAATTCTAAGCTTTTGATCTTAGCTTTATAATTACGAGTTAATCAACGCTCACAAACGTGTTAATGGGATAGAGATTATATTTTTTGGATTGTACTGTTATTCGATGATATTCGCTTTTAACAATTTATTATTTGTGCTTCGTAATATAAACTGATTTTTCCATGACATTTACATTTGACGGCATTCCATATTTTAATAACTTATTATTTTAGTGATATTTTATTATCCATCTCATAATTATTTAATTTTCTAAAATAAAAGTGTTCGAACACTTTCGTGAGCTATTGTATTTAAAGGTTAGATTTAATTATACAAATGACATTAGATTAGAATGTTCGAATTGTTTAAAATTATCGCCCATTTCAATTTTGCGGAAAAATAATGAATATCCGAATGCATCGCAAAAACACAACATGCTTGAATAAATTGTTCTGATTAAAGGAGGCGCAGTGATAACACACTCGGTCGTAAAAAAATTTTTTACAAGGAAATTCATTTAGTTTTAAAATTCTGATTTTAATGAAAATTTGCGCGGAATATAACACGTGTCGTTCGCAGAAACAACTTTTGTCGATGGAAAATCCCCTTCGGGAAATGAAATCAACCCCGCAATGTTCCGGATATTTGCTAATTTAAAATTTTGCTCTATGATGTTTCGTAAAAAAAAAAAAAAAAAAAAAAAAGAACCTCTTCATTTTCTACAATAATCCTTTCGCGAAATCTCGTTAAAGATAAAAAGAAAAAAATTGTTAATTTAAAGAATAAAAGAAAAAAAAAACGTACCATCAAATACTGTCACGAGCGTATACGTATATTTACCACATACTTGCATACCGCTCTCGCAACGGCAGCCCAGTAGACGCTATAGCCCGAGAGACAGCGTAGTTGTGTGGTGTAACGCGCTACTTTAGGGTCAACGCATTGCCAAGGTGGCGGCCATGTGGCACGTTCTGGCGCATGGCAGAGCGCTTGCGTGCACACTCGACCCGGCTTATCCTTGATTGGCCGCCTCATCGTGTGTGCATACATCGCAGCAGCGTGCTACGCTTCTGCACTCACCGCTATTATTAATCCCTTTAAGGGGCTATCCCCAAAATCGACGAATTCGAGTCGATTCTCCCTTTTTCTCTCTTCCTCTCTTCCCTATCCTTTTCTTTGATTTTTTCTTCGTACTCGTTCCTCTCCGTCTTTGTTTTGCGGTTTTTCGGTAATTCGAAACGGGATCGCGATCGTCTTGCGGAGCGAACTGGTTCGTTTACGAGAGAGTGGTCGATTTGTAGAGCACACCGCGTTCCGTGCTTTCTCTTTTCCCAGTTTTATACACTCGGTGTTGCTCGTGAATTGTTTAACCTGTTGCCTCCAAGTTTCTTTTTTTTTTTTTTTCTTTTTTTTTCCCCTTCCCCCTGTAGATATTTTGGGATTAAAGAGATTTCGCGATCGAATCGACTTGGTTTCTTTTCGCATCGGTGATAATGGATTTATGGTTCGAGCTCGTTTAACACATATGTACGCTCCTTTTTGGCGGCTCGTTTTTAAAATACGTTTATATCCGACGTGTTAACTTGAATTAAGAGTTGAAAAAAAAATTGTATAATGATTTATATAAAGTATATTCGTGAAGTTAGCGTAGGTTGAATCATTTTTTCTTTTTTTTTTCTTTCCTTCGAAAGATACGCTTGGAAGGAGTTAACGTGTTCCGGTAATTGTAAAGGAAAAAAAAAGGAAACGAAGCTAGAATATGAAGAAGGATACGAAGGATAAACTTTTAGAAACGAATAACACCGTGCGTTGATTATTTTTTAATAGAGAAGTTTGGTTTAAAGTCGAAGGAATATCGAATTGGAAGTAATTTATATTTCTGCTTACACTTCGGTTAGCTGGTAAGGATTAATTCAACTTCTGCTGACGCCACTTGGAATACTGCCGAGTCGACATACGTTCGTTGCAAAATAGTGTTAACCAATTTCTCGTTTTCCTTCCAACGCTGCGAATTCATTTCGTTCACCGTGATATACGACACCATTAATAAATAACAGTCTTTCGTCGTTGAAAAATATATTGCAATAAAACTATATATCAATCACAATTTTCATATAGTGTTTTAAAAAATTGAATATATATAAAATTTACTATGCTTATCATAATATATATTACATATTTAAAAATATATATATATATATATATATCACATTTACATGTACGCAAATGACAAAAAATATTCCATGTATAATTATATATCGATTTAACAATCAGAACAGAATCCTGTCAAAAATATCGAAAAATGTATATATCGATTATATGTGTATGTCGATCACAATTTTCATATAGTGTTTTAAAAATTGAATATATATAAAATTTGCTAATCCTTATCATAGTATATATATATATATATATATATATATCACATTTACATGTACGCAAATGACAAAAAATATTTCATGTATAATTATATATCGATTTAACAATCAGAACAGAATCCTGTCAAAAATATCGAAAAATGCGTTTAGCGATAATGTAGAATCGATAACGTGTCTCCTGATCGCACACACGATCGTGTCATAAACGCTAATACCGCACAGTACCATATCCGCCTGATCGATGCTCACTTCAACCCGGTCGTAAAATATAATTTACACGAACGTTGCCTCCATAAATTGATTAATCGTACACGTAGCTTTCATAGCCTCCCTCGATCCATTTATCGACCGAGATAGGCCTCTCTCTCTCTCTCTCTCCCTCGCGGTATCGTGAAACTTTATCGGCTTTAAAAACGAAATTCTCGTGTTCCAAAGCCGGTGGTAACTTCCGCGGCGCTTAACCTACATATGTTTGAACGGGGTTTATAAGCGGTCGTATACACGCCTGTTCAATCCCCGACCACGTGGATGCACGTGCGGCTGTCGTCAACGTGACTTTCTAAAATCGTTAAGGGATAAATGTGCGTGCCGAATCGGGCATTGTGCGCGGCCTGTTACCTAAGCCTTCCTCCCCGGGAAGGAAAGTGGAGAGTGCCGATTTACTCTCCGCTGCATTCTTAACCGGAGCCTCGTATATATGGGGGAACGTATATATGGGGAGCTCGTTTCCAAAACTCTCCGTCGGATCTCTCCGTTGATTTATTGACGTGGCGGTTTTAAACGAGGGAATCTGGTGAGCGAGCAGGTCCCCAATGTTCTGGTTATTTCGTTTCGTTACAGGGCGCGGCCGAATATTAGGCGTAGGCGTAGGGAATAGGATGATTTCTCGTGAAAGAATGAGCGTGAGTGTAATCCAGGCTGTTTATTCCTTTATTTTTTGTACCATGGAATCTGTGTTGCTCGATTATTGGAATCAGTATAACGATTGATTAATGTATAAGTTAATACATTTTGTGTAATTAGCAGTGATATTTATATTTAATAAGCAATTTTTGGGTAAGAACGTGTACGCTTCTGATAAGTTCGAATAATTGACGCTCTTAATGTAAAATATTCTAATTAATTATCCAGTGTGTACAAAAGGAGAGTCTATTTTTTAAAGTAAAGAATTTAAAATTGTAAAATAATAAGTTATAAACAATACAAGTAAACTCTTTATCTCTTATTAAAAGAAATGGAATAAAATGTTTATGGGCGAGAAAGATGAAATTATTTTTTCCCGTTTTCCATTCCCTTTTGTTTCTTGACACGCGAGTCGTAGTAAATTCGCGTTTATTCTACGCAATGGAAATCAATCTCATCGGTTTGATCGATCTCATTTCGGATGTTCACCGGTCGAATGAAATCTTTTTCACGGATGTATTAATTAACTCGAGTATTCGAGCGTTCATCAAGTTCCAACGTAGCGAGGAATTTTTCGAGTTCCCCTGAATTAATTCGACGATTTCGCTCGCGAGAAAAATAGAGCCCAATTATTGCAAGAATTATTTCCACGAATATTTGCGTAATACGTATGCGTTTTATATATTGTAATTTTTCCAATCAGAATTTACGATCTTTAGAATATATATTTTCGCAGAAGGGAAAATTATCACGAGAATTTCATTTTCACGAATATTTTATCATTATGTAAACCAAATATAATATTCGCATCGTTCGTTTATCTTCAATCGAGCTTCAATCTATATAATTTTTAGAATTCACAAATGATTCACAATAAAATATAAAACGCATAATATTTATAATGTATCTAGCAATGATTCGTTTCCTTTATCAAATTTCCAATTTGACAGACCATCATTTCATCCCACTTATCGAATGCATCGTCGAGTCGAACGTCTCTCGGAACACGCACATTTGTTTCCAGCAAATCGTGGCCTAATTTTCCTACACGCTTTCCTTTCCTTCCTTAGCACGCCTCCAAATGAAATTCGATCAAGGATCAGAGGATTCGAACGGAGGACGTCGAATCCTCGGGTCACGAAAATCCGTTTCGATTCTAAATTGGGTCTGGATCGAGTAAGGGATCCGATAAAAAGGGCGAGGTGGATGGTGAGGCGATGACCCCCGGCGGGATCCACCATCCTCTTAAAAAGAATCGTAACGTTACACATCCGGATTTGCGTACCGTTACGTGGGATTGCCCCGACAATAGGGCCGTGTGAAAGCGGCCGCCACGAGTCGAATTGTTATCTGTTGCGGCTCGCAACTTTATCTATGTTGTCGTAACGGAATATACCCACGGTGCACGTGGTTGAGACGTTCGTTCCGCGATATATAAAAGCGGGCCGGATTTAAAGTGGTCATTTAATTTTATCTCGAGATCGGTGTACAAGAGAGATCCCCTTTTACCTGGAACCCTTTTGTTCAAATTGGAAACCGTATTGCTCGCGACTGTCCCACTTTTTCCACGTAAGAGGTATTCATAAGAGGCATATTATTTGAATAGAATACAAAGCGTCGTATCGTTTCGAGTAATCAAGAATATATTTTAACAGTATATATGTTACATGTGTATGTGTGTGTGTGTGTGTGTATGTATATGTATGTATAGATTTGTGTCTATAAATAATTCTATTTGTTGCCACGGGGTGCACAAAGGAAGGGGTACAAAGGAAGGCAAAAATATAAATACGAATGGTTCGGCAATTGAAAGATTCGTGGATATTAAGGAAATAGCTCTTTTTTCCCTTTTTTTTTTTTCTTTTTTGTTGTACCATTTCACGTAAAAGACGCGTCTCAGGGAAGCTTGGCAAGAGGAGAATTAGCTGCAAAGCTAATCTCGGTAATTTTGCAACGCTATTGTGTTTCGTACGTTTGGTGCCGCAATCTTGAGGCAATCTTTTTTTTTTTTTTTAAAAAAAATCTTTCGCGAGTATTTCGTTTCGATGTACAAAATACGTTCCATCTCTCCTCTTACGATTATATATATACTGAAAGAAAGAAAGAAAAGAAACGATGAAAAAGATTAAAAATAAAATATTAGAAAAAGAAGAATCAACGAAATAATAAAGACAACCGTGTTACCGTTTCAATTTTCATTTCACGAATAACGAATATATAAATAGCATAGCTGTTAAATCATCGCGATCCCGCATGCATTATTCGTCATCATCATTATCATCATCCGTGGCCCCCTGTCATCGACCATCCGTGTATCGCAACAACCGACGTCGTTCCCATTCCACTCTTTTCTTTTCCTCCCTTTCATCTCCAAAGTAATCCTTCCATTTTGCCCCTCTCTTCCTCCTCCCCCCGCCTTTCTTTCGCATATTCTCTCTCCACTCCTCCTCCCCCTCCTCCTTTTCAATGGAGGAGGAAGAGGAGGTGGTCTCCATCGCCGATCCTCCAGTCCTTCGATTCCATTTCCGCGTCTCTCCAATCACCGATCCACCGAAGTGGAACGCGATATACCGTCGCTTAATCATCTCTCGCTCCCCCCTCCCCCTTGTTTCCCTTTCTCTGCCCGTTTCCTCTTCCCTCCTCCCCCTCCCCTTCTTCCGCTACCTATAATCCCTCGTTACCTCCCCTCTCCTGCTTTTTCCTCCACCTTCTCCCCCTCCCTTCCTCTCTCTCTCTCTCTCTCTCTCTCCCTCTTTTCTCCCCCCTCTCCGCGCAAAGTTTTCTCTTCTCGGAGCGGCGGAGAAGGACCCGACTAACTGGATGTTGCCCTCCTTAGCCTTAGCTTCTGGCGCGGAACTTCCATTTAATTAACCGGCAACTCGTGCCGCGATACTTCACTATCGTCTCTCGTCGCTTATCCTCGTTCATCTGCGACGTCTTCTGACGACGACGAGAAAGTTTAACGCGAGAAGAACCTTTTTGCTCTCTCTCTCTCTCTGTCACTCTGCCTCTCTTTCTTCCTCTCTCTTTGTCCTCGTTGAGGGGAGGGGGAGCAGGATGGTTACAGTTTGTTACCGTGCGTGCAAGGAAATCTGTTCTCGCCGAGAAACGCTTTGTACGACGGACACGCGCTGTTTACTGTTGCGCGCTCGTGAGAGGGGAATTAATGGTTCGACAAATGCGTTGGATTATCGAAGTAGCCTTGCTTAATTATTTATTCGTTTGTATTGTAAGATGGACGATAAATTTTGATTATAGATTATTCGATCTCTTGCGAAATTTTATATAATTTTTTTGTACATCTTCTCATCCATTTTGATCCATTTACGACGATTCCCATTGTTTTTCATAAATCCAGGATACATTTGTAATTATATTAATCGCATAGGATATTGAATAAATCGTGTTCGTATAAATAATAATCGGTTAATGGATAATTCTGTTGAAAACTTGACACGTGGAAACCATCGTTTGCACATTCGCCACGGATGTAATGTATGTAATATATGATGCTCGATATAAGGCCCCCCCGTTTAATAGAACGATTAAAATTCTTTGATCGGGCGAATCTTTCGGTGGCCGAAGCGTGAGGCGAATATCGAATTCCGTTTCAATCTGCAACGCCAACGGCGAGAGAAGGGTATTTTAACGACTGGCCATGGTTCGACGGCGAAAGGGAACGAGGAAACCGGGTCGTACAACAGCATCCGTACCGGGACGCATCGCTCTTTTTCACCCTTTTCTTTCGATCCGTGCCCTGGAAACTTGTCGCCATTAACCTTCCATCGTCATTTCTTCTTTTTTTTTTTTCTTCTTTACTCTTTGCTACACCGTCTCTGCGAATTATTTTCTTCGATCTCTCATCCTTCCCCCCTCTCTCAATTTAAAAAACTCGATGTTCGGAGGAAAACGAAAATTTTTTATTAGAAAATGAATCTCTGAAGTTGTATTAGTAATAGTATTGGATCCTTCATACAATAATACAATAATAATCGCGAATAAAACGTGGAATAGCAATAATGCACACGTTAAATGCCACGTGAAAAACGTTAGTTGAAAACTTGGCATGTTAATTATAGTTCTTAATGGTTGGAAATGTTGATTATGACTGATCGTGTTGTGCCAGACTTGTGTTATGTTTTGTAACCGGAACGTAGCCGTTGTTTGATATTTCGGCTGGTCAACAATTAGCGGTGCAATATACAGTAGGCATTAAAGTGTTTGCATAGGTACCATCTAGGAACTGGCCACGCTGTTGATACGAGTAATTTGAAGCCGATCTAGCGTTATAGATCCTCGACTGGCCATTAATGGCCTGCAAACATTATAATCGGGGATGATTAGTAACGAAGTGCTAAGTCAAGACCGCTAGCGGAACTATCTCAATTCTATTACATTTTTGTTTACATTTCAGTACAATTCATATACTATTATAAATAACACAATCATAATATATCTTTCTAAAACGATTCAATATTTTTCTTTCTTTATTTTGTGTCCCTTTATCTCTTTTGTATTTCTCGGTATTATTCTAATGAGTCAGAAAATTCGCATAAACGAGTATTCTGATTTATGGATCCATGGATTCTTGAGATTCCATATATATATATATTCCTTCGTATCGATACTTATATTTTTCCTAAATTTCAAGATGACTATTATAATTTTCTCTACATTGTCGGTCATTTTTTTCCCAAATTTAAATAAGCAGATCAGTCATCTCCATATTTTTTTTAGTAGACCACTGAAATTCTGTTGTTAACGACATTGAAAAAGCTCACCCCCTTTACGAAAAAAACGATGCACAGTTTCTCAAAATTTTCCCTTCACCGTGTCTTCATCGATTTCTAGGAATTCCAATGCATCGTGCTCGAGTTACCGTAGAAAAATTCCCCCTGAAACCGCGACTGTCCTCCCTCCCTCCCTTCGTCTCCCTCGACTTTACTATGTCGAAAATAAAGGGAAAGGCTTCCTTGCCGTAAGCCGATCGATGAGAAACAAGTTAAAACTCCGAAAACGATCTTCCCTTAACGATCGTCTCTTACGCAATTTCCTCCGTTTTTCCACCGTTTTCCCTTCCCCCCTCCCCGCTTCGGATAGACGAGCGTTCCTCCTCGAGTGAAAACACTGGCTCTGGCTACGATCAAACGGTGGATAAATATAGACGCGGAGTACCTCGCCGACGACGATGAACAGGCTCCCTGGCTGCGCGTATATATCCAGCAATTATACGACAATTAGAAAGCAAGGACGCTTGCTTCGCTCGCACTTGAAGGTGTCGACGATACGATGACGGTTCGGTGGGATGAGTTTCCATTGTTCACAGTCGATGACTATTGATATTGTTATCCATGTAATCGTCGATAATACGTTCTTTTCTTTTTTACATGGTGTATCGTATTAATCCTTTGCCTTATCTAATCTCACTTTGGAGAAATGCTGGATTTTAATTTTCGCCTCTAAGAAGATCTAGGAATCGCGAAGGGCGGAGAGGAAATTCTGAGAAATTAGATTTAGAGATTTAGAATTTTTCTTAATCAGAGAAATGCGTCAAGTGGTGTAAGGGAAGGGGTTTTTGTAACGATAAGATTGAAGATTTCGATTGTTCAAAGTATTGTTATAATAATACGTTGAGAGGTGATTGATAACGATTATCGACGATATTTTCGATATTCATTCAAAGTATCGTCAAGAATCGAAATGGATTCGAAGCAGATTATATTACAGGTTTTCAATAAAGTGTATTTATTTTCGTTTCAACTTATCGTGTCTCGATAACTTTGAATAAAAAGAAAAAGAAGAAGAAGAAGAAGAAGAAGAAATAAAGTAGTAAGAATCTCAACAAAGTTTTTTTCCTTAATTTATCTCTTATCTCGATGTATTAATGTCTCTGTCCATTCTACTTTCTCTTTGCTTCCTCACCTCTTCGCCACGTGTTTAACGAGCTTCCACGGAATTCAAGGGATACCGTTTGCTGGTAAACAGTGGCGTTAATGTTATCAAAAGTGCGGTGTTCACGATAATGGTGCCACGAGTCGTAACTTTGATGATGGCCTGGCTTTAATGCAGTCGAAACGATGACTTTGTTAAAACTTTGTTAAAAGATAGCGTCCCGTTTAGTAGTTTTTGTAGCCGTTCGAAATAAATTGCAAATGCAAAATAACCGAAATGGAGTTGGAAAATTCGTGGCGTCAACAAAGAAGGCCTGTTGTTGAAAAGAAATTTACATCTCTGTGTCGCAACGGATATATGATGAAACGACTTTTAGTAGAAGTGGTTCTTTGAAACAGGTTTTTGGATTGAACGGATCCCTGCTAGGAATACGCGAAATATCTCGACTCGATATTCTTTTAACATCATTAGAATATCGAGTTAAAGATAAATTGATTAAATAAATAAGATTATTTTGCTTGTATTTATCTGAAATTTATAAATTCGTAGGAAAAGTTTCGTAACAGCTTCGATTAAGTTTAACGTTGCGATTGTCTTTTGGCAAATCGTCCATTTCTGGCTTATTTTTAATATCATCGTGACGTTACGAATTTCACGTAGCGTGCACACGATCGTGATTCATCAAGGTCGTTGTTGCGTGGATTAATATGTGCCTAGCAACGAATCCATACGTTTCTCGACGAGTTTCAACGAGACTAGCTCGACTAGAAGACTAATAATAATAGATAAATTAATCAATCAGCGTGGTTTAAGCTTAATTTTAAATAAATTCACTCAGAAATTACTTAGATAATCTTCTTCGAACGAACGACATTTCGATCCATAATATTTCACAATACGTACAATCAATTGCTCAAAGAACCTCGTATTACCATAAATCATCGAAACGTTGAAAATTTACATTGACGAATCCTCGTCGTGTTTCGAATTTCCCGCGCAATCCGAAACCGATTTTCACCGATATCGTGGAAACGATCTGCCGTGAATAATGAAAATTCACGGGCGGCTCGAAATCGCGAGTCAATTCGAATTTCGAGGGAGCGATAACATTGTTTTAACCCGGGATAAAAATTGAATTCGAGCCGCGTGATTCCGCGGAATCGAAGTTTAATTTTTGGCCGAGATACGTACACACACACACACACACACACATGTTAACAGCGTGTACGTGGATAGCCTCGAGGCTTCCACCTCGATATAAAATAATTAATCAACGATCCTGGATCGCATGCCATCACGAGAATACTACGCTCTCCTTTTCCTCATCGTTCGAGCATTAAAATTTCAACGGGTACGCATCGATTTTCCTTCCCTCCATAGATTAAAACGTAATCGAAACCTGATTCCTAATTTTTTTGGTATAATTATATTCGTGCATCGAACAATCGATTAAACAAATTATTTGCCTCTGATAGAGATTCGTCTTGCGAATAAATAAACGAATGAAACGAATTCTTAAACCGCGATTCGTTATTTAATTGTAATGTGAATTGTGATTCAAAAGATCTGCACATGGGATACATTTCTTTTGAGAAGATGAATTTTATTTCAGTGAATCGAAGATTAGAAATCTTGATCCAGAATTAATATTTGTTTTACTCTAAGCATTCCATTTTATATAACAATTACGCGTTGATGATAAGTAGGTAACGTTTTTTCCACGTCACTTTGTTTACCAATCATTTAAAAATTTAAAAATTAACAGCGAATCAGAAACGTAATTTTATATCAAATCAAACTCAATAACATCGATTCCCAGCAAATTTTATCAATACTTTTTTTTATCGTACGCAATTCAATCTCCATCGTCGAAAAAGGATACTAATAAACCATCTCTTCTAAAAAAAGGAGCACAGATAATCGTATCGATCGGAGATGCTCGGCGCCCTCAAATATTTACCGATATCGTCCTGCATCGCGTCCTCCCGTATCCAACGATATTTCCACCGATTAAAGATCCCGACGTGTGCGCAGCGCCAACAAGAGGGGCGCGTTTAAACGCGTGACGGGGTTACAGAGATCGAGTTTTCACGGATCGAAAGGGAAATGATCGGAAGAAATCTTCGAAAGAAGATAGCGATTAATTAAATTGAATCGCGAAATGCTCACCAGGTCAGGCCAGGAAATACCCAATGAAGACGTACATTAACAAATTAAAGTGCCTTTTCGTTCGAGATATCCCTTGGACACTTGCCAGTCTTCCGGCCGGCTTCAAAAAAACCGGCTTCTCCTTAACCGGAGGAGGAGATCCCCTCCTCTCGTTCCGGTTCGAAATTGGAAATTGCCGTGTATTTCTTTTTTGCCCGATCATCCATCTTGTTTATTTATATGAACGACACGGTTTATATTATATTCGATACACGAGTACGTATTCGCGTGTAACTCGTGTATATATTGTGTACGAGATGAAGTAAACAACAGGAGAGCGAATACAATTGTGAATTGCGTATTGTATTATTCGCACAAAGTGTTATGGATTTCGAGAGGAATTTCAATTAGGATGTAAATAATTAAGATGTTATTTTTAATTGGAAAAAAAGTTTATATGCCGTAATAATAATTACTTTATATATCGATAAACAATAAATGCCTTCTGCAAAGCGTTAGCTCGATACATAAACAGTTTTTCTTCTTTTCTTTTTATATATAAGCGCGTTGTCGCGAAAAGGGACATTGATCCCGTTATCGGCCAAATACTGCAGATACCCAAAGGCCAAGGGGATCGATACGCGCACAACTCTGAAGAGAAACGTCTTACGATCGAAGATCCTTGTTTCACGTTTCGTTCTATTTGTAAGAATCGCGCGTTCAATAATCGTTGTTAACGAAAAAATACGTTTGCGTAATATTTTTCGAGCTTACATTTCCGTATTAATTTTCCTTTTATTTTAAATTGTCCCGTGCAATCGATACGTAGCTTTAAAACGATACGATAGTGGTTCATTTTACCAATGGGCCGACAAAAATTATGGCTCGATGAGAATCGAGGTGGTGTAAATCCACTTTGCCTCTTTGTCACTCGAACCCTGACCCGTTTCTAAACGAATGTTATCCCGGTTGTTCGGGTTATGCCCGGCCGCCTGTATCGATCCCTTCCACGCCACTTCTTACCCTTCCACCCGCTTATTTTTCCGCGGATTCTCGTCGAAACGAGACAAAAATACGCGAAATATCTTTGCTGTTTTCTTTCTCGAAAAAGAAAAAAAAAAAAAAAAAGAAAAACGCAGCAACGATGTGAATCGAATATCGTTGGAATTGTTGTTCGTGCCGTTTGTTGTTTCGATTCTTCCTTTTTTTCGGACGTTTCGATAAAATTTCATTACTCGTTCGGAAACGAAGAGATGAAAAAACGAAATTTGTCAATTTTTCCTCCCCCTTTTTTCCTTTACTCGATAAATTTCAATCCTTCCTTTCAGAAACATCTGTTCTGCGTTATTGCAAATAACGTGTAGAATTATCGGATGTTCGCGGATGTTGGTGCGTAAATTGAAACACAGAATTACAGATAAAGAAATCGGTATTTAAATATCGTAATAATACGTAAATTCTTTCCTCCCGATATTTCATATCTTATTCAAATTTTTCATAAATACTCGATCTAGCGTAATTATACTACCATTCGAAAGATAAAGTTTTTGAGAAAGAAATTTCAAATAGAAACATCGAGTCACGTATTAGACTTATTTGTAAGAGTTTGCTTGAATAATAATCAGGTGTATATACCTCAGAAGAGGCAAAGACGACGATAAAAAAAATCTCGTTGGTTATTATTACGATAAAACATCCTGTATATTCTCCCCTAAATGCACTCTTTATATAACGTAATTTTTTCAAAGTACATATTTACCTGTATTCACCTGCTCCAAAATCCAAAAAGAGTTTTAATTCAAATCGTAAAATTCTCGAATTTAAGATCGAACGTAAGGTCTTTCGTATATTTTTCGAATCTGAGAGATCGTAGAAACGATTCGAAGGAGGAGGAGGAAACGTTCGTTTCGTTCGCGAACACGATGCCGATTAAACCGTAAAACGCGAATCACGAGATGGCCAGGCCGCAAATACCGTGGACGGCGGGATAAACCGACATCGCCGGTGGGACGAGATGAATCAATAAACCACGGCATCGTGATCCCGAATGCCGAACGTTTACGCGCCCCGCCACTTTTGTCGTTTATTTTTCCGATGGAAAAAGTCTGGGAAAACACTCGATTCCTGACCGTGTCCTAGAAAAAACCGTCCCCTTTGCTTCTCCCTCCAATTATCCCTCCCTCTTCTTTCCTCTTCGCCTACATTTTCACTTCCCCCTATAACCGAGCTTATTCACTACGTTTTGTCGAAATTAATCGAAGGAACAAAGCAGACTTTGAATGAAACTGGGAAAAAGAAAAAGAAGAAATTGGAAGATCACAAAGAGAAATTTGATTTCTCTCTTCCATTCTCAATTTCTTCTCTCTTCGTTCAGATGGCTTGGATCATTTAAAACGATCTCTCTTTCTCTCTTTACTTTGAAACTCGTCTCCTCTCTTGCTCATTGTTCTCGATCCGATTTCTCGATCCGAGATTAATTGCGCTCCGTAACTGTCCACGTATTATGGAAACGCGTTATCGCCACGTCACACGTCCGAGCGTGTTGCTTGGCATTTTACGATTCGACTCGCCGATACATTACGCTCTCTTACGTAAACACCTGTGTGAGGTTTCAAGGGTGACGACGCGTCACAGGCGTGTAAAATCTCAGCAAACGACTACCTGTTCCAGAGAAATCTGGATCTAGCTCGTCCAATTCGCGGAGGCTCGCGAGATGTTGTAATTGATGGAGGAAAGTTTCCGGCAATTTTCTCTCTCTTTCTCTCTCTCTACGTACGTGCCCTTTCTTTCGAGAAGAAATTCTTATATTTCATTATGAATTCAAAACGCGAGTAATTCTTTTCTCTCTCTCTCTCTCGTGAGATTTTCCACACAATGACGATGGTTTCCAAGATGATCGGAATTATCGATAACACGCATTGCTATTTACACGTGTTGTGTAATAATATCAGGCGTTAATAAAAAGAGAATTCCTTCGTATGGCATAGTTATCCGTGTCTGATGTTTTTTTTTCAAAAAGTATTTTTTAAATATGTATTTTTTCTTTTCGCCTTTATCTCCTGCACTGTTCGTAGAAACGTAATTTTTGTCGGGTTGTCGCAACAATTTTAGAGAGAAAAAAAAAAAAAGAACTTATTCGCCGGATATATAATTCATTGAAACTTCTTCTTTTTCTTCTTCTTTTTTTCTCAAAGATAAAGAGAATTACGAAGAGTCTACAACAGGTAAGAACAAAATCGTCGAACGAAAATTGAAAGCAGTAATTCAAAACTGTGATGTATTTCACAAATACTTTGAGAGCACGAAACCTCAACGAACCTTTTTTCAATGAAAATACGAAACTCCTCGATAGCCATTCATTCTAGAAAAACCACGTAAATAAATATTTCTTGAAACAGGTACAAATTGTTGGACGAGATGTTCACGCGTTATTAATCAGAATCAATCCACGAATACGAATCCACGAAACGCGATATCGGTCGAGCAGGTTCGATCGGTTCGTTTGTCGTCGCAAGAATGATTCAGACCGGGTTCCCCAGACCGTCCTTTTGGGATCCGTTCTACCTGCGGCCCGGACGGTATTGACGTTTCTATCGTCACGGTTCGCCGATCCAGACCGCATGAAAGTTAAATTTCAATCGCGATCACAGCCGAAATCTTCCAATCGTGGCCCATTTTCTCGAAAATTCTTCCCCCCAGGAGGAGAAAAAGGGCGAGGATCGAAGATGGACGCCATTAAAGGGTCCTTTTTTTTTTTTTTTCGTGGCGATCTCAAAGACGATTTTGCTTCGTCTTCTCGTGATGGGTTGAGAAAAGAGACGGTTGTAAAACTCTTCACCTGTCAATTTCGTGCTACGTTTGCGAATGATAATCCTGCGTTTGTTGGAATTTCTATTTTAGAGAATTTTCTTTCGAAAGATTAGGACTTGGTCGCTCGTGAAATAACGAAATCGATTTTTTATCTTAATACAAATTCTTCCCACTGTGACGATTCGATGTTAAAATTCATTCTGTATCGTCGAATGAATTTTTCCATCGGGGAGAAAATTAGGTAAATAGTTTGAAATTAAACACGACAAGTCGAATCTTTGCTATGGAAATGACAAATTCGTTTTTCTTAAAACTCGTTGATAAATGAGAGATTGGAAAAAGAGAGATCGAAGGTTATTGGTTGAACGAGTGAACGTCGTTCACGAACTCTCGTCCAAGGAATGACGTCACCCAAAACGACGTACAGCCCCACGAAGGTGTACCCACGAGTCTTTCAAAGGAAAGAACATAAATACCGTTTCCCCTCTTTCGAAGATTTCTCGTTCCACGCATCGTTGCCGCCTCACTTCCACTTTATATACACTATAATACGACTTTCAAACCTTGTGCGATTAATCTTCTGTGTATAAACGTAAGTATAAAGTAGGAATCTCTTGGAATTTTTGAAACGTTCCCATAAACGTTCCTTCGTCGACACGCGTATCCGTCACGCGTTGTGACTCGAATTTACGAAAATGGCGTCGCTCTGCTCTTATTCCAAAAAGAAAACGGGGAAAGAATCGGTGATGGCGATTAGAAAAGTAGAAGAAATTTTCAAATATTGATTTAATTCTCTCGTACAAATTCTTTCTTTCACACAGAACGAAAAATTATTCCGAAAAAAAGACATCCAATTCCGTAATTATTCAAAGGAAATAGAGAGAGAGGGAGAGAGAGAGAGAGAGAGAGACACGTTTACAGCCTCGAATAGGCGCGAGTACGCGATAGCATTCGAGCAGGAATGTCCGTGTGATACCGAGGATCGATAATACCCGGCAACGTGCCGGTCGACGTGGTGCACACGTACGTGCACATGCACGCGCAGATGCACCGTTGCTGGAGGTGGAGGAGTGCGCTCGTGTGTGTGTGTGTGTGTATATACATATATGTGTGCGTACGTGTACACATACGTGTGTGTATATGGAAGAGAAATGTAGGAACGTGCCGCGTGGAGAGAGTTAAAACAAAGTGTACGAGGCTGGTTGCATCGGTTTTCCACGCTTCCTCGATCCAACCCTCCCCTCCACTCTTTCTGCCCTCTTTCTCCACTCTTCATCGTTTCCGTTCACGCGGTTTTCGCCCCCCTCCACCCCCTCCGTTATCGACTCGCGCGTGTCACGAGTTTGGATCGATCAAAGGTTGATTGGCGTCGTGACGCGACGAGTTATTAAAGGGATAATGGATAGATCTCTTGGGAGACGATTTACGGTTTACGGTTTCAACGGTGCTCCTCGGGAGGATTTTGAAAAGATGTGAAAATCTTACGATTTATTTTTGAGATTAAGAAATTTTAATTAAAAAGAAAGGGGGAGGGGGGAATAGTTGCATTCACAAAAATGTGATCGCTTCGAGGGATGAATTTATTGATTTATTAATTGAATGTTGATATTCGAATAAGGGAGTCAGTCAAGAATGAAGGATGCTTTGTTTACGCAACGGGATCTCGGTTATTGAGTAATAATATAGAGCAATTTATTAATTATTTATATCGCAACCGCTTTATTAATACAAAAGAATCTCGATCTAACGTCCTACTCGGGATCTAAATTAAGCAAGTATCCGAGTACGGGGATATATTTGGATCCCGATCGAGTGGGTATTCGAGTATTCAAGTTCGGATACCCGTAGGTCCAAGAAAAACAGCAAGAGCTCTAGTTCTTAGTTTCAGCTTGGCCAGAAAATTCTCGAAATTCGGGAAGCTATTAATACGGTTCGCGAACCGAGCTAAAGCTGTCTTTGACCCATTGTGCGTGTCGCGTCGTTCTCGGTAACACGATCGTCGCGAATTCAATAGTTTTTCAGCGATTCCAAGTATATTTATTAATTGTAGAAATTATTCATTTCCATTTAATGGATGCACGAAAACTTAACTTTTAGATTTAATTTCGCGAAGAAGTTCTCGAAGAGTTTTCCAAACTCTAGGAGATTGAAAAGGAATTCTCGGCGAGTTGCAATTTCTGGAAAAATTCTTTTATACGAAAATTTTATAGGCCACCTTCGAGAACCCCCTAGGAAGAGTTGTAACAATAAAATCTTAACAAATTTCAATTTCTTCAGACTCGAATAGTTAAAGCAAAGTTCGAGGATTCGAAACTTTTTCATCCCCTTTTCAAAAGTTTAAACGTTTGAAAAGTTGAATGTCCTATCTTCTTCGTCTGCCCACCCTTCCTCTCTCGAAATTAAATTAATCAGAATTCGAAAATTTCCTCGGGAAAATTCGCTGTTATCCGGGGTGATATTATCGTTTGGCCGAGGAACGGTGGCAGTAAAATTCGTGGCGTGGCGCGAACATCTAAAATTGGATTTCATACGCAGTGGAAAAAGCAAGATTAGGCTAGTAGTGGGTAGCCGAACCGCGAGGGAGAGGATGTTGTTAGTCACGTTCACGACCGTCCAGAGAATGACGTCGCAGTTTAGCTGCCAGAACGTTGCTTTGGATTTATTGCGTCCCCGGTTGGGGATCCGACCGCTCGAACTCTCCACAATGCTGACACCATTCTGTCCGCTTTCCTGGTTACGAAGTTTTCCAGAGAAATTTCCCGAACAACGATCGCTTTTATTTGAATGCTATTGTTTATCCTTACTGTTTCTATTTCCTTCGTCACGTCGTTGTTTTATCCCATTCTTTCCATGATTTCACTTTTTCTCGTGAAAATGACTTAACCTTTATCTCTTAACTTTTATTTTTATTTTTCCTTATCAATACACGCTTTTCCTAGATATTCTTACAGAACGTAATGCGTTATCGTATCATTCTAGAATTATTGAAATAAATATCTCTATTGGGAATTTCCTTTAGAAATCCGATTTGCTGAACAAACTGAGCGCCAGAAATCTCTCCGCAAAAAAATGGCGGAACTGCACAACGATCGGAGGAGAATCGTCAACGATCCAGAAATCCTTCCGACGAAATTTCCCAACCAAAAATGGGGACACCCGTTAGAAAGCGCTTATTTAAATTTACCAGCTCAGACGGTTTCAACGGAACTGTCGTTCGTCCGCTTTTCCGTTCAGTTTACCGAAATGGACGTTAATTTTCCCCACAAACCTCGACGTAACGACCTGTAATTCCAGATTCCACCCGCGCACAACTCCACACACGCGCGCACACGCGCTCCCTTTTCACCCCTCCCTCTCTTCCATCTTCCACCTGCGCGTTTCACCATCTTTCTCCATCCTCACCACCGTCTACCTGTCCGTCTCCCTGCTCGTCGTTTTCACTCGCTTGTCGCCGCGCACGCCACCTATTCATCTCGATTATTATACCGGTGGACGGAGGCGGGATTTCATAAAAGCTCGGTGCAACGAACGCGCTCGCTGACCCGCTTTTATTATTTCCTACGCCTCCCTCTCTCTCTCTCTCTCTCTCTCTCGCTCTCTTCCTCTCGTTTTTTCCCTTTTTTTTCTTTTTTCGTTCGCGCTCTCCGTTGTTAATTGCCCAGGAGCAACAGGTTCGTCTAGGAGGGTCCGTGGGCGGCCTGTCCGGCGTGGTCCTTTTGCGGATCTATCTAGGTGATGGTGTGAAGGCTGCGCGCCTTCTTTTTTTCAGGGTTGCTTGCAAAACGTGTTCGGCGTATATAAGGTGTACGCACACGTGGTTTATTTATAAGCGGATTGTCTGTAATTAATATAGTCGTGAAATAGTTATATACATTCTTATTTGAGATAATAAAGATCGTTGGAATTGGGATTGTTAAGAAACGAGGTTATTTAAATCGAAGTTACGTATACAGAAAATATGTTTAACTGTGGATAGTTTTCTTTGATTCGAAGATAAATATGAAGATTTATATAAAAAATAGTGTTTGGTTCTCATTTTCTTAGCTTTCTTATTTTTCTCCCGAATCTCGAAAGATCAAGCAGAAATAGGATCGTGAAAATTCGTTCTGAACGAATGATTTACGCGTGTATTATAATCGAGATATCAATGATAACGTTGTTCTCATTGGATTAACTCGATTCACTACGAAATGTAATTGCCACCGCTAATTCCACTACTATTACCGACTCGATTTAATTAATTCAATGACAATTACCGTTTTAACAAATAATCTCTTTCGGCGGTGAATAATTCTAAGGGGAATAATTCGATCCGTCTAGAATAACGATGTCCGTTTTGCATTTTTATTTTCGTGTTAAAAAACAATTGCAAACGAATTTCGATTATCCACACGTACAATTTGTCGAGTCGAAATTAAATTTGGATTTGGGCAAAATGATATCGCGATTTATGTGTCAATTTTCATAAACACTTTCCACGGTAAAAATATTTCACGTACCAATGTTTATACTTCCCGAAGAATAATATTGCGTTTCCCGCGAGTAAATCTGTCGTTGACGTAAGTATATATTCGTCGTATATTCACGGAAACAGAGAGAGATAAAGATGAAGCTTATGCCGTCATATCTGTGCACGGTTACAACCTTATCATCACGCTCGAACGAGCGTGTTTCTTATCCAATTTTGACCGGGTAAACGATCGATCGGAATCCGGAGTCGCGTTGACAGGTTGCAATTTCCATCGTGTTTGCCTCGAATCGGCTCCACCCAACGATTTACGTAACAATCGTCATCCGCAGTGGCGGATGATTAAACGATTCGAAGTTTCTATCCGTTTCCAGGGGCTAATCTCATCGACTCGTCGTTGCAAGGATTGGGTTAAAATAAAAATCTCGAAGCTTCTTAACGAGATGAGATATATTTTCGAATAGAAGGATGTTTATTGAAAGAAATTAAGAAGTGAAAGCCAAAGTCAAGATTATTTTTACGTATTGCGTTCCAGAATATGGATTGATGTAAATATATATTGCACTTTTCGTTTAAATGTATACGCGTACAATCGTTCTCTGTTCGAATAATCATCGTTTGAATAATTAAACTTCGAACAATCGAGATTCGGAATTACATTGTACAGTGAATTAACATATAATTCGGAATATATGTCCGTTATCTGAATCTTAATTATCTGCATAGACAAAGATAAAAAATTGCAAAGATTCTTGTTAATTTTTATATTTCATATTAAAAGGAATATAATATAAAGAAATATAACTTTCAATAGAGCGAAGAGTTTTTTTATGTTCGAATTTTTTTCTTGTTGTTTTAGATACCCTACTTAGCGAGTCAGCAGATGAAAGGTATGTCACGCACAATTTCTTTATTAATTTTTTTTTCTTTTTTTTTTTGAAGCTGAATCAACACTGTGACGGCTACTGTCGCGATACTAGCGCCACAGCGGCCATTAACTACTTAGACCTCAATGCTCACATGAGTTTAATAGCACATAGTTCTTCTTTATCGCGCAACGAAGTCATAAATCTGTTGCCATACAAGTTTCTTTTATCTCAGAGGAGCCGATGTCAGCCATCTCTCGTTCGCACGATCCATTTCTCCTTTCCCTTCTTATCACTCAGTATGGGTCAAACGTTCTCGAAAATACGCCCTCATCATCCTTCCTGATTCAACGAATCACGTCGCAATTAATCAAAACGATCGTATATCGAAGAATCCCGAAACTCGTCGTGTTTCGATTCGCGAAAACTCGAACTGGTTATTCTTTAGATCGAACAATATTCCTCGTTCCACTTTTCTCACCGAATTTCTTCAATCACGAAAACAAACTAGCTAGCTCTCTTTAATCGATAAAACTTGTCACGGTCTTCGATTATCGGCTTCCACCCCCTCTGTCTATCTCCAGAAAATAAACTCGAATATTCTATATATATATATATACATAGTATATGCGTATATAGCATCGTGGAAAACGAGAGAGCCGTGGATAAATCTTTAATGCGATTTGAATCGAAGCCGCGTATAATTTAAACGGGAAGATACGGGTACACGATTGTACACGATGGAGGGAATTAACTGCAACAGTGGGAGGGGGGAGGGAGGGGGAGGGCAACAAAGCGGTGGAAGGCCGGGATGGAGTAAACAAAACGCGATTGAATCGCTTCACCGAGGATTAATTTTTTGCCCGTCGCGGCGCGCCATTTTCGCATCGTTTCGGGGAGGGGAAGGAGGGAGGGGGACCATTGTTTAATTTGTTCCATTGAAATATTGACATTTCCATGCTGGATCGCGCCTCCGTGCGGAATTAATCGTGATTAATCGAATCGTTAAAACGGAGTTATATTTTAATACAAAGGGGGTGGATGTCCTCTGTCAATTTATGAAACGAAAAGAAAGAGAGAAAGGAGGGGGAGGGGGATGGATTTTTTTTTCTCGAATCCCTTGCAATAATCGAATAATTCGAGGCTTCCTTTCAATTACATATATTTTTGCCTAGTTTTCAATTGTTGCGAGTTTTGCATTCGCTCGTGTAAAAAAGACAATCCACACAAGTGTGATGTGATAATTAAACGAAAATTGAATCAAGTTGAATCCACTTCTAATATATGCAATATTTAGCGATCGAATCTTCGATGCTTTCTTCGATATAACCCTTCAATATCTTCGGGGCACGCAGAAAATATCCTTGATCTGTCGAGAATTCAAGGAGTACTCTTTCGAACGAGAAGAAAGGAAGAGAGAAAGAAATCGATCCCGTGAACGAGATCGTAATTAACGGCGGCACGATGGAAAATCGTCGAGTGCGCGCCGCACTTTTTGCAACTTTCTGCGCTCATTCCGGCAATGGCGGGAAATGAATCACCTCAATTTGTCCGATTGAAACTATCCCGACACTATGCCCGGGAATTCCTATTAACCTTTCTCCATCTCTCTTCCACCCCCTCTCCTCCTCCCTCCTCTTGGAACACGCTTTGGGCCCGCTTGTTCCCCGCGATATTTCATTTTGGGAACGCGGTGGAGGGAGGCTCTTTACGTAGCCGCGTGTCCTTTCGTTGCTTGCATTTGTACGCGTCCAGTTTTACCCACGTTTTGCCCTCCACCCTACGAAGGACCATTTTTTAAACACGCTCCTTCCTCGAGGAAGTCCTCGAAGGAATTAGGGGGTGCGATTCACGCGCCCTTAACGAGCGTTTAAACGATGCCAATTCGGGGATCAATTTCACCATTATCCCGGATCGAAAATAATTCCTTGTGTTTGATTATTTGTATTTCGACGAATGGAAATATTTCATTTGATTCGTCTCCAGTTAGATTTTGTATATGTATAATTCTGATAAGCTTCTGATTAAGCTGAAATTATTTATTTGTTTAGAATGATGATAACGATAGGTGGGTGGATTATTTATTCGTATATTATAATTATATTTTTTTATCTTGGTTACGTCTACGCCGAATCTCGTGTTGCGTATACAATGTAACATTTACGACATTTACGAGGTGCAAATGGGAGGTTGAATTTCGTACGAGATGCGCGAGGGGTTTGTGTATAATGTATGTGCGATAGGTTGAAGGAGCGAGTTAGTTTCCATTGGGGAATCTGTTGGTGAATGAGTTGAAGTTCGTTAGATTAGGTAATCCCTCCCTCCAAAACCAGTTAAAGTCCGTTCAAGTTCATTCGTGATTCGTGTCGATCGAACGTAACATTTCGTTTATTCAGTGATATATACTCTAGGATAGAAGAAAGTATGATATTATAAATATACACTTTCGAAACTTGTACCTTTCCAATCTGAAAGTATTATTATATTATTACATGAACACAGAACACAATATCCTTTCTCCTCTCAGTATATATTAATAATATATAATTATATTTTACATTACTTTATTATTTTATACATATTTTATATACATACATTATTTTATTAATCTCGTGGGAAAAAACGATCATCGATATTCAAAGATGCGTTTCTCCTTTTTCCTCGAAAAAAAATTATTATAATCGCTTTATGAAAGCGATTCGACCAATTTCTCCGAGTGCGCCAATTCCGCGATCTCGTCAATCATTTATTCGGGGAGGGACGGTTTGAGAAGAGACGGTAGCATAATGTATTAATCGCGGAGCAAGTGGAAATCAGTTGGAATAGATCTTGGCGTGATATTTCAGCCGGAAGGCCGGCCCTTTCTCGGCCCCCCCTCCAAGGTATTCGCATTTATTACCAGCTTTATTCCGTCCAGAGGTTGCCGGTGATCGGCTATATAACCGACGCAAACACGCCCTCCCCCTCGCTTTCATTCACGGCCCGGAAATCAATTATTCATGCAGGATTCTCTCCACGGCCTCCTCCTCTTCTTCTTTTCCTCGATTGGATTCGAATCGCTAGAAAGCCGCGTAAAAAATCAAAATAGTGGAACGAGTGGAGAGAGAAGGTTCGCCCAGACGATCGTTTTTCTCAGACGATTTATTTCCTCTTCGAAATATTCCGCGGAGGATCTTTCTTTCGAACGTTGCTCGATACGGCCCTCGATCGTATTTTGTACTTTTTTTTTTAGGAACAAAATGGGGATTTTGTAACTTTATGTTATATTTCCAAATTGTAACTATAATATTCTAATATTCAAAATTTACAAACAAGGAGGCATCGTTTGATTATTATTAATTTATTATTCTTTCGTAAAGATTTATAGGACATTTTAAGAGTTTCTTTCATTAAATTGTTATTCTACAAGCACGAACTAACCAACCTAAATTACAACAGTTACGATAATTAACGTACAATGGGACGACGGAAGAATCTCTCAAACTGTTAACCGTAAAGAGGAAAACTGTGGATCGGTTTTCGATCGTCTCGAGATATTCTTAGGATTCATTAACGACGTGCAGCAGGGCTCGTTTCGAGGGAGACGATTCGCTTTGTTCGGTCTGTGGAGGCAAGGGGCGCAAGTTGGAATAATGGATGACTCCAACAGTTTGGTGATCCGTCCCCGCTCCGTTTCTGCCAGTCGATGACACGCCAACGGCAGAAAGACGAAAAGAGGGAGGGAAAGGCGGAGGGGCGTACGCTCTCGGGTCATTGGTTTCCATTGGAGCGCGTGGTGTCGCACACGTGCCAGTTTGCAACCCAAATTGCCTTCTAACGAACACTCTACAGACTTGTGTACACCTTATAGTAGAGAAACTTGCGGGAAACGGTTCGTTTACGCGTTGGCCTCGTAGGGAGAGTCAGGCTAACGTGATTCATTTTTTTTTTTTTTTTTTTTTTTTTTTTGTAAAGTTTTATCCATCGATTCAACGTCTTCCTCTTTGTCCTGTTTAATTTTATTAAAATGTCTTTTATTATATAATCGGTTTATACGAATTGTGCACGATACTGTTGTTTCTTGAATAATGTTTCGTTTCTAAAATTACTTCCTTCTCTAAAAATCACAACCAACGTAAATCATTTTCAACTATTTTAAGAATTTTACGTAATCATTTATTTATTCCTCAATTTCCTCCCGCTTTATGCAATATTCTCTTAATTTCGTAGCCAGCAAAGTTATAGATATATTTATTATTAAATACGATGCTGACAATTTCCAAAGGTAAATTTTTAATTTTCTTATAATAATATAATAATAATAATAATAATATAGTGAATGATATTGCAAATGGCCGACGTTCCAGCACGTTGCGCAGCTACAGGATTAACTGCTTGGGATTGGAAAGTAGAAGTGTAAATTAGAGAAAAAGAGAAAGTGCAACTGTGTTGGGATGAACTATTGTCGCGTAGACTTTTTTTAGTTAAAATTGTTGTCGAATTATTATTATTTTTTACTCTCCAATCGATAAAATCGAACGATTCGATCGAGTTTACATCGCAATTGACGAATCAATTAACCCGAATTCGAGCGATGTTAACGATTTTGTAGCGGTGGCAGGAGATTTATCGCGTCCTCGCGAACCGGGCCGCAATTTTTCATTATTGATACATAGCCGAGCCGAGGCCACGACAGAGTACAGGATGTTCCTCCATTCGGGATGCGATTTCGGGGATACGTATACGCGGTGCTCCTTTTTCTCCCTGGCCAACATTAATCACGAAAGTTTTCAAGGTTGCGCCCAACCCGGAATTCTGCCAGAGAGCCAGCATCCGGCAAAATGGGTGAAGCACGATCCTTTCTTTTTTCTTCTTCCTCTCTTTATATCCTCACCGCGAAATTTGTTCCTCTCCGAATGGATCCTGTCTCTTTGCTTTTGCGGCACATTCTCGCAGTTCTATCGTTTCTATTGATGATAAATTATTGCGTATAGAATAAATTGTTCCGTGAAAATAAAGAGAGAGAGGGAAAAAATCTTAGCAAAACGAATGTGATATTTATTTGTTCGGATCTGGAGGGAAAATTTTTCAATACGTGTTCGATGTTTTAGGAAATTTAGAAAAGTGATTATTATTGGCGAGATGTGTGAATTAGAATTAATTTATCCATCAATTATTGAAGAGTTATCATCGTGTATCGAATCACATAGGACAGATTATTATCGTTGCTCGCCAAGGGACGATGTATGAAGATAAGAAGCGAATGAAACGGTGTATCGAAGATCTGCTACAAACTCGGATTCTTTCTCAATGTGGAATTCGATAGAGATTACGAAGGCGTGTACCGTGTTTGAAAAGATGGGCGATTATGGTGTGTCCATTGTTGGCCGATTCGACGTGGAATAGGCTGAGAAGAGGCCCATTGTGCCTCCTTGGTTCCGTGAAACGCGTCTTTCGTTCCTGACAGCGCGTTACTTTCTCGCTAGTAGACCTTTCAACCTTATTGTATTCTCTCCCAGTCTGAAAGGGAATTTTTCATTCTGGAAATGAGACGGAGGCGTAAAATTGGCGACCGTAACGTTTCATATCAACGTTCCTCCCCCTTCTTTTCCTCGCTTTTATAAAATTGTTCGATTACGCTTCTTCCTCGCTAGTTTTCGTTTACGATAATACGAGCAACGAATGATAATTAAACGTCGTTTAAAAAATTTAATCCGTAATTCGAATCGTTGACGCGCGACGAAAAATGGAAACGAAAGTTGGAAGCGAGATGATTTAAACGGAGCCAAGATTATTAAAAGTTCTTTGGTAACATTTCTGTCGTTTATAAATTAAAGTCGATAATCTTCTTCTTCGTAAAATTGTAGCCATTCGTTCATAAACGATGCATTTCATCTACCACTTCGATAAAAAAAGATAAATTTTGGAAATTTGTATTCCGTTTTTATTTCATACTCAGCTCCATATTTACAAACTTTCAGTTTGTATTCAGTTTATATTTGTAAGTTATTCATATCGATTCTACACATTCAAATCAAATACATTTTTCAACGCGTAGCTATTTTCACTTCTTTAATTTATATTTCTAATGAAAAAAAGAAAAAAAAACTGTTTTGTTTCGCAGGTTAATTTATTATTAGAATTTTTTTCCTTTAATTAATTAACGTAATTGCAAGTTACACGTATCATGTAACTCGCTGCTCGAGATATCTTGGTCGTAAATATCGTAAAAATCACGAAGCAATCAAACTCAACCATCTTTCAGGTGATGTGATTCACCTTTACTCGAAATTATCGCGAATCACCGACGTGCTGGCTGCTCGCCACTGGTCGAATAAATGTTATTAATATTACATTGTGTTCCGCTGGACCATTAATAATCGCAGCTTAAATTAGTTACGCGCGCGCACACGAAATGAATTGGTAAGTTCGTCCAGGGGAAGGGACCGGTAATTAATTTCGGCCTCGCATAAGCGACTGTAAATTACGGCTCGGTCGGTATCGGGGCCACGAATTTATCGATCGATAAACCTTGTTTTGGACAATATTTCCATTTCGTGAAAACGCAACTTCTCTTTCTGTCTCTCTCTCTCTCTCTTTCTCTTACGAAACCTCTTTCTCTCGATTTGAGCATTATTCGCAAGTGGATACGATCCAAATTAACGGATCTCTGTCTAGTTTTATAATCTGGCCAAAAGCTAGACACTGGTGTCTACGTGCGTCTAGGAATATAATTCCAATGAAACCATTCCGGGTCTCCTCTGGTTCCCAGAAACCTCTCAGGTCAATTTTCCCTTCTAAAACTCCCCCCTCCCCCTCCATTTTGGAACCCCAACACCGTACATTAAATATTTCTTCGAAGTAGGATTTCCTCGCATTCTTTTCCTTTCACTCTGTAATCTTTACGATTTGTGAATCGGGATATCTCGTTTCTTTAATTTTCATTATTTATCGTTTCAGTTCATTCGATTTCAACGAAAGAATCGTTGAGATTTGTTTTTTCAAAGTAATCAATTACAATTAAATAACTGTAAGATCGAGTATATTTAAAGTTGCGAACGAATGAAATTATGAGCAGGCATTTTTATGAATAAACGATTAAACAAGTAAAACTTATTTTATATCTTTCCTGTTTGAATCTTTGAATTTATTTATCAAGTCTAAACTGACACGATTCGTATATTCAACTCTTATTATATTTATTTTAACCTCTAGATCCTTCGAACATCTTTCCCCAAACATATCAGCCTGTATAAACAAAGATAAACTTATTTGAACTCCACAAGAGACACTCTCGAACACTCGAGAAACGCTCATAAAACGCTCAAAATTAACCCAATCCAGATCGAACCGGCAAGTTAAATTCGATTTCCTCCCTTCTCGAGCACGATCATGGATGATCCACGATCACACAGAATCCCGAGGAGTCGTCTTTATCGGCTTAATTTCTGGCAATGTTCGCATTCCTGCTCGATCCAGCCACTTTCAGCTTCAGCTTCACGGAATTTCTCTTTTATCATGGCGTTTACACCGGGGTTTGCTCCCCTCCTTCCTTCTTGGAACGTCTCGTACGTACACGTGTTTCGAAGCTGGCCGTGTCCTCCCCGCCCCTTTTCCCTTCGTTCCTCCCCGAATTGTACAAGTTCCTTGGAGCTATCTTTCCAATTACCGGATGCAAATATCGTCACGACTGAAGAGCTGGGGAAAGCTCTCACTCGTAGACGAGCTTTCAACGAGAATTGCTCCGATTAAGCGCCGATTAATCGAGCGGATCTCGAGCAAGAGCGTCAAGGTCGTTGGTGCTCTTCGCTTGTTGAGGAGGAGTTTGATGATGTCAGTCGAGAAGCTTCGAATTGACGAGACACTTTTGTTAAATAAAAGGATATATTCAAGATTATACTGATCAAACTGATCAAACTTACATTAAATGGTACTCGTTAACGAGACATTTCTCCGTTGTTAATTCTTCTAACGCATTTCTATTATTTCTGATATTAAGAAATATTTAGAAACAATGTGGGGAACAATGTTAGAGAGGAAATATATGTTTTTTTGTGGAAAACTCTAAAGTAAAGTGATGCAATGGTGCTGCGAATACCCGATTCTCTGGCGCGGAGTCGTCGAAGCATGGAGAGTTTCGTTCGCCTGCACTGATTCTGACCGATGATAAAACTTTCGATCCACTCTCTGGATCGGTGATATATCGTCCCGGGGTGGTGTGTATCGCCACGGGGAACGGGTGGAAGAGGGTTAGGAAGAGCTGTTGTTAGAGCGTTCGAGCTTTTATCGTATTGCGGATTTTCGACGATTCGCGAACGGCTTCGATCGTTTACCGTTCTGTAATCGGCCGCGGTGTTTCAATATTGTCGCTCCGTTCGCCCCCACGATCTCTCTTTCGATGATCGATATTTTTTTTTTTTTACCTACTCGGGAATAGGATTTCGATTCGAGGCTGTACTCGATTAAAAATTGAACAGGAATATATATATGTACATATATTTTTATATCATAGAATTATAAATGTTATCGTATCACAATTATTATACAGCGTTTCTTGTTTTTGTCACGATGAATTCTGAAACTGTTTTCACCGAATATTTTGACGCGAGGGGGCAAAATTTTTCGGTTCCCTTTTGACAATTTCTTCAAATTTCGTACGCATTTTAACACGGTTAAGCATCTATATACTTGGAAAGGATGGAGGAGTCAGCAACAGTCAGCCATCTGCGATCTCTGCGTACGGTTTCCATACTTTCACAAAAGGGAAAAGGGAAGGTTTCGGGTATTCGAGAACGTCAAATTTACTCGATTGCTTCGAGTGCACCGATGTGTGCCGTAACCGTTACGAACTACCGGTTTCTCCTGTAATAACGCGGAACAAAGCTTCCTTCAGCCGCGCTTTTATCGCGAATCGCATACAAACTCCCTTCTCTCCCTTCGCCTCTTTGTCAGAGACCGCGATGCTCTTTACGAAATTCGACGAAACCTGTTCCCTCCTCCCCCCTAAAGGGGATCCATTCGTGTCTGATTCAATAGCCAATAGAGAAATAATTTTTGCCAAATTTACATCCGAATATTCTCTTTCGATTCTGTCGTATAAATAAACTGTGTTGTTTATATTTAATCTGTGTTTAAAATATAATAACCGCGAGATAAATATTTTAAATATCCATAACGTGCAGTACATTATATTTACAATTTTTTTCTTCAAGATTTTCTTCCACAAATTGCCCTTGTCTAAACGTCGAAGAACGCGTTATCGCGCTCGCTAATTGAATTATTATGCGCTACTGGCCATACAATGTGTTTCAATGTGTTTACACTTCGAATTATGACTTTTACTTAATTAAAAAAAGAAAAAAAAAAGAGAAAAATTCTTACCTACTCGATACTTTACGACATCTCATGCTCAACATGTAACAAGTATTTACGCTTCGAATTACCAACGACTCTTAATTACGAATCAATCCTCCTTATTACACGTTCGATATCTCATTCAATAACGAACGTATATATTATACGTTGAACATTGAAAGATATGTAAAAAAAAAAAAAAAAAAAGAAAGAAAGAAAAAGAGAAGATATTCAACTATAAAAGTAAAAAAAAAAAATTGTACTATTTCTCAAAGGATTTTTCACGGTCCGCGTCCACGCGACCGTCCGACACGCGTGCCGAGAATCGAGCGTTTGTGCCCCGTTATTTTCACGATCCTCGTGGTTCCGAGTAATGCTAACATTAGCCGAGACACGTATCAAAAGCATTCTGTGTATCACGGCCGGCGAATCACCGTACGAATCGTGCCGAGAAATCGTTGGAACGCGGCCAATCCGCGCCGGCCCTTTTAGAACCGAATCCATCGCGTGTATTACGGAAATCGATAGATACTCTGTCGGTTCTTGCGGGCCAAACATTGATTTCGTCTCATCGTATAATTTGCTTCGACCTCCCCTCCCCCCTTGCGCTAAATGCGTCAATGTGATCGTGGCGGAAGTCTCTCTCTCTCTCTTTTTTTTTTTTCCATGGAAAATGGAATTAATTATTACAAAAATCATTGTAAATGGAATATTTGAGGAAAATTTATCGTTAATTTCATGAATACGTAGAAGTAATGCGTTTAAGAAATTTAGTATTAGAATTTGATAAAGAATCGTTTACGATAAAGTTAAACATTCCTTCTTCCTATTGAAAAGAAAAAAAGAAAAAGTTTAAAGTGATTGCAATTAAAAACGATTTATAATACAATAATATTCATTCCTTTACCAGTTTCGAAGATACTCCGTTCAGTTTATCGAAATTACTTCTGGTATTATTTACAACAAGAACACTTTCCAAACATCATCAACGTAATCGACCCGTCAATGATTTACGTCCCGTATCAACGTACGAACAATGATCCATCGTCTGCCTAGCTTCCTAGAACAGGTGAAACCACATTTTCTTCCCCCACCACTTCTTTTCTTTCCCGCTCGTTGCATAAGCACGCGATCCGCGTCCTCGAGCGTTTCTCGATCCTCGAGAAGTTTATCGCAGCATGGAGGAAAGCGGCCTGCGGCTCGAGAGTACTGTTACGACGAGATTCCAGCGTGGACGTGGACGTGGACGTGGACGTGGACGGTTGGTGTTGGTTGGCCGAGGCGAGCTTGTAATTTCACGGTGAAAAGTCGCGACGACGAAGAAGGTCCGACCGGTTGGTTGCTCGCCTTTGGAGAGAAGGGGAAACGGAACTCGGCAGAAGTCGGTCGTGTCGAACGCGGCAAATCGTAGAGCGGGGCCCTGGGCTGATCAGGGGTCTGTGGCACACAGCCGTGGGCACAAATGCGTACGTAAACGTGCTTCGTCTTTAATCGTGGGTGGAGGAAAACGTTCGATTCATCGTGTACATATGAAATCTTTGGAAAATTGAATTGTCCTCGATAGGATTTTATCAAAGCTTTGTCGACGATTAACCACGGTTTGATTGAAAATACGTTTTAATTTTATTGAAGGTTGGATTAGAGAGAGAGAGAGAGAGAGAAGGAAAGGTTAATTTATAATCGTGTAAATATTGTATATCTCTCCAATTTGAGTTTTAAAATTAGAGAAAAATAACTTCTGAAACATCTGCTCGGTATTATTATTATTATTATTATTATTATTATTATTATTATTGTTAATGTACGTTACACTTAGAAGCAAAATTCGTTTTAATTAAAAGTTGCTGTTACGTGTAATATTTTATTCCTTTCTTGCTTATTAATTTCATATCAGAGTATTCGTGACGAGTTTTTAATCGCAGTAATTATAAATCGATCTATTCAACCCTTAAAAAAAAACAGGGATAGCTGGATGACACGAGAAGAGATTGATTGATACGTGATTTTGAACTAGAAGAGAATGTGATTGAGGATGTGATTTCGTGTGGCCGTTATTACGGTATTATATAGATCATTGCGCTAAAATTAGGTAGGGAATATAGAGGTTTCCGTTGGTTATCGATCGCGCTAATACGATGGATTCCAATTTGGATGCCAGCCCCGCGTTAAGCTGATCGTTAAGCGGTGCCATCGTCGAAGACTGAGGCTTGCTCCCGACTTGGCACAATCGCTTTAAGGGTTATCACTTCGCCCTTGTTAATATAACCTGGCTCGCGCCAATTAATATCCCTTATTCACATTCTTTTTATCTTTGACAAACATGTAATGGATAATTTGTCAACCGAGTTTCCATTATAAAACGCGAAAGCTTACCTGCTACGAGAAAGAATACATAATTCATTAAATTAAATTTAACGAGTTAACAATTCGAGATCTTGAACAGAAATACAAGATAGTTCTCTTCGAAAACTGTCTAATCCACGTTTGAATCTACTGTGGCTAATTAACCTCATAGTTGCATAGTAGAAGTTACCAATTCCGACTAACTCCAAATTTGGAAAATCGCGTAACCAGCGTGCCAACTTCGACACACCTCATTTTAACTTTACAAGAATTGCACGGCTGGAAATATTTACATCGACTCGATCGAAATCATCCCTCTTTTTAAATTGCCGCTCGAAAATTCGCAGAGGAATCGAATAGCGGCGGAGGATTGGATAGGGCTGGTCGGTTGGTTGGGAGGAGGGCAACCATTCCAGGCATACTTTACGTCCGGCTTGATTTGCAACGGGCCTACGATATTAATAGCTTATTCGTGGCGGGAATTGGAGCGAGTATCGCCGCTCGCATCGCGCTCAGACCAGTTCGTTTGCTCCCCGCCGGCCTCTGTCTCGCCCGTTTACTTGTTTACATCCCTCTTTTCCACTACCCCGCTCCTTACTTTTTCGCGCCGTACATTCGATAACTCGCTTCAACCCTCGTATCATTCAGTTTGTTTCAACCATTTTTCATATTATTATTATATTTTTCGCGTTTAAACAACGTATAGGTGATACGATTCTAAAATTTCGCAATGTCGAATCAATGTAACGGGGATTGTTTGGATTTAATTTGGATTTAATTTGAATAAATATTATTGAAAGGAGATATTGTTATAAAGGGTTGAGAAGATCGTTCATCATCGGCGATGACAGACGATTTTCAAATTCTCTACTAATTATAGATCAGAGTGGTGGATTGTATTTCCAAGATTAGGGGCTAGGAATCCATCGATGACCCGAATAGTTCAGTTGGCACGGCCATTCGGAGTCCCGGTTTTAGCCGTTCGATCATTGCCCCGCCAGGATATAATTGAGGGAGGAACGGACACACGTCACACCTATATATCAATTTCGATCGTTATTCATTTCCGTTCCGCAAATTCTTATACGAAATACGATTTCCTATCTCGCCTTTCCTTCATTGAGGAATATTTTTCCCTTTTTTGTTTTAATTCATTTTCGTCCGCTCATATCAATTCCTCCCCTCGAAATAAATCTTGAATCCAGATCTCGATGATCGGTATATCGTTGCTGTCCTATCACTGGTGCATCTCTCTCGATATATCAGAAAGATCTCGACTTAAACAAGCAATCCTTGCACGTTCCACGAGGTAATTACAAGCATTCCAGGTTCCTCAGGTGTGCTCCGTCGAATCGAGTCGCGTTCATGCGCCACACTCGGCTGCTTGAGCTGCTTGTCCTTCCAGGCCCCCTGCAGCGTCCCGTTGCACTTCATCGCTTTGCAGCGGCGGCCGTTGTTAGCCGTTTGCACTTGCTCGTTCCATTACCACCCTTCACTTGCGGCGCTAACAACCGGCACCCCTCAAAGGGAGACAGAAGTCCGTCTTGCACCCCCTCGAAATTCCACGCTGCTCGTACGCACTCCTTCCTTTCTTTTCGTTTTTTCCAACGCTCCTTTTCTCTTTTGTTCTTATTATTTTTCTTCCTCCTTCTCTCTTTCTTCTTCTTCTTCTTCTTCTTGTCGTATATCTTTAAGTATAATATTCCTAAGTTTGGATCGTTTGTTCTTGAGCTTCACTCAAGAGATATCTTAAAGTTAAATATTTAAAAGGTTTAGAAAAATAAAAGAATTCCTTCGAAGGGAGACGATTTATAAGTGATTTATAAATCGTTGTTGTGGCGAGCAGAAGGATGATATCGAAAGCTCGGATTTAAATTAAACGATCGATCTCAGGTTTCGGCTTAACTTTAGATTTCCGTCGAATGGTTGTCCTAATATTTGGAGGATGGATACTCATAGATTCGAATAAGAATAAAAAGATCGAAGACAGATTGTATATCGTGTTTCGTGAAGGAAGAACGTAAACGGAAATGTGGAACGCGATCTATGCTCCAATTCGTATCGTCTTTTATCGCGAATATTCACCTCCTCGGTGAATGGAACAGCTTCGTGGTGGAATTCTATCTACTTTGGCGTGATAGTTTCGATGGTTTCAGAAGTCCACGAGTTTACTCCATCCATGATGTGGTCTTTTTCGATCGTGCGAGTATTCGAAAGAACGTTGGAAAATTGGAATGTCTGGAATACCATTTGGGACCGATAGTTTCCTCGAATTTTCTTCGTGAGTTCGTGAAAAATTCATTTTACATTATATCGTTTATTTTTAACCGTTACACGTTCAATATTTGCTGCGTATTACTTAAACAATCATATATAAGTAAAGTTATTTAACTTAATCACAGCAATGGAAATTGAACAATTAAATGACATTTTTTTTTTCCATCCATTGAAACGGATTTTGCACTTAATATGCGAAATATTATCACTTAACAAATAAAAGATTTCTGACACGATAAAGTATATTCCAAGCGATAATTATACATTATTTAAAGTCTCTTATCTTCATTTCAATTCCATTTCCATATGTACATAAGAATCGAAAAAATTTACATAAACATCCATAAACGATAAAGGATTAAATTTACATATACATATATATATATATTTTCGTTATATACAATTTACCTTCAAATCCAAAAGTTCAAAAGTGTTACACGGATATTTAACCGATAAACAACGATCAGTTTACAATATATATATATATATATATATATATATATATATATATTCCCTTGCGAATCGAAAAACGTTTCACAACATTTATGACAACGGTTCGACTGGAAGGGGACAACGCAAGAATCGTGTGAATCGTGATCGAACGATCGTCCCTTCCCTCGATAGGGACGATCGATTTCCAATGTCGACCACCGACCCTAGCCTTAACGTAGTTTCCGCCGGAAGCGGTACGTACGACCACTTGGCAATCCTCTCCCAAGACCTTGAACTCCTCCACTCGACGATTACGAAGTCGCCGAGCCGATAAGAGAGTTACCGACTACATTTATACGCGGATATCGCTCGTTCCCAATTTCTACGGGCATCTCGCTCACGTCCCCCCCGGATAAAATTGTGACCCCCGGCCCGATTGCGCCACAATTTTCTTCCAAATCGTTATCTTTCGCCTTTCGACGATTTTCCAACCAACTCTTGGTACTATTCTATCATTTCGACGAAACACCTTGAACACGAGAGATATTTTATATATTGTACTATGTAATTAATAATTTTCATATTAATATATATATGTTTCGAGAATTTATTTTAATAAAGATATCGCAAGGTAAAAGGATAAAGAACTTATAAAATATACGAAATATTGTACAGGATTCGATAGAAATGGAATAAAAAATAAAATAAGATAATGTTCGTTTGCTTGTTCGATAAGGGGTAATCTTGTTCAATGTGTAACACGTTATAATAAATCGCTAGATATTATATTCCTGAATTTGTTCAGGAAATTGTTTCCACTCTTTCTCGTCGCGTTACAACTTTTCATTGTTCGCGAAACAGCGAACAAGTAATTCCATAAAACCGCAAAGGCAATTCGCCGCATCTGCGTAGCAATTTCACCGTTTCCTACTAACGGAGATCCTATATTCGAGGGAATACGATGTTGCGGATGTTGCCTCGAATCGATATATCAAACGCTGTTTCATTTACTACTCTCTTATTTGGAATCATTTTAACATCACGAGAAGAAGAAAAACTCGTCATTTCCCCCGTTTTTTATGACAGATTCAATTCGAAACAGACCACTCATCTTCAAATTCCAATCCAAAGTAATCTAGAATCAAATTGAAATTATTATTAAACCGTCATTAGGCGATCTTATCAATATCAAGCCACGATTTTGGAATAATTTTCCCATTTCCTTCTTTTTCACAATTTTTCCCTTTTTGCTACAACGAATAAATTAATTCATCGATAATCCGCACTATGCTTCCAACATCATGCTCGAATCCTCGACAGAAAATCAAGAAACACCGGGAATAAAAGCATTATCTCCGTCTTCAAATTCTAATCCAAAGTAATCTAGAATCAAATTGAAATTATTATTAAAATTAGGCGATCTTATCAATATCAAGCCACGATTTTTGAAACATTTCTTTCTCTTTCCCAATGTTTTTTCCCTCTTGCTACAACGAATAAATTAATTCATGGATTTATAATCCATACTATGCTTCGAACACCATGAATCCTCGGCAGAAAATCAAGGAACACCGGGGATAAAAGCATTATCTCCGTCTTCAAATTCTAATCCAAAGTAATCTAGAATCAAATTGAAATTATTATTAAAATTACGACGACCTTATCAATATCAAGCCACGATTTTGAAACATTTCTTTCTCTTTCCCAAAGTTTTTCCTCTTTTGCTACAACGAATAAATTAATTCATCGATAATCCGCAGCATGCTTCCAACATCATGCTCGAATCCTCGGCAGAAAATCAAGGAACACAAGGGGGATAAAAGCATTATCTCCGCCCGTGACCACTTAAATTTTCACCCGGGCGAGTAATCAGAGGCAGGGGACAATGGGAAGGAAAGAACGTGGCCTCCGCGTGAAGAACGGAGGAGGGCCGTAGGATAAAGGGAAGCGGATGGTGGGGCGAAGAAAGGTGGAGGCGAGGTTGGTTTCTGCGCGGATCTCGAGAACGAAGAAGCAGCCCGAGGCTGGACTCGGGCCAACGCCAGCATCCGTTCCACAAATGTCGCTAAATATATACCCAGAGCTAACCGCCTCTAAACGGGCCAACGAAACTTGCCCGATCCTCGACAGGAGGAGGGGTTGATTCTTCTCGAGACGAGGGTGAACCCTGCCGATACTTTCGAATCCTCTTTCGAATTCTTTCCCTGCGTTATTTCATTTATTACGCTTCGATAATTAAACTACATCACTTTCTATTCTCTATTTACCAATTCGAGAACAAACAGCGGATCGAGAAATATACCGTTCGAATCGAACGCTTAAAGTAAAAAGAAGAGGAAAGAAAAAACGATCCTCCTCCTCCGCGTTCCGATCGAAACAAGGCAAGGATCCGAGCGGAAGCGAGGGAAATGGCGGAGGGGTGGGACGAGGCAGGGCTAGACAAGGAATAACAAGATGGATACGGCCGGATGGGCGAACAATGAGTGACCCACATACACATGGAGGGCAAATAACAAGCGTGGCAAAGTAACGAGAGATAATGCGGTTCCATTATCGCGGGCCGATAACTCGAGGCGACGACACCACTGCGCCTGTTTCGAGGCAGCGCGTGTGTGTGACGAGTGGTGGGTCGAATGGGACGGGGAGATGGGGACGCGCTATTGATTGTTCCGATCCGGAAACGATTTCGACGAGGAAAATCTTTTTACGAAAAGCAAATACAAACGAACGGGGAAGCTGGTTGCTTCGAGGATTTCGTTCACGGGAGAATCTTGTTGTTGTGCGTAATAATAAGAGTCTGTATACGTTTCTCTGATATTGGTTATACGTATATTGTTTGAATTATTAAGAAGATAAAAGAAATGTATCAGATATATGCATAAAAGTATGAAAATAATTTTTCAATCGTTCGACGAATTAATTATATTCATTTTTTTTTTTTTTTTATATTATTTCCAATTATATGATAAAGATGTTCATTTTCAAGAAATTGACATTTGCTTACGAAGATCGAATGTAAAAAAAAAAAGAGGATATAAGCTTTAAGCGATAATGAGAAAATTATAGATAAATGTAGAATTAATCCTTGATGTATACCGTAGATAAAACGCGACTGGTTTTATTAAGTCGTTGCAGTTTTATTAATCTCGAGGCAGCTTGACTCGGTTAGTTTTATATATATATATATATATATATATATATATATATGTACATCCGGCTTAATAATTTCACCTGTCTTTTTTCTCTTAATTCAATATAACTTATAACTTTATATATAAGATTTCTTATCGTTTACAATTTCATGCTATATAATTGTTACATTCAAATTCACGGTTGTTATCCAACCTTAGATTCAATTTACGTCAATTTACTGGCTTGGTTGTAATCTTTTTTACATACTCGTTATTATTACAATAAGAGGTAATCGACGATCGAAACTCGTGTCTTAATTTAGAGAGCTTCTCCATCGGAGAATCGAGACAAACTCTCCTACGAAAATGAGAAATGGAAAATGTTATTACAATGTTGCGACACGTTTTCAAAAATAATCGAGTCCTCCATACCGTGGAGGTATCCATCCTTCCATGAAGAGGAAGGGGAAAACGGGAATTCTTCCCAAAAGGCATCCGATGATTCTCGCATGACCGCGTTTCGTAATCGATCGTGGCATAAATCAAGATATATAGAGAGACGATCGTCATCTTCGTCGATGGACGCTTCGAGCACGATGGAGTCGAGTGGAGAGGAGCGAGGTCGACGAGTCGTTTCGTGGTCTTTGGTATTTCGGTACCGTCTGTTCCTTCTCTGTCCCCACCTCGTTGCGCTTCACCTTTGCACGTTCCAACTGTCCTCCTCCTCCTCCTCCTCTTCTTCGTCTTTTTTTCCCCTTTTATTTCTTTGAAACGCTTACCAAAGGCAGGAGCGAAACCGAGAAGAGACAACGACGAGACACCAGCAGCGCGAAAGCAGAAGAGAACGCAGCAGTTTCTGGTTGACCATGAGTACAGTCGGCCATAATCTGCAGGTAGATCCCGGCGCAGGGGACCTCTTCTCTCTCTCTCTCTCTCTCTCTCTCTCTCTCTCTCTCTCTCTCTCTCTCTCTCCTATGTATAGTCGGATCAAAACACGAAATTGAAACTGAATTGAGCGAAACAAATTGTTTGAAGTAGTAGCGCTTTAATTAGAATCGTTTTTTTTAATTTACGTTAATTTAATTTCGTAAGTAATATTACTCGAGAAATTGATTCGTTTCAAAATTTATTAAAAAAAAGGAATATTCGCTCCCCGAAACGTAATAAATATTTCAAACGCATAATGTAACACTCTCGTTCTCCCCGTTTCTCGTTCGCGATCCCACGTCTTTTTTCGCTCTTCATCTTCCGTTCTTTATCTCGTTTGGTCCGGGTCAGGTCGGCGGCTGACGAGGCAAACGTGGTCGGCGTTGCCGCAGCACGCGGGCTACCGCCGCTCGATATACGAAAAAAAAGGGGGGAAAGAAAAAAAAGGATCAGATTAGAATCCTCGAAGGAGGGAGAGAGGGAGGGAGGGAGGACATAAATCCACGCTTGGCAATTCGAACGACGGGGACGTCGGTGTCGTTTTCGTTGCTGGCTCCGATTCTTAAGCCTCCTCCGATATCTCGACGCCGTGTTGGGACGCCCGTCGAGCCGCCTCCGCGCCCTCTTCATCCTGAATTACGTCATTTCTCTCGATTTGTTATCGGCTAATGGTGGTTGTTGGCCCGCTGGGTCGTTGCGTTGTAACATGGGGTTGTTCTGCGTCGACAATAGCAGTCTCGAAAATATTTCATTTTTAATTTTCGTCCCTTTCGTATCCTTGACACACCGAGCAATCGTTTTTCGAAATTACCTGAGGAATTTTGGCATTCTTGGAATATCTCGTACGCGTCATGTAACCGATCAAGGATTCAGATCCTCTTTAATAACAAAGTTGTACAGAAGAAAATCATTGCAGAATTCATTGGCTAGAGAATCAGGCTATATATCGAAAATAGAGAGTGGTTAAATGGATTGGAAGAGGTGAGCGAATCGCCGCTGGCCGTGTGTCGAAACGATCGAAGAAATCGCTCCATTCTCACGGTGAATGATCGGGATTATCTTGCTCCATATTTCTTTCTGTTTAACTTTGTTATTGTTTTTCTGAGAATGAAGGATATAAATTGTCGACGAATCGTGATCGAAATCGAGTCATTTAATCTTGTTATTTAAATTAATGCATGAAGCATGAAGAATTGGCATAACAACTGTGCAAACTTGGGATCGTAAAAAGACCGAAATCGTTCGTCGAAAGAGATCCAAGGTTAAAGGAAGATTATTCTTCGTAAGAATTATCTTATAAAGAAAATATATTTTCGAATCGCAACAATCGTATTTTCTTTCGTTCATTATATCGCATTAACTTTATTTGTAAAAGAAAATAGATCGAATTTCTTCACATATCGTGTACGATATATTATCTATGTAATAAAAAAAAAAAATAATATTGTTAAAATTCTCTACTTATCCATCCATATCCAAGTCTTTCCCTGTTCAAGCTTCGATCGATATCAAAGTTTCCTTATTCGTCTTATTAAAAGTTCTGTTGATTGATGGATCTCAAAGCACGGATATTTCGAATAATCGACGATTACAAAGGTTAGATTAACGATCGAGCGGATCGGAAGCGGCCGGTCTGGCCGAGGAATGGCGAAGTGTCAGTTGCGAAACAGCCGCGATTGCGACGATGGAACGACGGCGTGTCAGCATATGATATACCGGTCGGTCGGCCGGCCTGGCTGGGATGTCAAGGCCGCATACATTTACATGGAAATACGCCACGTTCGAGGCGAACGAGCGCGCAATGTCTCCTCCATTCGACCACCTTGCCCGTGGACACCGATTCCGCGCAACGAGAACACGTTTCTTTATGAATTCCGCTGCGCCGTATGACGTGGAAATAACGTAACGCTGGAACAATTAAGAGATAATTATTGAGGAGAAGAATTCTTATGATAACACGTTACACGGAGAATACACGAAAAAGTCAATTCACGAATAAGTTGAATACCAATTCTCCATTTTTCGTTTTGTTAAAATGGAATTTTCGAAATGTACGGGATATTTCATTATGAAATATTTATGAATTCAATTTCAGAGGAGATGATGAAGTATGATGAAAGAGTTTCGTTCGTAAATTTTGTAAACGTCAATTTACTAGAACAGAATTTCAATCGATATTTGATATCGAGTTTATTTTTATTATAAAGATTTAGAATTTGGTTACAATATTCTGTTTAAAGATCGTTTAATTATTATTATTTATTCCATATTTTGGGAATAGATTCACATCTCAAAAATCATAAAATATTACTCCTGTTTAATTTCATGGACGATGATTCACACGTTTTGGATCTTCCGAACAAGCAATGGTCGATTGCCTCTTCTTTCTTCTCCATTTTGTGTCGTAGAAATGGCACAGTGAAAGTACGGTTTACGAGAGAAAATATTTCGCGGGTTAACGCTCAAAGGTAAAAGAGAGAAATTTTGAGGGAAGCGTATCCCTTTTACTGGATAGTAAAAAGTTTTATTTTTGCGTTCCTCGGCCAAGTGTACGTACGTATACGTGTTCGTATTCAGTTACAGAATATGCGGTTCTAAGGTTTAACGTCCGTGGCATTGCCGGCTTCTGGCCGACATTGCTAGATCGTGAAAGGTTAACGTCGGTGAAAACTTAATTCGATTATTCGTGTGTGCGCAACATCAACCTATTTTCCCCTCCGCTACTGAAAATAAGTAGGGGGTAATCAAACGCGCTAATAAAGATTATTCCCGTCTAACGTAAACATTTCGAATCACAACCGTGAAATACCAATAACGAATTAAATTATACGTAACCAGAAAATATCCATCTTTTCTAACGTAATAAATACACACGTTACTTCGATTTTTGAAATACAAAAAGAAGAGAAAACGTTTATGCCTATAATCTAATCCATCATCATCTTTCTATAAAACACGAAAATTACATATATATATATATATCTATTTAATACATCTAAACAGAATAGATGAAACGAAGAGATTCGATTCGAATCGATCGTATAAATCCTACAACTTAAAACAACTTAAGCTTAAACTCCGGGAAGAATAAACGGCTTTGCTGCACGGCTGTTACCAACCGAGTGAAAGTCGCTATTGGCGACAACGCGATGCGATCGAAGTGGGTTTTCGCGTTTGGGGAAGAGGAGCGGAGAGAAAGGGGGTGTAACGTATTCGAGGCGCGGGTTGTAAAGCCGGTCGTCCTCCGTTTGGGAGGGCGATAAAAAGGGGCATGTGTACGAGCGGCTGATGGATCCGGTCAGGAACGTGGTCAGGCTTGCGCGGGTCGGATTGCCGTTATTTTAAAACCAGCGACAATTCGCTTCGATAAAAATGATATGTGCCACCGCTTTGCCACCATTCGGCTACTTTAAAACGGTGGAGCCCGACTTGATTTGTTAAGCTCGTCGACTCGTTGGAGAGACGTGGACATGTTGGCGCGGAATTATCGATCACGTTGTTTACGTGATGGACACGGTTCAGATCTCTTTACGGGAGGATATTAAAGGGAGGAAAATTGGTTTTGACTTTTTTCTTGCTTTCTTTAATTAAACGATCTGAGAGACGAAAATACTCAGAAGAGTATTACCTTTTACCTTATTTCAGAGAATTAGTATCAATTGCGTATCGTATTTTTCCAAACAGGCGAGCAACGTATCAAGGATGAAAGGATGGATTTTCGTCCGTGAGTGAGAGGAATTCGAGAGGGAGGGGGGTGGTCGATCGAGCACCAGCTTTGAGAATAATTGGTCGACAATTATTTGGAGACAATCGCGAGCAATCAGCGAGTTTCTCTCTCTCTTTTAACGAGGATCATTGTCGACGCGCGCGCGCGATGTCGACCCGAATCCATCTCGTTCTTGGCCGCCTGTTTCCCGCCAGTGTGTCAAGGTCTCTCGCGAAGGATGCACGTCGGGAGATCGCGTCGGGATACACGCACGTTCGCCAGTCCTATGCGCACCGGTGAAGGTGACGGTGGTGGTGACGTTTCATTACCTCCAACGTGCTCTCTTATCGCCGTTTCCTATCGAACGATTCTTCTCTGATTCTGATTTCTATTTCTCGGTTTGGATTTGAAAAAAACGAGTATAATAATGGTATCTTCTCGTGTATCTATGTTATAAATGGGCGAATATGCGTTTACGCATCAGTTTATCGAGTAAATTTATCAATTTTGTTGCGTTGTGTTCAAGAGAGATTAAGGTTTCCTGTTGATGATTAAGAATCGTACAATTATGCAAATACCTAAGATATCGTTCGAAACGAGTGTTATTTTAAAACGCGTAAGAATATTTTTAAGAAAAAGTCGGAAAGATTTTGCAATAATCACTCGCTCAGATCGAAATTCAAATAATTAAAAGTTTCGTTCGTACTGCACGCCTTTCTCGTTTGCGTTTAAAATGCTAAAAGATTAAGAATTGAAAGAACGTAAAAAGCGTGAAAGAAGATATCTGTAATTCTTCCAACTTTCTGTCATCGAACCTTCTCCACCTCTCCAAAATACATTTCGAATTTCCGGGTTCGGAGAGAGACACGTGACGCCCAATTCGAGCTCGCGCGATTACGAGATATACACAGCCGGCATAACAAGCAGCCGGACGAAATGCAAATTCGCGATTCCCTTCCCCCACGAGTGGAAGTGGAAGATGTGCCCGTGATTTTCGCGGGTTCTTCGACGGCGGAATTACACCGTAACGCTTTCCCTTGCGAATTCGATCCGGGTGAACGCAATCCCGTTTACACGCCGCGCAAATCCGCGTGGTGAGAAATGTTAGCAAACTCGCTCCGGTTACGACGCGCGCCGCCCTCTATTCGATTATGAGAGCATCTAGCGATGCTCTCGAAGCTATATCCATCCTCTTACGTTCCTTGCTACGCGTCGAGTAGTTCTCGGCTCGCGATCTAATCACATTACCGTTTCGGAGATGGAAGGGGAGATTTTACGGGATTATCCATTTTGTGAAACTTGAGAGATACCGTGTAATTTTTTGAGAGATGAGAGAGAAACAGGGAAGAATAAAAGAAATTTGCATTTTCCTTGGATTAAGCTGAATTTCATACTTTCAATTGCGCATTTTGCGATCAATGGATGATTCACTGCTAAGGTTTTTATATTCATTTTGTTTCTTCAATTTTTTGTTTTTCTACTTGTTTATATATATATTTTGTTGTGTAATTCCGTGCCACGAAACTTATTGCTGCGTTTGCGGTGTTTATCTAAAGAAACGTGACAATATATACGAAAATAATACCAGGGAAATGAATTGTCGGGGATAAAGAAGGAAGATTCGTTCTCTTTATCCGCGGCAGGACGTTGGAGACGAGTTCGATATCGAGCGTTTATCGATACAGTCAGGTATCGTGGAATGGATCGATGGAGGGGAGAGCAGGATAAAAACAAAATACGGTGTTCTTTCGCGAATCTGGAATACGGATGTACAACCTCCATCTCCGTGGCCGCGATTGGACGATCGCGACGGGAACGATTCTCAACGATCGTACCATGAATTTTTCAACATCCGCTGCTTTTTTTCTCTCCGCCGAAACGGACGATAGAGAACGAACCGTCGAGAGCGTACACACGCGCTTTTGTACACTACATTGCCGCCATGATATATATCAGGTTATTCCATAAGTGATATCGTTTATATAAAAGAAGAAGGAGAAACGGAAGAAATAACTTATCCACGAGATTACTTGCGAAGAGTGATTTGTTATTGATATATGTTACAAAATCGAATTTTTATATGACGATAGGAAAGATTTGGAATTTAATCAGAGATAATTTCTTTTTTTTTTTTTCCTCTTCGCAAAAATTTTCAATAGGATGATATTATTTTTAATATTCGCGCGACATCCATGTAATCTTCATATCCCACGGGTGATTTTTATCTCTCGAGAGTTATTTTCGAGTGGGTTTTATGTTAATGGGAGGGGAAAGGTCAGGGATGGCCGAGTTCAGCTGTAACAGAGTTCATTAACGATATTAAGCACGGGATGCCATAAAACGGCCGGTGATATCCCGCCCTCGACCTCACTTTTATTATTCGGCCTGGTTGTTGGTATGTATCATAACTGTGGAAATATTTCGTGAAATATTTGAATTGCATCAACATCGAGTTGTTATAAAGTTATTCGTCGGAGAATATCGAACGAATAAATGTAGAAATTTCACGTGGAATTTTATGAGATCGTTCGTTATTTCAAGTAATTGTTTCTGTTTGAAAAAGAATAATATAGAATATTGGAAGTCGGTTCTGGTTGCGGTGGTATAGAAGATTTTTATTTCATTTACCCTGTTTCTATTCATTTTTTTCCCCTCCCTTAACGTTCATTTAATTAATCTTTCGATCAATCTCTCTTTCTCCCCTCAATTTTACTACGATAAATCTTTATTGAAATATAATAACGTGCATCGTTTGAAGTTTAGTTTATCGTTTTATAATTTGAAATACACGTTATAAATATTTGTATCAACTTGCATTAAGCGAAAAGGGAGCAGGGAATAAATATTTCTTCTAATCTTTTTTCAATGATCCAAGATTTTCTACGAACTTTTCTTGAAAGTTAAATAAGATTTTTCATTAACAAATAATTTAATCCAATATATTCAACTCATTGATTCGCGGCCATAATACCTCGTTACATTAAAACGCATATTCAGATCACATATTCTATCCTGTTCCTTATCATAAATTATTTCCTAATTAAATCAAATCCATTAATAAATTGTTACTAACAAAACACTAAACTCCTAAGTCGAAGGAACACACAACCAAACATTCTAACTAGATATCCCTTTCCAAAATCCAATTCCTTGACCGCAACTATAATTACCACGTTTATCGTGTACCAACATATCCAACCCCCTCAAGTGGCTGATCGAATATTCCCTGCCAGGCAAAAGACCCACCACTACCATTACCTACCGATCGAACCTATCAGGTCACCCCTACATCCCCCTACCCCTCATCAACCCCTCCACTCGGTTATCACGTACACAGATTTTCCACCACCGTGGTGGTGCGGGAGGGGGGGCTTTGTCGGAACGTTTCAGTTAACATCTCGAAACGCGTGCTCCTCTTACGAGGGGATCGTTTCGAAGGTGAGGCTTGCGGCCTGTTCACGGTATCGGTGAAACTCGGCCACCACCGATGTACCACCTCGTGGCTACAGGGGAAGGGGAAGGAGAGGGGGGCGCGTCCTCTTCAGCCGCTGGAACGTTGCCAGATCCGATGAGGCGAGTGAAACCAATCTGCCCGGTTTAAGTCACTCCCCGGTGTCTCGATTATGGGCCCTGTAAGCGCGCGAGCCTCGTTCAAAATTCATCCCTCGTCGATTCATCCCTCCCTCCCCTCCTCTTTGTTCCCTCTTCCCCTCTCCCTTTCTTTCTCTCTCGGCCAGCATCGTTTGGGGGGCGGGCGGAGAAAGTTCCTGTTCCCGAGATGTGAATTTGAGAATCGGTCGATGAATCGTTTTTTTTTTTTTTTTTTTTTCGTGTAACGGAGTTGGGCGTAACATGGATTAATTTATTCAGAAATGTACTTTCGAGGATGGGTTCGTATGTTAAAATAGGTGAAGCAGTGTGCGTTAGATTGTGGATGTGATTTCATTTTCGTAAAATCATTCAACTTTTGTCTGAAAGAATTGATTTAAATAAGGTTTATATTGTTGTATATTCGTGTGTATGCAAATATATATGTATATACTAGGAAAATTATATATTATTTATCTAATTTGCCAACCTCTAAAAGGATAATTATTTTCATTGGACAGAATTAAATCGTCTATTTAGTATACTTATTTAGATTGTTTTTTACTTGTTTTCTATGTTCGAATAGGAGACGTATTATTGTACACGCGACATTACCCAAATCGTCGGCAAAGAACCGGTTGGCGACCGCAAAGCTCACCACAAATTCTGTTTCGTCGCGACCTCCGATCGCGTGCGCGCACCGTTCGACATTCGAATCCAGTTTACTTTATTCCACGAAATATTATCGAATGGAAGGAGTCGTTAACTTGGGCTAATAATAATAATAAATTAAAGCCGAACAATCGCGTAATTTAATCGACGAATCGCGGTCGATTTAATTCGATTTAATTGTGCGCTTCTAAAATTCGTGAGAGTGAATCTCACATACGTAGTTTTTGAATTATGGACGATTATTTTGAAGTATAATTCTTCCTAGAATATTTAAAAAATTTAAAAATTGGTCGAGGATTATTTTAAAATTGATTTATCGAGTAATGGATGACTAATATTTTAATGGTTTTATGATTCACAATTTTAAAAAATTATAAGGTATTTTAAGGAATTTGAAAATTATTATATTATATTATATATCAGTTTATTCGTATTCTTATTTTACATCGTAAATAGGATTTTGTAATCGTAGCACATGTGTATCTTACTTTGAAACTGTTCCTTTTTTACCACTTCTTTTTTTTTTTGCAGCATGTTAATGTGAAGAAATATCTCGAAAAGAAAAATGAATTGCGGAAGAACGTGCAAATAATTATCGATGACAATTGTTTTAACTACTAATACTAACTTCTCTAGAATGTATATAAGTAATGTAATAGCAAGGTTACACAACAAAGAGTATGATTGATAGAGCGCTAATTGACGTCTTGAGTAACTTCCTCGTTTTGAATACAACAGAAGAATCCTTCAGGAAACGTATGTTTTGTTCAGTGATGCTTGTCGAACAATAGAAATCGACTTCTTCAAAATAAATCAATAGCTGTTCTTCCTTTCAATCTCATTTCAATCTCTTTCCTTAAATTAATCGAGTTAATATTTTTTTATTCGAGATAAATATAAGAAGTAGCTATTTCAAACAGATCAAATTCAAAGAGTAAGTATACGAGATTATTGTTGAAACCATTAACCATCATAGATAATTTTAATTATCCGACTTGTCAATATGAGAAAGATAAAGAATGTTCAGAAGAGATTGAAATCAAAGATTCATATTTAAAATGAGAATTTTCATTAATATTTTATCGTCGATTAATAATAAATAGTCGGAAAATATATGACGCGTGGAAATACGTTTTTATCGCGGCACACGTGACGCAGGTTATAATCGATGCTGAAACTTAAATCAGTTCGCCGAGTTTCGTAACGCAAATCGACCGGCGACACGGTGGATGAAGTATTAATGTTCTTTCTTAGATATATGCGCCAGCTAAACGCAAGGGATGGGGCTGCTCGATGGTTCTCTGTATTGGATTTCGATACCCGCCACCGTGTTATTCTCCGCCTGCTTCAACGGTGTAAATTTGTCGCTTGTTTTCGAAACTTTTCTCGCTAGTTTGTTTATCGATTCACTTTTTTTTTCTCTTTCTTCCAAAGAGATTTTTTTCAACCTATTTCGATGCATCTATTTTTTTTTGGAAATTTTATTGATCTCTATTGAAAACGTTTATCTGGAGACGTTTATTAATAAAATAATTAGATAGAATGTTTTTTTTCTAAACCAATATTTGGATGATTCTTTCTGTTTAGAAAATTATATTAAATGAGAGATAAATTTAGATAGGTTTAGAATTATAATGATTTAAATCCAATCAACAGAAAATAGAATAAGTTATCTAGTATAAGTTATTTCAATGTATTATTTTATTATTACATGACAAAAATTAAATATAATATTCAAAAAATTCAATATAATGTTAAATCCAGAGATTAAAAATATAAAAAATAGATTAAAAATAAACTTTTTCTTTAAACAATCAACTAATGATATAAATTTCATAAAATAATTTATATATCATTTACATTATAATTCTCAATCCATCATCTCTATGCAACAGAAAAATTAATTTCTTTTTTTAGGAGATATTTTGTTTGAATAAGAAAACATGCAATAAATTACCTTTCATGTAAAATCATCATCAAATTAGAAATAACAAATTTATCACCAATTCCTAACCTCCAAAGTATCTAAACAATTATTACTTTCTATTATCTAACAATTATTACTTTCCTCGATTAACGTCACTGTTTCACAATACGCGCAATAAGCATTTGCAACAGAATTAAACCTCGCGCTATAAATGGCGAACAAACTGGTGTTTTATTACGTTCTTGAAAAGTCGAACCTAAAGTACACAAGCGTTTACTTTCGACGAAGCCCGATAACGTAACAGGCTTTATTCCCTGTTTGTAGGTCTCGGCTTTAATTGTCGGGGCTCAACTATTCTCGACAGTCTGAAACGTTTGTTTGCACACTGTAATTCGTTGTGTAGCAGGCACGCCCCAATGGGATCTGCATCCTACGCTTCACTTCTCCAACCTTGTTTCTATCGAGAAACTTAGGGATAACGTTTCCCAGTTGTGCATCATTAGCACCAATTAGGGGTGAAGTTGCGACGCTTAATATCCTCGATAACCTAATATTTTGGTAAAAAGATTTTTGTAATTAGCGAGGATGAATTGTCTCGAGGACTAAGCCTTTAGGCGATTATGCTGCATATATGTATGAATTATTGAAATTATTTTATTTAACGTAATGTAGATTATATGGTAATTTAATGGTATTGTATAATAGTCACATTTGAATGTAATTATACAATAATTATATTATAATAAATATAATGATAATTTGTATTCATTACATTTGAATATAATAATTATATTGCAGATTTTTATGCATTTATTTTTGGGAAATTAAAATGTATAAAAATCTAAAGAACAAAATAAATCTAAAATAAAATATTCGTTCTAATTATGTTTATGAAAAAATATAAATTACATTATTAAACATTCGTTTACTAATAATGTAGTTTAATAATGATAATATAATACATCTTGACAAGAAATAGCTTTAACGTTCGAGGGATTAAAAGGTTCATAAATATTAAAATCATAACTATAATTGATTTGAATATTGTACTTATTTGAATATTCTCAGATGTTGAATCATTTGTTACTTCGAAAATAATTATCTTTCAATCGTGACAAGTCTAATACTAATTACAATGACACAAATGTTCTTTTTGTTCTTTAATTGCGTGATAAGAATTTGTATTTATAATGAATGTTATAAACTCAACATTTTCGTTGCAAAGCTAGACTAGGCTACTATATAATAATATAACCTAGAATGTCAAATTTTTGGAACGATTTGGAAATCGATTTATAAGATTTTATCATTAAAAAATAGCAAGTAATAATAATTATATCAATATATTATTATTTTCAAACTTAAATTTTTATTATTTAATATTTCAATAATAAATACTCATATGCATGCACAATAATAAAAATAAATACCAACGGTCAAAAATATATCTCTCGAAATATCCAAGTCGTGAGAACACGATATCTCGGCAACTCTCAATCGATATATACAAACAAATAACAGTTATACGTACGTGACATACCAAAGAATACCTAAATAAAATTTTCAAGGTGTTAAGCTCGTAATAGCCAGATACTTGTCCCTTGTCCTCTAACATTATTCGTCATTTACATGCCCACGCACCAACCATTCACTGTACGTCCATAAACTAAGCAACTTTGCCCACCTACCAACAGCATTGTTAGTCCTGTATACACGCTCCTATATACATCGATATATACCTACACATTTTCATCCAAAAAAAAAAGAAAAATCCAAATAAAAGAATAAAAACGAAAAAACGAAGCGGATAAAAAATCAACGCGATATAGATAAATTCGAATCGATCAACTTCGACCAATCAGCTTCTACTTTCATCGTTCGACGATTAATTAAAACTTTTGGAACACTTTTGGTAAACGTAGTCGGCGCGTGGCTATCCGCTAGGTGGCGTGAAACAGCACATCAGTCATCATGGTGGATCAAACGTGTCCGGTCCTTTTCTCTTATTTTCGTTTCAAGCCTCCCTAAGAGGAGATCTCTCGATCACGAATGATTTAGTTTGCATAAATACCACGGCCGAAATACCTGTTAGTAGCGGCGTGTAATTACAGTGGCGAAGTGCGGTCGTGTTGGCACATGGGTTAGCCGAGGTGTGCGGTGAGCGCAAACCGGATAGTCCTCTTGTCGAGTTGGAATCACCTGTGTAGTGCGTGTGTCCATGCTTGTGATATACATAGTGTTTCCTTTAGCAGTTTCCAAGAGCAGTGGGATAAATAAATAAATGATTTTGAAAAAATGTTGGAACGAAAGCTGTCTGATTCAAAGGAAATCATCATACGATACAGATTATATCTTTGCAGGTTAGTGGAAATTTTAATTTGAACTTTATTTCTTTTTCCGCCATTTTGGACGCCATTTCAATTCATTTTGCTATTCTCTGTAAAACAAATATTTATCGTACATTTATGTCGATAAAACTATTAGATTTAAGAGATTTCAATTATCGTTTTCTTTTAAAACAATTTGTGGATATCCAAGTATATGCCTGCTTACGTTAATATTCAAATATAAATTCGTATATCGATGTTCAAGAATCTATACTTGTGTTGCACTTGTATGCAATGATATAGACGTGTTCGTATACGTATTATATTCCCGAGAACAGGTGTGTTTGGCGATCAGTGGGAATTTCCATATGTTGGAATCCGTCAACGCGGAGGTTTCCGAATCGAGAGGGATCCTCGTGTTCTTCGTCGAAGGAACTCTGATAGATTGGATCGTTATTCGGCTGGAATGTGAATAACGCGCGCGTTCCTCGTCGTTTTCGGCCAGGTTCGTTCGGAATTCCTCGAGCACCCCGTGATTCATTGGTTATTGCGTCCATTTCGGATCCCAGGCTTTGATGTCAACGCGGATAAAATGGGCGAGAAGGTTTTCTCTTCTTGTATTTTGAAAGTTTGTGTATCAGGGAAATTGTATCTGCCTGGATTTTTTTCTTGGCTTGACAAATTGGACAGGGCTCATTGTGATACAAGTTCAATCTATAGAAAATGGAAGTATGATGTAATTTCAGGCTATTTTGACAAATTGGGATTTTTTATTATTTCAACACGCTCATTCTTTATTGTATATAAATTTATTTTGAAAAAGAATATTACACAGATATTTAAAATATGCTAGTGAATTTTTTTTAAGTATTTTTTGCTTGATTACATTATTGTACATAATGAAAGACACACCAAGTCTGAATTAAATTAGCTAAATTTAAATTATTAGATAAGTTATTTGAAGATGTTGTTAAAAGCAACATTAAAACTAGAAAATATATAGATATACAAAGAAAATTATTATATTCTTAAATATCAATTTATGAAGGGAGAATAATTTTCTCAGAATAATTTGTATATGACTTACTATATTATTCTCAGTCCTTCAACTAATCCTTGGTTCATACACGTGGATCTTATTACAAAGTGTCGGAAAGGTTCTTTTGTAAGTTGAAACTTCCATTTCAATATTTCAAACTATCTTCCCTTGTTCGAGGACTCTCCTTGAAACACGAAGTTCTTGGTAATTGGAAAACGCAAGGTTCGAAGAAAGAGAGAAAGAGAGAGAGAGAGAGAGAAAGAAAGAGAGTGTCTGGGATACCTCGGGATAATATAGGACAAGGACGTCGGTGTCCCAGTAAACCTACTTTTCCTGTTTTCCTATGCACACTTTTTCCTCACATTTTTCCACGTGGCAATTTCAACGTAGCGGAAAGTGACCAAACGCTTCATATATCAAATCCTTGACTTATTTTACTAGGGAAGGAAAACTGAAAAGTAATAAAATTAAAAAAAAAAAAAAAAAAAAAAATGCTTTCCAAATAAATGTTACAAACGTTATATGACATTCATATTGGTCTCAATATTTGCGAGAAGAAAAGGCAACATTTTAAATAATTAATCAAAGAATCTTTCACCGATTGAAAAATTAATGTTAACGTTAATAATTCTTCTTTATTCACAATACGTTTCGAACAAAACCACACGTAGAATCTTCCCCCGTCTCTAAAACTGATTATTTAATTTCTGAAAAATTAAACACCGAATCCATTATAATTTTTCAAAGAATGTAGTTGTTCGACGAAGCAGAATCAGATGTTGGACGATCGTGTAAAAGATTGGTCGGGGGCCCAGCGCGATAAATCTCGGCCGAGTTTCACGACACGGCAGGAAAGCAGCGCGCGTTGGGATCTTCCGGTGGGCAATTTTCCTGCGGGTTAACATTACCAGCGATGTAATTACCCGTTTGCTACCGTTACCGGATCCTCGTCGAGCCGCAGACTCGCCGAGGCAGGGAATCGCGGTTGGCAAAAATGACTGGCCAATTAGCGGCTAACTTCCTTTCCTTTTTCCTCTCCTCCTCCTCCTTCCTTCCTTCCCACGCTTCTCCTCCTTTTTCTCTTTCTTTCTTTCTTTTTTCTCTCTTTCTTTTTTTTTTTCTTACGTTTTTATCCTCGAATTGAGTGCTAAAGGATATCCACTACACGTCTACAGAACTATTCTGAAAACGCGATTAGAAGGAGAAAAAAAAAAAGAAAAGAAACGGCCAACTTGGATATTCCTCGTTCGAAACTTTCTCCATCTTTTTCCTCTCAATCTGAGGCTCATTAAAATTAATCAATGGTAATTTCACGCTCGCTGTTAACGAACCTTTATTTAATGAATTCTCTCCTCGGTCAAAGGGATCGATCGATTTTTGTTCGAAGCGATCGCTGAAAAGTTCCATTTTGAGGTGAAGTCTGGTAATATACACAGTTTCGTTTACATCCATTTCTTTCGAATCATCAAAAGTGATTATATAATTATTGTAGAAATAATAATTCGATCAAACGATTATAATTTTGGATCCGTATGTATCTCATTCTTAAACTTCGATTGTCATTCTGGATCGAAAGGAGCCAGGATTCACACTTTAAATTCCTGCAAACAGGATAAAAATCAATCTTACATTGCCAAAAAAACGATTTTTATTTCACAACAATCAAAGCTTAATCTATCTTTCCAATTTGATATCACTGCCATTTTCCGAACGCAACAATCTGTTATTCTCGAGAAATTCAGGAAAAATATGGGCGTCCAATATTCCAATATCCATCAAGTTATCGGTGCAAAGTAATAATCGATAACATTATTGATAACAATGATTATCGATCCCCCTGAAAGCAATTTCGCAGAGATCAGCCTCTTCTTTTCGCGGATCGTTCCGGTGGAATCGGTGTAACGGTGGAACGAGGATTGCGACGGTGCAAAGTGGCGAGGAGAAAGCGACCTACTTCGCGGGCTGAGTAATTATAAGCCTTGAATCGAGTAAACGAGTCGTCGAGGCGGGTAGCGGCGTCGTGGCGGCGCTCGTCTCTCGTCGTCGTTTGCCAACCCGTCATCCGGTTTAATCTCGAGTTTTATTTCGATCTTCCTTCCC